>NC_143552.1:68181071-69408928 GCF_054136105.1 Typopeltis vanoorti | reverse complement strand
GGTGTTCCAGTTCTTTCATGGCAAGCTCATTCTTGTGGTCCTGCACATCAGCATTGCCAACTTCCAAGTCTATGCTTTTGCCCAGAGATACAACATCACTGACAAAGGCAACATGCTCAGCCTCAAAGCCCTGAATGTCTCTGTCTGCTACACAGTCTGGCCACAATTTCCTCCAGGTCGAGTTTATGGTCCTGCAAGTCACTTGCACCCAGGCTTTGTCAAGAATATTAAGCAATGGAGGATATTGAAGTGATTTTTCCAGAATTCTTTGAGTGTTAATTCTGTGTCAGAGTTCACTTCAAAACACCTTTGAAACAGTGCTTTGGTGTAGAGTTTCTTAAAGTTCGAAATGACCTGATGGTCCATGGGCTGGATTAGAGGAGTCGTGTTAGGGGATAGGAACTTCACTGTGATAAAATCAAACTCCTCCACCAACTCGTCCTCCAAGCCTGGAGGGTGAGCAGGAGCATTGTCCATCACAAGAAGGCATTTTAATGGAAAATTTTTATCTTGAAGGTATTTTCTCACATTTGGAGCAAAGACTTCATGGATCCACTGAATAAAAAAATTGCTTGGTTACCCAAGCTAACTGTCTCTCATTTATCCAAATCAGCAACAATTTTTCCACTTCTTCAATCATCTGAGATCTTTGTTCAGTAAGAACTTTAACTCCTTTTGCAACATCAGCTCCCTTGATCACCTCTTTATTTTTGAGTATTGTACAGATCATTGATATTGCCATACCGAACTGCATAGCAAGATCCGAGACACAAATGTCATTTTCATGTTTGGATAAGATTTCTCGTTTCACCTCTATCATGGTTCTAACAACTTTTCTTTTCGCTTTGATGCTATCACTGTTCTTCTTCGGTCCCATGGTGGTTTATTTAATAATAATTTATTTAAAAAAAAAAAAAAAAAAAAAAAATCAAGAAAAGGCACTGCAAATTCGAGCAGTTGTCTGGATTGAGAGGAGGCTGTGGCGTAAGTGATGCTCACCTGCCATACACTTCAGCCTGGGGATCATGTGGTTGCCGGTTTGCCTGTTCAGGAACCGAGATTTTGTTCCGAAACCAGTGCATTTTTGGTTTGGAAAATATTTTCGGGAACCGATTTGTTCGAGATGAAAGGCATTCGACAACTGAGGTTCCACTGTACTCAAAGATTTTCCTTCTGATGTTCAACTGTTTTGATTTTGTTATTCACTCTGGATATTTTACTATTCAAAATAAATTGTATAAACTCACTCACTCATAACTGCTATCTACTTTATGAAACATTTCAAATAATGCCTCCTCAGATATTTCTCCCAGACCTGCTTTGGAATAGGGATGTTGATGACATCTTTGCAATTCGGAATGGTTCTTCTTGTGATCTAGAAAATTTCTATTCCAAAATAAACAGTTCACCTATCAATTAGCCTTTTCTAGATGTACTGGATTCTTCGCCAACTGGATGGCAGTCTTCAGTTTTCAGTGTTCTGGAAGAAAACTTGAACATGCCATTATATTCATGCAAAGTCACATCATCTAGACAAAAAACTGGTACTATTATATCCAATCAGGAGAGCTCCGCTCCAGTAAACAGCTCCAACAGTGAACAACAAACAAGTGAGACAAGGAGCCACCAACCACCGACAAGCAAGAGTCATGTGATCAACTTATCTAGCCACACCTTAAATAACAGCCAACTTGCACTACTGGATAAAGGCCTTAACTTTGCAATAGCACCTAAAACTGAGAATAAATTGGATTTTATATACCACATAGAAAGAGGCATCAGGTCCCTTCCTATTAATATAGCCAATAAAATTCGATTAGAAACCAGCAATGTGCTGAATAATAAGAAAACTTTGCACAGCAATCTTACAAAAACAGAACTATCAGCAATCAAGTCATTAAAAGCTAATCAAGAGATAATCATAACAAAATCAGATAAAGGTAATGTCACTGTCATCCTTGACAGGTCAACATCCATCCATCAGATGAATCAACTAGTCACCGATAACAGCACCTATCAGTTTGAAAACTATAACCCAACTAACAGAATAAAGAAAAAAAACTGAGAAATTACTTAATTCCGTCACTTCTTGGCCATCAAACACGGTTAAAAAACTTATACCCCATTACGCCCGTTTTCCCAGAATATATGGTGTTCCTAAAGTACACAAACAAAACGTGCCACTTCGACCGATAGTTGAAGGAACAGATAGCCCAATTATCACCTAGTCAAGAAATTAACATCAACACTCAAGGAGTTGGTAGGTCATTCCTCCTCCTATATAAAGAACACACAACACTTTATAAACAAAATTAAAAACATAACACTTGGAAAAGATGATCTATTAGTCAGTTTCGACGTTTCTGCCCTTTTCACAAATGTCCCAATCAATGACAAATTCTTGTCCCACAGAACAAATTTCTGCCTGACATTACAGCCCTCTTTGTCCACGTACTACTCTCTGGTTACTTCATGTGGCAAAATAAATTTTACCTACAAAAAGAAGGTATGGCCATGGGCTCACCACTATCCCCCCCCCCCCCAGTTACTAACTTTTATATGGAAGCCTTTGCACAAAGTGCTCTTGATTCCTTCACTCTAAAACTCAGTGTGGCTTAGATATGTTGATGATGTTTTCGTTATCTGGCCACACGGGAGACAAACATTAGACACATTCCTTAGCCACCTGAACAAACAACATGAACGCATACAATTCACTATCGAAATTGAAAATCAGAACTCACTCCCGTTCCTGGATACACTGGTCACACATCTTCCTTCAGGCAATCTATCCTTCACGGTCTACTGTTATATACCCTTTCTCTCTATATTTTTGTATTTTTACTTTTATACTGTTAATTTTATTCTCCTTATATTTCCTGTAAACCGTTTATTCTCTACTAAATTCTTCTCCCCTTAGTAACAAGCAGTCATATTGGCCTCCCTATAGTTTAATCACACAACATTCTAAAAGAGTTCACCCAATAAGCATTAACAAAATTTATATTATAACTGTGCCAGCTAATACTTAGGATAGATGGGGCTCTTACCCAGGATGGCTCTCTCAGAATGATACATTAGATATGATTAGACTAAAATAATCTTTATATCACTGTTCACTAATCTCTTTCATACAGTTGTGGCTCGTTTTATTTATTCATACACGTGGGTTCATCCCGCTAAGTTCATCAATGTTTTATGAGCGGCTGTTTGAATTCATAAGATAAAACACAGGTCAGGCAGGTATTTAAAGGAAACATTTTAATAAACTTCAGAAATTATACAAGTAAGCATTACTAACATAATATCTGAAATATTCTCAAGTAAAGTCATAGGTTCAATACTAATTCTACTAAACACACAAATTAACTTGCTTGGACCACTACTATGAGCAATTTAACATTATTTCTTAGGCAACTGCCATTCCTTCTATACACACATTAGTTATATTACTTTACACATTACTATTTGCTCATACAGAGCAAATAGTAATGTCTGTCCTGTCCTGGTTGGGCAGACAATTCTTAATTAAAAGGGCCTGAGCCAAGTCTAAGATAATTCTTAAAGTTCCATAATGTTAGTCCATTTTACAAATTCTATTAGGGGATCACACATTCTTCTATGACTGGAATTCACAAAAACAAAAGCCTACTTTACCCCTGATCGGATGCTATGTCTTTCTTCTTGCCTTGTCTGGTCATCAAGGCCTTCTCGCTCAGCTTACTATTTGATTACCTTCGATCGGCCATACAAATGGAATCTCAACAGGAAAAAAAGGATGTGGCACGGGAACATCGCCTGAAACGGACGGCATCTGCTTGGTTCCTCCGTCGCACGACAACGCACAGCTATCCTAGTCCAAGGAAATAGCTTGGCCCATTCCAAACGCTGCGACAATGAACCAATGCCTTCCACGGCCAGCCAGGAACTTCTCCGACGGAGCGGACTGGACCTATGTCCGAGGTCAGGAACCAGGAACCCAAAAAAAGAGCCTTGAATGGGGTTTGCATGGCCTTTTTGTTTTCTTTCTCATCTCGGTATTTCTAGGCCATCGCGATGCCCGCAAATGCAGTCACGTGGATTTTCGTCATTCTATTCAGCTCCCTCTATTTCATCTCATGTGCACTTGTTCTGCTCTTCTTGGAAAGCGCCTTAGTTTCTCTTTCCAGTAACTACCTTCCCCCCCTTTTTGTATGCGTAACACAGGACGTTTAAAGGTGACCCTTGAACTCTGGCTTACAGGCTTTGCTACTTTAGTACATGAAATGGGGCTCTTAAGTAGATTTAACAGCTTACATTGATGTCTATATCTGGCCCACATGCATTACAGATTATATCTTACAAGCATATTTATACAATTTTATACAATTCCTTGTTCTTAAATTGATTTATATTCATGAAGTTATCTTTTTAATCTATTGCCAACATTCCACATTCTCTGCCTAAGTTAAATTAAAGTTGTGTCCTGAATAATATGTGTTAAAGCATTTCTTAGTTTATTCAAGACACAACACTACCACAAACCGACACATACTGGCCAATACATACATGCTAAATCATACCACCACCCATCACAAAAACATGGAATCATTAACACCCTTAAAAACAGAGCTACAACAATTTGCTCTAATCAGCAAGCTCTTAAAAAACAATTAAAAATTATTAACAACACATTTATAAATAATGGCTACAACAAAAATACTATTAATAAAGCCCTTCATAAAACTTCATCAAAAAAGAATTTAGATTACAGTAAAACCATAACCATCCCGTACATTAAAGGGATATCAGAAAAAATCAACAGAATCCTACACTATTATAATCTCGATGCCACCTTTAAACCACCTACAAAATTAAAAAACATATTCAACTCCTCTAAGGATCCTCTCCTCCCATTGGCACATCCTGGAGTTTACTGCATATACTGCACCTGTAACTTACCTTATATTGGTGAAACTGGACATACAATTCCTATAAGGAAAAAAAGAACACAAAAGACATTAAATATAAAAATTTTGGTGAAGCAGGCCTCTCACCCATGCTCTCAACACCTTACACCAAATTGATTCAAAAAGTACCCGCTCTCTACATCATAGAAAAACCTGGTATGAAAGAAAATTTAAAGAAGCCTGCGAAATTCTGATTAACCACCCTAATATCAACAATAATGGCAGCATGAAAATTCCAAAAATCTGGATGGCACATATTCAGCCTACTTAATACTTAGTACCCAGCATACTTTAGGACCTTAAGCAACCTTCAGCTAGTATTGGAAACCATTCCATACCAACTGGTTGAAATTTATATGTATAACCATGTTTTTAATATATATATATATATATATATATATATAAAAACATGTTACTCTCCAGCCCAATGTAATTTTGTAACCAATAGATAATAATAGGACTCCAGCGTTGATGTAGTCAAGTTTTTTTTGTTGGTTTTTTTTTCAGGCCAATAATTGTTGTAAACGGTTGGTCAGTAACTTTAGCAAATCATGTAGATTGTAGTGCAGCTTGTTTCTCGGTGTATATCGAGTGTATATGCTCCAGAAGATGATCTTGATATAAAGATTGAAACGTTGAGTGTTGATTTTGGTTTATATTAAACTAAAGTTTTGCTCAAACACAGTAGTCATCTCCATAATTTTCCAAAATGTAAAAAACCAATCAACGTCTTGACATTTGATCAAACCTGATATGCCTTTTTGGGGCTCAGGTAATTTGAATGTTTCCATTGGCTTGATGCTTGTTTTGTTTCTGGAATCATAAAACCGAGACTCATCCCTGTCACTACTTTTGAAAGTTCTGGTTATTAACAACTGGCCCACTCAAATTGAGGCAAACATGCACACAATTTTTTTTTTTTTTTTTTTTTTTTTTTGATCCTCTGTGAGCAAATGATGCACAAATTTAGTGGACACATTTTATTTGCAAATCTTCTGTTAAAAATTCAGTGGAGAGAACTCCATGACAAATTCATCTCTTCAGAAACTTGCTCAATGGTCTTTTGACAATCTTCATTGATTGCCTGGAAAACCTTTTCGATGTTTTCATTTCTGCTTGTTGAAAGTGTGCCAGATCGTGGTTGGTCTTCAACTGACATTTTTCCATTTTTGAAATGGGAAAAACCATTCGTAGACCTGTATTTTATTTAAAATGCATTGTCCTTGCCAAAGTTTCAGCTGTAACTTTTTTTCATATAACATAGACAAGGATGTACATTATCTGACACTAGATTTAACATTAAACCATCTTCCTGTACGTCAATTCTAACTGCTGACTTACAACTCAAATAAAGACTAAGTATTGCTTGATATAATGTCCCACTAACACCATATAACTGTAGCATTTGGAATAGCTTCTCTCTTGGCACCTTGTCATATGCGTTTTCCAGATCTACAAAACTTAAATAAGATCTTTGTTATATTCCCATGATTTCTCAACTACTTGTCGTAAAGTGAAGATCTGATTCTGACAGCCTCTATTTGGCCTGCATCCAGAATGTTCTTCACCAAGCTTTTCTTCCACAATCCTTCTCAACCGTTTTTCAAGTATACTTGCATAAATCTTACCAGGAACACTCAGTAGAGGGAAATACCTTTGTAATTCTCACATTCAGTTTTATTTCCCTTTTTTATATATGGGTACTATGAGAGCTCTACTCCAATGATCGGGAATTCGTCCCTCTGTCCAGGCCTTCTGAACTATGCAGTGCAGCCACTGTAAGACTTTTATACCTCCATACTTCAGCATTTCTAGTCAAATATCATCTATTCCTGCTACCTTTCCACATTTCAAGCCTTTGATGGCTTTTTCTACTTGAAGTATGGATATGTATTCCTGAATGTATGCCTGTTGAGTGTTTTTTACCACAGTGCTATCACTGCTTGTTTCATTTAGCAGTTTTTCAAAGTAATTACTCCATACTTCAAGGATATCTTTTTCTCCTGTTTTCATGTCACCTTTATCATCTCTAATTCCTTTTACAGAACTCTTTCATCCATTTCTGAGCTTCTTCAACAACCTTCAGAATATATTGCCACCTTCTTGATATTTATTGTCTATGTTCTTGCCAAAGTCCTCCCATAACTTGTGTTTAGCCAGTTTTACACAGTGTTTGTTTCTGTATTCTCTAAGAGCACAAACTGACTTATTTGTCAGGAACTTTTCATATGCTTTCTTCATTTCCTTCACTGCCTCTTTAACTTCCTGTGTCCACAACGGAGTTCTGATTTTTCTATCCTTGCAAACAACCTCACCACATGCCTCTCTGGCTGAATCAATCAGTGTTTTCTTCAGGGCTTGCCATTGAATATCCAAGGTTTGGTTCCTGCTGTCAAACTCTTTCATTTTCTTTCAAAAATGTTTGTATATTTTAGTCTACACTTCACATCTGAGAGCTGCTCAACTTTTATTCGCTTTAAAACTTTCTTACATGTTCTTCTTTTCAATAAGAAATTCAATTTTATACAGCTCACGACTAAATGGTGATAACTTCCAATTTCAAATCCTCTGTACAATCTGGTGTCCTGCAAAAGTGGGATATTCCCGCAAAAATAGTCAATGAGACTTTTCTTATTCCTTGCCTCTTCTCTCCATGTGAATGTGTGCACATTTTTATGTTGGAACATTGTGTTAGTAATAATCAGTCCATGTCCTGAGCAGAAATCCAGCAGGTATTTGTCATTGTTATTAGCTTTGCTCTTTTCTCCAAATTTTCCCAAAATATTTTTGTATGTCTCACAATCATTTCCTACTCTGCTATTTAGCTCCCCAACAAGGACCAACTTTTCCTTTTTTATTGTGTCAGTTGCTTTCTCTAAAGCCTGAAAAAATTCATCCACTTCTACCTCAGTAGAACCTTCTGTGAGACCACAGGCACAAATAAGTCTCATTGTCCAGTTCCCCATTGTGATATCTGTCCACATCACTCTACATGAGACTGCCTGCCATTCAAGAAGATTAGCCTCGTATTTAGTGTTGAATACAAGGCCTTCTGAACTATGAGGCCTTCACACACACCTATTATGTCGATCTGGTACTTACCTAATTCCTCACCTAGCTCCATGTCTTTGCCATTCACTCTTCTTATGTTGATAGTACCGATCTTTAACTCTGGTGATGTTGAGTTGGGGGTGTGTTTTCAAATTTGTTCCAGTAGCTGACTTTTCGCTGTTTGCCCTGGTTCCCTGGCGAAAATAACGGGGGGGGGGGGGGCTTGTTTAACCAGGCGACACCCCAGCTGGCATGGAATTCTATCATGTTGTACCATCATTTTGTATATTGGTTTAAGCCAATAAGAATACAATTTGGTCAGCTAAATCCCAAATTGGCAGTCCATCCTCATTCGTTCAGTATCCAGGTAGATACTTAACAGGGTGCACCACGAGAAGGTGAGGATTGAACATTAGGTCAGAAGCCCTGGTCGGTTCTCTGCATTCCTTTGAAGGCTATGTGGAGTTCTCTCAGCTATATAGATTTGACCCATAAGCACCCCTTGTGATTGTGTATATACATACGCACACACATATAATATACATAATACGCACACATAATATACATAATACGCACACACACACAATATACACGTAACACACACATAATATACACGTAACACACACATAATATACACGTAACACACACACACAATATACACGTGATACACACACACACACACAATATACACGTGATACACACACACACACAATATACACGTGATACACACACACACACACACAATATACACGTGATACACACACACACACAATATACACGTGATACACACACACACAATATACACGTGATACACACACACACACAATATACACGTGATACACACACACACACAATATACACGTGATACACACACACACACAATATACACGTGATACACACACACACACAATATACACGTGATACACACACACACACAATATACACGTGATACACACACACACACAATATACACGTGATACACACACACACACAATATACACGTGATACACACACACACACAATATACACGTGATACACACACACACACAATATACACGTGATACACACACACAATATACACGTGATACACACACACAATATACACGTGATACACACACACACACACAATATACACGTGATACACACACACACACACAATATACACGTGATACACACACACACACAATATACACGTGATACACACACACACACACAATATACACGTGATACACACACACACACACACAATATACACGTGATACACACACACACACAATATACACGTGATACACACACACACAATATACACGTGATACACACACACACACACAATATACACGTGATACACACACACACACACAATATACACGTGATACACACACACACACAATATACACGTGATACACACACACACACACAATATACACGTGATACACACACACACACACACAATATACACGTGATACACACACACACAATATACACGTGATACACACACACACACAATATACACGTGATACACACACACACACAATATACACGTGATACACACACACACACAATATACACGTGATACACACACACACACAATATACACGTGATACACACACACACACAATATACACGTGATACACACACACACACACAATATACACGTGATACACACACACACACACAATATACACGTGATACACACACACACACACAATATACACGTGATACACACACACACACACACAATATACACGTGATACACACACACACACACAATATACACGTGATACACACACACACACACACAATATACACGTGATACACACACACACACACAATATACACGTGATACACACACACACACACACAATATACACGTGATACACACACACACACACACAATATACACGTGATACACACACACACACACACAATATACACGTGATACACACACACACACACAATATACACGTGATACACACACACACACACAATATACACGTGATACACACACACACACACACAATATACACGTGATACACACACACACACACACAATATACACGTGATACACACACACACAATATACACGTGATACACACACACACACAATATACACGTGATACACACACACACACAATATACACGTGATACACACACACACACAATATACACGTGATACACACACACACACACAATATACACGTGATACACACACACACACACAATATACACGTGATACACACACACACACACACAATATACACGTGATACACACACACACACACACAATATACACGTGATACACACACACACACAATATACACGTGATACACACACACACACACAATATACACGTGATACACACACACACACACACAATATACACGTGACACACACACACACACAATATACACGTGACACACACACACACAATATACACGTGACACACACACACACACAATATACACGTGACACACACACACAATATACACGTGACACACACAATATACACGTGACACACACAATATACACGTGACACACACACACACACAATATACACGTGACACACACACAATATACACGTGACACACACACACACACAATATACACGTGACACACACACACACACACACAATATACACGTGACACACACACACACACACAATATACACGTGACACACACACACACACACACAATATACACGTGACACACACAATATACACGTGACACACACACACAATATACACGTGACACACACACACACACACACAATATACACGTGACACACACACACACACACAATATACACGTGACACACACACACACACACACAATATACACGTGACACACACACACAATATACACGTGACACACACACACACACACACAATATACACGTGACACACACACACACACACAATATACACGTGACACACACACACACACAATATACACGTGACACACACACACACACACAATATACACGTGACACACACACACACACAATATACACGTGACACACACACACACACACACACAATATACACGTGACACACACACACACACACAATATACACGTGACACACACACACACAATATACACGTGACACACACACACACACACAATATACACGTGACACACACACACACACACAATATACACGTGACACACACACACACAATATACACGTGACACACACACACACACAATATACACGTGACACACACACACACACAATATACACGTGACACACACACACACACACAATATACACGTGACACACACACACAATATACACGTGACACACACACACAATATACACGTGACACACACACACACACAATATACATGTGATACACACACATAATATACACGTGATACACACACATAATATACACGTGATACACACACATAATATACACGTGATACACACACATAATATACACGTGATACACACACATAATATACATGTGATACACACACATAATATACACGTGATACACACACATAATATACACGTGATACACACACATAATATACATGTGATACACACACACACACATAATATACATGTGATACACACACACACACACATAATATACATGTGATACACACACACACACACATAATATACATGTGATACACACACACACACATAATATACATGTGATACACACACACACACACATAATATACATGTGATACACACACACACACACATAATATACATGTGATACACACACACACACACATAATATACATGTGATACACACACACACACACATAATATACATGTGATACACACACACACACATAATATAGATGTGATACACACACACACACACATAATATACATGTGATACACACACACACACACATAATATACATGTGATACACACACACACACACACATAATATACATGTGATACACACACACACACACACATAATATACATGTGATACACACACACACACACATAATATACATGTGATACACACACACACACACATAATATACATGTGATACACACACACACACACATAATATACATGTGATACACACACACACACACATAATATACATGTGATACACACACACATAATATACATGTGATACACACACACATAATATACATGTAATACACACACATAATATACATGTAATACACACACATAATATACATGTAATACACACACATAATATACATGTAATACACACACATAATATACATGTAATACACACACATAATATACATGTAATACACACACATAATATACATGTGATACACACACATAATATACATGTGATACACACACATAATATACATGTGATACACACACACACACATAATATACATGTGATACACACACACACACATAATATACATGTGATACACACACACACATAATATACATGTGATACACACACACACACATAATATACATGTGATACACACACACACACACATAATATACATGTGATACACACACACACACACATAATATACATGTGATACACACACACACACACATAATATACATGTGATACACACACACACACATAATATACATGTGATACACACACACACACATAATATACATGTGATACACACACACACACACATAATATACATGTGATACACACACACACACACATAATATACATGTGATACACACACACACACACATAATATACATGTGATACACACACACACACACATAATATACATGTGATACACACACACACACAAAATATACATGTGATACACACACACACATAATATACATGTGATACACACACACACATAATATACATGTGATACACACACACACACATATAAGAGATATAGATGTAATAAATTTTTTTAACTTGGGGATATTGCATATTAGGATAACCAAGTAATTTTATAAACGTGGTTATTTTAACTCCTAATCCCAAGTATGCAAACAATTAAGTTTGCGCCTGAAACAAAGTTCAAGTCTAAAGATGTTACAACACCAGGGCAACTCATTGTAAAGGAGGGTAAAGCTCTGATCACTATTCTTAGTATTTTCCCATCATGTAAAGCACATCTCACTAGAAGATGTATACTGCAATGCATTATGGGTGGGGTCACTACCCAGACCAGTTTCAACCTTTTTTGAGGTCTCCTCAGTGAGTAGCTAGACCCTAAATTTACAATGAGTTGCCCTAGTGTTGTAACATCTTTAGACTTGAACTTTGTTTCAGGCGCAAACTTAATTGTTTGCATACTTGGGATTAGGAGTTAAAATAACCAAGTTTATAAAATTACTTGGTTATTCTAATATACAATATCCCCAAGTTAAAAAATTTATTACATACACACACACACACACACACACACACACACACATATATATATATATATATATATATACAGGGTGATTCAAATTTCCACATACAAACTTTGAGGGGAGGTAGAGAACATCAAAATCAACCATATTCACATAGGAAAGCATGATCGGAAACGCCAATTGAAGGTACTAACAGGGACACAAAGATACAGAAATGACACAAGGTAGTAAGTGGTGTAAAACACTTTATTATGCGTAACTGAACAGTTCAATAGTAGTTGGATATATAATATGGTAAACGAGGTGCACATCTGCCATCTCAGCATTCGTAAAACGACGCATGTTTTTCGTACGACGTCGAAAGCTTGAACGAGGAAGTCCCAATTGCTCACATGGAGCATTGGCGAACAGCACCACCTATCACTTTGGGGGTGGCGTTTCCGATCATGCTTTCTTATGTGAATATGGTTGATTTTGATGTTCTCTACCTCCCATCAAAGTTTGTATGTGGAATTTTGAATCACCCTGTACACACACACACACACACACACACACACACACACACAAGGGGGTAACCAAAAATAACCAAAATCTGAACATGTCGTGCCACATTTATTAGTTGCAGATGATGCTGCTAGGCATCGTGAGTGTCCAGTTTTCTGCACCAGTCTACAAGTAGTGTCATACTGTGTGAACTGGTTCATTGTTCTGGCTCCTTTTTTGTTAGTGCTTATAAGCAAGTTTAGCAGTTTTGTGATGGCCGAACACAAGCACACACACACTGGTTGGCTGAGTGGTTAGCGTATCCGCTCTCCAGCCAAAAGGTTGTGGGTTTGAATCCCATGGGCATGGATATTTTGATTGTCTGTGAAAATACTAGTGGTGGTAGGTAGTAGATGGCACTGGTATACATGATGACGGAGAGATGTACAGTGGGCGCACTCCCTCGATGAGTCCTTGGTCTCCCTAGAGGTGTCGCATAATAATAATATATATGAACAACAGATACACCGATTAGAAGACAAACACAGAGAAATTAGGTAAGTAGCAGATGATGATAGAGCCCATTTAGGTATTCCAGCATTATTCAAAAAAGTCTCATAAGTACTGCGTACATCCCACAAAGAAAAAATTATTTGCTACTCCAGTGCAAAATAGAAAAAAGAAATGAGGCAATACATTATTTTGAAATCCTTTAATGTCAAGATAAAATTACTATGCCAAAAGGTTGAAAGTTACCCTAAACATTTCTCATCGCAGTTTTCTCAGAATCTCTGTTTATGCTATTGCTTGATTATTATTAGTATTATTACATAACACCTCCAGGGAGTCCAAAGACTCATCGAGGGAGGGCACTAACTCTACAACTCTCTGTCTCCACCAAACCCAACTACCTTTATCATCTATACCAACGCCATCTACCGCCGACAACCACCACTAGTATTTTCACAGACAATCACAAACATCCATGCCCATGGCGAGATTCGAACCAGCCTTTTGGCTGGGGAGCGGATATGTTAACTACTCGGCCAACTAGGCTGGCATCTTGAATATTCTGCACTTTTTTTTTTCTTTTTCAATTTGATAGCATAAGCATGATCTATAATATATAAAGTACAGATTCTACATAGCGCCTGTGTAGAATCTGTATCATTACTGCTTTAATGACTTAATACGGAATCCATATTACATTATTACAATGCTTTTCGTTAAAGCAAATGTACAAATGTTTAACAAAATACAAGCTACATTTGAACAATCATTCTGCACATATTCTACGCTTTTTATTTATTTTTTCTAAGAAGAAATAAACAAAACAGCGCAAAAGCGTTTACCGCCAGCGTAACATAATACAACGAGTGGGGGCAGTGATTTAAAATAATCGTCCAGCTGCATGTAAACAATCTTGTAGGTGCAACGTGACCAACCCATTTCAACTGATAGAGATTTCTTTTTGATTAAAAAAAAAAAAAGTAACGTTGGTTCCACTTATGATATAATAGCTGCAAAACGTTTCATGCGATTAGAATAAGGAGCGGTGATATAAATAATCATAATATCAAGAATTATTTACCTTATAATTTGCAAAACCCTTCAAATGTTCCGCCGTAAGAAACTCGCACGCCATTACCACACAGCGCTCCTCGTGGGCTGAAGGACACTAATGGGAGAGAAAGGACTAGTTTCGTATAAAAATCGAAAGTAGTATAACACTGAACCATGCGCAGTCAACTAAGCAGCTACGACTCAGTTTTTCTGATTAGATCAATTAAACACCTAAACAAATAAATCAGGAAGCATGCTATCAAAGAATCTAATGTACTAGTAAAGACACCGTGAGACATGGCTACGAATCGTAGTAATCTAAGAACAAACATAATATTTATAACTAAAAATTAAGTTTCAATCACTGTGAAACAATGTGGTAATGCTTCTGCAAATGCGCCGTTAGACCACCAGAAAGAAACCCATAATAGATTTATTTCTAATCGCCGATTAGAAAAAATTTCTGAACCGATTCAAGTTAATAGATCTTTGGCTTAAAGGAGACAGCTTTTCTCTCGAGACTCCCAGAATTCAAAAAAATCAATATATATAGTTCATACAATATATAGAGTTCAGTTGTAGGTATCCTCCCGCGATGACTCTTCGGACTCCATGGAGGTGTCAGGAATAATAATAAACTACTGTTTCAGTCTCTATACGGGAATAAAAGACGTTAGCTGATTTTTTTTTATAGTATGAACAGTAAGAAAATAATACACCAGTTAGGGTCTCCGAATGAATCTGAGATTAAGTCTAAAATCGTCGATAGCAATGGCGAATAACTGAATTCCCCTCAATTAGCAATGGGGAATAACTGAATTCCCCTCAATTAGCAATGGGGAATAACACAGACATCGACATTTTTGGCATTCAGAGTTAATCAAGGGTGGTACGGTAACATAAACAGAATGACACAGGAAAAGTTAGTAAATCAAGTGATCTTGCCCAGGATAGCCGGGGAAAAAAACACAGAGGAAACCAAGATCTAGCTAAATGATACAGAATATAACGTGGATTAAAAAGAGAGAAATATAAGGTCTGATAATATTTGAGTCTAACAGATAACAGATTATCATCATCAATAGCCTTCTTCATTCCACTGCTGAACGAATCCCTCTTTATGTTTCATCCATGTTGGCCGATATTGTGCAAATCTACACCAAAAATCACCATAACTTCAACAGAATACAGTGGAAGAAAATTGTCGATTAAAAGTAATTATTATTATTAATTTATTTATTTATCATTATTAATATTATTAATATTATTATTACAGCGTACGTGCAGACGGATGCACGTATGCTGTATCGCTGCTCCTGGTTTTATAGGTTTAAAGTGTTATTTAACTCATGTTTCTAACTTGAAAGTGCTATTATTTAATTCTACTAGTCACGCTGAAGAGAGGGACGTTCAAATCACCAAAATCGGATAAGTAATATTCAAATTTTCAGTGTTAGAAGATCATAGAGGGTACTGCAGTCACCAGCCAACGAAGAACAAAGGACGTTGCCATTTTAAAAGTCGCTAACGGGAAAAAAGGCTAAAGGTCACCGAGACAGCGAAGTTTAAACAAAACAAGTTGTAACAACTTCAATAAGCCATTAAGCGATGAAGGGGACGGGCCACATTGTTCCGGATGTAACAAAAAAACAACATTTCCACTGTTCAGGGATCTCAGAAAGCACGTGGAAAGCAAAAGGAGCCGTGAAACCGACCGAATGGCGATGTCAACAGTGCCGTGAGAAAATCAAGAACAAAGACCAGACACCAAAGAAAAGTAACAACGCACATTAAGGTAAGCTGCTTCCGGATCCTAAACAGATAACTTTGATTCATTTAAACTCATGGTGAAAGACTTGTTAAATACACACATGGAACAAATTAACAAAAAATTCGAGGGGTATGAACATTACATAGAGTTCAACAACGAGACCTCTGAAGAAATGTTAGGAACTGTGCGAGAAATAAAAATCGAAATTAACGGTAACGGTAGAAACACTCCAGCGCGAAAATCAAGAATTGTGGAAAGAAGTAAACATACTCAAGTGTCAAATGGAGCACATGCTACAAATAGAAAGGAAAAAAGAACTTCAAATTCAGGGAATAATGAAAGAAAATACAGAAGACTTAAGCAACATAATGCAACTGATTGGCAGCAAAATTGGAATTCAAATCGCAACCACAGATATCACTTTTATTAACCGAGGCCCACAAAAAAACAAAGATAGACCGCCGCCAATCATCGCTCGTTTTACCAACAGAAATTTGAGAGACTCCATTCTTATAGCAAGCAAGAAAACAAGGCCGACAACAACAATCCTAACTGATAAGAAACTCCCAACACCAATCTATATAACGGAACACTGGACTCCATACTTCAAAAATCTTCTATACCAAGCAAGGAAGAAAAAAACAGAGAAAAACTACAATTTCCTGTGGACAAAGAATTCCCAGATATTTTTGAGAAAGAATGAAAACACTCGAGTATACATAATTACAAATGAATCCGACTTACACAGCCTACCAATATAAAACACTAACTTTTCACATCCTTAAGAATAAGATTAGAACTCGTTTAAAAACTATATAATGGAGATCTCAAACATGTCTAGTCAGACAACATAAACTTCAAGGTCTTTGACTCTTTGAAGAAATGGTCAGACAACATTTCCACCAACACCAACTTCACTATCATACACACAAACATAAGAAGTATAAAAAAACACTGGCATGCATTGATATCACAGTTGAATTATACCATAATAAACATAGATGCGCTAATACTGACCGAAGTTGCAATAAACGACACAGAAATTTACGCATACAACATAAATAAGTATCAAACCTACAACTTATGTAGACGAAACAAAAGAGGAGGTGGCATTTATCAAAGAAAAATACAATGTGACTAAAAAACAAACTCACTTCGAACATGCGGAAACACTAATTTTGGAAATTACAAATAACCACAATAGTATCAAATGCACAATAAACACAATTTACAGACCCCCAGATAATAATCCACTCAGTTTTATTCACGAGTTAGAAACATGGCTAAGCGGCATCGAACCCAGGAAAACACACAGGCTTATCCTAATAGGAGACATTAACATAAATACGCTTGACCACGCTTCTTCAACCACTAACACATATCTTGATATACTCAGTACAACATAAACCCTACCATTAACTCCCCAACAAGAGAAAAAATACTAAATAACTCACTAACAAAATCATGCCTTGATCATATCGACATACGGGCTCCCATCCATACATATATATCATCAGCAATTAACGTAAAAATTGCCGATCACTACTTTGTCTCAACTTCGTTTTATTACGTTTCCTACCCCCCCCCCACCACCACCACAAAAGTCGACAAACCTCCATCATACTAAAGAGCATTGCCGATAACCAAGTAAAAAATACAGACTGGAATTCCCTACTTAAAATAAATGGTCGTGTAACATTATACGAGAATTTCCAACTAAACTTCACAGAAATATACAAAAAAGCAACAAAACCTACACAAACGAGGCGACAAACAGAACAATCCATGGATAAATGACGACATACTGAATACTATTACTGTAAAAGAAAATCTATGCGAAAAAAATTAAAAAGTCACCCAGTAACACACATTTACAAACCTTATACAAAAATACAAGAAATCAACTAAAAACAAAAATTCGTAGGGAAAAAAGAGGCTACTACTTCCAAAAATTCATGGAAGATAACGTCAACATTAAGCAAAATAGTAAATAGTAAACGAAATAGTAACTCGAAAAAAGAAAACTTCAGCACAAGATTTTATTGCAAAAAGCTTCGGTCAGGACACAAACCAAGAGGATCTTGCAGACTCATTCAACCATGCTTTCACAGACAACATCACACAACTCAAAAAAGACAAACTACGAACGATCAACAAAAAACTACCGACACAAAGTCAACAACAAACGATGTATTTTTCACCCATAACAAAACAGGAACTGAAAGAAGCACTCCTAGAACTAAAACCAAAGACCACTCCAGGAATAGACAAAATAAGACTTACAGACCTTATAACACACTTTGTACAAATCAATCCAATACTTTTGATTCGTGAACATAATATTCGACACAGGCATTATTCCACAACAACTAAAAACTGCAGTAATTACGCCAATATACAAACATGGCAAAAGAAACGATACTCCGAACTACAGACCAATAGCTACACTACCAGTCATCTCAAAAAATCTAGAAAAATTAACACACATACCAGACTACAGAACTATTTACAGAAGTTCAACATCATCTCAAAAAACTAATACCTCTTTCAGAAAACAAAAGCACCATCACTTTAATAGAAGACATCGCCGACACAATAAACAAAGCTCTCGACAAAAACAAGTACGCCGTCCTTATACTGCTGGACCTCACCAAAGCATTTGATACACTTGAACATGACATACTACTCACCGAACTATACTCAATAGGTATAAGAGGAACATTGCATACATGGTTCAAGAACTACCTCTCAAACAGAACAGAAGTAACAAAAATAGGTAATATCACAGTCGGAGTATACAAATAAACACGGTGTACCTCAAGGTGTCATATTATCACCCACTCTATTCAACATATACATTAACGATGTTCATAACATATCCATAAGAAGTCAAATATTTCAATACGCAGATGACACTGCACTACTAGCAATCCACACAGACATTA
This sequence comes from Typopeltis vanoorti, assembly GCF_054136105.1. Taxonomy (NCBI): domain Eukaryota; kingdom Metazoa; phylum Arthropoda; class Arachnida; order Uropygi; family Thelyphonidae; genus Typopeltis; species Typopeltis vanoorti. Next base: position 69,388,851 of record NC_143552.1, on the reverse strand, counting down.
ACACAGCTCTCTGCAAAACACAACAAGACCTAAATGAAATCACAACATACTTCCATCAAAACGCAGTTCTGATCAACGGCACCAAAACACAGATGTTGATAATACACAACCCAAGAATCATACGCCCCGCATCACTATCGATACATTGTCACACATACCGCTGCATTAACAACAAAAATACCTGCCGATGTTCCGAAATCAAACCTGCAATACACGCAAAATACCTCGGTCTCTATATAGATTCCACCCTTAAATGGACAAAACATATAGAATATCTACACACCAAACTCCGGATCATCGCAGCAAAACTCTTCCAAGTTAAAGACATTATTCCATCCAACATAAAAACACTCCTATATCACGGTATCTGCGAATCCCTAGTCAGATAGGGAAAAACAGTCTATGCAAATACATCAAACAGCCACCTAACAAAATTAGAAACATTACACAGGAAAATCGTGTCAACAGTGATCTGGACACCTTACATGCAACAACCAATATCCGATAAGCACATTGCGATACACAGAATTCTGAGCATTAAAAACCTGAAACACTACACGACATAAACAAGGAATTACTTCAACATCACCTATCGAAACAACAGAAACACATATCGTATAACACGACCTATAACAACTCTCTACATCCCCCACACCCTTCAACAACTCATATGGTTCTTTTGTGAAGTCACATCAGATACCTATACAACTCAACAACATACCAAGAAATTTAAAACACGTAGATAACTACAGAACATTAAAAAACGAACTCTGGAAAATATTCCAAAAGTTAATACACCATTAACTAATATACACATCACAAATCACCAGCATCCAACGCGTACATCCCATGCATAAACAGTAGCAACAACATAAATAGTGAAGGATAAATCCCACTCTATTCATAAAAGCTAACCCAAGCTTCCAAGAAGGTGGGATTAACTTGCCTCACTCATTTACAAGTAATCCTTATAAATAAATGCAGAAATTTGTTTGGATAATCACTCTTTCTCAAACTATGAAAAAAAAATTATACAAAAAAATGTATAAACTTCATTGTTAATATTAAAAGATCATGTGTTGTAAATACATAATATAAAGGTAATATTTATGTAAAATCAAGAAATTTTACATAAATGTAGCACTTAGTTCTGAACTCTGTAAAATTATAAGGTGTAATGTCATACAAGATGTTTATTGAATGTATAAATATTTTAGCAATCAATAAATTATCATTTATTATTAAAGAAAATAATAAAAGAAAATCGACCATAGAACTCACATTATTTCAGACGTTAAATATAAGTGTTAGGGTTAGGGATCACGATATCCTTGGGCCAGCTATCTCTCGTTGGGTACCAGTGGAGATTGAACTGCCCACTCAGTCTCCAAAAAGTTAGGGCTAAAAACGGTCTTGCCTACTCCCTCTATATACGGGAATAAAAAGGTGTTAGCTGATTTTTTTTTAATTTTTTCATTATTACTACTACTACTTCTACTGCTACTTCACCTTCCATGGAGTCGAGAGACTAACTGTGAGAGGTTCATTCAACTAACAACATATATATCATATACAGCAGAATCTTAAAATCCTTAACACTCCTTGCATTAACAACACATTCTGGTAGTGCGTTCCACTCACTGATAATTTTCCATGTAAAATATATATACCTCACCCCTCTTCACTACACTTTTACATAACTTCCAGGAATGACCTCTGATTCTTCTCCTCTCACCTTCTATTCTTTTCATAATCCCCTGTCGATTAATCTGATAAAATCCTCTCACTAACTTAAATGTCTCTTTCATATCACCTGTCTTCCTCCTTTCCACCAAACTCAGCAATCTATATTTCTTCAAACTCTCTCCATAGCCAGACTTCAAAGTCATCCTGACAATGTCTTAGTCACTTGCCTCAGATGTCTCCACTCCACATCACATTAAAAACCAGGTGACCTGACCAGTGTCTTATACAGTTGAACAACCAATTATTTATAGATACATGTTAGAGTACTTCTTATCATAGCAGCAGTACAATGTGCAGCCCTTGCAACACTAGCAATATGCCCTCTAAACTTCAGTCTACCGTCAATCATCACTCCCAAATCTCTAATCCCATCCACTTCCTGCAGTACGGCACCATCGATATAGTACACAGCTTATATTTCTGCACTCCAAAATGCAACACCTTGTATTTATTAATATTAAAACTACAACCCCACTCCTTTTTCCCAAGTCAAAACTCTATTTAAATATTCCAGAATGGAATTAACATCAACAGCGCTACTGATAATTCTCCCCGACTTTGCATAATCAGCGAATAACTGAAGATCTCCAGTCAGTCGACATGAATAATTTGTTTGTAAATGATATATCGTTAACAAACAAGTTAAACAGCAGGAACTCAAGAACAGAACCCCGGGGCACGCCACTGGTTATCCTCCTTTTTTGAGAAACTGCTCCATCATACACAACCTGCTGGTATGGTTCAAAGAGCTAATCTCTGATCCATCTGATCAATATATTATATATTCCCATCCTCTGCTGATTCTACACCAAGATGAATTTGAGAGATTACCACTTATCATGTGATAATCTCTCAAATCCTTTTGCAAAGTCTAGGAATATCACTGTATATAATTCTCACTTATATCTCACACTCGTCACCTTATCATAAAATGCAAGTAAATTGCTGAAACAGAACCTACCCTTTACAAATTCATGCTGACCATCTTAAAGATTGCTATGCACATCAACCCAATTCTGTATTCTATTCGTTATCAATCTCTCCAACACCTTGACCTCAACTGCAGTTATCAGACGGGCCTATATTTCTAGACTTCTGTCTAGGAACCATGTATGCTTTATACCAGTATGATATACGCTGATAAAGTGCTCGTTCAGTAATTCCACTATATCCTTTGCAGCTCTTAGTCTGCTAACATGACTATCCACCAGAATTAATTTGCCATAATTATTCTTCCCCTTGCTTGTCATGTTGCAGAAAAATTCCTTTGAGTTAACCATGGCCTGACCAGCCAATCCACTCTCATACTGCACCTTTTCTTTTCTTCATCATGCTCGTCACCTTTCTAGCTAGCACTTTGTACTCTTCATTGATTTTATCACCAACAACTGTCGTGAACCTAATCCATAGCATTTTCTTTTCCAACACAGCTTGCTTGATTTTACTGTTCATCCATTTCACTCCTACTGTATTTACTAGATAACCCTTGGTATGTAGTCATGCATTGCTTTTGTTAGATACTGCTTTCTGAGTTTCAATGCATTACAACATATTTTCTGCTCAGCTCATCTACCCAACTTACATATGCTAAGTGAGTACAGAGCTTCCTATAATCATCTGCTTTATACTTCCATATGTATCCATTTTTGACAGTGGCCTTTTCTTGTATCATCACTTCCAAAACAAGTACCTGATGATCACTCTCACCAACCGGCAGCAGTGCGAACTTATTAACTACATCTTGTGAAGTTATCACCAAAATTCAAAATATTAAAGCCTCTAGTTGCTTCACTCACATGCTAATTAAGATATTTATCTCTCAGAAATTCATACACTGTCTCTTCTTTTGACATGCCCAACTAATTTGACTAAAATTTTACTATGAGCATTCTTTGTATTTCTGGCATTTAACAGCATCCTATACGATATGCTGACCTGTTTATTTCAATTTCGCACAACACAGATTCAAAATCTGTGAGTGCACTACAAACTTCCACACTTTTCGGATACAATTTCTTTGCAATTAAAAGCATTCTCCCCCTCCTCTTTCACATTTCTATCCTTTCGGAAAATTATATATCCTTCTAATTGTATTTCCGACATCACATCCGCCTCAGACAACCAAGTTTTGCTTATTCCAATTATTTTGGGGCATACCGTCTCAATCAATACAACAAACTCAACTCTCATGTTTCGAATACTCCTTACATTTGTTTATAAATATAGCGATCGTTGTGTGTTTGACACATCTATCAATAGCAGCTAGAACAGAGACGCCAACAATCTCTATTCTAGCTGCTGTACTACACCCCCTTTTTCAGATTGATCACTCCAATTTCACTGATTCTGACTGTGATTTCCATTCCTACCTGTCTCATCCTCACCTTTATGCATTCCATGATCTTGTGTTTCTGTAACCACATCTTCAACTTCACATACATCTTCTTCCTGTCGTACAATCTGTTGATTTGTGTTATCCTGTTTCACAGGTAGACTATGATCATTTGCTGCATTAACTTCTTGACTCTGTGCCTTCTCAGAAAACAATAGACGTTCTAAATGCCCAACACCAAACCCATTCAGCATTATACCATTCCGACTTCCCTTCAATTCACTCCAAAGATTTACGAATTGGACCCCCTATGCCTCAAACAACTCAGCCATCTTATTATTCATTATCTCTGCTCTCCTTCGGAATTCACTGTTATCATATCTTGGCAACACGCCTACGACTTTTCCAACAACATTATTCTTCTTTGCCTGATGCAACAACTCCCTCAAGTTTCTATCATCATTTTCCCCTTCCCATCTAAGTCATTTTGCCGCCTGGTATTTCTTTTTCTGCAACAGGTCAGTTTATTTGATGCAATATTCCATGGGGAAAGCATATTTTGTGCATTTTATTAGTAATCACACCTCTAATGATAGAGTCGCCATATACTAATATACGATTATTCTTTGACTCTTTCTTTATAATATCAACTTCCTAATTCTCCTTATCATCAGCCAATCTCTCCTTTAGTTATTTAATATCCTCTTCCAGATGTTTCTGGAAGAGGATATTCACTAACTCCTGCCGAAGCTCTCCTATTAAGGTCCCGATGTTTGCTCCCATTTCTAATCGCGCTAATCTATCCAGCGCTAGTTGACAAGCTTCGTATTTTGTATTTTGAACAGCGCGCGTTATCTGCGCTTTAAATAATACCGCAATACTAATGTCGGCGCTAGTTGACAAGCTTCATATTTTGTATTTTGAACAGCGCGCGTTATCTACTCTTTAAATTAAGCCGCATTACCAATGTCGGAGCACAGCGCTGTTGACAGCTTCAAGGTCACGAATATGATTGCATTGCCGAGTTAGGAAGTTTCTCCTGGTTGCTCCTTAACTTCATTTGTTCTTCAGTGAGGTGTTTGTTTCAAAAATAACTTTTTAGTATGACTTTTCATGTTTTCATTATTTGAGTGTAGTGCAAGTAAAAAAAAACTTTGTAAAATTGTAAAAAAACTGATAAAAAAATTTTAAAATAAAAATAAAAATACAAAATTTCATTTATTTTCCACCTAACTTTTATTTTTTTTTAAATTCTTTTATTATTATTTTTTTGGGGGGCCCCCAAATATAATTTGCCTAGGGTCCCCAACTATCCTTAATCTGCAACTGCGTCCACTGCTAAAAATCCAACACACAGCCAGACTTTCGCACAGAAGCCTTCCGTGCAGCTGCAGTACGTTTCTTTATGGACGTCTTCTTCAGAAGGTGAAGCAGTACAACAAACAAGTAGAAAAACACAATATAAACAACAAAAAATTTCAACAACAACGCCAATATAGCACACTTGTATCCAAACTGAAAAAATGCACAAGTGTATAGTGTGGCTTTTTGTGCCACACTATACACTAATGAAATACACTTTTTTCAGCACAGCTCAAATCTACCGCTACATTCACCCGCAACACTGACGCCACTGTCCTAATTAATGATGATGCTTTTTCATGTAGTACTATCATAATATCTATACCCCTCTGAGGGTACATATCAGGAATTATATGATGATAAATTTGATTAATAAGAGTAGAAACGATTGCTTGCAGAATTCGGAACATTAGTTAGAACTAAAAGAGTGCGCTACTCTATCTTCTTCTTCTGCAGCTTCTCCCACTCAAGTGGGGGTCACTGTTGATGATGAGTCTCCTCCACATCCTCCTGTTTTGGGCTGTCACCACATCCAAGTTCTTCATCCTCAAGTCCTCTTCTACCAGCTCCCTCCATCTCTTTATTGGCCGTTCACGCTTCCTCCTTCCTTACACATTCATCTGCATGACCATTCTTCCCACATATTCATCCTCCCTCCTCATCACATGACCAAACCATCTCAACCTTGCCTCCTGAATCTTCACTCCTAAGATCGTAACTTTCACTGTTCCCCTCACATAGTCATTTTTCAGACGATCCTTTCTGGCCACACTGCACATCCACATAAGCATTCTCATCTCGGCTACTTCCATACTGCTGATGTTATTTTTCCTCAGGGCCACAGTTTCTATAGCATGCGTCATAGGTGGCCTCACTACTGTCCTATAGATTTTGCCTTTCAGATTGATTGGCATCCTCTTATCGCATAACACTCCAGCCATCTCCCTCCAGTTCCTCTAACCCGCTTGTATCCTGCATCCCGCTTCCTTCTCAGCTCCTCCATCTTCTTCCACTGTTGAACCTAAGTATCTAAAGTCCCTCACCTTCCTGATGACATTTCCTTCCAGCTCTAGATCTGTCTCCTCGCCGCCGCCCACTGTGCAACACATACTCTGTCTTCCTTCTGCTCAGTCTCATACCTCTCTCTTCCAGTACTTTTCTCCATCTTTCCAGTTTAATTCCTGCTTCTTCTCTTGGATCTGCACAGCAATATGTCATCTGCATACAACATTGTCCAAGGTGCATCTTCTCTCACCTCCTCCGTCACCACCTCCATCACAATATTAAACAGACACGGGCTTAATGTAATTATGTCCCTTGATGCAAGCCAACTATCACTGGAAAACTTTCTGTCTGTCCCAGACAAGTCCAAACACTTGTCTTCACATTTCTGTACATCTCTTGCACCAACCAGACATATTTCTCTGGAACCTTCTTCTCCCTCAGACACCTCCAGACTTCTTGCCTTGGTTCTCCATCGTATGCTTTCTCCAGATCAATAAATGCCAGATGTAGCTCCCGTGGTTTCTCTCGAAACTTTTCCATCGTAACCCAAAGATAGCATCTGTTGTTGATCTACCAGGCATGATGCCAAATTGTTCCTTTGCAACCTCTACTTCCTTCCTCAATCTTCCATCAAGAACCCTTTCTAGGATTTTCATTGTATGGCACATCAACTTTATTCCTCTGTAATTTTTACAGTCTTGTGCAACCCCTTTACCCTTGTAGATGGGGACAAGAGTACTCTCCCTCTATGCCTTGGGTATATTTTCCTGTTGGCAAACTTTCATGAACAGCTCCCACAGCAGGTCAATTCCCTCTTCCCCCAGTGCCTTCCATGCCTCCACTGGAATCCTGTCGGGGCACACCGATTTTCCGTTCCTCATCCTCTTCATGGCCTCCACCACTTCCCCTCTACTGATGTTCTGCACCATCCCCTCAGAAAGCTGCCCATCTTCTCTGTGAGTCCTTGCATTTTCCTCATTCAAAAGTCCCTCAAAGTATATTCTCCATCTGTTTCTTATGTCCACATCCTTCCATAACACTCTTCATTCAGCGTCTTTGATCTGCCTCACATGTAAGATGTCCTTTGCTGCTTTATTTCTACATTTCGCTAATTGGTAAATTTTTCTCTATCCTTCCTTTGTTTCTAATTGATTATACAGATCTTGATATGCTATGGCCTTCGCCTGTGCCACAAATCTCTTAGCTTTTTGCTTTCTCTCTCTGTACATCTCTCTCTCCTTTTCCACTCTTCACTCATCCCACTTCTGCTTTGCCTTCCTCTTAGCTCTCACTGCCACTTGTACATTATTATTCCACCACCACCAACCCTCCTTCTACTCTCTAATCTTTCCAGATGTCTCATCAAGCACCTCGATTGCACACCTGAGGATCACTTTTGAATTATGTTTCCACCAATCTTGTACACTTTCCAGTCCATCCGAAATCCTCTCTAACACCCTCTCGCTAAAACGATTCCTCACACTCTTCTTTTAAGCGAAACCACTTAATTGTCTTCATCCCATGGCTTCCAGAAGTTCTTATCTTCGATCTTATTTTAAAGTCTGCGCATAGCAGTCGGTGTTGCTGTGCCACTTGATCTGTTAGAATTACTTTACAATTTTTTCACAACCTTAAGATGTTTTCTTATAGTCAAAATGTAGTCAATTTGTGACCTGTTGTTACCACTCCTAAATGTTATCAAATGTTCTTCCCTATTGTAGAAAAACGAGTTTGCATTTGCCAGATCAAACGCTACTGCAAAGTCCACAACCCTCTCTGCTTCCTGGCTCATCATTCCCACTCCGTGGCCACCATGCACCCTTTCACAGTCTCTATTCTGCCTCTCTCTGCGTCCGTTCAAGTCTCCTCTGACAATCACCATCTCGTTTTCTTCCAGTTCCCTCATTTCTTCATCTAACACGTTCCAGAACTCATCTTCCTCCTCTGCTGTACAGCCAACTTGCATGGCATATACACATAATAAGACCACCCGTTCTTCTCCAAGACCCAATTTCATTCGCATGATCCTGTCGTTCCTTTTACCCACTTCTAGTACTTCGCCCTTCATTCTGCCACACACCACAATTCCTACACCATATCTTCCCTCGTTATTCGCTCCAGAGTAGAACAACTTACATCCATCTCCCAGTTCCTTTCCCTTTTCCCCCCGTCTACCTTGTCTCCTACACATAAAATGTCCAACTTACTCTTCCTCATCATGTCTGCCACCTCTCTTCCCCTTCCAGTCATGCTTCCAACATTCAGTGTTCCCACTCGCAACATCCTCTCCACCTGCTGTGCTCGCTTCTTCAACCGCACCCGCCCTTGATGCGGTAGCCCTCGTCCACTTCTCTCAGCTGTAGGGCGATGTGGCAGCGCGTCGCTTAAGGGGGTACGCCCTAGCCCTTATATCATTTTCTCTTTGACTCATATTATAGCTAGAGCTGGCAGTGAAGTTTTACGACGTGATGCCCTTCCTGACATCAACCCTCGCCATTTATCCGGACTTGGGACCGGCACCCATTGAGGCTAGCTTGCCTCCATCGGTGGCTGCATAAGACGAAATGACTTTGCAGTATAGGAAAGATTCACCGCTAGCCCTCGAATTCTCTAATAGCATGAGGGGAAAGGAGCAAGGAGAGGAGAAATAAGCAAAGAAAGAAGGGGAGGGACCAGTCTACAAATAATATAACAGATGTATATTACATGAAGTAAGGCATGGTCCAGAATCTGGTACCTCGGGTTTGCCATGCCCATACTCACTAAAGTGAGCTCTTGAGGTTAGTGTGCTACTCTATGAGAGTATTAAAAAAAATTAGGGTATATATTTTATTAAGATTAAAAAATCCGGTTTTTACAATAATATTTCAAATGCCGATAAAGCATGTTTAAAACGAAGGACCGACCTTACCGCACAATGCATCAATGCGCATTGATTTGATTAACCAGGAGAGAAATATCATCTTGGATATTTTTTAAACATTAAGAAGGCGGTATTCTTCTGTACGGAATCTCCAGATGTACATGCATACACGAGAATCTTTTGATAGGGTAAACCATATGAATACTCTCTGAGTAGATAGCTCTATAACAATAATAATTAATATGAAGCCAAATTGACGGTGACTAAGACCAGTTCTTTAAAGGAATATGAAATTATATGCAAATTAATATACAAGGCCTAATAAAAACATGTGAGATTAGATTTCTATTAGATTTCTCATTGTCCAATAAAATTAATATAAACAGTCCAATCAAGAATATAGTGACAAGTTCATTCTTGTATAGACAAGATTGAGTCTCTTCTTCTATTAGTTTAGTCGTTATTAAGAATTAGAATTAAATAATCGTGCAATAGACCGTCACATGTATAGACGAAGCCGTTTGGTCGAAAAGACCTCGGTTCGATTCCCGTCCAAGACGTGAAGGAACCTTTATCTTGTCTCCCTCTCTCTCTCTCTCTCGACTAAAGGTGAGTTAGCTAGTCTTATATGGGGGTAGGGGTTTTTACCCGGAAATTCGGGTTTTTCGTCCCCCCATACCGGTGTGTCATATGTCCTTATCAGACATAGGAGAGACCGGGAGGCATAGGGCTAACCACTTATCCTCGAGGTAGTCGCTGTTACGAATCTTAATAGACCATGACTAATCCGAACGTAATGGGCCACTAACATACGCATAAGGTGCAGAAGGAGGCCGTCAAGTAATGTAGTTCTCAGGAAAATCTGACATTATTTCTTTCAGGTAATGACAGTTTTGTTTCTAGTTAAAATGAACAACAATAACCATTTATATAATATTTGAAGGTAGAGAGAGAGAGACATTTATTTTGCCATTTCAATCATCACTCTGTTATTGATACATTATGGTAACATGTCTGCAATAAGGTAACAATTATTCAATCAAGAATGGTTAAGTACCTCCAATACATGGATCTTTGTGCTCACATCAGTTCTTATCACCTCTTATCACCACAAGTTTTGATACAGTACGTGCACTACAGGAACCAATGCTGTTATTCTTGGCCTACTCAACAATGGCCAGTGCCGGCCCTAGGAATTTTGTCGACCCGTGCAATAGCATATTTTGCCGCCCCTTTCCCCTAAAAAAAAAACTCTTTTAATGGCGTCTTAAAAGACACGATGTTAAGCTAGGCTTCAACATGTCTGATCATAAATTCTAAATAGTAACATTAGCTAATGAAAATTCTTAAGTTAGTGAAAAATGATCATAAATTATATTTATTTACAGAAAGAGAGAGACAATTAACCCTTTAACAGTGGAATTTTGTTCTGAAAACGTGCATCTGCATGGGTAATTAAAATCAATTGCTACTAATATCGACATTACTGGGATCGCAATGAGAAGTACTTGCCATGAGCTCAGAATTCTTGGTTTCGGTCCTTTTGCTTATTTTCTCTTATGCTACTTGAGCTGTTTCAGTTTTTAGATGTGTATGCCAAGTCCCTCTTTGTTTCTGAATATCGCGTTCATTTTCCAATTTTCGTTTGCGATATTCTGCGCCTGATAGTTTTTTTTGTTTTAATCAAAGGACCTCTTTAGTATGAATTTAAAAAAATTTATACTAAATTTTATCAGACATATTGGAATGTTAAAATTATTTTAAAAGCCAAAGCCAAATCCTAATAACTCTATCAAAAAAGTATTATTAGCAATCACTGCACAACAGTATTATCAAAATACATAAATATAGTCTGTATTTATGTTTTGATTCTATTTCTTTAATTGGTTTACTCTTAACCAATTATCTCATTATGATCGTTTGGTCTCATTGGTTAAATGAGATTTACCCTCAGTCAAGGTCAACTCACGGTCAACAATGGAATCAGAAATAAATGCAAAATAGGTGTTCTACTATAGTCACGTCGTCTGATATTAACACTGACAGTGCGATATTAAACGCAACATAATACTACATTATTTTAAATGATCATGATGTAAATATATATATATAGTACTACATATATAACGACTTCCTGAAGTCTGGTTTCAACAGAGAAGGAATAAATGACTTTTTTTAAATGATTTATTTTTCGTGTACTTTAGGACGATTTTGCCGGTCCCAAAAACTTGGCGCCCCGTGCAAATGAACGGGTTGTACCGTCGATAGAGTCGGCCCTGACAATGGCAGTAGCAAATTCTTGACTTGTAAACTGATTGGTTTGCGACTTCTACAAGTCTAACTCCCAACAGTCTCGTTTCTTCAGGTAGTGTTCGTAAGGTTGAAAGGAAGAGCGAGTAGCGATATAGAGATGTAACTAAGTTGGCTTGTGATTTAAGTTAGTTGCTAGATTAACTAGCTGAGACGCGTTTAAAGTCATTAAATTGGGGATTATACTGTATTCAAGAACATTAGCGAAGGTAAGTGGACTCTAATTGCAACGAGGGCGATTCGTTAGGCCTAACAGCCGTTAGAATCGCCATTGTTAGCGTATCTATTTCAGATCCATTTACTTGCGTTTATACGCAAACTGTCAGTGATGAATGTGTTAGATTTGGACGCCCTCACAGATTCGCTGGATGAAGAGCCAGCGCTCATACTTGTAAATAAACTTCAAAGGAAATTTAAGCTCAAATGGCCATCAAACTTGATAGATCCTGATATCATTATAGACTCTCTAGATAAAGGACTGGCTTTCAGCTTCGTAAAGAAACTCCTTAAGAAGTTCGAGCTTGAATAGCCCGGCTTCCTGAATCTTTACTCTTTACCCGAAACTGATGAATATCAAAATGAAGACGTTCCTCAAATGGAGGAAAAACTAAGTCCAATTATCTCTGACTCTACTCATTCAGATCAAGAAGAGAGGCACGCGCGTAAAAAACGCAAAACCCTCGCCTCGGAGTCAGTAAACGAAAATGCCATGGATGAAGATGCCTCCAACACAGATTCCTCTGCCTCCACCAATGAAAAGGTGCCTGCAGTCATTCTTAGGGAAAAACAGAGATGGACAGCCTTAAGAACCACCATGGCCAACCTGCAAATAAATTACTCCACTGCCAAGAACTCAGAGGAGGGCATCAAAATTCAGCCCACTACAGTGTCTGACTACAGAAATCTAACCAAGGAGTTGGACACAAGAGGTATACAATATCATACCTTCACACTTACCTCGGAGAAAAATTTTAAAGTAGTACTCCGAGGAGTATCTGAAGACATTGAAACAGCTGAAATAGCTGCTGACCTCAACATGCAAGATCTGCCTCCCATCAAAGTCAGTAGAATGTACAGATCTAACAAGACCCCTATGCCTCTAGTATTGGTGGAAATACACAACATCTATAAAGATATAACTTGAAGACAATCTGTGGGCTTAAGGTCTCACCAGAGCCACTTAGGAAGAGGGCCTCTTCTGGGCAGTGCCATAGATGCCAAAAATTCGGTCATGCCAGAAGTTGTGCAAAGCTCAATACAGATGTTTAAAATGTGGTGATACCCACCCCACACATACCTGCTCCAAGCCAAAAACCACACCGGCTAAGTGCGCTAATTGTGGTGGCCCCCACTCTGCAAATTACAGAGGGTGCATTTGCCACCCAAATAACTGAGTTAATCAGTCAGTCTACCTCACTGACAGAAACGAAAGCCCCAGAAGCTCAAGTTCATCAGGCTCCTATTAGCTTGAACAAGATGACAGATGTTCACCCACCATCAACTGAGCCCCCTAAGAAAATAAATCTTCAACACCAAACAAGAACATATGCTGATGTGGCCTGCCCCAAAAAAGCAATCCATGACCAGAATATGACAAATCCACATTCAAATATAACAGCCATCATCACCTCTTCCCTTGTAAATATGTTACAGGATTTCAGTAACGCAAATCCATCACTGAGCACTACAAAAAGTTCCTTGCAGCAAACACAGTTCATTTCATCTGCACTCTCCAATGCATAGGAAAAAATTTACCCCAGATTCTCTAATGATTATCTCATGGAATGCCAACGGCCTTAAAAATAAAATACTAGAAGTGCAGGAATTCAATGACAGATATAACCCGGATATATTATTAATTAATGAGACTCATCTAAGACCTGCTGACAATCCTAAATTCAAAGGATATCAACTCTACAGGAATGACAGACTGGATTACAGAGGTGGTGGCACAGCCATCCTCATTAAAAATCACATCAATCATCATGCTGTAGCCATTCCTACAACCACCAATCTCGAACTTACAGGTATCAATGTCATCACAAACTCTATCGGAAACATAAAAATATATTCTGCTTATAACCCACCATCAAAAACATTGCTGACCACAGATCTGGATGCTATCCTCGGCATTAAACTGCCGGTTATTATTGCCGGAGATTTTTACGCAAAACATCACTCCTGGAGCAGTAGGTCTATAAATAGGAATGGCCGCATCCTCTTTAACTACACAAACACAAATTGCGCAACTGTGGCTGGTCCCTCAGTGCCATCTCACCACAGTCCTACTGGCTCATTCGACATCTTGGATATAGCTTTCCTTCAGAATGTCAACCTACAGTACTCCCTGGAATCATTGAATGAGTTATCATCAGACCACAATCCTATTCTGCTCCAACTGGGTTATCAGAGGGATCTTCCCCATTCGCCTCATACCTTCATTCCCTGGGAAAAACTATCCAAAATGCTTCCAAACTACATTGATCCTATCCCTCATATTAATTCCAAGGAAGAAATTGATTCTGCAGTCAATAAACTTACTGATCAAATCAACACAGTCATAGCATCTATCACCTCAAATTCAGTTGCCTTCAAGCCTAAACGACTACCAGATGACATAATGAACTTAATCAGGGAGAAAAATAAAGCAAGAAAAAGATACCACAACACCAGAGCACCCCAAGACAAGAAATATCTCAACAAAATGAACAGTGCAGTGAGAGATGCACTTAAAGTCCATAGAAACAAACTAAAAAAAAAATCAGCTAACGCCTTTTTATTCCCGTATACGGGGAGTAGGCGAGGCCATTTAGCCCTATCTAACTTTTGGAGACTGAGTGGGCAGTTCAATCTCCACTGATACCAATCAGAGATAGATGGCCCAAGGCTATCACTAATTAAGCGGTATTCAGTGAAGAGAGACGGCTCAAATGTGACGCCATCTCGTGGTCCCTAACCCTAACACAATAGATTTAATGTGTGAAATAATGTGGGTTCTACGGTCGATTTTCTTGAGTTTACAGGACGAAAAACACGAGTTTCCGGGAGGAAAAACTTGCTTGCCCGTCCCAGAGATCGACTAACTCGGGAACCGGTCGAAAAATGGCTTAGGAAAATTTCCTCTAGTCGCCGACTAGACTCGAAACCAAGTCTTCCTTCGTGCGGCCAAGCGCCGTGGTTGGCATGGGAAGATAAATTAGCCTCCATATCACCTGGTGATCAATCCCTTTGGAAGTTCCTGAGAAACATCAAAAACAAAAACAAATCTCTTCCTCCTCTCAAATTTGACCTGAACATTGTTTACACAGATGCAGAAAAAGCCGAAACCATAGCTAAAAATTTAGAAAAACAGTGTAGCCCTTCATGCAATAATCTAAATTTCAATCATATTTACAAAGTCCACCGCCACGTCAGACACGTGTTAAAACGGCCTGATACCTGTACCAGCCAACTCACACCTACTTCCCCAGCTGAAATTTATGACATTATAAAGAATTTAAAGAATAAAAAAGCTCCAGGGCCTGACGGCATCTCCAACAAAGTTATTAAACTGCTACCCCGAAAGGCCATCGTATATCTCACAACAATAATAAATGCTATGTTCAGGTTTAAGTATTTCCACTCTGCATGGAAGTTGGCAGACGTAGTTCCTATATACAAACCAGGCAGGGATCCTCAGTAGCCTCAAAGTTATCGTCCCATAAGTCTGATATCTAATTTGGGCAAAATAGCAGAAAAAGCTATCCTTTCCAGAATTCAACTTTCAGTAAAAAAATTAAACATCCTTCCTTCAGAACAGTTTGGTTTTCACCAATTTCACAGTACCACCCAACAAATTCATAGACTAATAGAATTCATTATCACAAGTTATAATTGGCATCAATACACCGGAGCAGTTTTTCTTGATTTAGAAAAGGCGTCAAATTATGACACTTTGGACTGCTATACAAGTTGATTTTGGCTGGCATTCCATTAGATCTAGTCCAAATCATTAAGTCATTTCTTAGTGACAGACGAATGCAAGTCAAACTAAATGATATATTATCTACCCAGCGACGCATCTTGGCAGGAGTTCCTCAAGGGTCCCTTCTGGCACCGATACTTTTCGCGATTTACATGGCGGACATTCCGCACAATCCAATGTCATCCATTACTGCCCTAAACTTAGACGACACAGCTATACTAGCCAGATCTATTAAACCGCACCTTGTCACCAAGAAAATGCAAGAAAACCTTCAGAGATTAGAGCACTGGTTCTCGGAATAAAGACTGCAAGTAAACCCTCAGAAGAGTATCGCCATGCTCTTCACTAAAAACACAATATCTCCCAAAGATGACATCTTCCTATTTAATATCAAGATTCCCTGGAAATCAGAAGCTAAATATCTGGGTGTACTGCTGGACAGAAAACTAACTTTCAGTTCACATATAAAAGCCTCATGTTCGAAAGCATCAAGAGTCATTGCACAGCTTTACCCTCTTATCAATAGGAATAGCAAGCTGAATACCAAAATAAAACTGCTCTTTTATCAATTGATGATTCGACTCATTATTACTTATGCTTCCCCAGCCTGGAGCCACACCTTAAGTACAAATATCCTCAAACTACAGAAAGTGCAAAACAAATGTCTCCGCATGATCTTGAACGCACCATGGTATGTCAGAAATGTCCAACTCCACCGGGGTACAAATATCCCCTACATCTACTCTTTCCTGCAGCCTTCAGCAGTAAAGTTCTTCTCAGTATCCTCTTCACATCCAAATGAATTAGTGCAACAAGCAGCCAATTATAATGAAACAGGCTTCTCAAAATACAGGAGACCGAAGGCCATCCTACTTCCAAATGAAGATCTCTAAATCACACTCATTCAGGCAGAGCATTTAGCTCATAAACCTTTCCTCACACAGCAATCCTTATCAGATAGCAGGGATTAAAAAAGCATTTTGCTTCACCCTTATAGTCAGCAACGTCTTGCGTCTTGCGTTTCTTCAAATCGACTGATCATTCACCGAAGAGCACATGGAAATAGTGGACCTCATCGACATTTGATCAGGTGATGAAATTTCTGGAGAACAGCAAGATCATTGTAATTGTGTAGACAGTGCAGCTGCATGAGCAAAGCGTTTCAGGGCAAGGTCAGTGTCATCACTGCAGACGGTATTAAAAATCAGAATGAAGAGAAAAAATCCTGTGTCCAAATTTTTAAACTCTCGTGACATCTACATACTGTAGTTGTATGATATGAAAATTTTCTGCTGTATGAAAAATACAGCATGGTGGTGAATTTTGAAAGTACAGTACTGTACTTTTTGTTTTCAGATATCGCTTCGCATGATGCATAATGTATTCCCGCAGAGTTTCGCAAAAATTTGGATCACCGGAAGACGATCAACGAGGTGTCAACAGCGATACTTTAATTTTGTATACCCTGTTTATATATTTAAAATTTTAATTTTTTTATGGTTCTTAGCATGTTTCTTTGTTTTGTTTTCAGTTTCTCCATGTATTTTTAGTCGGACTCCAGGTTTCACTACCACAGGTGATTGTGGGGAGTACACACCAGTGGCGCACCCAGAGGGAGGCCAAGGGGCCCGGGCACCCACCAAAGAAAAGGAAAAAACACTAGAAAAATTTCCAAAAATCTTTTCCTAATTAAAATTCATTTTTTTTATTTATGTTGTGTGCTACTTATGAATTAGCGATCACTGCAGATGCTCAGTTATAGGTCGTATGCGATGTGTAGTGTGTATTCGCAAAACGTCTACTCAACTCGTCCCCCCCCCAAAGGTCAAATCCTGAGTGCGCCGCTGGTACACACTGGTTGTAGAGCTTTCTCTTTAGGCAGTTTGGTAAATGAAACTTTTAAATATCTCTCTATAATGGTTAAAAACTTTCCATTTTGCTCATATTCTAGCTAAAATTTCATTATCAAGTTACTATGATGATTTGTCCTAAATATTCGTACGAATATTTGAATCTGTCTTTGATTTACTTAAATTTGTTATCGTTCTGGAATCTGGAGTAACCATACTTTAGGTTATTTTTGAGTTATCCATTTTTTTATAGGCCTACATCCACACTTACATCATTTAATTCAATAATCGTGCGTTCTAATTCTTTTGGTGATGTTGCTAATAGAATGATATCAACATCGAATCATAGAATGTTCAAGCATTCTCTAACAATACTCAGTCATTTTCTCTGAGTTCACTTTACAATTACTATATTCAAGAGCTTTAACAAATAATTTTGGTGAGAAAGAGCCTCCTTGTCTGACTCCGACTATTTATATATATATATATATATATTGCACGCTGACTGGAAGAACTTTTTCTAAACCCTTCTTCGACCGGCTCCGGAGTAAGTCTATCTCTGGCATGAGCAAGTGGGTATTTCCTCCCGGAAACACGGGTTTTTCATTTATATATAATATATATATATATATTCACGATACCAAGTAATTTTACATAAACTTGGTTTTTAATCCTATTTCCCAAGTAAGCAAAGAGACAAGTAAGTCAACTTTGCGCCTGCAGTAGTGCAAGTCTGAGGCAACTCGTGGTAGTGCCAGCCTGAGGCAACTCATGGTAAAGGTGAATTAAGCTCTGATCACTTTCCTTAGTATTTTCCCCTTAATGTAAAGCACATCGCCTTACGGAGATGTATGATGCTATGCATTAAAGGCAATGGTCACTATCCATACCGGTTTCGACCTTTGTATAAGTGAAGCTGGATCTAAAAATATGATGATCGCGAAAGATCGCCCAACTCCGCGTTGTACCACTCAGTGACAGGCTCACCCCGTCACCGAGAAGAACTTCTCAGCATTGGCTCTACCCTGTGGCAGGCTCACCCCACCACCACCAAAGCAGAGCCATAATCACAGCGGTGGCCCCACTCAGATACAGGCAAAAACCTACCCCCAAGCAGAGACTCTCAAATTAGAGCCAGAGCCGCACCGGTTTCGATCTTTTTGCGGTCTCATCAGTAGGAGCCAAAACTGACAATGCTAAGGGTGAATTAATGCAGAGCTTATGAATTTTACCTAAACGAGAGGCCACAAGTTGCTTTGACCTTATTAAATAAAATCTCTGAATGAGAGATAGATTTTAAAATTTTTTTTTTACTTGGGTATATTATGTATTCAAGATACCAAGTAATTTTATATAAACTTGGTTTTTAGTCCTTTTTCCCAAGTAAGCAAACAGACAAGTAAATCAAGTTTGCACCTGCACGTAGTGTAAGTCTGAGACAACTCGTGGTAGTGCCAGTCTGAGGCAACTCATGGTAAAGGTGAATTAAGATCTGATCACTTTCCTTAGTATTTTTCCCTTAATGTAAAGGACATCCGCTTGCAGAGATGTATGATGCTATGCATTAAAGGCA
Organism: Typopeltis vanoorti; assembly: GCF_054136105.1. Taxonomy (NCBI): domain Eukaryota; kingdom Metazoa; phylum Arthropoda; class Arachnida; order Uropygi; family Thelyphonidae; genus Typopeltis; species Typopeltis vanoorti. The sequence goes on along the minus strand of NC_143552.1, from coordinate 69,369,846 downwards.
ATGGTCACCATACCGGTTTAGGTAAAATTCATAAGCTCTGCATTACTTCAACCTTAGCATTGTCAGGTCTGGCTCCTACTGATGAGACCTCAATAAAGGTCGAAACCCGTACGGATAGTGGCCATTGCCTTTAATGTTAATGGGTAGTGACCATTGCAAAGTTAATATAAAATTATTGGTATTATAAATACATAATATACCCAAGTTTAAAAAACTTTCTCTCTCTCTCTCTCTCTCTCTCTCTCTCTCTATATATATATATATATATATATATATATATATATATATTATTAATACATAACGCCTCCAGGGAGTCCAGACTCATCGAGGGAGGGCACGTGCTCTACAACTCTCTGTCTCCGTCAACTACCATGAATCGCAACTACCATCATCTACACCAACGCAATCTACTGCCCATCATTACCACTAGTGTTTTCACAGACAATCACAAACATTCATGCCCACGGCAGGATTTGAACCCGCAGCTTTTTGGCTGGAGAGCGGATATGACGACGAACCAGGCCCGCAATATAAGGGCGAATATTCCGGGTGTGCTAGGTGTGTGGTGCTAATCCGCGAAATTTATGTATCACCTATATTATAATTTTACATTTATTGCCGTTAAAGACTTCCCCTTTCCCAATTTTTTGGGGAAATCTTTAATGAAGTTTGCAGACTTCACTCGATTCCTAAAATTGAACACAATATACTACTGTACTAATATTTTCATTAATGTCATTATCTTCTTCAGGAGGGTAATAAAGCATTAGTGCTTCACGAAGAAGGCACTTTTCGGAGCGTAAACGTTGCGTCACATTCGCGTTAATAGCCTGGATGTGCTTTCGAAATGCATACACCTTTGAGCCATTCGAAAAAAAGATGTAAAGAGGGGGGCTCTCAGTGGGTCAAATTCTTAGTTTTCTACTATTTTCAAACAGCTGGGAAGGCGGGGCCTAGTGAGCTAAAACTTTGAACTCACTGAGTATCTAGCGGATGTGATTGGTTATTATGTCAACCAATCCAATTGAACGTTGTAAATTGTCACGAGTTGAGCGCTTTTCGTATCCGATGTATATCACAAACGGTTGTTACGCATGTTTTCTGGAACGGAAAATTTGAAAGTGGATGTTAGGAGAAAAATGCTAATTGTTTTTTCTTTTGCTTGTGCAGTATAGCATCTGTTGAGGTTGCAAAGTTTTTTAACAGTATATAGAGACATTTTTATTCTAGTCTTCAGAAACAACAGATAGTAAAAAAATATCTATTCCTGAATTAAAATGAATATTCTGTGTATTATAAGATGTTGTTGATCTACAACAAAATACCAGCACATGTGAGATTGATAAGACAGAAAAACCGCTAATACTAAAAAAAAAAAAAAAAAAAAAAAAAAACTAATGAATTTAGAATTCCCGAAAGTGTAGATAATTCCGATAATGATCGGATGTTAACAAAATAAAATTCTTGGAAAACAGAGCGATATATACAAAAACCAGAAAAATACACATAACACGTGCAACAAATTTTACGAAATGATTTGCTGCTTCATCAAACCATATTCATTCTTGTATTCTCTCGCTCTCTCTTCATAAGTTTTTTTTTTAATTATGCCATAATAAACTCACTTATTCATGTTTAGAATTTATAGGATTGTGCTAATCGCTCTACCATATCACACATGATAATTATTAATTATTCTTTGCCATTAATGAAAGTGTTTCTACTCACTGTTATTCTTTCCTATTCTCACATGTCTTATGGATGATGGTTCACATATTTTTAATTTTTGAGTATTTCAAATATACCAACCAAATATAGCATTCTCCTTCATTGTTGTTTTCTAATAAATCATAAAACAGATTGTTCTCTGACTGTACGCAGAAGTATTCAAAGTTATTCTGCAATTAATTGCATTGGACCAATTAAGATAAGCGCTGATGCGCTATGCCTTCCCAAAACATTCATACATCGATAAAATGCGATCACATGGTCATGGGCGTCCGCGGAGGGGAGCACTTCCTACCAGGATCAATTAAAAAATTCAACAAATTATAATCGTAAAATTGATTCAGTTATGTAATCTTACATCCTCAACCCTGGGAATACTTTTTCTGTCTTAAAATTTTATTATGGGTTTGTCTGCTTTGGCCCATGGCAGGGTAGCCATAGAACCACTACCCAGGACACACACATATCGCGAATTTCAATTAAATAATTCGTTTACCATTAATGAAAGTATTCCTACTCAGACTTATTCTTTCGTTTCATTTCCTATTCTCACAAGTTTTATAAATGAGGGTTCACATATTTCAATCTTTGAGTATTTCAAACATACCAACCAAATATAGTATTCTCCATAATTGTTGTTTTCTAATAAATCCTAAAACAAGCAGATTGTTCCCCCACGGTACGCAGAAGTATTCAAAGTTATCCTGTAATTAATTGCATTGGAATAATTAAGATGAGTGCTGATACGCTATGCACTCTGAAAACTTTCATACATCGATAAAAATGCAATCATATGGTCATGTGCATCTGCAGAGGGGTAAAAAACGGGGCACTCCCTCAGGGATCGAGTAAAAAGTTCAACAAATTATAACCTTAAAAGTGATTGAGATATGTAACCTTACTCCCTCACCCATGGAACGCTTTTTCTGTCTTTCATAATTTTATTATGGGTTGACCTGTTTCAACCTACGGCATGGTAGCCATACAACATATGTTTTATTGTAGCAATAAAGCATGTGTTCCTGTTTTTGGTTCATCTATTTCTGGTTTGCGAAAAAAATGCTGTTGTGAACAGCAATCAGTACGTTTGCCGTCTATGTCTAGTGAGTCACTGAGTGAACTGTGAATTGTAAATTTATAGTTGGATGTGTTATGTAATAATAATAATAATAATAATAATAATGAAACAAACTTAAAAAGAAAAAAATGCATTTTTAAAAGTTAAGTGTATATAATTTAATATTATTTTAGTTGTTAGTTTTATTATTTTTTTGCTTTTAAACTGAAATAATTTAATTTTGGATTTTGGGATTAATTAATTAGTTTATTTTTAATAAAATATGCTGGTCAATTATAAAAAAATCAGCTAACACCTTTTTATTCGCATATAGGGAGTAGATGAGGCCTTTTAGCCCTACCTCACATTTGGAGACTGAGTGGGCAGTTCAATATCCACTAGCAGCCAATCAGAGATAGCTGGCCCAAGGCTATCATTAATTAAGCGGCACACAGTGAAGAGAGACGGCTCAACTAGTGCCGCCATCTCGTGGTCCCTAACCCTAACACAATATATTTAATATCTGAAATAATGTGGGATCTACACTCGATTTCCTTGAGTTTATGGGATGAAAAACCAAAGTTTTAGGGAGAAAAAAACATGCTTGCCTGTGCCAGAGATCGACTAACTCGGGAACCGGTCGAAAAAATGCTTAGAAAAATTTCCTTTAGTCGATGACTAGATCGAAACAAAGTCTTCCTTCGTGCAGTCAAGCGCCGTAGTGTGCAAACGCCACAGCCACTGAGCTACACAGTTCAATATTTTTATATATGATATTTTGCTAAAAACTGTATTAATTCCGAATACTTTTTCCCCAAGAATTGAAGATCATTAAAATCGATGTAAAATGAAAATAATGTATTTATTGTTTACGTCGACTTTAATGTAGCTATCTCCACGTTTTGCCTTCTCCCAAAAAAATTTCCATATATATATATATATATATATATATATACACTATCTCCACTCTCTCTATATAAAGAGATAAGCCGAAATTTGAAACGTTTTTATGTTACGTTTTTTGTCTCTTCATTGTCTTGAGTCAGGATTAAACCATAAGCCAATTAAGCCGTTAAGCTGATAAGCCGATAAGCCATTAAGCTGATTAGCTGAAATTTGAAACGTTTCACATCCAACAATGTGTTTGCCTTCATGAGACAACAATTTGTTGGATATTTCAAAACAATAGAGACCCTGCTTATCAGCCTGGATATCGAATGGTTGTGCGCCGAAGGCGCCAGGGGGGGGGGAGTTCTCCCTAGTATATATATCTGATATATAAATACATATATATATATATATATATATATATATAGAGAGAGAGAGAGAGAGAGAGAGAGAGAGAGAGAGCCTGTGTAGCTCAGTGGATGTGGCGTTTGCATACCGCGGCGCTTGGCCGCACGAAGGAAGACTTGGTTTCGAGTCTAGTCAGCGATCAGAGGAAATTTTTCTAAGCCTTTTTTCGACAGGTTCCCGAGTTAGTCGATCTCTGGCACGGGAAAGCGCGGGTTTTTCCTCCCAGAAACTCGGGTTTTTCTTCCCGTAAACTCAAGAAAATCGACCGTAAAACCCACATTATTTCAGACATTAAATATATTGTGTTAGGGTTAGGGACCACGAGATGGCGGCACATTTGAGCCGTCTCTCTTCACTGTGTACCGCTTAATTAGTGATAGCCTTGGGCCATCTATCTCTGATTGGTACCACTGGAGATTGAACTGCCCACTCAGTCTCCAAAAAGTTAGATAGGGCTAAATGGCCTCGCCTACTGCGGTATACGGGAATAAAAAGGCGTTAGCTGATTTTATATATATATATATATATTTTTTTTTTTTTTTTTTTAAAGAATTGAATGACTAGAACTGAGATTTAAGTAAAAAGGTTTTAATATTAAAACACTACTAGTTTCGGCTTCTAACAGACTTCATCAGATGACATTATAAAAGAAGGAAAAAAGAAAAAAACACTAAAACACTGAAGCTTAAATAAACTGATACACATAATCACCATTAAAACGTTGTGGTTGTATTTAAAGCTGTTGTTTCGTTTGTGGTATTGTTGGGAAAGTACGTGCTAGTAGCACCTCGTGAACGCCAGTATATGATTACAGCTCAATGACTATCTAGGAGGTTGCAGCTCAAGTTATTATTTAGATGAACGGGATTGAAGATGATTTCCCTAGATTCTACGATTTTTCTCTCTAGTTCATCATTGCAACGGAAGATGTTAGTAGATTTTTCCCAGCAGACTTTGTGACTTTGGTTTCATCATAGGATTAACCGAGAAAAAGATATGACTTGATAATGCACTCTCTCGCTGTCTCTTGTAAGTAATGTCCCACGTGTGTTTTTCATACGCAATTCGACAGATTTGTCTGTCTCCCTAAAATAAGGAATATGACAATCACACAATATTTTATATACACCAGAGTATTTGAGTTGATGATGACAAGGATTTGGGTGGGTTATTAAGAAACTGATTTTTGGAAGTGGAGTGAACAAGGTTCTGATATTGTATTTTCTTAGAACTTTTGCTAATTTATGTGAAACTGTACTTATGTAAGGAATAGAAATATTGCCTTTGAATCTATTTGTTTCTTCTGAGTGATGTCTAGGAGGACTAAGAAGGTATTTTTCAATGATTCTCTTGGAATATCCATTAACTTTGAAAGAAGTTTTGAGATGGTTTATTTCTGTAAGAAGTTCATTTGGGTCATCCAGAAGAGAACGGGCTCTATGTCCCAAGGTGGAATTTATTCCATGCTTATGAGGAGAGAAGTGATGGGACTGACTATGCCGATAACTGTTGGTATGCGTTGGCTTTCAACACATCGAAATTTTTAGGTCGCGAACCCCCGCCCCCCCACCGCGGGCGCCCATGACCGTGTGATTGCATTTTATCGATTTATTTATTGCACACTTAATTGCAGGATAACTTTGAATACTTCTGCATTGAGTGGGAGAACAAACTGTTTTAGGATGTATTAGAAAACAACGATGAAGGAGAATGCTATATTGGTTGGTATATTTGACATACACAAAGATGAAAATTTGTGAACCCTCATTTATGAGACATGTGAGAATAGAAAATGAAACGAAATAATAAGTGTGAGTAGAAATACTTTGATTAATGGTAAACGAATTATTTCTAAGTGACATTTGTGATATGTGTGTGTTCTATAAGTAGCTGGGTAGAGCGAATAACATGATCCTATAAAGTCTATACATGAATAAATGAATTTATAATGATATTATTAAAAAAAAAAGCTTATGAGGAGACAGAGAGTATGGCAGGAATAAATAGGGTTTGATGGAGCAGTTAATTATTTCGTAAAATTTGTTGCCCTTGTTATGTGTATTTTTCTGATTTATGTATATTTCGCTCCGTTTTCCAAGAATTTTCTACTGTTTACTGAGACTCAGGGTACATAACATGCAATCATCTTCGCAATTATCCACTTTCAGGAATCCTACATTCATTAGTTTTTTTGTTTTTTTTTAATATCAGCAGTTCGTCTGTCTTATCAACCTCACATATGCTGGTATTTTGTTGTTGATCACCAACGTTTTATAATACACAGAATATTCATTTTTATTCAAGAATAGATATTTTTTACTGTCTGTTGTTTCCAAAGATTAAAATAAAAATGTCTCTATACCGTTTAAAAACGAACCTCAGCAGATGCTATACTGCACAAACAAGAGAAACAATTAGCTTTTTTCTCGTCATATCTCCACTTTCAAATTTTCAGTTCTAGAAAACATGTATAACAGCTGTTTGTAATATATCCATCGGATACAGAAAGCGCTGAACTCATGACAGATGACAACATTCTATTGGATTGGTTCACACAATAACCAATCATAGCTGCTAGGTGCTAGTTGAGCTCTCAATGTGAGCTCACCCAGCTTCACCTTTTTTAGCCGTTTAAGAATACTAGACGCATAGAATTTGACCCGTTGCACCCTATTTCAAAGGGATCAAAGGTGAATGCATTTTGAAAGCACACCAGGGCTATTAACGCGAATGTGACGCAAAGTTTACCGTCGAAAAGTGTCCTTTTCATGAAGTACTGATGCTTCATTATCCTCGTGAAGAGGGCAATGAATCATTTATTTATTTATTTATTCATATGGAGTTTCCTCCTTTTCCTCCCCTGTCCCTATTGGGGCGAGTTGAGCCCCTTCGTGGGGTGGTTAAGTATTTATGGCTGTAGATCCGTGTGTGGTCACGAGGCCGGTTTGCCTGCTTGCGGGATGAAAAACCGGCGTCGTGACCACACTTGGCCGCCTTGGCTGAAGAAGATCCTTAAGCTCCTCAGGTCGGTGACGGGAATGGAACCAGGACACTCCTTTCCCAGGTATATGGATGCAAAGCGCAAAGCCACGAGGCTAACCACGCGGACAATGGAGCATTAGTGTATTGTGTTTAATTTTAGGAATCACGCAATGTCTGCAAACAATTAGGGGAGAATTTAACTAGGATGAATGCAAAAATATCATATCAGTGATACTGATATTTCGTGGATGAGCACCGCACACCAGGAATATTCGCCCCTGATATAAATAAATAAATAAATATATCCAGTATATATATATATATGTTTGTGTGTGTGTGTGTGTGTGTGTGTGTGTGTGTGTGTGTGTGTGTGTGTGTGTGTGTGTGTGTGTGTGTGTGTGTGTGTGTGTGTGTGTGTGTGTGTGTGTGTGTGTGTGTGTGTGTGTGTGTGTGTGTGTGTGTGTGTGTGTGTGTGTAGAAAGTTTTTTACCTTGGGTATTAAGAATAGTGATCAGAACTTATTCTATTTTTACCACGAGTTGCCTAAACTTGCACAACCCAACCTTGTGGGTCAGTTAGACTCACACTGCGTGCAGGCACAAACTTGACTTATTTGTCTGTTTGCTTACTTGGGAAATGGAGTAAAACTAGATTTAAAATAGCTTGGTATCTTTAGCAAATATCCCCAAGGTAAAAAACTTTCTACATCTATCTCTCATCCTAAGATTTTTATTTAATAAGTTCAAAGCACCTTATGGTAACTTGTTTTGGTAAAATACTTATAAGCTCTTTATTGCTTAACCTTGGTATTTCTAAGCTTGGCTCCCACTGATGAGACCTCAATAAAGATCGAAACCGGTCTGGGTAGTGGCCCCTTGCCTTTAATGCATAGCATCATACATCTCCTCAAGGAGATGGGCTTTGCATTAAGGGTAAATATTAAGAATAGTGATCAGAGCTTGTTCCATTTTTACCACGAGTTGCCTAGACTTGCATTACCTTGTGGGTCAGTTAGACTCACACTACATGCAGGCGCAGACTTCATTTATTTGTCTGTTTGCTTACTTGGGAAAAGGAGTAAAACCAGGGTTAAAATAGCTTTGTGTGTGTGTGTGTGTTAGCAACATAGGAGTTAGCTGATTTTTTTTTTTTTTTGAAATTTAAAACGGTTTTATGTCACGTTTTTTGTCTTACCGGCTTACCAGCCCGGAACTCGTGGGATTGGGAAGTATATATATCAGAGTCGAATAATCCTGGTGTGATAGGTGTGCGTTGACATATGTATGTATGTATATATATATATATATATATATATATATATATATATATATATATATATATATATATATATATATATATATATATATATATATATATATATATAGGCGAGGCCGTTTTTGTTCTATCTTACTTTTGGTGACTGAGTGGGCAGTTCCATCTTCACTGGTAGCCAATCAATCGCTATGGTTTACCTTGGCCCAAGGCTATCACACAAATTAATCGGTACACAGTGAAGAAGGTGGCTAGCAAGTGCCGCATCTCGTGGTCCCTAATCCTATCACAATATTTTTAACGTCTGAAAATAGTGTGGATTTGACGACCGATTTTCTTAAGTTTTCAGGACGAAAAAGCCGAGTTTCTGGGTGAAAAAACTTGCTTCCCGTGCCATAGATTGACTGACTCGTGAGCCTGTCGAAGAAAGGCTTAGAAAATATTCCTTTAGTCCAGTGTTTTTCAAGCTCCAGATATCTGTGTACCTCTTCCCAAAGTTTCATTATTGCGAAGTACCCCTTTATAATAATAATAATAATAATAATAATAATAATAATAATAATAATAATAATAATAATAATAATAATAATAATAATTATTATTATTATTATTATTATTATTATTATTATTATTATTATTATTATTATTATTATTATTATTATGCTTCAGTGATGTTGAGAGCTATTCTGGCAGTTGCATAGCTGCCAGCAGGGTCATGCTCGTCAGGCAGGTCTCAACTGAGGAGCCAGACTAACCGTGTTTCATCCCCCATCTTAACGGTGAAAAGGAAGAAGAGATCCATACCTGATCAGTCGACGCCCAGGTCATCAAGGACTGCGTCAGATGTTGGGGATTCTGGGCATCAGGATTCAACTCGGTAAACATAAAGCTGAAGACATACCTCAGAATGTTTTGACAGAAGAGCAGTGTAAAATGAAGTCAGGGATATTGGAACATATGAACTCCATAAATGACCGTATAAGACTACCACCATTATAAGCTTTACAACAATCTAAGCTAAAACAGCTCCTCTTAGACGCAAATGCTATAATTGCAACCATCACAACCAAGAGTATAAAGGAAATGAATCAGCTCTTATACAGCACAGCCTATATCATTTCAGTGAAGCTTGGTTGCAAACCGAAAGAGCAAAAGCCGAGGATGAAACAATCTGAACCATGGAAAATCCGGTTGGAATGAAAGGTCAACTGGCTTCAAGCTGATCTAAGCAACTTGAAGAGTTTTAAAGAAGGACGGTTGAAAAATAATAACATCAAAAACAAACTGATTAACACATATAATTTGGCCAAAAAAAAAACAATTGCCGAAGTTATCGAAGAGCTAAAACAAAAAATTACAGCGACAGAAAATTAAAAGATATGAAGCAAGAATAAACCAATATGTACAAAATATGCAATTTCGACAGAACCAACGTCAGTTCTTCCAGTCTCTCCAGAGAAATATAAATGCAAACCATCATTCACCCGGAAAAGAAGAAACACTCAAATTTTGGAAATCAATCTGGGATAATCCTATTGAATACAATAAAGATGCTTCATGGATTAAGGAAATAGAATCAGAAATGAAACAAAAACAATTACAAAATGTCATTATCACTAAAGAAATGGTCAGTTCTCAAGCTAGAAAATTAAAAAACTGGAGTGCACCTGGCAAAGACGAACTACATGGATTTTGGTTAAAACATCTAACCAGTCTACATGATCGAATGGCAGAACAATTTAATTATTTGTTGCAGTCTGGCTCAGTGGAAGACTCGATGACATGGGGGACCGCCTAATTTTTAGAGAGGTCTTTGCATAAACAGCACCTCAATAAAGGTTGAAACCGGTCTGGGTAGTGACCCTTCCCATAATACATAGTATTATACATGTCCGAAAGGAGATGTGCTTTGTATTATGGGAAACTTAAGCAAGTGATCAGAGCTTATGCCCACTTCACCACGAATTGCCTGACCTGAAAATACTTAAGCCGCAAAGTTAGCTTACTTGCTTGTTTGCTTACTTGGGGAAAAAAAAGATTTAAACCAATTTATAAATTTTCTTGTTATCTTTAATATATAGTACACCCAAGATAAAAAAAAAACTTTCTATATATATATATATATATATATATATATATTAGGATAACCAAGCAATTTTATATGCTTGGTTATTTTAGCTCCTAATCCCAAGTATGCAAACAATTAAGTTTGCGCCTGAAACAAAGTTCAAGTCTAAAGATGGTACAACACCAGGGCAACTCATTGTAGATGAGTTGCCCTGGTGTTGTACCCAATTCATCTTTAGACTTGAACTTTGTTTCAGGCGCAAACTTAATTGTTTGCATACTTGGGATTAGGAGCTAAAATAACCAAGCATATAAAATTGCTTGGTTATCCTAATATACAATATACCCAAGTTAAAAATTTATTCCCATATATATATATATATATATATATATCATTCAGTGTTGACATCAATCTATTAGTAACATCATCATAGTAACTAGAACACATGATTATTGAATTAAATGAAGTCTGGATAGGGACGTACAAATAAATATGGATTAACCAAAAATAATGTAAAGTGGAAAAATACAGAACGATAACAAATTCAATTAAATCAAGGGCAGATTGAAAGAATGAATTCATGCACATATTTAGGACAAATCATTACAAACAATCATAAACTTGATAATGAAATTTCATCTAGAATATCAGCAGTATGGAAAGTTTTTAACTTTCCACTTTTAACATTATATATAGAGAGATATTTAAAATAATTTATCAAACTGCCCAAAAAGAAAGCTGTACAACCAATGTGTACTCCTTACAATCACATATGGTAGTGCAATCTGCAGTCCGACTAAAAAACACTCAGTGAAACTGAAAACAACACACACACACACACACACACACACACACACACACACACACACACACACACACACACACACACAAAACCATCAAAAGAGCCAATTTGTGAATAACTCGATAGATAAAAAGAATAATACTTGGATAAAGAAGCAAACAAAGGTAATGGAAATTGCCTTTATGAGTAGCACACTCAGGATTTAATCTTGGTGGAGGGGGTTGAGTAGACGATTTGAGAATACACATTACGCATCGCATAGGACCTATGACTGAGCATCTACAATGATCGCTAATTCATTAGTAGTATAGAAATAGAAGACACGACACAACATAAATAATAAAATAATAATTTTAATTAGAAAAAGATTTTTGGATTTTTGTTTTTCCTTTTTCTTTAGTTTCTCCCCCCCCCCTCTGGGTGCGCCACTGACCTTTAAAGGCAATAAACGGTTGGGTAGAAAATGTGATGAGAATGTCTGACAACAGATGAACAAAGAAGAACAGAATGTACACTAAGAACAGGTTATGGCAAAACAGGTAGACCAGTGGTAAGATGGGATGATAAAAGAACAAGATATTGTCGACATTTATGGTGGAAAGATGGAAAAACCGCCTGAAATGGAGGACGCATGGAGAGGCATTCGTCCAGCATTGAAGAGGAGAAAGCTGTTTATTATTATTCCTAACACCTCCAAGGAGTCCGAAGACTCATCGCGGGAGGATACCTACAACTGTCTCAACCACTACTCCGAACCCCTACTACTATTATTATTAATTTTTTTTTACATCAAGTTCGAAGCAAACTTAATGTAAAACTTAGTTACTATAGTAGCTTTTTTATTTTTTTATTTTTCAAATTTATGTTTTGTATATAAAAACAGTAAAAAAATTACTTTTTGATGAGGACGATGTGAGTATGGTGCTCTTCGGTTATATAATTTATGCAATAATTGATGCAAAAAAGTTAAATCAATGAGTACTGTATTCGTAATTTTGAATGCACATTATTCATGTAAAAACTTATTTATTACCAGTACAGTATTTAACATATAGTGATCTGATGAAGTGATTTTGATATGTTAAAATCTCACTTTAATATGTTTTATCTCACTTTGTTACTCCCTTAAGTTATGTTCGTAAAAAATGGCGGGAGCTGCAAATGTCAGGTACATGTGCACGTGTTTTATTTGTTATATAGGAATTTAGATTCGATACGATCTTTCTCACGTTACCTCGAATGAAAAATTAAGAAGTCATTAAAGTTTAATTTGAAATTACTTGTTTCTTATTGTCATTATATGCGTCAACTTTCATTTAAAAATAATATATTATATTAACGCTGCTGCTTGTTTACATTTCGTATGTAAAAGTTGTTTTCGTCGTCTGAGCAATTCAGGTATAGACTTTTTATGTCTGTTGCTGCTCTGCAGATGAAGTTGATTTTTCCATCTTAATCTGCGGTCTCTTCTTTCTCTAGGTTTATATGTATAACCCAGGACGAAACGGATTACTTAGAATACAAATTAATTTCTAAAAATACTCAATAATCAATGATCCTGAAGATAAAACTTCTTAAAGATAAGCATATGCACTTTCTTTCCATCTCGCTAACTGCAGGCTCTTTTGTCGTGTCCTTATCCCCATCATTGCTCATCACTATTTTCTTGATATGTTACTCCCTATATGGTTTTAGTGTTCTGTGATTATTATTCCATGGAGTTCAAGGACTTATCACTGTTGTCACTCCATGCTACACTACTTCGATAAGCCGTAATGTTGCTCAGTCCATTGTCTTGCTCACACTGTTTACTAACATCCACTACATAGTGTATTTTTGTCGATTTTCATAGACATACTTTTATAGAAGAGAATGATTCCCTATTATGACCAGATCCGAAATCCGGTCTTTGATATTGAGCGCAAAGTACTCTTGCTATGTGTTGTCTGCCTAGGAAAAGAAGGAATATCCTGTTTATAAGGTTAGTGATCCGGATTTCTTGAAACTAGTTACGAATATTAGATGAAATGTGTCAAGATGCTTAGTATATATTATTTTAAGGTAGCAATGGCTATTACCTCAGAGTGCAAAGCACCAAATTACTGTTGTTTAAATGGAGAAAACAGATGAAAGGGGAGAGTAGCTTACTTTGGATTGGATAGTTCATTATTCTGACTGAGGAAATGAATTACTGATGTAAAGTGGATTATATCTATTAACTTGAAAGATATTTTAAAAGAAGGTTTTGAAGATATAGGTTAAAGTATTTAGACAAGAATCCTTCCCTCCAGTTCTGGCCTTCATAACATTCTCTCTCTCTCTCTCTATATATATATATATATGGTTATCAAAATTAAAGTATCCCCGTTGAACACCTTATGGAGTGCCATTCATCAATCCAAATTCTGCGACACTTTGCAGAATACAAAGTAGTTTCAGAATTCATCACCAGGGGATGTTGTAAACACCAAATGCATGAAATTGGCATATCATACAACTAGGCAGATATCAGGAGGGTTTAAAAAGTATGCACACAGGGTTTTTCTCTTCATTATTGTTTTTAATACCATCTACAGTGATTACACTAACCTTGCCCTTAAATGCTTTGCTGGTGCAGCTGCAGTGCTGTTGCTGCACTCCTTGCCTGAACAAATGTTGATGAGGTCCACTATTTCCATGTGCTCTTTGATTAATGATTAGTTGTTTTAAAGAAACGGGATTGTTGGGAGTTAGACTTGCAGAAGTTGCAAACCAATCAGTTCACAACAAGTGAATGAAGTTGTTACTGTCATTGTTGGGCAGGCCATGAATAACAGCATTGTTTCTTGCAATGTACATGCTGTATCAAGACATGTGGCTGTGCCTTACACAACTATCTGGAAAATTGAAAAGATTTGCATTTCTACCCATTCAAAGATAAATCTGACACAGGACTTGCATCTACAGGACTTGGAAAGTTGACTGACATTCACTTTAACATTCCTTGCTTGAGTGGAGGTGATTGCTGTATGGAAGAGGATCATTTTGGAAAGTTGAGATTCAGTTTCATTTCACCTAAATGGAGCTGTGAATACCCATAATTTCCAGGCTGTGCAAAACCCACTTGCAATCCAACAATTCCTTTGCATTCACCCAGTGTTACTCTCTTCTTGTGTGGGTTTACAGCTTCGTTTTTCATTGGAAAATTCTTTTAGGAAATTTGCCAGTCAGATGCTGTGACCTACTCAGTTACAGTGAAGAGGTATTGTAATATGATAAACAAGTGTCATGCCAATAGCTACAGCTACAGCAATACCTGTATATATTATATACACAGGCATGGCCCATATCAAATCAAAATCAAAAGTCATTTTCATGCAGGGTCCCTTCTCACATCAGTCGATTTGTACAGGAGGTTCATTGAGAACATTTTACAGAATCCAGAGTGATCAGCTGTGCATTTCCCTCTGCATGGCTGCCTTGTTCACCTGATCTGATCTCCTGTGACTTCTGGCTCTGGGGATTTCTCAAAGACAGGTTTATCCTTATAACCAGCACTGAATGACATCATATTACAGAATGTGCACAACATCACTAGATCCTGACTAGCTGCAATCTCAATTGAACACACTGTGCAAAGGAAACAGTTTGTGGCATACTGGGAAGGGTAGCACATTGAACAGCACAGCCTATGAATGCATAATGGAAGTGAATAAAAATATGTTATGCTTGTGTTGCTTTTCTCCTTCTTACACACCCACATAAAAATTACTTTTTTACTTCTTGCACACACACACACACACACACACACACACACACACACAGAAAAATTACTAGATCTACATTGTGTACATCATACAATGCGCCTAGTAGTGAATTTTGAAACTACTCTTTTGTTTTCTCTCTCAGATATTGCTTCGGCATGATGCACAATATATTCCTGCAAACTTGCGCAATATTTGAATCACTGGGTAACGTTTCACAAGATCTTAAAGCAGGGATACTTTAATTTTGGATCACCCTACTGCCTACATATACTGCCGTTTTCTTGGATTTAGCAAAGGCATTTTGACAGGGTGCCACATGATAAGCTGATATTTAAATTGTGGCACATGGGTTTGGATGTCAGGTTAGTCAACTGGATTCAGGATTGGCTGTCCAATAGGTATCAGAGAGTTGTGTATGGTGGGACATTTTCAAGGAGGCAGAAGGTTACAAGTGGGGTCCCACAGGGCTCAGTACTGGGACCTATATTGCTTAACCTTTATATCAATGACATTGTCAATGGATTGCAGGGGGATATTCAGCTGTTTGCAGATGATGTGAAGCTGGGGAGAGTTATTAGTAATAGTGCAGATGTGGTAGCCCTGCATGAGGATTTGAATAAGCTAGATAGATGGGCAAATGAATGGGGGTGTCAGTTTAATGCAGCAAAATGTAAGGTCTTGAGGTTTGGGACATATCGATGGGATGCTGCATACTCTATTGGAGGAGCTATACCGGAAGAAGTAGGGGAGACGAGATCTGGGGTTGATGATTGATAGAAATCTGAAATTTAGGGGACATATTGCAAAGGTGGTGAAGGTAATCCAGAGGATTGCTGCAATAATAAGAAGGACGCTGACCTGCAGAGATTAAAGAGTTATCATTCCATTGTATAAGACCCTGATCAGACCACACTTAGACTGTTGTTCTCAGATTTGGTCCCCAGGATTTGAAGGGGATAAATTAACTGGAAAGGGTACAAAGGCAGATAACAAAGATGGTTTGGACTGTACAGTGTTAATTATGAGGATTGGCTGAGGGAATGTGGACTGCAGAGTTTGGTGGATAGAAGAAGGAGAGATGATATCATTGTGACTTTTAAACTGTTGCAAGGTGGTTACAGGGTTGACACTGGGGAGTTCTTTTGCTTTGTTGAACAGCGGGAAGGAGTGATGACAAGGGGCCCATTCCTAGACGTTACGAAAGAAAATGTGAGCAAGAGAGTGAGGAGTGGTTTCTTTGCATGGAGTGTGGTTGAACCATGGAATGTATTGCCTGATAGAGTGGTGAGAGCAAGAACGGTCAGTGAGTTTAAGGGGTGGTATGATAGACTTTGTGTTTCCTAGGAAGGACCTCCCACAATGGAGGCCTGCATAATAATAATAATAATGTTTGTAATTGTCCTGCTAACCATTTATCATATGCATTATTGTAGCCTGCTTGACACAGTAAAAATCAAATCACAATCAAAAATCGAAATGTATACATACATCCCTTCCTTCACTTCTTGTGGTTTCTCTTTTTTTGAACCACCTTTCTAGTTGGCAGTCTGAGTTCGAATACTGCATGAAGTGTGGATGTTTGTAAAATCCTGCTCTACAAATTATGAGAAACCCTACTTGCCACCCAAAAAAAAAAAAAAAAACTTACTTACCCAAGACTGCCATTTTTTAAATTTATATTTCAGTAAGTCAGTAGGAGTTCCATACTCCAGTGCACAGTTACTCATCAGCTAGCAAAATCTACTTGCCATTGGTGAGTGGATAAGCATATTTGTCAACCCTTGATTATACTTATATGGGCACCTCCATGGTGTCTGAGGACTCAAATTGGGAGACCCAAACTATCCACACATTATCTATCATTCCCCTCCTGAAACTCATTGACAGTCAGAGCACTTGCATCTGACTCTGGACACACATTCTACTCTTTCACCAGTCTCCAGCCAGAAAATCTAGTCCTCACACCATTGTTAACCACACTCTTAAAAAATTTCCAAAGATAATCACTTGTTCTGCCACCTCTAGCCAATTGCTGAAATATTTCCTCTGTATTAATCCTATGAAACCCTTTAAGTAGCTTAAATGTTTCTTTCATATCCTCTCTTTACCTCTTATCAGCCAACTTTCGTAACCAACAAACTTTCAATCAATCATCATAGGGAACATCCCAGACCACTCACCAACTTGGTCACTTGCCTCTGAATCTATTCCACCACTTTCTCATCCTAATAAAAATAAATATAAATAATATAATATAAATATAAAATAAAATAAATAAATAAAAAAGAATATAAATAATAATAAAAAATATTTTTTTAATTAAAAAATTAAAATTTTTATTTTTTAGAGACATTCCATTAAAAAACACTTTTTTTTAATGGAATGTCTCTATATTCATTACACAAACATTATGTGAATATGTGTTTGGGCTATATAGAGCAGTCAACACTTTTAGACTATTTAGGCTAGTAATCATACAACTTACAGCCCTTCCCAGCCAAGTGAACCTCACATTCCTGTAGTATACCATGTTTCCAAAAACAGGATATTGGGGAGGTGAGTAGAAGGGTATTCTCCCTAGTTCGATGAAATGCCAACTAGACTTCTAGGTAATAGACGATTTTTATTATCTGGTGAAACACTGCTGCTCAGCTTATTGGAGGCATGAAGTAGCCATTATAATTTTTCATCTTTCGGATAGTGTTTCTGTCCCTTCCCTTTCTTCTCACACATAGTGTGGATGGAGGTTGCCCTGTACCTTCTCTATTTGATGGGACAGCAGTAAGAGATTTCCACAGGCCAGCTGCCAGATACTACAAAGACCAGACCTATTGGTAATGATCAACTGGTGAACAATCTTGCTGCTGCTTACTCAGCCAGGTTGTGCCTGTGAGAGTCTGAGTATAGCAGTTGTTGAGGGCACTGAAGCCATGCTTGGATTGCAGCTTGGTTATTTCCTGTGCAGGAGGTGAAAACACAAGTCCTTCATCCATGCTCTATAAATTTTCTTCATTCTCATTCTCCACTCCTTACTATGAAAAGTAGCATGAAATATTAGTCACTGCAGTTAAAAATAAATCTTCCTCAAAAACTCACAAAAAATAAAAAATAAAAATTGTAAAAAACAACAAAAATATAATCAAAAATCGAACAATATAATAAGACTCCATGTAAAAAAAAAAAATTCTGATTTACTTTAACATCTGTGGACTTGTTTCTAACATCAGTAATGGGAACCACCACTTGGAGACATCCCAACCTGATATGTTGTTTGTCACTGAACCTCAACTGGCATCCTTTGTGATTATATTCACCTAAGCTATCCATGTTTAGTTGAATATAAAACTGAAGGGTGGACTATTTGCTTTTGTCAGGTTTGATGGAATGGTGTAAGTGGGATGTTATATCAAGCAATACATAATCTCTATTTGAGTTGTAAATCAGCAGTTAGAATTGAAGGAGGTTCAGGAAGATGGTTTGATGTTAAGTCAGGTGTGTGACAGGGGTGTACATTATCTCGTCTGTTATTCATCTGCTATATGGATTATATTATGAAGGAGAGCGGTGTTAAGCCTGATATCAAGATACTTTATGCAGATGATGTTATACTCCTAAATGTGGGTTGTGTATGGTGGGGAAATATCAAGGAGGCAGAAGGTTACAAGTGGGGTTCCACAGGACTCAGTGCCAGGACCTGTATTGTTTAATATTTATATCAATTACATTGTCAGTGAATTGCAGGGGGATATTCATGCAAATAATGTGAAGCTAAGAAAGATTATAGTAATAGTGCAGATGTGGCAGCCCTGCACGAGGATTTGAATAAACTGGACAGATGGGCATATGAATGGGGTGTCAGTTTAATGCAGCAAAATGTAAAGTCTTGGAGTTTGGGATACATCAATGGGAGGCTGCATACCCTGTTGGAGTAGATGTACTGGAGTAGGGGAGGCAATAGATCTGGGAGTGATGACTGATAGAAACCTGAAATTCAGGGAACATATTGCAAAGATGGTGAAGGTAACCCAGAGGATTGCTGCAATACTGAGTAGGACGCTGACCTACATAGATAAAAGATAAGAGTTGTCATTCCATTGTATAAAGTCCTGATCAGACCACACTTGGACTATTGTTCCCAAATTTGATCCCCAGGATTTGAAGAGGATAAATTAACTGTGGAAAGGGTACGGAGGCAGATAACAAAGATGGTTTCAAGACTGTACAATGTTAGTTGAGGACAGACTGAGGGAATGTGGACTGCAGAGTTTGGTGGTTAGAAGGAGAGGTGATGTGATTAAGACTTTTAAACTGTTGAGAGGTAGTTACATCATTGATGCTGGGAAGTTCTTTTGCTTGGTGGAACAGGGGGAAGGAGCGAGAACAATGGGGGCCATCCCTGGAAGTTACAAAAGGAAGTAGTGAACAACAGGGTGAGGAATTTCTTTGCATGGAAGGTGGTTGAATCGTGGAATGCATTTCCTGATAGAGTGGTGAGAGCACAAACGGTCAATGAGTTCAAGGAGTGGTATGATAGACTTCTTTGTGTTTCCTAGGAAGAACTTCCTGCGATGAGTCTTTTGACTCCATGGAGGCCTGAATCATCATAATAATAAATAAATCCAGGCTGAGTCTACAGGATTTCATACCACACTGATGTGACACTAATCGATATTTCATGCATTGGAAGAGTTTTTTTAAAGAAAAAGAAATCCCTCTAGTGTCACACTATAACTGCTGTAATAAATTTGGTATGAAAATCACAAGATAAAGACAAGGAACATTGGAAACAGCAACTACATCCTGAATATAGAACCTATGGAACAAGTAAAATATTTCAGCTATTTAGACATAATTTTTAGTGAAGAGGGCAAATTACATTTTGAAATAGAATTAGCAAAGTTGGTATGGTAGGAAGTCAACTGAATAAATTTATATGGAATAAGAGAGAGGGAGAGATTAGTTAAACCACTAAACTAGCTGTATGCAAGATGGTGTTCAAACCACAAGATATTCTTCTTCTTATTATTATTATTTCCCAAGACCTCATGGAGTTGAAGACTCATCTAGAAGATCCTTTTATCACACACACACACACATCTCATCATACCATGTCTTAAACACAGCCAAACTCTTTGCAGACACCACACTCTCAGGCAAGGCATTCTAATCATTCACAACTCTGCATGAAAAAAACCTGCCTCTCACTCCCCTACTCACACCCTCTTTATACAGTTTCCAGGGATGACCTCTGGTTCTCCCCTGATCTCCCACTATTCTCTGTAGAACCTCTCCACCATTGATCTTATAACAACCCCTTACCAACTTGTAGGTCTCTATCATATCTCCCCTCTTCCTTCTCTCCACCGGACTCTGCAAATTACATCTTCTCAATCTTTCCTCATAGTCAACATTCCAGAGGTCAGAAACTACCTTAGTCAGTCGCCTTTGGACCCTTTCCAACATCTCTTCATCCTTCTGAAAACCCGGTAACCAAATCTGGGCACCATAGTCCATGTGTGGCCTAATCAAAGCCTTATACAATGGAACAAGAATCTCCCTACTTCTACACGTCAGTGCCCTCTGCTATATTCCCAGAAGTCTTTGTGTGGTCTTCACAATTTTGGTGATGTGTCCCCTAAATTTTAGATCCTTATCCACTATCACCCCCAAATCTCTTATTTCCTCTACCTCCAACAATATATATTCTCACCAAGCATAAATTCTGCATCCCATCTTTGTTTTCCAAATTTTAAAACCTTACATTTTGCAACATTGAACTCACATCCCCATTTGCTTGCCCAATCACTCAATTTATTCAAGTCTTCTTGCAAGGCCACAACATCTTCACTACTATTTATGGTTCGTCCCAACTTTGCATCATCTGCAAACAACTGAATATCTCCATCCAAATCTTCGCCAATATCATCAATATACAAGTTAAACAGTAATGGCCCTAAAACAGACCCCTGAGGCACTCCACTACTGACTTTCCTTTTCCTGGATATCGCACCCCCATACACAACTTGTTGATACCTATCAGATAGCCAGTCTCCAATCCAATGCACTAATCTAATAGTCAACCCCATCTGCTCTAGTTTGACTGTCAACTTATCATGAGGTTCCCTATCAAACGCCTTTGCAAAATCCAAGTATATTACTGTGTATCCTTCTCCTCTGTCCAAGGAAGCAGTCACTTTATTGTAATAAGTAAGTAGATTACTAAAACATGACCTCCCTTTAGCAAATCCATGCTGTCCATCAAAGATTATACCATTGTTGTCAACCCTATTCTGGATCCTAGTTCTCACAAGCTTCTCCAACAACTTAACCACAACACCTGACACAGAGATAGGCCTATAGTTTGATGCTTGAGTTCGATCACCTATTTTATGAAGTGGCACAATCTTGCCCTCCTTCCACTCTTTAGGAACTTGACCAAGTGTAAGACTCGTATTAAAAAAATATGTCAAGGCAGGTGTCAACTCTCTGGCACATTCTTTCAGAATACGCAGTGATATATTATCAAGTCTCACAGCCTTATTTACATCTAGTTTACTCAACTCCCCAAACACCTCTTGCTCACTTACAGTCAGTCTCTCCTCCCCATCATCAACTGCTCTCAATCTCTCCATGAAGTCACATTCACAAGATTGAAAGATCTTTATGAACTGCTGATTAAGTATCTCCACCACACATTCTGCAACAGCTGTTCTTTATACCATTTCCTCCAATCAATGTCATCCTTCCATAATCATTCTTTCTTTTGCTGGCTACATATCAAAAGAACTCCCTAGGATTCTTTTTGGCTTCATTTGCTAACTGTTGTTCATACCTCTCTCTCTTTAGCTACCCTCACCAAGTCACCCTCCTTGCCTGTTCTTTGTAGACCTCATGGAATTGGTTATTTCCACTTCTCTTATGCTGTCTCCACAATGCTCTTTATTCATCCATCTCACACCTACCTTATTTAACCTTCTCTCCCTTGGAATACATTTAGACATTGCATCTACTAAATAGTTTTTGAAAATCCCCCCAAGCTGCATTGATCTCTTTTCCAGCCAACTCCTCATTCCATGCTACACTCGCAAACTGTCTCCTGAGCAGTTCATAATCAATACCCCCCCCCCCCTTGTAGTTCCACATATACCCTTTTTTCACAGGGGTCCTTGCATTGCTGGCAACCACCCAGGTAATCACCTCATGGTCATTTTCACCAATTGGTGGATGATTTGACACCTCATTTATAATTGCATCCTCTGATGAGATAACCAAATCCAGGACCCTTAATCCTCGTGTGCCCTCTGTTACATACTGTCTGAGGTAGTTATCCCTCAAAAACTCAAGAAACTCATTTTCTTTACTTCCGGTTGCTATCTCTTCATTCCAGTCTATATTGCCATAATTAAAATCACCCATAATGATCACCCTTTTCTTATTTGCTTAGCTTATTTGACTATATCATTTCACTATCACCACCATCCACATCACCAGGTCTATAGCAACATCCCACCAAATATTTGATTCTATTCACCTCTATCTCACACCATACTGCCTCAAAATCACTGGCCCCTATTTCCCTCTTGCATCTCTACCTTGTATGGACATAACTCTTTCTCTATCATCAATAGCACTCCCTCCCTTTTTACCCCTTCTATCATAAAACATATCATACCCTTCCATCTCTATTCCTGTCAGGATGTCGTCCTCATCTAACCATGTCTCACTTATTCCGACAATCTTTGGGTTAACAGACGCAATTTGTGCAACCATTTCATCTGCCTTGTTTCTTATACTTCTATCATTGGTATACAAACACGACAGCTCATTTCTGGATCTACAGCTAGTTTTACTGATACCACTCACTCGATGTGATCTCTCCATGCTGGACTGGGGCCATTTCTCTTTCTGCTTCTTCATTTTAGAACCCTTTGCAACAACATCTGTTTCCTCTTGATCCCTGGTCATCCCATTACTTTCCTGCCCACACATGCTCTCACCTCCTCTTGAAGCATCCACCTTTCTCACGCTGTGTACCCCTGTCCACCCTGAGCCTCCCCGTTTCCCTGCTCCTCTTGCACACACCCATTCTCTCATTTTCTATACTCATACCACTCACTTCCCCAGTCATTTCCACTTCTTCAATCTCTCCTGTCTTACTCTCCTGCTCTTCCACATCACTCTCCTCTCGATCTGATTCATTCTCTCTATTCACTTCTCTACCTTCCAGCAGCAGTCTCTCCAAGCGACTCACACCATAACTACTCAAATGCAGTCCATTGCTCCCATACAGCTCACTTCATCCCTCAAACTCATTCCACACATTAACAAACTGTACTCCTATCTCCTCACACATTTTAGCCATATCATTCATAATCCTTTCTCTCCGTCTCATTTCACCACAATCATACCTAGGCAACACACTGACTACCCTTCCTGTCGCACTATTCTCTTTTATCTTTCCAAGCAGCCTCCTGACATTCATTCTGACATGCTCTTTGTTCTCTCAATCATTTGTACGAATTAATTCAATTAACTCTTTTGCTCGCTCCCACCTCATATCCAATGCCTCAATCACTCTACTCATTTTACCGCCTGGAAAACATACCTTGTGCATTTTATCCTCTAGCACACCTTTAATAATGGAGTCGCCATACAATGCCACTCGCTCATCTTTCATTAACTCTTTCATGCCATCATGATTTATTTTAATAGTTTTGACCTGAATTCTCTTAATTTCATTCTGCATCCATTTCATTTCTTGCCTCATCCAATCCAATTCACTTTCCGAATCTTGCGACACATTCTCTCTATCATTAAATCTTTTTAACTTTCTAACTCTTGATCCCCTCTTCTCACTTTTCTTCTCATTCATCCTTCTTTGTTTCCATATTTTCGGTCCAACATACGCCCAACTTTCACTATCATTCTTCTCACTTTCACTCTCATTTATCTTTCTTTGTTTCTGTACTTTCGGACTAACATGTGTCCAACTTTCGCTATCATTCTTCTCACTTTTACTCTCATTCATCTTTCTTTGTTTCAGTACTTTCAGTCCAACATGCATCCAACCTTCGCCATCATTCATTCTTTTTTCGCTATCATTTATTGTTTAGATTTTTTTCACTTGCGATTTCTGTGTCACGCCATTTCTACTTTCATTTGTTCTCCCAATTTCGTTTCTTTCCGCCACTCTTGCCTCACTTTCGTCCCTTTTAACATCCGTTACGGTTTTCAAATCGCTCTTTTTCTTTTTTCCTGATTTTTTCTCATTTTTTTCGCCTCTCTTTCAAACGTGCACTCACAACGCAATCGTTACTAACACTTTCTGTCATCAATTTCATATTTACATTCATCAGGTCCTCATTCAGGTCACACTTCGCACACACTCTTCTTCCATCTGCGCTAAACATCCACAAATCATTTATGTAATTGAAGGAATACATATAACAGACTTCACACTTAACGAAATGACTGAAATCTAAATTAAAATCATGGAATGACAATGCCGCCGCCATTTCTTTTTTTTTTTTTTTTTCCCCTGCAGGTTACTAGGTCTAATAATAACGATTTCGTAATTAGGTTTAGGCAAGAAAAATTCCCCACACTAATAATACCGGTAGCGCACAACGTTTACAGCCGCTCTTACTCAAACAATTATGCATATATAATTAATTATTCCTAGAATAACTTATATGAATCAGGGGCTCTTCTTAGGTAGGTCCACAGCACTTCAATTAACCCTTTAATAATATTATTCAGAGGGATTTCTTTTTCTTTAAAAAACTCTTCCAATGCATGAAATATCGATTAGTGTCACTTAGCAAATAATAATTACTGCCAAATGTTTTCTTCTTTTATGTATCATACATATGCTAAAAGTAAGGCTTCATTTCCTGGTAAAGTAGACTCATCAAGAAAACCAAATGTTTTCTTCTTTGATGTATCATACATATGCTAAAAGTAAGGCTTCATTTCCTGGTAAAGTAGACTCATCAAGTTGTATAGAAAGCTGGGTTGTTTTTAAATACTCACATAATGAGTCTTTAACATCCTGGGCCATTTCATCAATTCTTCTTTGTATTGTATTTTGCTCAAAGGAATTTTCTTGATAATATCAGAGGCTGGCTTGTGCAGTAGAGTGTGCATGACCTCACTAACAGCTGGTAGGATTAGTTCTTCACCAACATTATGAGGTTTTCCCGATTTAGCAATCAGTAAGGAAATGTTTTAAGAGTCACGCAACCCATCATCATCTAGTTTGGAAGCAGCCGAAAACATACCTGCCAATGTTGGTCGTTTCAAAAATTTTTCTTTAAGTGCTTAAAAATACGATAAATCCTTATCTTTTTTTATTTTATTTTATTTTTTTTATTTTTATTATTTTATTATCAGCATGAACTTTTGCCAAATGTTCTTCTAGTCTTGAAGGCTTCACAAATTCATTTGAAATAACTTTTTGACAAATTAGGCACATCGGTAATGTTTTGTTTGTAGGCAACTGAATAAAGCCATATTTCAAATGTTCGATATTATATTGTCTACATTTCTTCTTGGGTTCAGCCATGATATTATCTGTAAAAAAAAGTTAAATTTACAAAATTACTAGAATAGAATTTCTCACATATCTAAACCAAATTATTTTTACATGAAAAGGTATAAAAATACTCACGTGAAGCCTGCTGTTTTATTGGAACAACAATAATTTGCTTTGTGCATAGTCCATGTAAGTAAGGTACCGACTAGGTATCGAATATGCACTAAAATTTTTATGCACTATATCAAATTGCTACTACTTGTCACACAATTCCGAAACAATCTAAAACTGATTGCATACATCTCGGGTATTTATAGTATTAGACAGTGAATAAGTCATAACATGTACATGTTCCTGCCGATGCGTACTGGACTTGTAAAATCCTGATCACTTGAAAGTATGTGTCCACGAACACTTTGCTTGTTAAGACCTGTCATCAAACTTCAACTCGGATTGGTTGTAACTTGCATTTTATATGTTTCCTTGCTAAATAAAGCAACCATTACTGCCTTTACTTACGTTAAACAACAGTTATATCGTCAAAATTTTTTATGATACATTTTTTTCAGCACCAAATTTAGTCCTTTATGCTTTACCTTATATCAATTCAACACCCCCCTTTTCCTCATGAGGCCACTATCGCCCACCTGGATCATTCCAGTGCCCACAAGGGGGCAGTACCACCCACTTTGGGAACCACTGATCTATATGGATCATATGAAAGAAAGTGGCATTAGCAGAGGCATAGTGAGGCTATGGCCAATGTGGCCCCGGCCATAGGCGCAAAAATTGAGCTTTTTAAAGTTTTTTTTTAGAACGGTGCAATTTTCTTTCCTGGCCATAGGCGCCAAAATTCCTCACGATGTCTCTGGGCATTAGACCTGATATTAGAATTAGAGATGTCAAACTTAGCTCTGCATGGTTAGCCAAGTGGCAATGAGCTTCACAACCGTATGCCAACCATATGCCTGGGAAAGGAGTGGCCTGGGTTCGATTCCCATCATTGACGTGAGGAGCTTAGGACCTTTCTCAGACACAGCCTTGTTAACCGGTCTTGGGTGTGTGGACTGCAGGGTTTTTCTCCCCAGTTTATCTGGGGGTTTTTCAACCTGCATGCAGGCAAACCAGCCTTGATAGGATACCTTATCATTATGTAAGGATGCGGTTAAATGAATAGAAAACCCCTCGACACCGCAAGGTAAAAAGAGGGAAAAAGGAAGAACTTAGCTCTGCTTTATGCAGGTGATGTTGTACTCCTAAATACATCAAGTGCAAGTATGCAGGATTCTCTAACTAAATTGAATAACAGCTGCAAAAAATTTGGTATGAAAATCAGCAATAAAAAGACTAAAACAATGAAAATAAGCAGAAGCATAGAAAACTTTTGCTGCATTCTGAATGGAGTTCCTATAGACGAGTAAAATATTTCAGCTATTTAGGCACGGTTTTTAGTGAAGATGCAGAAAAAATCTGAAAATAGACAACAGAATAGGCAAAGCTGAGTACGGTGGGTTGCCAGCTGAATAAATTTATGTGGAATAAGAGAGAAATTAACCAAAACACTAAACTAGCAGTATACAAGATGGTGTTTAAGCTACAAGATGGTGTTTAAATTATGGATCTTGAGAGATGGGTTAGAAATAAAGCACTTGATCAAAGACTAGAGACCACAGATATCAGGATTCTGAGAAAAATTAGGGGAGTGAATGAATGGTATCAGTGGCAGAATCATATTAAAAATGAAGATATTAGAGAAATCATTAGCATTCAATAATGTGTTAGCTCTGCTGACATGGATATGGACACTTAAATAGAATGGGTGAAGAAAGGTTAGCAAAACAGGTGTTTGATGCCATGATGGTAGGAAAGAGACCTAGAAAAAGACAAGGTCTAGGTGGATTGATTCAGTCAAAACTGCCTTAGATGCATGAAATGTTAGATATGACAATATTGGAAAGCTCACCAGTAAAAGATTGATTTGGAAGAAAATTGTTGATAGGAGATTAATAATTGTAAACTTGATTACATTTTCTCCTACTGGCTATATAATGAAAAAATATCTTAGGATTATCGTTGGATTGCAGTGCTAGTTTCTTCTCATTTTCTATTTTTTTTTCTTCATTGCTATACTAGTTGCTTCCCTGGCACAAGTCTTATATTCCTCTTGCAACTGTTCCCCACTTCTTTTTACTTTTACACACTTCCTTTTATCTGCAGTGCCTGTTTCATTTTGTTGGTCATTCAACTTAAGACCAAATAATATTATGCATTTTTTCAAACACGGTAGTTGTCTCCATAATTTCCAAAAATGCATTCGGATCACCGTGCAAGCCTAAAAGAAAGGAGACAAATAACATTATCTTTTGCACCTGAGATATGCAATGTGATATATTTGCACGTGATATATTTCATTGCTGCTAATAAATATTTGTTAACTAGCTTCCATGCTTTGCTGATACCTGTTTCATTCCAATACTTCATTCTCTGGACCTGCCCAATACTAATTTTTAAAATTATTACAGTCATCTGCCTATGACAATGAGATTCTCAGATTCCAGGACCCCAATCCAAAACTCTTAAGCCTCATGTTTCTCTGCTCCGTATTGATTCTCAAGAATTCCTGACTTCATTCCCTTACTACTATACATTGTTTCCTCTCCCAAATTTATACTACTATAAAATCTTCCATAACGATCACTCACTTTGCACTTGCTAAAATTATCTTCCTGAACATTTCTTACTCATCACTACATTTTTGGAAAATTATGGAGACAACTACCGTGTTTGAGTAAAATACCCCATTACGCCTACTCTCCCAGAATATATGGTGTCCCAAATGTACACCAACAAAACGTGCCGCTTCGACCAATTGTGGAAGAAAGAATAGATAGCCCTAATTACCACCTAGCCAAGAAATTAGTGTCACCACTCAAGGAGTTGGTAGGTCATTCCCCCTCCTATATAAAGAACACATAACACTTTATAAACCAAATTCAAAACATAACACTCAACAAAGATGATTTATTAGTCAGTTTCGACATGTCTGCCCTTTTCACAAATGTCCCAATCAGTGACACAATTCTTCTCATATGGAACAAATTTCCACCCGACGTTACAGCTCTTTGTCCACATACTATGTTCCGGTTACTTCGTGTGGCAAAATAAATTTTACCTACAAAAAGAAAAAAGAAGGTACAGCCATGGGCTCACCACTATCCCCCCCCCCCCCCAATTGCGAACTTCTATATGGAGGCTTTTGAGCAAAGTGTTCTTGATTCCTTCACTCTAAAACCTATTATGGCTTAGATACATTGACGATGTGTTCATTATCTGGCCACATGGGCAACAAACATTTAACACATTCCTTAGCCACCTGAACAAACAACATGAACACATACAATTTACTATAGAAATTGAAAATCAGAACTTGCTCCCATTCCTGGATACACTGGTAACACGTCTTCCTTCAGGCAGTCTTTCCTTCACGGTCTACCGCAAACAGACACACACTGGCCAATACATACATGCTAATTCATACCACCACCCATCAAAAAAATATAAGAGTCAACACCCTTAAAAACAGAGCTATAACAATTTGCTCTAACCATCAAGCTCTTAAACAAGAACTAAAAATCATCAGCGGCACATCTATAAATAATGGCTATAACAAAAATACTATTAATAAAATTATTCATAAAATATCATCAAATAAGAATCTAGATTACAGTAAAACCATAGCCATCCCATGCATTAAAGGATTATCAGAAAAAATCAACAGAATCCTACACCATTATAATATCAATGCCACCTTACCTTATATTGGTGAAACTGGACGTACGATCCCTATAAGGAAAAAAGAACACAAAAGACACATTAAATATAACAATTTTGGTGAAGCGGGCCTCTCAAATCATGCTCTCAACACCTTACACCAAATTGACTGGAAAAGTACCCACTCTTTACACCATACAAAAACCTGGTATATGAAAGAAAATTTAAGGAAGCCTGCGAAATTCTGATAAACCACCCAAATATCAACAATAATGGTGGCATGAAAATTCCAAGAATCTGGATGGCACATATTCAGCCCACTTAATATTTAGTATCTAGCATACCCCAGTACTCTAGGCAACCTTCAACCAGTATTGGAAACCATTCCATACTAAATGGTTGAAATTTATATGTATAAACATGTTAAAATATATATATAGCCTTGTTGCTCCTCAGCCCAATGGAATTTTACAACCAATAGATAATAATAACAGGACTCTAGCATCGATGTAGTAAGTTTTTTTTTTTTTTCACCAGAGGTCAGGCCAATAATTGTTATAACGGTTGGTCAGTAACGTTAGCAAACCACGTAGATTGTAGTGCAGCTTGTTTCTCTGTATGTATAGTATTATATGCTTTAAAAGTGTATATGCCTCAAATTTGTTGAGGTTTGGTAAGTTTTTCAGAGCTGAGGCAGATTCAAGGAATGTTGATTAATTTTAATGGTTTTAATGAGAACACAGACTGATAAGAAAATAACTGTTTATTAACTTATTGCTGATATTTCACTGACATTCTATCCAGCATCTTCAGAGCGCAAAAACAGTTTGTCACAGTACATGAGACAACAACAATCCGGTATAACAATGGGACTAATTTGAACAATTGTAATGTACAACACAAAGACTAAAGTCCTAATTAGGTGCCATCATCTACATTGAGAGGAGAAAAAAAAAACAGAGAGAGACAGAAAGCAGGTATTAATTAGGTCTTAAGATGACTCTCTCCCAAACCTTTGGAAAATTTATACAGCCATGCTTGTTGAGGTTTAGACTAGGTTTCAGGGCTTCTGTTGATTCCAAGAACAATCTCTGACTTATAAAAGCTTCTGTGCAACACTTTTGTTTTTTCCAATTGATCCTGTCTGCAGAAGTATCCAAAGCATGGTCTGCTGGACCCAACTTGCCATAGCAATAGTGCCGGATGTATTTTTTATGTTCACTGAGGCAGATATCCACAGTTCTTATCTGTTCATAGTAAGCTTGATCACACGAACAGGGCACTTCATAGACTCCTGGATGTGATAAAGAAGAGATTCAGTTCTTGGGTGAATGGATGAGAGTTGCCGATTTGACATACAGTTTAAATACCGTGCATAGTTGATGTTTATTAAGCACTGTAGATATCTTTTCAGATGTGCCTTTAATGTATGGGATGGTGACAGTTTTGGTGTAGTCTTCTGTGGTAGACAGTGAAGGGATTTCTGGGGAGTATTTAGTATTTTGTCTGGCTTATGGGGATTATAGTCATTGGTTAAGAAGCTGTGATGTGAGTGAGTGAGTGAGTTCAGCAGTGAGAGCATTGTCATTGGAACAAATTGCTTTAGCTCTGTAGGTTAGTGTTTTTAGGATACCATACTATTGAGATGGGTGATGGTGTGACTGTTTGTGTAAATATCTCCCTATATGTGTGGTTTTTTGATAAACTGAGAATGATAAGGAACCATATGGAAGATGTGCAGTTATAGTGTATCCAGGAAGGGCAGACAGTCATTTGCTTCCAGTTCCATTGTAAAGTGGATATTTGGGTGTTGGCTATTTAAATGTGCTAAGAATGTATCTAAAGTGTCTGGGCCATGTGGCCAAATAGCAAGCACATTGTCAACATAGCATAGCCAAAGCCTTGGTTTGAGAGTGGCTGTATTGATAGCTAGTTTTTCCAAGTGTTCTATGTAGAAGTTGGAAGGGGGGGAAGCCATTGCTGTCTCATCTAACTGTTTGTATATTTTCCCTTTCCATGTAAAATAACCTACATGTACTGTGAATTTAAATAGTTCAAATATATCAGGGGTGAAGTATGACTTGAGTAATTCAAGGGTTTCAATTAACGGTACGTTTAGGTTGGCAGAATTTTTAACAAAGGAGGGAGAATTGTTTGTGAGAGTTAGCTAGTAGCTTACCTAAAGTCTAGCAAGTTTGTGTGGGGGACTGTTTACACTATCCACAATAGGGTGTAAGAGTGTACCTCGTTTGTGAATTTTTGGTTTTCCATATATCCTGGGTGTTTTAATGTCGAAGGGCTTGAGTTTGTTAATTGTAGGAAGTAACTTTTTTTCAATAATTTGCACACCTTATTCTTTTGCGAGTTGGTGTGATCCCTATCTATAATTTGGTATGTTGACTGATCTTGTAAAAGTGTGTGCATTTTGCTTTCATATTCTGTTGAATCATCACCACAGTTGTGTTCCCTTTGTCTGCTTTGGTTATGATAATGTGGTTATTATTGTGTAGCTCTTTTAGAGCAGTGATCGTGTATTCCCTTTTCAACAGAAGCCATTATTTTGGCTTTTGAAACTTGCTTGGGATAATGGCAGAATTGTGTCCTCAACTTAATTTACTAGTGGCTTCTTTGGTTAAGGTTAACAATGATAAATTTATGTTGAAAGTTTATTTTTCACTAGGTTAGACTATGATAAATTTAGTTTAATCCTTTATCCCAGTGAGAGCAAACAAAGTTTGCACCTGAAAATATCTTCAGGACTGAATATAGTGTTGTACTATCTTACCTGGGTAAGTAGTGCAACTCGTAGCAAAGGTGGAGCAAGCTACCAACACTCCTATCCCAGTATCTCCCATAATGCAAAATACATCTCATTATCATTATTTCATTATCTATATGTGATCCATATGGATAATGAATAACAGAGGGGATAATGTAGATCCTTGTCTCACACCAGATTTAACATTAAACCATCTTCCTTCAATTTTAACTGCTGACTTACAACTCAAATAAAGACTAAGTATTGCTTGATATAATGCCCCATTGACACCATATAACTGCAGCGTATTGAATAGCTTCTCTCTTGGCACCTTGTCATATGCCTTTTCCAAATTGACAAAACTTAAATATAGATCTTTGTTATATTCCCATGCTTTCTTGACTATTTGTTGTAAAGTGAAGAACTGATCCTGACAGCCTCTATTTGGCCTGAATCCAGCTTGTTCTTCCACAAGCTTTTCTTCCACAATTCTTCTCAATCATTTCTCAAGTATACTTGCATAGATCTTGCCAGGAACACTCAGTTCGTAAATATCTCTGTAATTCTCACATTCAGTTTTATTTCCCTTTTTATATATGGGTACAATGAGAGCTCTACTCCAGTCATCGGGAATTCGTCCCTCTGTCCAGGCTTTCTGAACTATGCAGTGCAGCTACTGTAAGACTCTTATACCACCATACTTCAGCATTTCTGGTCGAATATTATTATTATTATTATTATTATTTTCAGGCTACTCCAGGGAGTCCTTAGACTCATCGAGGGAGGCCCTAAACATCATGTCCACACAACTATACGACATTCTCACAGTATCTATCATACCTTGCCTTGAACTCGCTCACTGTCATAGCACCCACAACAGGCTCTGGCAGCTTATGCCACTCATTTATCTAAAAGTAAAGAACCCAGCTCTAACACCACTGCTAACCACACGCTTGCCCAGCTTCCATAGGTGTCCCCTAGTTCTCCCACCACCAGTCCTGATCTCAAAAATATCCCCTGAATTAATCTTATAGAATCCTTTTAGCAATTTGAATGTCTCAATCATATCTCCCCTTTTCCGCCTATCAACCAGTTTCTGCAACCCACAAATCTTCAACCTGTTCTCATATGGTTCATTCCATAGACCTGCTATCATCTTAGTCACTCGCCTCTGGATCCTCTCAACCTTCCTCCCCATCAAGAAGGAACCGAGGTGACCAAATCTGGGCACAGTAGTCAAGATGAGGTCTTATCAAGGCTCGGTACAGAGGTACAATAACTTGCTTGTCACTGATCGTTAAGGTATTTTTCAACAACCAAGTGAGTTGATGAGCTGATTTAGTTACTTTCGCAATGTGCCCCCTAAACTTCATCTCCCTATCCACCAACACTCCCAAGTCCCTGGCCTCATCAATCTCTTGGAGTACAGTTCCACTCATGTGGTATACTGCTGCTAATCTTTTCACCCCAAAATGCATAACCTTACATTTTGTCACATTAAATTGACATCCATTCTCCTTAGCCCAGAACTCCAATCTATCTAAGTCATCCTGCAAGACTTTGACATCTTCTGCATTCACTATTGCCCTACCCAACTTTGCATCATCAGCAAACAAATGAACTGTTCCACTTAGATCCTTCCCTATATCGTTAATGAACAGATTAAACAGCAGTGGTCCAAGAACAGAACCCTGCGGCACCCCACTAGTCACAGGCCGTTTTTTGTACTCCACTCCTGAATAAACCACTCTTTGATATTTATCCATCAATCACCCACCTATCCATCTCACCAACCCTATATCCATTCCCATATGTTGTAGTTTACGGATTAGAATTCCATGTGGTATCCTGTCAAACGCCTTTGCCAGGTCCAGCAGTATCACTGTAAACCCATTTCCCTTATCCAGTTTAGCCATCACCTTGTTATAAAACTTGAGCAAGTTACTCAGGCATGATCTACCCTTTACAAAGCCATGCCATCCCTTGTACAGTATCTCATTTTCATCAATCCATTCCTGTATTTTTCTCTTGACTACTTTATCAAAGACCTTGACAACAACTCCTGATATGCTGTTCGGTCAGTAATTTGCAACCATAGTCTTGGATCCTCCTTTATGCAGTGAAACTATTTTCTCCTCTTTCCACGCCTTCGGGACTAAAAATATCATCTACTCCTGCTGCCTTTCCACATTTCAAGTCTTTGATGGCTTTTTCTACTTCAAGTATGGATATGTATTCCTGACTGCATGCCTGGTCAGTGTTTTTTATCACTGTGATGTCATCACTGCTTGTTTCATTTAGCAGTTTTTCAAAGTAATTACTCCACACTTCAAGGATATCTTTTTCTCTCGTTTTCATGTCACCTTTATCATCTCTAACTCCTTTTACAGCACTCTTTCCTCAATTCCTAAGCTTCTTCAACAACCTGCAGAATATTTTGCCACCTTCTTGATATTTATTTTCTATGTTCTTGCCAAAGTCCTCCCATGACTTTTGTTTAGCTAGTTTTAAACAGTGTTTAGCATTCTTGCATTTGTCTCTATATTCTCTAAGAGCACAAGCTGACTTATTTGATAGGAACTTTTGATATGCTTTCTTCTTTTCCTTCATTGCCTCTTTAACTTCCTGTGTCCACCATGGAGTTCTGATTTTTTATCCTTGAAGACAACCTCACTACATGCCTGTTTGGCAGAATCAATCAATGTTTTCTTCAGAGTTTGCCATTGAATCTCCAATGTTTGATTCCTGTTCTCAAACTCTTTCATTTTTTCTTCAGTAATCTTTGTGTAGTTTAGTCTACAGTTCACATCTGAGAGCTGCTCAAGTTTTATTCGCTTTAAAACTTTCTTACATTTTATTCTTTTCAATATGAAATTCAGTTTTATCCTGCTCAAGACTAAATAGTGATCACTTCCAATTTCAAATCCTCTGTACACTCTGGTGTCCTGCACCAGGGAGAAAACATCACTCTCAACAATAACATAGTCAATCAGACTTCTCTTATTCCTTGCCTCTTCTCTCCATGTGAATTTGTGCACATTTTTTATGTTGAAACATGGTGTTAGTAATAACCAGTCCATGTCCTGAGCAGAAATCCAACAGATATTTGCCATTGTTATTAGCTTTGCTCTTTTCTCTAAATTTTCCCAAAATATTTTTGTATATCTCACAATCATTTGCTACTCTGCTGTTTTGTTCTCCATCAAGGACCAACTTTTCCTTTTTCATTGTGTCAGTTGCTTTTTCTAAAGCCTCAAAAAATTCCTCCACTTCTACTTTAGTAGAACCTTCTGTGGGACCATAGGCACAAATAAGTCTCATTGTCCAGTTCCCCATTCTCATATTTGCCCACATTACTCTACTTGAGACTGACTGCCATTCAAGAAGATTAGCCTCGTATTTTGTGTTGAATACTATGGCTACTCCTTCTTTTCCTTGATTGTCATTGCCTGAATATAACATTTTGTATTTATTGCTCAGAAAGATCTCACCAGTTTTTGTCTTTTTTGTTTCAGTCACCCCTATTATGTCGATCTGGTACTTATCTAATTCTTCAGCTAGTTCCATTTCTTTGCCATTCAGGTATCTTATGTTGATAGTACCACTCTTTAACTCTGGTGATGCTGAGTTGGAGTTTGTTTTCAAATTTGTTCCAGTAGCTGACTTTTCGCTGTTCACCCTGGTTCCCTGGCGAAAACAACGGGGTCCTTGTTTAACCGGGCGACACCCCAGCCGGCATGAAATTTTCTCATGGTGTACCATCATGTTTTATTTTGGTTTAACCAATAAGAATACAATTTGGTCGGCTAAATCCCAAATTGCCAGCCCATCGTCGTTCGTTCAGTATCCAAGTAGATACCCAACAGTGTGCACCACGAGAAGGTGAGGATTGGACATTAGGTCAGAAGCCCTGGTCAGTTCTCCGCATTCCTTTAAAGGGTATGTGGAGGTCTCCTCTCAGTTATACAGCTTTTTACCCTTAAGCACCCCTCTGCAATTTGTATATTCTACAAATATTTTCATGGAAAATGCTCATCTGAAAGAGCATCAATAATTCCCCCACTCTGTACTAAACCCATTGGAGCACGTACAACCACCTTCCAACATCCCTTCACAGTACACCTTGAAACTCACAGAACAAGTTTCTTTTTCTTCTCCTTCATCCCTGCTACTGCTGTACTGTGGAACAGTCTCTCCCCCCCCCGTGATGTATTTCTCAAGGAATACAATATACAGGCTTTTAAATCAAATGTCAACAACAAGTTTCTCCTTTCCCATCCCACTACTCATATACGGTACTAAAGTACCATAGGTTGAACAGCCAACCTCTCGTATATGCCAACATTTAAAAAAAAAAAAAATCCATCATACTTTGCCTTGAACTCATTGACAGTCATGTCACCTACAACCGACATTGGCAGCATATTCCACTCATTCACCACTCTGCAAGCAAAAAAACCTAGTTCTAACACCCTTGCTAACCACACTCTTGTCTAATTTCCATGGATGGCTCCTAGTTCTCCCACTACCAGGCCTGTTCTGAAAAATTTCCTCTGAATTAATCTTGTAAAAACCCTTCAGTAATTTGAATGTCTCAATCATATCACCCCTCTTCCACTATCAGCCAATTTCTACTACCCACAGATCTTCAACCTGTTCTCATAAGGTTCATTCCATAGACCAGCTATCATCTTGGTCATTCGCCTCTGGATCCTCTCTACCTCCTCCCCATCAAGAAGAATGCTGTTATAAATAGGAAACAAGTTTGAATATCTTTATCTGATGAGTCCAATAACACAGTGTAGGAAGGAATACCACTCCACACAACCTGTAATTTCCATTATTTAATTTTCCTTCTACACACAACAACAGCACTATCTATTATCTCCACATATCATTTGTTGTCTACCAGGGTATTTTTAAATTAAAAATGTCAAGCATTTATATTTTATATCCAAATGTAAGAAAACACTGTGTCAAAGCAAAGTATAATTAAGTGAAAAAACTTTTTCTTACTAGCTGTAATCCAGAGTATTTTAATAATAAGGTGTGTCACTACTTGTATATGGGATATATATTACTTCTGCACTACTTCAACTTTGGTATCACTTCTAGGTCTGGTTCCAACAAATGACATCGTAGTAAAGGTCGAAACTAGTTTGGGTAGGCCCTTTCATCAGGGGCATGCCAGCAATATGTGCAGTATGTGCAACGCACACAGGCGCCAGCATAGTAAAGGCGGCAAAGATTTCAGGCGAGGAGGAAATACTTAAAAAAAAATATTATTCATTAATTATATCAAAATAAATTACATTTTTGTTTAAATTCTAATTATATTTTATAGATTTCTTAAACAAATTATTTATAATCACTTATTTGTTATTATTCCTTAAGATCTTATTTTATTCTGATCCTAGTTCTAACAAGTAGTTTAGCGTAAACAAGTAAAAACGTGAACTAGCGTGAGTTTACTGTTTGCAGGATGACGCGAATTTGAATTTGTTTAATTTTATTCAAACTCGCATTTGCTCTAAACATATAAAAGAAAATCTGCTGCGGTTTTAACTTTATTCTATATTCTGCTGTTATCAGCAGAATATAGGCAACATCTTGCAGTGTACCTGAATCGTCATGAGAAAAATTTTAATCATTTGGACAATTACAAAAATTGGATTAATTACATCCTTAAAAAGTAAAACTTGTATTGATCATTTGCAACAAACGGTTTTAGATAATGAAAGGAAATGTTGGTATGAAGTTATAAAAAGAATAATTTTCGTAGTACAGTTTTTAGGCAAACAAAATCTAGCTCTTCGTAGTAAAAGTAATAAACTTTACGATTGCAACAATGGCAGTTTTTTAAAATGCATTGAGATGTTAGAAAAGTTTGATCCTTTTATATCGGAACACACAAGACATGTAGCTAATGATCCTGACTTTAAAAATATGCCCTCCTATTTAGGAGATAAAATTAAAAATGAAATACTTTATTGGCATCAAATATTAAAAATAATGTTTATATGAAGTGTTTTTTTTTATTGGGGGAAGGGTATAAGGGTGTCAACTAAAGTTTTGCACACAGGCACCAGACACTTCTGGCACGCTCCTGCTTCCCATAATACATATCATTATACACATCCAAAAAGAATGTGTGCTTTGCATTAAGGAATGCTAAGCCAGTTAATTTGAAATCATTAGTCTCTATACAAGTATCTTATTTGTGAAGAATCTTCACATGAAAACTTTGTGTTTGCTTACTCATTGATAAAGAATTAAACAAGAATATAAATTCTTGGCATTTTTAATTTAATTTATAACCAAGTGAAAAAAAGTTTCTACAATAATATTTTTATCTGTAAAATTCTTAGTTTGTTTTCCTCTCTTAAAGAATTGCAGCATGTTACTTCATTTAAAAGTAGAAAACAAAACAAAACTGTAACCCTTTGTATCTAATTGTAAGATGGTAGAAACTCTGTTCATACTGGTAGCATATTTTATGGTATGCAGTTTAGTTTTATATTCAGAGAGGCAATGGGAATCAAATGTATCAGGAGTATAAAGTGTAGGCTAGGAAGGTGACAAGCATGGTAAAGAAAGTTAAAGTGCAGTATGAGAGGAGATTGGCCCATCAGACCAAGCATAATTCAAGGGAATTCTTTTGCTAAATGGCAAGCAAGAAGAAGAAGAATTACGGCAGGTTTTGACACTGGATAGTTATGGTAGCAGAGTGATCGTTTCAAAGGATATAGTGGAATTATTTAATGAGCACTTTATTAGTGTATATCATACTGGTGTATATAATTCTGTGCAACATGTAGAAGGGTGGCAAGTATTAGGAGAATTAGAGGTGAAAGAATCTTGTATCCAGTGTTGATTTGGAAAGATATTAATGTGGGAACAGGTGACATATCATCACATAGTTTTAGGAATGTACAAAACAGTTTGCTATGCACTTGACTTAGTTAATAAAAATGAAGTAGATAAGGTTCCTAAGGAGTGGAAAAAAAAAAAAAGCCAAAATAGTACCACTCCACAAGCATGGTTCTAAGACAGAGGTTTCGAATTATAGACCAGTCTGTATATCTCTATTTTTAGTCAAGGTATTCGAGAGGTTGGTTACAAATAGAATACAGGATTGGGTTGAAGGACATAGAGTTCTTTAGGAGGTCAGCATGGGTTTGTGAAACAGGTTTTGTTTTAGCAATCTATTTACATTTTATGATAAAGTGTCAAGCATGTTAGATACAGGAGATTCATATACAGTGATATTCTTGGACTTTGCAAAAACATTTGACAGATTATCTCTTGATAGATTGGTGTACAAGCTGAAAAGAATGAGAATGGATAGTATATTATTATTATTCAGGACCTCTATGGAATCACAAGACTCATTGTAGGAAGCCCATCGTATGTAACATTTTATCATACCACTCATTAAACTCATTCATAGTTTGTGCCCTCATTTCCTATCAGGCAGTGCATTACACAGTTCAACCACCCTCCACGCAAAGAAACCACTCCTCACTCTCTTACTCATGGCTTCCTTTCACATCTTCCATTCCTTAAATGCATTCATCATTTGTACCCTTACTATCCTTTCAGGCATTGCATTTCATGGTTCATCCACACTCCATGCAAAGAAACCACTCCTCACCCTCTTACTCACAGCTTTTTTTTTGCAACTTCCAAGGATGCCCCCTGGTCCTTGCTCCTTTCCCTTATTTTACTTTATGAAAATACTCCCCATTGTCAACTTTGGAACTACCTCTCAACAGTTTAAATGTCTCGATTATGTTACCTCTCCTTTTATCTGCCAAACTTTGCAGTTTGCATTCTCTCACCTATCCTTGTAACTAACATTGTACAGTTCTGATATCATTTTTGTTATCTGCCTCTGCACTCTTTCCAAGGTTAATTTATCCCCTTCAAATCATGGTGATCAAATCTGAGCACAGTATAACCAATATATATAAGTAGTCCAGGTATGGTCTGATCAGTGCTTTATACAGTGTAAACTCTTCTATCTCTGCTGGGCAACTTCCTTCTCAGTATTGTAGCAATCCTCTGGGTTACCTTAGCTACTTTTGTAATATGTCTCCTGCACTTCAAGTTTCTATCACTCCTTGTCTCCCCAACTTCTTCTAGTACAGTTCCTCAAAGTGTACAGCTTCCAATCGATGTCTCCCAAACTTCAAGACTTTACATTAGTTGCATTAAACTAACAGCCCTATTTATATACCATGCTATTTTATGAAAAAATTATTTCTCTAGATATGTATCTCAAAAAATATAAACAGTTTAAGCTGAAGCAACTTCCCTCCCTATTTTGCAAAAAACTATTTGCCTATCTGTCTAGCATATTCAAATTCTCCTGAAGTTTTGCCATGGAAATGGATAACATATTATTATTCAGGACCTTTATGAAGTCACATGAGACCATGTGAAAGGCCCATCCTAAACAACATTCTTATTAGTTACATGGATCAGAGATTAACTCTCTGAACAACAATACCAGCGAGTAACCAGTGGTATTTCTCAGAGTTCTGTTTTTGGACTCTGATGTTTAACTTATTTGTTAATGATATTTCATGTGGATTGACTGGAGATCTTCAGTTCTTTGGTGATGATGCAAACTTAGAGAATCATAAGGAGCACTGCTGGTGTTAACTCTCTTCAGGAAGAATTGTGTGCTCTTTTATCAAATAATCTACCATGCTATTTTATGAAAAAATTATTTCTCTAGATATGTATCTCAAAAAATATAAACAGTTTAAGCTGAAGCAACTTCCCTCCCTAGTGCAGTTGGAAGAACAACAGTATGTTGTGTCGTTTAATTGGAAAAGGGCCTAAGGTTGATTCTATTTGTGAGGGAAGGAATCTTTAGGTTTTTTTCAATTGAAAGTGAGTTAGCCATCTCATACAGAGGTAGCAGGATTTTTTCTCCTGAAAACTTGGATTTTTTATCCTGCATATAGACAAATCGGCCTTGAGGAAACGTGCAATTGACAGACAAAAAATACTAATGGTGGTGGGCAGTTGGCATTAGTGTAGATCAGGGATCTCAAACTCAAATGCAGCAAAGGGCCAGTCAATTAGATGAATATCAGATGTGGGCCATATTCGATATTATTTTGTGAACCAAAACATAAACTAAAAAAAGAAAGGCTCTAACAAAGGCCCTTTTGTTGCTGGGCCTTTACGACTTACGTGAACAGTTACACCACCATTTAAATTTTACATTTATAACCATTTTTATTTTTAAATTTAAAAAAAATAACAAGTTTAGAAAATATAAGTTCAATTACATTTTATTCATACTTTAATAAAATTATTTAAATACATTATTTTGACTTACAAAAATAAAGATTTTTTTCTACAATTCCTTTTTTTTTTAAATTTGATTTTGCTCCTGAAACCTGACATCTTTTTCTCTGTACTAACATGTCAATATCTGCTTTTTCATTTTGTGTTGCAGTATGAAGTATTGCATGTAATCTAGAATCCTTTATCCGTGAGCAGAACTTTGACTTATTAAGTTTCATTATTGAAAATAATTGCTCACATACATAGGTGCTTCCAAAGATTGACAACATTTTTGTACAATAAATTTTATATTTGGGATATTTACTGCCGAGGTATTTATAAAAATTTGGTATGCCAACTTATTATTATTACCCCAAGACCTCATGGAGTCAAAGACTCATCTGGGAGGTCCTTTTATCTCTCTCTCTCACACACACACACACACACACACACACACACACACACACACACACACACACACACACACACACACACACACACACACACACACACACACACAAAAAAAAAAAAACCTGCCTCTCACTCCCCTACTCACACCCTATTTATACAGTTTCCAGGGATGATCCCTGGTCTCCCACTATTTTCTGTAGAACTTCTCTGGCATTGATCCTATAACAACCCCTTACCAACCTTGTAGGTCTCTATCATATCTCCCCCTCTTCCTCCTGACCACCAGAAATCGCATCTTCTCAATCTTTTCTCATACTCGACATTCCAGAGGTTAGTAACTACCTTAATCAGTCGCCTTTGGACCCTTTCCAACATCTCTTCATCCTTCTGAAAACCAGGTGACCAAATCTGGGCACAATAATCCATGTG
This sequence comes from Typopeltis vanoorti, assembly GCF_054136105.1. NCBI lineage: Eukaryota > Metazoa > Arthropoda > Arachnida > Uropygi > Thelyphonidae > Typopeltis > Typopeltis vanoorti. The sequence goes on along the minus strand of NC_143552.1, from coordinate 69,327,689 downwards.
TGGCCTAATCAAAGCCTTATACAAAGGAACAAGAATCTCCGTACTTCTACACATCAGTGTACTCTGCATCATTCCCAGAAGCCTTTGTGTTGTCTTCATAATTTTGACTGTGTGTCCCCTAAATTTCAGATCCTTATCCACTATTACCACCAGATCTCTTATTTTTTCCACCTCCAACAATATATCCTCACCAAGTATAAATTCTGCATCCCATCTTTGTTTTCCAAATTTTAAAACCTTACATTTTACAACATTGAACTCTCATCCCCATTTCTGTGCCCAATCACTCAATTTATTCAAGTCTTCTTGCAAGGCCACAACATCTTCACTACTCTTCATGGTTCGTCCCAACTTTGCATCATCTGCAAACAGCTGAATATCTCCATCCGAATCTTCACCTATATCATTAATATACAAGTTAAATAGTAATGGCCCTAAAATAGACTCCCTGAGGCACTCCACTAGTGACTTTCCTTTTCCTGGATATCGCTCCTCCATACACAACTTGTTGATACCTATCAGATAGCCAGTCTCCAATCCAATGCACTAATCTAATAGTCAACCCCATCTGCTCTAGTTTGACTGTCAACTTATCATGAGGTACCCTATCAAACGCTTTTGCAAAATCCAAGTATATTACTGTGTATCCTTCTCCTTTGTCCAAGGAAGCAGTCACTTTATTGTAATAAGTAAGTAGATTACTAAAACATGACCTCCCTTTAGCAAATCCATGCTGTCCATCAAAGATAATACCATCGTCGTCAACCCAACTCTGGATCCAAGTTCTCACAAGCTTCTCCAACAACTTAACCACAACACCTGACACACAGATAGGCCTATAATTTAATGCTTGAGTTCGATCACCTCCTTTATGAAGTGGCACAATCTTGCCCTCCTTCCACTCCTTAGGAACTCGACTGAGTGCAAGACTCGTATTAAAATAATATGTCAAGGCAGGTGTCAACTCTCTGGCACATTCCTTCAGAATACGCGATGATATATTATCAAGTCCCACAGCCTTATTAACATCTAGTTTACTCAACTCCCCCATACACCTCTTGCTCACTTACAGTCAGTCTCTCCTCCCCATCATCTACTGCTCTCAATCTCTCCATGTAGTCACATTCACAAGATTGAAAGACCTTTATGAACTGCTCATTAACTATCTCCACACACATTCTGCAACAGCTGTCTTTATACCATTTTCTCCTATCAATTTCATCCTTCCATAATCATTCTTTCTTTTGCTGGCTACATATCAAAAGAACTCCTTAGGATTCTTTTTGGCTTCATTTGCTAACTGCTGTTCATACCTCTCTCTTTAGCTACCATCACCAACCAAATCACCCTCCTTGCCTGTTCTTTGTAGACCTCATGGAATTGGTTATTTCCACTTCTCCTATGCTGCCTCCACAATGCTCTCTTTCTCTGTATCGCATGCTTAATATCTTTATTCATCCATCTCACACCTACCTTATTTAATCTTCTCACCCTTGATTTAGACATTGCATCTACTAGATAGTTTTTGAAAATCCCCCAAGCTGCATTGATCTCTTTTCCAGCTAACTCCTCATTCCATGTTACACCCGCAAGCTGTCTCCTGAGCACTTGATATTTACCCCCCCCCCTTGTAGTTCCACATATACCCGATGATTTGACACCTCATTTATAATTACATCCTCTGATGAGATAATCAAATCCAAAAGCCTCACTCATTGATATCCTCAATATCTCATCATTCCAGTCTATATTGCCATAATTAAAATCGCCCATAATGATCAGCCTTTTCTTATTTGCTTGGCTAATTTGATTATGTTGGATCGTAACTTCTTCTAAATCACGTTTTATCATCTTACGATTCTCTCTCATTAATATTTAACTAGTTGTAAGCTGATATATCGAATATGAAGAAAATTTATATTATACTGCGCCACTCCATATTCTGAATTGCAAGAGCAATTTAGATAAATCAACCTTCAACTGTATTAGGTTATCATAAGCTGATTTTAGGCCAAGGTTTTTATTCTTGCTACATAGGGTTCCCGCTAAGATTCGTATTATTTTAATGAGTGGTGCAATGAAACAATCAGGCAAATACAATTCAAATTAAACAAAATTATTTAATGCAGTGTCACATAAATTACATGATAACACAATATTCCAATAGGGACATTATAATTAAACGAATATAAAACTCTCATTAAGATTCTAGTATACTACTCAGCTGAGCTTGAACTTTATAATTAAAGATTATATTTAACAGATCTTATTCTTCTTGTTACAGAGAACTTCTATCATAACCTTACTCTGATCAAGGTTACATCTCAAAACATTTAAATATCAAATCAGTTCAAGATATTCAGAAAGAATACAACTCGTGAGCCATCAGACATTTATTTGTAATTCTCTAAGCTCAGTTAATCAATTTTAGTTCATGTAAGTTTGAGATTCCTAAATTACAGCAAATAGGCTTCACAGTATTCTCATTCAGTTAATAAACACTTAATTCAATAACATAGCATTTATCATTTGAAGAGGGAAAAGTCTTAGCACATCACATATTAAATCTTCACCCGCTGAATGCAACAACTAGTAACAATTTACTTTCGGCAGAATTAATTTTCGTTACTTCTTGCTAAGTATAGTATAGGTAATCTTACTAGGATATAGCTTCAACACATCATAAGTAGAACGAACAACATCTTTAAAGTCCTTGCTGACTTTTACTTTGTAGTAACACAGAAATTAAAAGAATCTTCTATTTCCGCGATAGATTTATAGACTCGGGAGAATATAACCTTTATGCACTTGGTTTAAATTATCTACCTATTTCTTCCTTTTCTTATACATATTATCCTATTTCCTGCACTATTCCACTGCTAGGCGTTAGGAAGTTTTGGTATAAATCCAACTCAGAAAAAGGTAAGTTAAAATGCCAAACCATTCCCGGTCCTTTCTATACCATTTTCGACACATCAAAATTCCCCTTCAGTCTCTAGCTGCCGTTTTCCATACCCCCCCCCCCCCACTCGTTTTTCTCTTTTTACTTTCGTTTTCATATCCACTCCTTCCTTTTTCCCACCAGTAACTGGTTCTGACCGGTTAGGCTCACGTCAAACTTATTTTTCCCCTTCGTATATATAGTAGTTCACGCTCCGACACGCACTAGGAGAAATTTGCATGTTTTCTCACAACAACCAATCAAATGATATCACAAAGAATCTTCTGGATATATTAAAATTACATACATTACAGTTTCTAATATTATTATTAAAAGAATAAAGCAAATAAAATAAATGACACCTTTAATATAGAGGTTTTTCATGTCTATAATATATTTAAAAATTAAATAAATAAAATTAACTAACAAAACTTAAAAGGAATTACACGAATAACCTTTTATAAGCAAGAAACTAACAAAATAAATTTAAAGAAGTCCTGCGTATGATATGGTAGATGATGTTAATTATGAATGAAGTATTATTACTTATAAATATCTTCATTCACAATTTAACAATTATACATTTCATTATCACCACCATCCACATTACCTGGTCTATAACAACATCCAACCAATTATTTGATTCCATTCACCTCTATCTCACACCATACTGCCTCAAAACCACTGGCACTATTTCCCTCTTGTATCTCTACTTTGTATGGACATAACATTGAAAAAATGAAGGAACCATTAGTTTATATGGGTATAGTGATGAATGAAGTTGAGGTGACTAGTCTATTACAGAACCTTAATGAGAACACATCTGTGGGATTGGATGGTATACCAGCAAGGGTCTTGCGTGAAGCGGCTAAGGAATTATCAGTGCCCTTGACCATGTTGTTTAATCTGAGTCTCAGGTCTGGTTTAGTCCCGAAGGTGTGGAAAGAGGGGAAAATAGTTTCACTGCATAAAGGAGGATCCAAGACTATGGTTGCAAATTACCGACAGATCAGCATATCAGGAGTCGTTGTCAAGGTCTTGGAGAAAGTAGTCAAGGGAAAAATACAGGAATGGATTGATGAAAATGAGATACTGTACAGGGGACAGCATGTCTATGTGAAGGGTAGATCATGCTTCAGTAACTTGCTCAAGTTTTATAACAAGGTGACGGCTGAACTGGATAAGGGAAATGGGTTTACAGTGATACTGCTGGACCTGGCAAAGGCATTTGACAGGATACCACATGGAATACTAATCCGTAAACTACAACATATGGGAATGGATATAGGGTTGGTGAGATGGATAGGTGGTTGGTTGATGGAGAGATATCAAAGAGTAGTTTATTCAGGAGTGGAGTCCAAAAGACGGCCTGTGACTAGTGGTGTGCCGCAGGGTTCTGTTCTTGGACCACTGCTGTTTAATCTGTTCATTAACAATATAGGGAAGGATCTAAGTGGAACAATTCATTTGTTTGCTGATGATGCAAAGTTGGGTAGGGCAATAGTGAATGCAGAAGATGTCAAAGTCTTGCAGGATGACTTAGATAGATTGGAGTTCTGGGCTAAGGAGAATGGATGTCAATTTAATGTGACAAAATGTAAGGTTATGCATTTTGGGATGAAAAGATTAGCAGCAGTATACCACATTGGTGGAACTGTACTCCAAGAGATTGATGAGGCCAGGGACTTGGGAGTGTTGGTGAATGGGAGATGAAGTTTAGGGGGCACATTGCAAAAGTAGCTAAATCAGCTCATCAACTCACTTGGTTGTTGAAAAATACCTTGACGAGCAGAGACAAGCAAGTTATTGTACTTCTGTACCGAGCCTTGATAAGACCTCATCTTGACTACTGTGCCCAGATTTGGTCACCTCGGTTCCTTCTTGATGGGGAGGAGGTGGAGAGGATCCAGAGGCGAGTGACTAAGATGATAACAGGTCTATGGAATGAACCATATGAGAACAGGTTGAAGATTTGTGGGTTGCAGAAACTAGTTGATAGGTGGAAAAGGGGAGATATGATTGAGACATTCAAATTGCTAAAGGGATTCTATAGGATTAATTCAGAGGATATTTTTGAGATCAGGACTGGTGGTGGGAGAACTAGGAGACACCTATGGAATCTGGGCAAGAGTGTGGTTAGCAGGGGTGTTAGAGCTGGGTTCTTTACTTTTAGAGTGGTAAATGAGTGGAATAAGCTGCCAGAGTCTGTTGTGGGTGCTATTACGGTGAACGAGTTCAAGGCAAGGTATGATAGATACTGTGAGAATGTAATCGCATAGTTGTGTGGACATGATGTTTAGGGCCTCCCTCGATGAGTCTAAGGACTCCTGGAGTCACCCGAAATAATAATAATAATAAAAACTCTTTCTCTATCATCAGTAGCACTCCCTCCTCCCTTTTTACCCCTTCTATCCTCACAAAACACACTTAACTAAAAAATAAATATAATTTTGTTATATTTATTTTTTAGTTCAGTATTGCACTGGAGTTCAATTACTTCCATTGTAATTCTTTGTTAACATTTTCAATATTAATTAAAAAAGTGAACTGAATAATAATAATTCATTTTCAAACAGGTTGAAATCAGAAAATTTTTTTCAAATTCAATTTTCAATTCTTCAATTTGAGGAATGTACTTTTCAGCATCATTATTATTTCGTAAAATTGATTTAAGTATAGGAAAGTGGACTAAATTATTCTTTGCCAAGTGGGTTTGATAGATCAGAAATGACTTAATTGAATCATACATATGACATATACCGTTCATGTCCTTGCAATAGCAGTATTCAAAGTTTAAGTGGCTTGTTATGTGAACTATAAAGGCCAAGTCTTTGCACCAATCTTCATTATTGAGCCGAGGAATAAATTTTCCTTTGGATGACGTAAACATGTCAATTTCTTTGAAGAGTTCAAAAAATCTTTTTAAAAACGACACCACAACTAAGCCACCTAACCTCTGTATAAACTGCTGTATTGTGAATCCAATTCATCCAAAAATGCATTGAATTGTCAATGATTCAAGACCTGAGAGCATATCCAGTTTACTGTTTTAATTACTACACTCATGACGTGTTTCATTTTTAGTTTTTTAGCCAAAGTGACTCCTGGTGTATTATGCAATGAAACGATTTAAGTTTGTCCTTGCACAACATTTCCTTTTTCATTTGAAATTTTGTAGCAAGTCTGACGTTAACACCAACCATAGCAGGAGCCCCATCTGTAGTCACTTACTAATTTTGACCAGTCCGCATGAGCATTTTCAGGACTTTTCTTAATACACAAATATAAGTCATTTCCTGTCGTTGTTCCTTACATAAGCACTATATCCAATAGTTCTTCAGTCACATTCATATCGTCATCAACGCCACGAATAAATATTGCTAACTGGGAAGTATTAATAATGTTTGTACATTCGTCAACTGCAATGGAAAATGCTGCAAAACTCTTTATTTTTTCACGCAATATATCTTGAGAGTTCTCTGCTATATCTTCAACATGCTCCGCAACTGTATTTTCTGATAGGTTTATACTTTGAAATGTTTGCTTTTTTTCTAGACATATGATTTCGACTGCACTTAAAATACAAATTTTAATAAATTCTCCATCAGTAAAAGGTTTCAAAGCTTGAGGAATTTTTTCACTTATAACGTAACTACATTTAACAGAAGCATCACTTGTGACAACATTCGAAAATATCCTCTGTTGAAACTTCAGTTCATGTTTTAAATCTTTAAGTTTGTCATCATGCATCTTTTCTGTGTATTTATCACAGTTCTTATGGTTTGTTTCATAATGCTGCTTTAGGTTATATTCTTTCACCTTGGCGACACTTTGTCTACATATCAAACGTGTTGGAATATTTTTTACTTCCACAAAGAAATATGCCTTCTCCCATTTTTCTTGAAAAGTTCTGCCTTCTTGATCTATTTTTCTTTTTTTGACTTGAAATTCAGACATTGTTATGGGCAAAAAAATATAAGTTATTGAGGTAACTTTTTATTAGCACACTATCATATTACAATGGTAACCTGTAACTTATTGACATTGTATCGCGTGGCTTAAAATGGCTGCATGACAAGTAACTTCCATTCGGTGTTGCTAACATTTGATGATAGAAACATGGTACAAAGAATTATAGTAATAAGTTTTACTTTTGTTTAAAGCTGTCATAAAACATTTAGAAGTTTGAATTTTTTCTGTTTTAATCCCCACAGGATGTTAGAAACATTGATTTTTAGAAAAGAAATAATTAAGGTCACAGGCCAGATATGATGCCTTCGCAGACTGCCAGTTTGCGATCCCTGGTGTAGATGATGGAGAGTTGTAGAGCAGGTGCCCTCCATTGATGAGTCTTTGAACTCCTTGGAGGTGTCACAAAATAATAATAAAATAATAATAATAACTTTTCTATTTTTAAATTGTGTGTTGTGTTTCTTGACATACTTCTATCTTTTTTTATTTCCATCACAGTTCAGTAGTTTTTCCAAAACCAGCTAAAGGGGTTGTTGTATTTTCTGTGAGGACCAGCTAAATTTAAATATCAAACAAATTTAAAAATATTTAAACTTCAATGACCCATCAGTGAAATACAATAAAACTTTTAGCTGCTTTTTGAAAAGTACTGAATTATGATGGAGATAAAAACAAATACATACATACACATTAATCTCTTATAACCCTTTCCAACTTCACATCCCTTCCCCCATCCCTCTAGTATTAAAACTTACTTTTCCTGGATGAAATACACCAATAAAGTAATCATTAGACAACTCTAGTATGTCCTCCATGATGAGTCCTTGAGGTGTCGCATAATAATAATACATACATACAGGAACAATAGATCAGATACTGAGATCAAATATAACTTGGATAGCATAAAATTTCAGTTTAGAAAATTACATTACCTTTCTTAGACAAGAAGTGATATTTCCTGATGATATTCATGCTGACCAATAACATGTAAATATGATATGTGTTAACAGAGCTGGTTAATGAAAAGTAATTAATTTTTCCCTCCACATTAAAAGAAAGCTTACTGTTATTTGAAATTGTGTTGGATAACAGAAAGAAACTGGTTTTAGACAGTTCATAGGTCTTTTAAAACTGAGGACATTATTACTGATTGAGTTGTCAGACCCCCACCCCCCCCTCTTATTTTTCAAAGGAAGCATCGTCTCTCTTTCTCTCTGATGCTTCCTTACTGCAAAGATGAAACTGCAGTGTTTTATGGATAATTAATATAATTATTCTATCCATATTCCTAACAAAATAATTTCTCTCCTTTCAGGACATTTAAAGATGTGCATGATATGATTGTTTTAGCCAAGCTAGATGAATCGGATCTGCTACCTGTTACACAGCCGTTGTATATGATGAATGATTTTGATGATGACATAAAATTATTGGAAGTGGATTCTGGTCTTTTAAATTGCCTTTTGGAGGGAAATAAGTAACTGCCAGATTTTTTTTTCCCTAAATAATAGCAATTCATGATTATAATTTGAATTTATTAATTAATTAATTCTTCTTATTATTTTACACCTACATAGAATCTAAGGACTTGCACTAAGCCACCACATAGACTTTACTGCACAATCTACTCATTGCATTCTGCCCATTAAATGTATTTATATATATATATATATATATTTTTTTTTTTCCTTATTTGATAATTTTGTACATTCTCAGACCAGTTCGCATGTTACATGAGATGAAACACCTGAGGACCTGAGATGCCAGAGGTAAAACTCCAACTTCTGCAAGGCAGAACTTGCAGAAGTTGGAGTTTTACCTCTGGCTTTGCCATCATTTGACAAAAGCCCTTATGCATTTTCTTCTTGACTATGTCAAGATTTGTGCAGTTTTTTTCCAACTAAATTGTACATGTTTAGATTCTACTACGGAGGTGCTATTTACATCGAATCATGAATGGAGTGTTGTTGTATGCTACATTTTGTTCATATGATGACATAATATTTGTTCATTATGCTGCATTTTTCTAGCATCCTATTGCTGCATTATCTGCAAATGACAAACCAATAAACCAACCAATTTTATCAGATTTATCCAGAGGATTATAAAAAGAGTAGAAGGCAAGAGGAGAGAACAAGAGTCCATCCCTGGATGTTTTGTAAGAGTGTGGTGAAGGGGGTGAGAGGTAGATTTTTTGTATAGAAAATTTTGAGTCAAAGGACCACATTACTAGAATAAGTTGTGAAGATTTAGTATGATAAATATGTTGTCAGTTGAATGAACCTCCTATGATGAGTTTGCTGACTCCATGTGTGGTTATAATAGTCATATGGATTATAGAAATTTACAGATGCCCTGGAGCATGGAGTATTTTTCAGATTAGCATCGATCCCAATTTTCAGTATAGTGATCAATTGTTGTTGTCATAAATTCTCTTAAGAATTTACTGAACTACTAATTTCCTATAGTGCATTAGTACCGTGTATGAGTGGGTTGAGAAAGGAGGAACTTGTTTACATTTGATTTAAATTACTATAAATTGTATTCCTTGGGAAACACAGCAGGTGAGAGACTGTTCTACAGTGCAGCAGTTGCATGGATGAAGGAGGAGGAAAATGAACTTGTTCTGTTTGTTTCTAGGTGTACTGAGAATGGAGGAATTATTGATGTTATTTCAGATGAGCATTTCCCATGGAAATATTTGTAGAATACTACTGCAGAAACCATATGTCTGTACGAAAGTGGGGGGGGGGAGAATTGGAAGAGATAGGTCATTAATAAGTCTAATTGCTCTCCTCTATGTTGAGTCAAGCATTTTGAGAGAGCTTTTAGGGGCCCTACCCCATATGTGGAGCAGTATTCAATAGCTGGGCGGATTTGTGATTTGTATAATGTTAACAGCTGTTCAGGGGTGAAGTAACGTTTTGAGCGAAAGAGAAATCCTAGTTTTTTTGAAGCTGAGGATGCAATGGTTGTATTGTGTTTATCCCAGGAGAGGTTTGATGTGAGGGTAATTCCAAGAAGAGAGAGATCTCAGCCTGTCTGGAAATTTGGGTGTCGTCAAAAAGAATACTGGGAAAAATGGTTCTTTTTTATGGGAAATAGTACAGAACTGGGTTTTATTAGCATTGAAATTGATGAGGTTATCCGAACCCCATTGTAGGATGGCTTGGAGATTGGAATTGAGGGTGGTGATGGTTGATGTTCTGTAGGTTCAGGTGAGTTGTGTAGGGTAAGGTTTATCAAATGCAAGCAAGGAGTGTAGTGTGCTGTGCAAAACTGTGTATTGGGTTGGAGGTCAACTGAAGTAGGTCATTGATATATAGTAGGAAGAGGGTTGGTGAGCGGATAGGATGCCATCCACCATCTCACACACACACACACACACACACACACACACACACACACACACACACACACACACACACACACACACACACACACACACACACACACACACACGGTGTGCATCCAGACAGAAAGCTGGCATTCCAACTACAGAAGTCCTGGGTCAGACCGAATGATGATTGTTTGCTTAGTAAGCCTTTGTGCCAGACCCGGTCAAAGGCTTTGGAGATATCAAGTGCAACCACTTGAGATTCTCCAAGCTTCTCCATGGCATTTGTCCAGAGATGGGTGACATATATGAGCAGATCTCCTGTTGATCGGTAGCGATGGAATCCATACTTGCAGTCGTTTATTAGGTAGGTGTCTTCAAGGTAGTGTAGGAGTTTGGAATTGATGATTTTTTCCATTACTTTTGACAGGACTGAGGTAAGCGAGATAGGGCAGTAGTTGGACGGCAGTGACTTGTCACCCTTCTTGGGAATGGGCTGAATATAGGCCAATTTCCAGTTTGTGGGATAGATTCCAGTGGAGTAAGAGAGTATATATAGGCGACATAGGATAGGAGTCAGTTCTGGTGCGCAAACTTTCAGGACAATTGGGAGAATGCCATCAGGGCCAGGAGACTTTTTTGTGTCTAATTTGGACAGTATTTTTCTGATCCCATCCTGGCAAAAGTATATAGGGGGGGAATTGTATGTTGGGTGTCTGGAATGGTTGGGAGACATTTACCATCGTCAGTTATGCATGCATTGGAAGCAAAGTGTGAAACCAGAAGATTGGCTTTTTTTCTGTGGGTGATGATGCAATAGAGCCATCTGAGTATGATAAGGGCGGGACTAGTTTTGGGCAGAAGTTATAGCCAATTGCTATGGCGAGAGACCAAAAGGCTCAGCTGCCATTTGGACAGGCTTCTAGTTTCCTGCATTTTGCTCTTTTGAACTCTGTTTTGGAAGCATCAATTGTTTTTTTGCATCTGTTTCAGGCTTTGGTATAAGCTTTAAAGGAGGATCAGGTTCTTGATTTCAGCCAGTTATGGTATGTCTGGTATTTCATCTGTACTGCCTTGGCACATCTTTTGGAGAACCAGGGTTTCGTTAGGGAATGGCAATATTTCCATGCTGGTTAGGATTACTTTGGTAATAAGTTCAGTGCATAATGGTTAGGTTGGAAGGCCAGAAGCAATAATCCAACCATGGGAATGTGGCATAGAAGTTGCAGAGTTATCCCACTTGGCACTGTTATAATGCCAAACTACCCTTGTATGGGAGTGTCTGTGTAAGTGTTATTGCACGGGGGAGGAGATGAGCACTATATTGTGGTCAGAATTGCCCAGGGGGGGGGCTCACTACTTTCACTGTATATTTGGAGGGGGTCATTGGTGAGGAAGAGATCTAGGGTGTTTGGGGAGTGGTTCGGGTTATCTGGTATTCTGGTTGGCATCTGAACAAGTTGCAAGGTCGTTAGTGATAACAAATGTTTCAGCACCTCTGCCTGCAAGATCTATACACCTGGAGGAGGAAAGCAAACAAGAATGGCTGGTTAAGTTCGATAAGTAGCTTTTGTGCAGATTTGTCTATTTTCAGAGTATGTCAGGAAAGTGGGATTGGAGAAAGTCAGTTTTTAAAGAGAGGAAATTAAAGAGCTCTGATTGGTTGGTTGTGTTGGGGGGGGCAATAGAGACAACAAATGAATTTGACTGAGTAGTGAAGGGATATTTTCAAATTTAAATTTCAAATATTTCCAAAGAAGGTCAAAGTTGAGTGATTCTAGGTTGGGAGCTCTCTGATACGATATGTCAGAGCAGATGTATGCACAGACACCACCCTTGGGACGAAAGTTGTTAAAGAGTGAGTAGTTTGGAAGTTGAGATAAATAGTGCTGGTTGGGGGGGGGTGAGATTTGAGTTTCTGCCAGAAAGAGTAGGTGAGGTTTGGTAGACTGAAAGTGGTAGCGGACACTATTAAGATTGGAGTTAGTCTACAGATGTTGGTGAAGTGGATATGTAGGGTTTTTGTGAGTCATATGTTTGACCGCAAGGGTCTTTTACATTTCCTATTCCGTTCCTGCATACTTGTCTCCATGGTGGCTCCTAGTGGCATCACTTGTTTTTTGCACCAGTTTATCTTGTCTGTAGTCGATGATCCAAATGTTGTCACCATTTTTACGTTTTTCTTTGAATTGTCTTTGAAGCTGGCGTCTTTGTTCCCTTTGTACAAATGATAAATCTAGTCGAACATGTATGCGTGATTGGGAACAGGTGTCTCTAAACTTGTTGATCGCTGTTATTAGTTTTGATGTGCTTGTCGGCATGTCGCAAGCCACTTTTACTAGGCGTGGAAAGTTCCGTCCTTTCTTTTATTTATAGGCCCAAAATGATGGCACCTGATGATATTCTTAGAATCGATGTTGCATTCTTCAGCTAGCTTGTTGATGTCCTCTTTTAATGATTTTTCCGTTTTCCGTCGGAAAGTTCAAAATGACGGTATTGAATTTTTTGTTTTTGGCCTCCATCAAGTCGTTTACTATTGATGCGATTAGATCGCAGAGTTCTTTCGCGGGCAAAGTTGAGCTTGCATTGCGCTGGTCATCAATTTGTTCGAGCTTCGCTTCCACTGCACGTATTTTGGAGGTAAAAGTTTCGTTTAAAGCATTGATGTGCTGTTCATGGTTTTCGACACTTTACTAATGTTCAGAAGTTGTTTTACTGAAGGGAGGCACAGCAAACAGAAGAATAGCTGGTTAAGTTCGATAAGTAGCTTTTGCACAGATTCGTCTATTTTGGCAGTTTCTAAGGGTATTTATTCAGCTGAAGCAGGAAGATTTTACCTTTTAATGAAACTTGCCATGGTTTGTTGTCTGAAGTAGGGGAGGTTAATATGAAGACGTTATAATTTGAAAGTGATTTTATTATATGATTCCTATTAGGTTCTTGTAGGTTCAATAATTGAATTATTTAGATCATAGGATCACTTTACTGGCTTGGCTGGCTGAGTGAATAGCATATCCGCTTGAGCATAAGTTGTGGGTTCAAATCCTACTTCAGGTGTGTATGTTTATTATTATCTTTAGGTAGGAGATGAAGAGATGAATTTCATCTGCTTATCGGATGTCTGAAGTGGCTTGAAATAAGTTCCATGTTTGAACAGGAATCTTAGATATCTGTTTCTTAATCTGCCATTAGTACTAATGTACAAGAGCTTTCCAACCTTTCATTGGTGAAATTTGCATATTAAAACCTTCCTAGATACAGTGCATTTATTTTATATTTTAAGATTAAAATATGAAAAGGATAAAAATTTTGGTATATATACTTTTTGGATGGATAATGTAAAGTTATCCATCATGGTTGCAGTGAATAACTAATAAAACACTTATGAGTTGTTGTTGTTTTTATTATTATTACTTAATTACTTAAAATTAGATTTAGTTAAGTCATTCATTACTGCACTTCATTACTTTATGGACAGTGAGTTTTGGAATTAATCTGAAACTTGTTTATAGAATTTATTTTTAGAATGTATGGAGATCATTTTTGGGAGATTTGAAAAGTGTACTTCAGCATATAGTCTGCTTGGAAAGAAGTCAACGGCCACCATAGTGTGGTGAGGAACAAATAGCCATGGTGCCTACCTTTATGAGATCTAGGACCTCCTTTCACTGCAGTGACTGCAACAATCCTACAGGACATACTTCCCACAAGCGTGCGATACTGATCAATGGGAATTTTGGACCATTCTTGCTGTAAGCATGTAATGAGGTCCTGGACCATTGTGGAGTTCTCCATTCATGGCACGGAATATGTTCTTGTTGGCCGAGTGGTTAGCATATCCGCTCTCCGTCCAAAAGGCTGCGAGTTCGAATCCCATTGTGGGCATGGATATTTGTGATTGTCTGTGAAAATACTAGTGGTGGTAGCCAGTAGATAGCATTGGTGTAGATGATGATGATGATGGTAGTTGCAATTCGCTTCAGGTGTCTCCAGACTTATCGGATTTGTTGTGAAGAATATAAGATTGATGTTCTTGTATTCTTTTTTCGATACAGCGTCTGGTTTGTCCAAAGTATGAAAGATGGCAGTCACATGGAATTTGGTATATACCAGGAAGAGGCATAGTTGAGCATTTATCTTTAGACAATGAGAAATAGGTGGATATTTTATTGATAGGAATATAAGTAGCTGTTAGATCATATTTCTTCAGAATTCTTGAAATTGGTTCTGAAATTCCAGAGATATGTGGAATTGGAACTTAACATATTGATTCTTTGTTGTTTTGGTTTGGCTTGTAGGATTCAAATAGATGTTGTGTAATCCTTTCAGAGAAGCCATTTAATTTCAAGTAATGTTTGATAGTTGAAAGTTCTTTCTGTAAATGATGGGGAGTTGAACAATTAGTTCTAACTTTTTGAATTAAACATTTTATGATTCCTGTCTTTGAGCAGATTGTTTGAGAATGTAATGTCCAATAAAAGTGGGTTTTCTGTAAACAGATGTTGTTAAATTACCTGATGGTGAGCGGATGAGAAGGATGTCTAAAAAGGATAATTTGTTATCTTTTTCAATTTCCATGGTGAACCTGATATGAGGGTGTGAAGTATTGATTTTGGCTAAAAAGGAAGGTAAGGAATCTTTGTTGTGAGGTCACACTACAAAATTGCCATCTATGTATATCTAACTGAGAATGAAGGTTGTGGGTATATAGATGAAAAAAGGATGTCTTCTAAATGTTCCAAATAAAAGTTGGCTAAAGCAGGGGAAAGTGGATTTCTCATGGCCGTACTGCCATGGGAAATCTTCTACTTGGTTATAGAATTTGTTTTGACACAAGAAATATACGGAGTGCATTACGAATCCGAATAATTTTACGATATCTTGTGGGAAGATGTTAGTAAGTTTTTTTTTTGTCAGTAAGTCAGTTTTTTCTTTCTTTTTTTTTTTTCTTTAATTAATGCCTTCTAGATACTACATCTGTCTAATGATATCTTTAATATGATTTTATAAATTAAGTTTTTTGTATGACATTGTAAATTTATACATGTAATTTATTTCTGCACTCTTATGTTTATCTTTTTTCAGTGAAATGATATCATGATTAGCGTTGTAACATCATGTGGCTCATTCTAATTTTGAATGATCAATTATTTGTATTCTACGTTGTAAAAGACTGTTTCCTGTCAAGCCACTGATGATAGTTTGTTATTTTCAAACTGAAATATCTGGCAATATATTAAATATAATTTTCTTGTACTAACATGTTGATAATTCTTAATTTCACAAGTTTCTCTCAGAAGTAGAATATTGCAGTCCTACCATGGAAACCCATGTTAGGACTGCAATATGTTAGGACCATGGAGCCTCAGTTCCGAATGGTTTTTTGCAGATTCGTGTTCCAGTTGATGCCCTGAACCCTGCATTAAATGTGTCAGCCAACAAATGGTGGTATTTACATATTGTTCTTCATTTCACCCTACAGTCACGTTCGTTGAGTGTGATTGGTCATCCACTGCGAGTAGCACTTGCAGTTGACTTCCTGCGCTTCCATCTCAGTATGGTATCACTGCTTGTTTACCTGGGATGGCCCAATTTGTCAACAATTTGCTGAACAGATAGGCCTGCAACATGGCATCCTATCATAATACCTCTTTCAAACTTCATCAGTTCCCTTCTTGCAAACATTTCAACTGGATGCAGCCACACTGACAGCCACACTATGAGCATCATATTCCTCCAGTTTATACCAGCTACAAACACCTGACTTGTTACTCTCAAAGTTCTCTCAAAAGATGTCATTACTCACATAAATACTAGCATCAACATGTGACTGGTAGGACAGTCAACACCATAGCTGAGGATGCAGGACTTGTTGCAATGCAAGGCCTCCTGGATCTTCCCTTGTGCACATCACACACGGTACATGGGTCTCATACTTATCACGAATACGTGCAATCGTCAGGAGTGTTGGAGGTAAAACTAAGTTAAGGACTAAAGGATTAAGATTAATTGCGAGTTTTATGCATGAATTAGAAATTGAAGTCTATAGACAGTTTGAACTAGCTTAAGCAACTACGATATAAAATAAATAAGAAAAATATTACAATGATGCAGTAGACTTCCATTTGTTAAATAATAAAATAAAAAAATAATAAAAATTAAATATAATAAAATTTTTACAATATATATATATATATATATATATATATATACAGGGTGTTCGGGATAAATTTGACATATTTATAATTAATTATATTTTTCCGTAAGTTACATGTATTAACACACACTTCTCTTCATTTAAAAGTTTGGACCCTTCTTCATTCATATACAAGATGTCAGAAAGGATGGATAGCTGGAACCCACCTGAATCATGGAAGAGAATAACTTGTATCATGATGATTCGTGCCCGCCATCAAAATAAGGATATTACGACTGCTGCCCAATGCTCCCTGAATACAGTAAAAACAATCGGGCATGAACTAGAGACTTGCAATGGTGACTACGAGGATGTAGCAAGAAGAAAGATCCCTAGCAGACGATCTGATTGCGTTCGTACAGCAGAATTCCTCTCAAATCTGCAGGAACAGGTGTTGAAGAACCCTGGCATTGGAATTCGGGCTTTGTTCGTGGAGTTGCTAACTGTAGTCAAGCCCTGGATAACAAGGGTAGCCAATGGTAGGCCGTATGTATGGCAGCAGGATTCGGCCCCTTGCCACACCTCTGGGAAAAGTCAAAAATGGTTGTCTGAAAATTTCTACGACTTCACCAGTCCAAATGTTTGGCCTCCAAACTCCCCAGACCTTAACCCCATGGATTATTTTGTATGGGGCGCAGTTGAAAAAGACACCAATCGCACTTCCAGTAATACAAAAGCCCAGTTAATGGATAAAATTAAAACAGTTTTTGCGGCCCTTCCCAGGGAGACTGTAGCATCAGCTTGTTCGAGGTTCCGAAGCAGAATTGAAGCTGTGATCGATGCTAATGGTGGTTATTTTGAGTAAATCTTGTTGATAGTATTGTAATTAACTCTGCCTGTAATGTTTTTTTGTCAATTCATTAAATTTAATAGATACAAAGAAGATTTTCTTTTTCCTTACGAAACTGTCAAATTTATCCCGAACACCCTGTATAGTGAAACATCTGCAAATTATTTCTAATTTTCATAGACATAAACCGTTTAGGGCTTAAATAATATGACCTTGTGTATTGGTGTAACCATGCTGCAATTTTGTTTATATGTAGATACTGCATTGCTAAACTTTTTGTGAATGCACATTGTTTATTAACTTCTCTTTATATACTGCTGGAACCTTTACTGTAATTTTATTTATATGTAGATACTGCATTTCTTGGCTTGGTTTTTGTACATACATTATGTTTACCTGTTTTGTCTTTGACTATTTATGTACTGCTGTAACCTTTACGGTAATTTTATTTATATGTAGATACTGCATTGTAAAACTTAATTTTTGTGCATGCATATTGTTTATTAATTTCTATTTGACTATTTATGTACTGTTGTGGCCTTTGCTGTAATTTTATTCATATATATATACTTCATTGTTTGGCTTAGTTTTTGCACATGTATATTGTTTGCAATTTTTCTTTAACTGTTTATGTATTGCTGTAACCTTTGCTATGGTGCAGTATGACCTTTGCTGTTCTTACACCCATAAACTATAAACCAGCCAACCAAAGCTAAAATAATGAGAAAAGTGCATTTTAACAAGATGGGAGTTGCTTTCTGACATTATGTGCTAATTCAAATGTTTCATATTAATATGGGCAAAGAAGATACCATTATTTGGATTATATTGTATCAGTGATTGTTTTTAGGGAAAGGAAAATTGCTTCTTAGAATAAGGTATTTTCCAGCATCTTTCAAAGTTACTGAAGAAATACTGACAAGAGATGGATCAGCAAACTCTTTTAAGGGAAATGAAAGATGTGATGAAAATTTTAAAAAGAGCAAGTGATTTCTATAAGAAACTGCATTCTAATTCCATACAACTTCTTAGAGATCTCTTACTGGATAATTTATTAGATCAGCAGCAGCAGTAAAAATCAGAATGCCATCAAAAAAGATGAAAAATAGAAATGGATTGCATCTCTGCCCTTGAATAAAAAAACTTTGAAAGACAAGAAAACTATGAAATTATGTGTATTAAATATGCATTGCCTTTGTCTTTTTGAATCTGTTATAGAGCAAGGCTCTTACTTCATTTACCCTTGGTAATTGTGTGACAATATTGATGATGTGAAGAAGATTAGAAATGGCTTCTTTTGGAATATTAAAAATGAAAAACTTAAAAATTTTTGAAGACAGTGAAATAATATTGAGAACAAAACTTTAAAGAAGTTTACAATAGCCTAGTTTTCTCTTTGTTGTGCATTATGGAATTTGGATACTGCCTAAGACATTGTGTGACATGGACATTGTATAAGAGTAATAATCAGAGATTTAATGCTGTTGATCAACAGCAACAAGGAGTTTTTTGGGAGTAAGATGTTTTAACTTCATGAATCATGAAGATATTTGTTAATGTCAGAGGAGTGATTGAGACCTTTTACCACTGTTCCATGTAAGAAAAGTCTATGATATAGAATTGATTTAGACATGAAGCAGCATGACAGACACATCTAGAGTAGAAATCTATCAAATCTGATGATTCTTCTGTAACCATTGGTTACTTGAAGAATTTGCATGTGTCTGTGTATGTATGCATATACACATATTTTGCATATATGCATGTTTTACATATACGAGGGCTATTCAATAAGTAATAAGACTAATTTTACTGTCGCGAAACCACTCATCACAATATTAATTTCTGTGGAATAAAGAAATGTTGCTGTCTGTATTAACAAAAGAGGTTGATAGATGGTGTATACGGCTGATGTACCAGAGTGTCACATGACTAAAAACGCAAGCTTGTTTCGGCGCACCTACGAACCGCGACCAGTCGTCGAAATGGAAGCGTCCTTGGAACAGCGTTATGCGATTAAATTTTGTGTGCGTTTGCAAAAATCGGCATCGGACACTTTTAACATGATACGCGAAGCTTTCCATGATGAAGCAATGTCGAGGGGCAAGTGTTTTTCGCTGGCATAAAACTTTTAAGGAAGGAAGGCAAAATGTGGAAGATCTTGAACGTGAAGGAAGACCTTCAACGTCCATCACAGAGACAATGATCAACATAGCAGCGATTATCATCAAGGACAATCACAGAATTACAGTACACCAGTTGTATGTTGTCCTGAATATTTCTGTGGGAAGTGTTCACTCAATCATGGCTGAACATTTGGGACTGAAATGTGTTTTCACCCGATGGATTCCCAAACTCTTGACACCGGAGCAAATGCAGCATTGAGTGGATGTGTGTACAGAATGGAAAGAAAGACTGGAACAAGAAGGCAACAACGTCTTAAAATGCATCATTACAGCAGATGAAGCTTGGTTGTATCACTATGACCCTACAATGAAACAACAAAGCAGTGAATGGAAGCATCCGTCTTCACCTACCCCCAAGAAAGCAAAAACTGTAAAATCAGCTGGTAAAATTATGACCATAATGTTTTTTGACTACGAAGGCATTGTTTACCAACATGCTGTAGAACCCGGGAATACTGTAAACGGCTCATACTATGCGGATGTTTTACGGACAGTGGTACAGCACATCAAAAGGACGCATCCATTGCTGAAGAATGGCTTCTTATTGCACCATGATAATGCAAGGCCACATATTGCTGATGGTGTAGTGGATGTTTTGCAGAAGAACAACATAGATATCCTACCACACCCTCCATACAGTCCTGATCTCGCACCGTGCGATTTCTGGCTGTTTCCTCAGCTCAAGAAACCACTAAGAGGCCGCCATTTCGAAAGCAACAAAGCATGTGTAAAAGCTATGGAGGCGGTTTTGAAAGAACTCTCAAAAAACAGACTTTCACATGTGTTTAAGAAGTGGACTCAACATTGGGACAAATGCATCGCATCTCACAGTAGTTACTTCGAAAAAGAAAAGACCATGTAAATGATGACGATTAAAGGTAATCTGTTTTTTGTATAAATATAGTCTTATAACTTATTGAACAGCCTACGTATATTTACATGTGTGTGTGTGTGTGTGCGCGTGCGCGCACCTTTGTAGCATATATAGTGTACATAAAAATACGTTATACAGAATAATATATATGCAGTCCAGGCAAAATATTAAGCCCCCCCCCCCTCTCTATTAGTTCACAGTTGACCATTCCAACCTGCTAAGTGGAATGGTCACTTTGACCATTTACTTATATCACTTTGAAAGTTAATGTACAGGGTGATTCTAAATTATTGTTGGGGTTTCCTTGGCCTATAATTTTCAAACTGTAAACAACAAAATCAAATTGCTTACAGAATATGAAAGTGTAACTCAAAGTTTTATTTGTACTAGCCATATTGATATCTAGGAGATATGGGACATCATACTTTTAAATGGTGACTGTTCAAGAGAAAAACAATGTACGTACTTTGGTTTTTTTTGAAACAAAGTCTGTTATCACAATGCAGTGTCATTACAGAACTCAGTATGGAAAACATTCACCTTCAGATAATGCTATCTGATGTCAGTTAAAGCAATTTCAAGAGACTGGTAGTGTTCAACACCAAAAAAGAATTGGGAAGACTGAGCACTTCACAGGAACATGATCGAATCCAGGAAGCATTTTATCAAAGCCCACAACAATCAACTAGATGAACTTCTTTTCAGTTAGGTATACCACAAATGACTGTTTGGAGGTTTGTTCATAACCACCTTCAACTCTGTGCCTACAGCTGCAGATTGTGAAGGCTTTACAACCAGAAGATAAACCTTGCTATTTGCAATTTGCTCAAGACATTTTTGTCAAAAGTCGAAGCTGATGAAAATTACCTTTGGAGATGAATATTTAGTGATGAAGCAACGTTTTGCTTATCAGGGAGGTTAAATCATCATAACTGCAGAATATGTGAAATCAGAAAAACTCTCATGCCATTCGACTATTTGAAAGAGATAGTCCAAAGGTGAATGTCTGGTGTGCTTTGTTTGGAAGTTTTGGTGCCTTTTTCTTTGCAGAAAAAACAGTGATGAACTATCTGGACATGCTATGGCCGTATCTGTTACCCCAGATGGAAGATCATCAGGAAGATGTGGTGTTCCAGCAACATGCAGCACCGCAACATTGGTCTTTTAATGTCTGAGAATTTCTTGCCGTTCCTGATTTTCCTGGGTGCTGGGTTGGGCGTGGTGGACCGATTCCGTGGCCTTTGCACTCACTTGATATTACGCTGCTTGATTTCTTCCTGTGGGGATATGTGAAGGATATTGTTTGCCAGATACCTGTGACCTTCCTTGATGAACTGAAGACCAGAATTGTTGCTGTGACAGAAAACGTTACACCGCAAATGGTGGAGAACACTTGGAGGGAAACTGATTATCGCTTGGACATCTTACATGCCACAAAAGGTGTGCATGTAAGATGTCCAAGTTGATGTTGTTTAGCATTTTACACTATTAATTCTATAGACAATAAAATTTTTCAGTTACACTTTCATATTCTGTTAGCAGCAGTTTTATTTTGTTGTTTCCAGTTTGAAAATTATAGGCCATGGAAACCACAACAGTAATTTAGAATCACCCTGTCTGTTATAACTGTGTATTTCATGATAGTTTATGATAGTTGACAAGAAAAAAACACAATTGTGTTTCTTTTTTGTCATCTGCGAAACTGTATACTGCATAATACCAAAAAGAAGCATGTAATAAAGATATTTTGGACCCAAACCTTTAATACAGTTGAATCTTTCATTGTAGAAGATATTTGCAAAACATTGAACCATGGATGAATTCCTATGGTTCAGTGATCTAAATCATATTTGAATCTTAAACTTTATTTGTATTTAGTAAGCATTGCAGCATAGAGATAGTGCTGTAAAAAATAAAAAAAAAGTCATGACTTGTCATATTTATTTTAAAAGTGAATTCATAGTGACATAATTTCTTTTGTCATTTTCAAACTTTCCAATAATTTTTTGCATGTACTATATCACATTAAACAAAAATCATATGAAACAGTTACTTAATGTGATTAAATGAATCACTCACAGAAAAGAAAAACCCATTAATACTTTGATATAGTTTGCTTTTCATGAACACTTTCTTGATATTGTTAAGAAAGTATACACAGCTGCTCAGTGGGGGAAAGAGAGGAAGATCAGGCCTAGAGTTTTAAAATACTATATCTTGACTCCCTTTGCTTAACTTGCATAATAATATAATGATACCACCTTTAAAAAAAGTTTCATATCCATCTACCATTATGATGTATTGATATTTAGTCATTTTGGTAAATCAAGTCTGATTGTTGCATAATTTTACATAAAATTACAGTTAGAAACATAACTTAATTGTTACTTCTATTCTGAGTTATCCACATTCACTAATTTTCTCAAGGGGCTATATGTGCTCTGGATGAGCACATATATCTTCTCGAGTTTATAAGACGTGTCTTTTTATTGATGATCATAATAACTGAAAGATATACATTATAAACTCAAGGAGCTATAGATGCTTTCCCAAGCAGAATTTAGTGCAGAAGAATATTTTTTTCATTGATTTTTCACACAAATAAATAGTAACGTAAAAGGGAAGCAAGTCCAAATATTTAATGTTTATATGGTGACCATTTATGGTATAATGAATAACAATGCAAATATGTGCATCATCTTTAGTAACCAGACTTGTTAGTAATGAAGGGTGGTGATGCAGGAATTATTCTGTTCCATTTTATTATTTAAACAGATTGCCAAATGGATTGTTGGTTGATAACTGAAGTTAACAAAGTGTAAGAAATCCCTTCCAACCTTCACTTAATTGTAGTTACAACCAGTAAAGTTGAATGAATTGTATGTTTATTTTCAGCCATTAAACTCTCTGCATTCATGCAGTATTTCTGTACTATTAAATAAATATTTACTGGTTATTCTCTCCAGTCTTTCTAATCATTTCCAGAATGGTTCCAGACTTATTGGTTCGGATATTCAGTGTCATCTTGTAGGAGGTTCATTCCCATTCATTTGGAATGAACCTCCTACAGTCTGCATAATTTTTGGTTTTGATGGAAGAAACTTATTTTTTCACCCTATCCTTTTTTAGATGGGGAAAATATACACTGCTTTGAAAGAAGTCAATTTGCACCCATGTGCAAGGTGCATTGTGCCTTGTAGCCAGTTTGGAGGGATATTATGCTCCCAAGTGAACTGTATCCAGGTGAAATGTCTGCAAGAAGGGAACTGATGGAGTTTGAAAGAGGCATTGTGATAAGCCATGTTGCAGGCCTATCTGTTTAGCAAATTGTTGATATTCGTTCAGTGATACCATACTGAGATGTAATCTCAGGGAGTCAACTGCAAGTGCTATCCACAGTGGATGACCAACTATACTCACTGAATGTGCCCATAGTGCTATGAAGAATAATATGTAAAAACCAGCATTCGTCAGCTGACTCATTGAATGCAGAGTTCTGGACATCGACTGGAACACATATCTGCTCAAAAACATGCAAGCCCCACTTACCCGAACCAGCATGTAGCATCGGCTTCAGGGGTTCAAAGAGCATGTACAGTGGGATGTGAAAGCTTGGAAAGCTTTATTATGGAGCAACAAAGGTGTGGCAGATGCCTAGTGAATGTCTCTTACCAGGGTGCATAATCCCAACTTTGAAATTGAGAGATGGTGGTGTGTTGACATCCTGTTTTACCTGGTTTGGCCTCAGACCTCTGTTTGTGGTGCCATGAACATTGTGGACACTACAATGCTTCCTACTTTGTGTCATTTCTACAGAATTGACCATTGTCTCTTTCAGCAAGACAAAGCACTGTGTTGTTGGAAGTTTTTCCACTTGGCTATACTATAAATTAAAGATTCCAAGAAATTGTATTCTTGGTTTAATCCTTTATCCAAGTGTAAGCAAACAGATTACACCTGAAGTATTTCCAGAACAGGGCAACTCGTATATAGAGGCTGATGACTTCACATCACTTGCCTTAGTATCCGATAATGCAAAGCGCATATCCTTACAGACATGTATAATGCTGTGTATTATGGGAAGGGTCACTGCCCAGACCAGTTTCGCTATATAAGTGAAGTGTTAGATCTTGAATAAGGACCTTTTCATCAAAAGGATCATTCATTCAAGATTTAACAAGAATACAATAATAACCAAGAAATACTTGTACTGTTAGTAAAGAAACAAATTGTTAATAGAGAACATAATTGAATTACCTTAAAATGAAGTACAAAAAAGGAGGAATTTGTCTGTCTAGATAGAAATATTGTTTGAAAACACTAGTAAGAAAAAACTCTATGCAAAATGTATATCAATGCAAACAAAAGTCCAAAGGTTGCATGTGAGTTACTCACGATAAGCGTAACGCCCCAAGCGAAGGCATTCGTGGAAAGCGAATTGAACTCACATTCCCGAAAAGAGCGCTCTTGAGGAGAAGAGTTGTGACTAAACAACTTAAGGACCAATAGGAAGGCGCAATGAGAAAACTGCTGCAGCAAAAAGAGGGCGCAACAAGAGATAATAAATGTGGGTTTGTGCAGGTTTTGACCGTTTTTTTTTTTTTTTTCCTGTTCCTGTTTTCATTCGGACCCACGATGTTGACCAGCGGATGGGAATTCTACGGCATCGGGTGGCAAGTTTCTCGCCGTTGCTGACTGGCGAGTATCGGGCGAGATGACGCCATCCACCGACTCGGGCCATTGGTAGAAGTGCTACCGGAATGAGACAACGGAAAGTTCCTCCATGGAGATGGGCAGTCTGACGATAGTGACCAGCGAGATGAGTGTTTGCCCAGCAGAGTGCAGAAAATGGTTGTACATGACGAGCAAAGTGACCTCCACGTGGACGCAACCCACTGAAGCAGTGAAGTATCTAACAGTAAAGGACAGACAAAGAGGACATGGTAACCTCATGCAGCGGAGGTAATGTACAGAATTTTCTTATTAATTAGCAGTTAGCATTAGAGGAAAAGGGTGAATCAATTTCTAGTTGGAAGAAAAATGGACAATTGCCTAGAGAACTTTTTGGATGACTTATATGCATTGTAACTTAGCTCCATTGGACTGGTAATCAGAGGACTTAAATTCTTGTGTGAGACCTAATTAATGTGGTGGGATCTGTGTTAGCATTTGAAGTTAAAATTGTAAACTTGTATTTTCCCATGCTAAGTGTGTTTAATTGACCTGAGGATATGAGTTATACGTTCATTAACTAGAGTGTTCATTTATGATTGTCAGTTGATTTAGTATAGGTATTGTGAGAAGCTTTTGATATGTTTACCTAATTGTAAACTCATTAGATCTTTAATAAGCATGCTTTACTATGTTAGCCTGAGTTTTGCTTGAGCATGAGACTAATTTACCACTCATAAAAGTTTGAACCTATGCATAAGGGGAAGGTAAAGAATAATTAGAAAGGATAGGGCCATGACTACAAACTGAGATATCTACAGACACTATATATATTTAATGAATTTAGGTAGCTGTTAGAACTCTGGGAAAGTTTCTCTGAGCAAGAAATCTTCTGTCCTAGAACTCTGACTGGCACAGCTGGAACAAACAAATATTGTCAGAGTTCAAAAAGGAGACGGCCCCAGAGAGATAGACTGGAGATCTCATTCTTAGTTGGCACAAGAGGGGATAATAATAACATAGATTTAAAGAAAAACCGCGATGTAACAGAAGGGAAGTCTCCAAAAACTCAGGTGATCACCCAGATCACTCTAAACTCAGCAAGTGCGAGTGATCCGAAGGATCATTTTACTAAGCAGTGGTTCCACTCAGTGACAAGCAGAAACCCATCCCTGAGCAGAGCCTCTCATATCTCAGTGCGGTGACCACTTCACTGTATAAGTAAAGCCATCTCAAAAGATTAGGTGATCCCCCAAGATCACTCCCTACGAGTGACTGAGAGATCATCTAACTCAGCGTTGGTTCTACTCAGTGACCGGCTTACCCTACCCCTGAGGCCCTGCCAGAAAATGCCAATCACAAGAGACTCAAGTTTCTCTCTCATGGGCAAACTCCTCTAAAATCATAAGCTAGGCTGGATCTGGAAGAAACCTTAAGAGAGCAAATGGTGCCTTAAGCCAAATGGTTTCACAACTTATTATTAAAATATTCTGAATTAGAAAAAGTTGTTGGAAGATTTTTCACTTGGTTATATTATTATAAATTAAAGATGTCAAGAAATTATATCTTCTTCTTCTTCCTCTGCGTGTTTATCCTGCTTCCAATGCAGGGTCCATGTGTTACATTAGATACGACTTTGTTAGTACAACCCCGAACCAGCCTACACCTGGAGGGGGGGGGGTATTTTTGACCATAATAGCATGTGTTCACAGGGCCGAGTTACCTGTTCTGAGGGACAAAAAATCCGAGTTTTGGGGAGAAAAAAACCCTCTACCTCTCATCTGTAAGGTGCATTATAGCCGGTTTGGAGGAATGAGACCCGCTAACTCACCTTTCATCGAAAGAGACCAGATAAATGTTCCTCATGTCACCAACGGGAATCGAACCTAGGTCTTTCCGACCAAAGGGCTTCATTTATACTGATTGAGCTAAGAAGGCTTGGTTTAATCCTTTATCAAAGTGTAATCAAACAAAGTTTGATTACACAGGACAGGGCAACTCGTATATAGAGGCTAACGACTTCACTTGCTTTAGTATCCCATAATGCAAAGCACATATCATATGCAATTAAATCAGGTGCAAACTTTGTTTGCTTACACTTGGATAAAGGATTAAACCAAAAATATAATTTCTTGGTATCTTTAATTTATAATATAACCAAGTGGAAAAACTTCCAACAACTATCTCTAATCCAGAGTATTTTAATAATAAGATGTGACACCTTTTGGTTACTCGTATATGGAAATATGACTTTTACATTATTTCAACCTTGGTATCACTTCTGGGTCTGGCTCTCACTGATGCAATATGTTTTTTGTGCTGAAGTGGTTACTTTCCCTGAGATATGAGTGGTTCTGCTCAGTGGTGGGCCTGTCATTGGGCAGAGCTACTGCTGAGAGTTCTCAGTAGTGGGGTGAGCCTGTCACTGAGTGGAACTACTGTGGTGATGTTCATGAACTACTGCTAAGTTAAACGATCCTTTGGGTCACTCATTGGGTAATGTGAGGGATTGCATGAGTTTTTGGAGAGATATTCCTGCACTTAAATATACCTCAATAAAGGCCGAAACTGGTTTGGATAGTGACCCTTCCCACAATGCATAGCATTATACATGTCCGTAAGGATATGTGCTTTGCATATATGAAGGCAAGTGATGTGAAGTCATTAGCTTCTATATACGAGTTGCTCTGTCCTGAAAATACTTCAGGTGCAAACTTTGTTTGCTTACACTTTGATAAAGGATCAAACAAAGAATATAATTTCTTGGCATTTTTAATTTATAATGCACTGTGTCATAAGGCTGCTGCTGTAAGTGTGTAGTGTGTGGGCATGAACATCACCACACTTGACTGGCCTCCATCTCAACCCTATTGAACATCTGTGAAATGAACTGGATCATCAGGTGGGTGAAGGGATGTTTGCCTTACAACAGTCTAGGATCTCATGTATGTCTGTGTGTGTGTGTGTATATATACAGGGTGTTCGGGATAAATTTGACAGTTTCGTAAGGAAAAAGAAAATCTTCTTTGTATCTATTAAATTTAATGAATTGACAAAAAAAACATTACAGGCAGAGTTAATTACAATACTATCAACAAGATTTACTCAAAATAACCACCATTAGCATCGATCACAGCTTCAATTCTGCTTCGGAACCTCGAACAAGCTGATGCTACAGTCTCCCTGGGAAGGGCCGCAAAAACTGTTTTAATTTTATCCATTAACTGGGCTTTTGTATTACTGGAAGTGCGATTGGTGTCTTTTTCAACTGCGCCCCATACAAAATAATCCATGGGGTTAAGGTCTGGGGAGTTTGGAGGCCAAACATTTGGACTGGTGAAGTCATAGAAATTTTCAGACAACCATTTTTGACTTTTCCCAGAGGTGTGGCAAGGGGCCGAATCCTGCTGCCATACATACGGCCTACCATTGGCTACCCTTGTTATCCAGGGCTTGACTACAGTTAGCAACTCCACGAACAAAGCCCGAATTCCAATGCCAGGGTTCTTCAACACCTGTTCCTGCAGATTTGAGAGGAATTCTGCTGTACGAACGCAATCAGATCGTCTGCTAGGGATCTTTCTTCTTGCTACATCCTCGTAGTCACCATTGCAAGTCTCTAGTTCATGCCTGATTGTTTTTACTGTATTCAGGGAGCATTGGGCAGCAGTCGTAATATCCTTATTTTGATGGCGGGCACAAATCATTATGATACAAGTTATTCTCTTCCATGATTCAGGTGGGTTCCAGCTATCCATCCTTTCTGACATCTTGTATATGAATGAAGAAGGATCCAAACTTTTAAATGAAGAGAAGTGTGTGTTAATACATGTAACTTACGGAAAAATATAATTAATTATAAATATGTCAAATTTATCCCGAACACCCTGTATATATATATATTATTTTTTTTTTTTATGTATATTTTTTAAGGTTTTCCTGATATCCTGTTAATTGTGGTGGCCATTTTTATTTGGCACATCTGCAAAAAAGTGTCAGAAATTAATAACAGATTATCCAATTTTTGATTTTTGCTTCAGTTTTAATGCCGAGATGCATACTTTTTGATTTTTTATTTGCATTTTCTGGCAAACTTTTATTGTTTTTTTCCCCCATTTTGTGCTCTACTTTTTAGGCTAGGTTGAATCCACAAGTCTGATTTTTTGTATGTTTTATGTATGTATCTAGCAGAATATGGAATGCCAAAATCACTCTAAAACCTTTCTTCTATGAAAAAAAACTGCCACTAAGTTAGCAAAAAACTAAAAACAGCTTATTTTGAAACTCAAAAGTCGTGGAGATCAAATGAACATTTGGAATTTTTATGAGAGATACTCTTGATATATAGCTGTAAAATACAAATTGGTCCCATTATGTTTTTATCCCTTCAGCTTAGATGGCCTTTTGGAAAGGATGAAGACTGCAGTTTTTTTTTTTTTTTTTTGTTGTTGTTGCATTCTTTCAGCAAGATATAATTTTAAAAAAGTAATAAAAATAACTGGTACTCACCACTTAAATGTAATTTATTTTTCCAAAGGATATGAACTTGTGATTAAGTTGATCATATCCAAAAGTATATGAACAATTGAATAGCAATTTATACAGGTTTGGACATGAGAATTATATATTGTAGTTTCTATTTATATTCTACTTTCCTTGATTAAATCATATCCATATCAAATTTTAAAACCACACAATTTATGCCTTAAAACTCTTATCATCCATATTATTTAGATTTATAAATAAAACATAAATTTGAGTTCCTCTGATTATACATTTAACTGTGTACCTGTACAAAAATGTTATTATTATTTTTCTAAGCATCCATTCATTTATTTTTTACTCTCCCATTTGCTATCATCACATGATACACTATTCAGTACTCTGAAAACAAATTGTCTGGATAGGTAGTTATGTTAAATATGCTGAAACATGAGCAAAAATGTTTTTCATTTTCAAAAAAGGCTGTCTAGGCTGAAGGATGAAAATAACAGAATGGGATCAACTTGGCTTTATCAAAATATATACCTACCAAAAAAAAAAAAAAAAAAAGTTAAATTTAACTTTTTATCTTCTTGTACTTTTTGATTCCTTTAGAAATCGAAGGAATTTTTATGAGAGATATTCTTGATATGTGGCTGTAAAATATAAATTTTAGTTATGAAATAAGCTGTGATTAAGTTTAACATCCTTCAAAATTGTAAAATTCGTAGATCCAGCAAATAAAAATAGCCACTATAATTAACATGATGCCCCAGGAATCTGAAGGGGGGGGGGGCTGTGCATCTGGATCCTCCATCTGAATGATAGGATGACCATATTTTCATCATAACACAAAATTTCACATTGAATGATGCTTGAGAAGTCTGCTTTAAATTTTGCATAGCTGTTATTATTACTGCTAAAAATTATGTAAGTCTGAAAGATCTTTTGCAGCAGAATCTATCTAGTGCTGTCCTTTTTATAATAACAATACATATTTATTTCTGCTCTACAAGAAACCATTAAACACCAAGGATAATCTGAGGGATTTTTTTTAACTTCCTTAGATTAGTAATCAGAGGCGACAAGAGTGAGCATGCAGTTTTGTGTACTAATTTCAAAACATATGAAATTAAGGAAGCTGAAACATCCAATTCTCTTCTTTTGATATCTCAGTTGACTTGGCCAGAAGATCATTGTGTTGAAGATGTTTCCAGGAGATTAATTCCTAGACAGGTAAGAATTATGTTCTGTCTCTTACTACATTTTGAACTTATGTAATTTTTTAGTCTTCATCTTTGCCTTTCATGTTTGGCTTTATGGTATGTTCCAATCTCACACACATTTTTAAAAGTATTTCTATTTCCCTTTGGTGTATATTTTTTGTTTTTTTTTTAGTATGTTAAAAGACATTCTATTGATGTTTCATCCATTTATTTCTGCATTATTTCTTTTTTTGTAAGGTAAGTGTTTAGAGAATTTCTATATTTCTTGCCTAGTAGTTTCTGTTGCAGTTTTCCTCAAATATTTCATTTCTGCAGATGTTTGTTGGTTAAATATTTTTATCGTTTGTGTCTTACTTCCATAAGACACAAACATGAAATACAACTGATTCTCACTGTAGCAAACACTGCTACTGTTGCTGGTTAAGTGGGCCTCCCACGATAAATCTGTTGACTCCATGAAGGTTACTGTAATTATAATAATAATAATAATAATAATAATATTAAGAAAACAATTAGTATTTTATCATCTGCATAGTAACATAGTAATTTGGCATAGAACATAGGAATGGTAATATATTATTTAAAAAAAGTTGAAGACATGCTGCATTCGTGCCCTATTTTTTATTATTGATTGATTTATATAAAAATACTATTATAGTATTTTTATATAAATCGCTAATAGTTGTTATTAATTTTGAAGGTAGTTCATTTTTAATACTTTGAAAGTGTTTATTTCTTTTTTAATTAGATGAAAGACTTTTTCATAATCTGTGAATAATATAAGAGTATTTGAGTTGAATTCTGTATGTTTTTCATTTAATTGTTAAAAAATTCATTCCAGCTTCCTGTTAAAACTGGTCATATTTTAAGAGTTACCTGAACATCACTTGACTACCATCAGCCTGGTGATTGTATATATTATTCATATTAGGAATAAAGTTGAAGAGTTCTATCATTAGTAGATGAAATGAAAACCAAAAAAATTATTAGTATTAGTGAGACCTTGCTTGATAGAGGATACCATGAAGGAAGAGCAGACATGATAAGATGTTTGGGAAAGGATTGTTAATGATTATAGAGAAATTAAATCAAACTAGAGTAGAAATCTCCAGTGGTGGTGGTAGCATGAGTTATATTACTCATGTGAATTCAAGTTTTTTTTAATGCAAGATGGAGGTCAGCAGGGCAGAATATGCAATTACATGCTGTTACATACCAGGAGCATCTGAAGAGGACTGTGAACTGTATAGAAATATATTTTATGGGTTCAAGGAGGATTATAATTATAGGTAATTTTGTCTGTTAAAATATAGACTGGAAGGAGGAGGAGGAGGACATATTCAAGATAAGAAAAAGAGAAATTAATGAATTACTGAGAATTATTATAATCATTTTAAGCAGAATGTGATGGAAAGGACTTGCAGTAAAGTAACATTGAAATCTTATAATAACACCTTGAATCTGTCTATAAACGAGGTTCGTGTTGTGTCTTCAGTTGCACATGATCTTGCAATTTTGACTTTGAAGTTGGCAATATGTGTGAGAGCTCTGACTAAGAAGGGCATATGTGAAATTTAAGGCAAGGGATTACATGGCAGAGGAATCAACAGTGCATGGGAAGTAGTCAGAGATGTTTGAAGAAAGTTGTATTTGACTGCGTCCCCAGAATTAGTAGAATAAATTGCATAGAAGCTAAATGGTTGGATGACACTTTAAAACAAGAGTTACATAAAAAGGATGTTGTGGATCAGATATCATGAGAAGTGTGATAACAAGGCTTAGGAGCAGTATGAAGAGCACACTGGGAGAGTGATGTCCCTGTAAGGAAGGTGAAATCAGATTGTGAAAATATCCTTTCTTTTAGTGTTGCATGGTCATCAGCATTCATTTTAGAAATTATGGACTTTACAACTGTGTTATAAATAACTATTTTAATTTCCTGACATTTCGACCTTCATATTAAGGTCATCATCTAGAGTATATACAAGGACAAGCTGAGTTACATTTCACACAGGAAGCTAAAGAAACAATGATTTGATCACCGGTTATTCTTCTGGCATGAACTCTAGTGAAAAAAAGAAAAAAAAAAATACAGATAAAATTACAAATTAATTCATTATTTAGAAACTACATCAAGCTAAACTCTATTTAAGATAACATGAGAGAAACATTCTTATAGATAGTTTTCTTACAGTAACAATGATGTCATGTCCTATTTTTAACATTACAGTTGTTATCTACAGTCCTGTTTATAGTTATCTCTTAGGGAGAAAGGTTCCATGGGTAAAATATGTGCCTTCCCATATGCTTGGGATTTTTAGACCATCATTATTGTTCAGATTGGGGTGGTTGATAAGAATCTCACAAGCTTCCTTAAATTTGCGTTCATGCCATGTTTTGGTGTGATGTAAACAACTAGTGCTTTCCCAGTCAATTCTATGTAAAGTGTTCGGGGCATGATCAGAAAGGCCAGCTTCACCATAGTTATTATATTTAATATGTTGTTTATGTTCCTTTTGTCTGATAGGAATTGTGCATCCTGTTTCCCCTATATATGGTAGATTACAGGTGCAATAAATACGGTATACTCCAGGGTAGGCCAGTGGAGGGAGTGGATCTTTGGATGAGTTGAATAAGCATTTTAATTTTGCAGGAGGTTTAAAGGTGGCTTTGAGGTTTATTTTTGTAGTATTCTGTTTATTTTATCTGATGTCCCTTTAATGTAAGGAATGGTTATAGTTTTATTGTAGTCTGATTTATCTTTGTTTTTTATTGAGGTCTTGTAGAGAATTTTGTTAATAGTGTTTTAGCTATAACCATTTTTTAGAAAAGTATTGCTGATAACTTTAAATTCATCTTTCAGCGCTTGTTCATTGGAGCAGATCTTCAAAGTCCTGTTTTCTAGAGTATTAATGACACCTAGTTTTTGTGTTGGGTGGTGGTAGGAGTTTGTATGTATATATTGGCCCGTATGTGTCGGTTTCCGATAAACAGTGAAGGAAAGACTGCCAGAAGGAAGACGTGTGACAAGTGTATCTAGAAATGGAAGTGTGTTCTGTTTTCAATCTCAATTGTGAACTGTTTGTGTTGTTTGTTTAGGTGGCTAAGGAAAGTGTCTAGTGGCCATGGGGCCAGATCACGAAAACATCGTTAACGTATCTAAGCCAGATTTTGGGTTGTAAAGGAGAGGAATCTAGAGCATGTTGCTCAAAATGTTCCATATAAAAGTTAGCAATGGGGGGGGGGATAATGGCAAGCCCATGGCTGTGCCTTCTTTTTGTAGGTAGAAAGCGTTTGCCATGCAAAATAACTAGAATGTAATACACGAGCAAAGAGTGGTGTGATATCTGGAGAGGATTTGTTCTGTAAAAGAATGATTGTCGTTGATTGGAACATTCGTAAAGAAGGCAGAGATGTCAAAACTGACTAATAAATCATCTTTTTTTAATGTAATGTCTTTGATTATGTTTATGAAGTGTTGTGTGTTTCTGATATAGGAGGGGGGAATGACCTACCAACCAACTCCTTGAGTGTTGCCGCTAATTTCTTGGCCAGGTGATAATTTGGGCTGTCTATACCTTCGGCCAGAGTGATGTGTTTTGTTTGTGTACCTTTGGTAGACCATAAATTCTTGGGAACGAGAGTAGTGCAGAAGTAATTTTTTGACTGTATCTTCGGGCTATGTAGTAATTGATTTAAGTAGTTTCTCTGTTTTCTTTTTTATTCTGTTGGTTGGGTCGTAGTTAACAAGTTGGTATGTACTATTGTCCAAGACTAGTAGATTCATTTTTTTTAAATATGTGGTTCGGTTTAGAATAACGGTGGCACTTCCTTTATCGGCTCTAGTTATTACGATGTTCAGATTTGATTTTAATGATTTCACAGCTGTTAATTTGTTTGTTAAGTTGCTTGTTATTGTTTTCTTATGATTTATATTTAAAATGTTGGCGGTTTTTAAACTTATTTTATCTGCTATGTTATTTGGGATGAATCTTAAGCCTCTTTCCATATTACAAATAAAATCCAGTTTGTTCATCTATCTGGGTGCTATGGCAAAATTTAGACCTTTGCTGAGTAGCAAGAGTTCATCTTTGTTTAAGGCATGGTTGGATAGGTTAACTATGTTACTGTTACCTGCAGGTGACTGGTGGCTCCTGTTGTTTTTTGCTTCTGGTTGGTTATTAACGTTCACTGTGAAGAAATTCGAATATGTACGTTGGTTTTGTCGATCTTTTAGTCTATGAAATTTGGATATGAGATTTTCTTTCTTAGTTTTACTGAGAACACGGCGAACCATATCCTTCAAACTAAGAAAGAAAAACTATTTAAAAGTTATCTTAAATAGAATTTAGCTTTGATGTAGTTTCTAAATAATTAATTAATTTGTAATTTTATGTGTATTTTTATTTTTTTTTTCACTAGAGTTCATGCTAGTAGAATAACCGGTAATCAGATCATTGTTTCTTTAGCTTCCTGTGTGAAATGTAACTCAGCTTGTTCTTGTATACTTGTATATACTCCAGATTAAAATGAGAGATTATGGAAATAAGTTAACCAAACAGGTCAAGGTAAATGGGGAGAATTTATTGCTAAGTAGCAAGTAAAAGGAAGAATAATCATAGAATGGTTAGAAAAAGCTGAGTTCATTGATAAATGTTCACTTTAGTAAAATATACATTTAAAGTGGTATATCTTAAAATGTATATGTTATAAAAAGCTTGAAATGTATATCTTACATTTCAAGTAGTATGCTTGAAATGTAAGATATACATTTCAAGCATACTACTTAGCAATCTGGTTGCTTGTGGGGGAGGACGAAAGAATAGAGGTAGAAGTATTAAAAGCTATGACTACAGCTGAATTTGAATACAGGTAGACCATGACCTACATAAATTTGGACTAATGAAAAATTATCTTGAAAGAGATGTGGTAAAAATTTCAAACTTTAAATATTTTACAAGCACCTGTTTTACTCGCATGCTACCTAACAGCAATCTTGCAAATCAGACAAGCTGCGATGCACATGTGTACCTCATCTCACTTTGTTTACTAATTACATGGATATGCTGTGTATGCATTCATGCACTTTTTGATAATTTTTTGTGCACTATTGAAGAGTACAATCATGACTGGAAAGAGGAACAGAAGTGAAAAAAGTGAAAATCCACTCATAAGCACACCAAACTGATCTGGAGACGAACATGAAAATGACAAAGAAATATGAAGGTGTGGACAAGGATTAATGGCTTAGGATGTGATTTTGGTCTCATGCCATCAACAGTGAATATAATTGTGAAGGATGCTGCCTTTATAAAAGAAATTGTGTGAAAAGATCTACCTCTTTAAAGTCAACAATAAAACATAAAAGCACTCTAGTGCCATCTTGAACGAAAGAGATGACAGCTGCAGTCTGTGAGATTTACGGAATAGCACGATTGGAGAAGATGGATCCTAATGCACCATGGTTCTTAAAAGTAGTTGTGTGAGTAACACACATATGCACATATAGATTAAGTACATGTCATGCTAGCTTTGAAAAAAATATGATGAATGAATACTTATTGATGTTACATTGTATATATTGAGATATAAAAAGTATTTTGATACAACCATGCATTCTAACACAAGCATAGTCAGTTCTCATTAGCTCAGACATGCGGTATGCTCAGTAAATTGAACTGAATGAATCAGAACTACTTGACTCATTTGTAAAAATCTCACACAGTTGTAAATTACTTATCTTTGTTTTTTACAGTTATAAATATTATGTGTAAATTTCATAAATGGGCTTCAAAATTAAGTTTTTAGTTGTATGATAAAATATTTTCTGAAATTTGTTGCATTTCATAACGATCACCATAAGACTATTGTCAGACTGAAACGTCAATGTGCATGTGATCAAGTAGTCACTCTAATTCGGGTGCTTAAGGGTCAAAGCTGTATAACTGAGAGGAGACCTCCACATAGCCTTTAATGGATTGCGGAGAACCGACCAGGGCTTCTGACCTAATGTCCAATCCTCACCTTCTCGTGGTGCACCCTGTTGGGTATCTACTTGGATACTGAACGAACGAGGATGGGCTGGCAATTTGGGATTTAGCCGACCAAATTGTATTCTTATTGGTTAAACCAAAATAAAAAATGATGGTACAACATGACAGAATTTCATGCCGGCTGAGGCGTCGCCCGGTTAAACAAGGCCCCCGTTGTTTTTGCCAGGGAACCAGGGCGAACAGTGAAAAGTCAGCTACTGGAACAAATCTGAAAACAAACCCCAACTCAACATCACCAGAGTTAAAGATTGGTACTATCAACGTAAGAAGCCGGAATGACAAAGAAATGGAGCTAGCTGAGGAATTAGATAAGTACCAGATCGACATAATAGGGGTGACTGAAACAAAAAAGACCAAAACTGGTGAGATCTTTCTGAGCAATAAATACAAAATGTTATATTAAGAAGTATGTTATAAGAAGTAGTAGCCATAGTATTCAACACAAAATATGAGGCTAATCTTCTTGAATGGCAGTCAGTCTCAAGTAGAGTAATGTGGGCAAATATCAGAATGGGAAAACGGACAATGAGACTTATTTGTGCCTATGGTCCCACAGAAGGATCTACTAAGGTAGAAGTGGAGGAGTTTTTTGAGGCTTTAGAAAAAGCAACAGACACAATGAAAAATGAAAAGTTGGTCCTTGTTGGGGATCTAAATAGCAGAGTAGGAAATGATTGTGAGACATACAAAAATATTTTGGGAAAATTTGGAGAAAAGAGCAAAGCTAATAATAATGGCAAATATCTGTTGGATTTCTGCTCAGGACATGGACTGGTTATTACTAACACCATGTTCCAACATAAAAATGTGCACAAATTCACATGGAGAGAATAGGCAAGGAATAAGAAAAGTCTCATTGACTATGTTATTGTTGATAGTGATGTTTTCTCCCTGGTGCAGGACACCAGAGTGTACAGAGGATTTGAAATTGGAAGTGATCACTATTTAGTCTTGAGCAGGATAAAATTGAATTTAATATTGAAAAGAATAGCATGTAAGAAAGTTTTAAAGCGAATAAAAGTTGAGCAGCTCTCAGATGTGAACTGTAGACTAAAATACACAAAGATTATTGAAGAAAAAATGAAAGAGTGTGAGAACTGGAATCAAGCCTTGGAGATTCAGTGGCAAACTCTGAAGAAAACATTGATTGATTCTGCCATAGAGGCATGTGGTGAGGTCTGTAAGGATAAAAAAATCAGAACTCCCTGGTGGACACAGGAAGTTAAACAGGCAGTGAAGGAAAAGAAGAAAGCATATCAAAAGTTCCTGTCAAAAATAGTCAGCTTGTGCTCTTAGAGAATATAGAGACAAATGCAAGAATGCTAAACACTGTTTAAAACTAGCTAAACAAAAGTCATGGGAGGACTTTGGCAAGAAAATAGAAAATAAATATCAAGAAGGTGGCAAAATATTCTGGAGGTTGTTGAAGAAGCTTAAGAATGGAGGAAAGAGTGCTGTAAAAGGAATTAGAGATGATAAAGGTGACATGAAAACGGGAGAAAAAGATATCCTTGAAGTATGGAGTAATTACTTTGAAAAACTGCTAAATGAAACAAGCAGTGATGACAGCACAGTGGTAAAAAAACACTGACCAGGTATGCAGTCAGGAATACATATCCATACTTGAAGTAGAAAAAGCCATCAAAGGCTTGAAATGTGGAAAGACAGCAGGAGTAGATGATATTTGACCAGAAATGCTGAAGTATGGTGGTATAAGAGTCTTACAGTGGCTGCACTGCATAGTTCAGAAAGCCTGGACAGAGGGACGAATTCCCGATGATTGGAGTAGAACTCTCATAGTACCCATATATAAAAAGGGAAATAAAACTGCATGTGAGAATTACAGAGGTATTTCCCTACTGAGTGTTCCTGGCAAGATCTATGCAAGTATACTTGAGAAACGGTTGAGAAGAATTGTGGAAGAAAAGCTTGGTGAAGAACAAGTTGGATTCAGGCCAAATAGAGGCTGTCAGGATCAGATCTTCACTTTACGACAAATAGTCGAGAAAGCATGGGAATATAACAAAGATCTGTATTTAAGTTTTGTCGATTTGGAAAAGGCATATGACATGGTGCCAAGAGAGAAGCTATTCAATACGCTGCAGTTATATGGTGTCAATGGGGCATTGTATCGAGCAATACTTAGTCTTTATTTGAGTTGTAAGTCAGCAGTTAGAATTGAAGGAAGTACAGGAAGATGGTTTAATGTTAAATCTGGTGTGAGACAAGGATGTACATTATCCCCTCTGTTATTCATTATCTATATGGATCACATTATGAAGGAAAGTTGTATTAAACATGATATCAAAATTGGAGATGTTAATGTCAGCTCTTTGCTTTATGCAGACGATGTTATACTTCTAAATAAATCTGCTACAAGTCTGCAAGATTCTCTGACTAAATTGAATAGCTGTTGTAATAGATATGGTATGAAGGTCAGCAATAAAAAGACAAAGACAATGAAAATAGGCAGAATCATTGAAAATGTCAACTGTGTTGTGAATGGAGAACCTGTGGAACAAGTAAAACATTTAAGCTATTTAGGCACGATTTTTACTGAAGATGGTAAATTAAATATAGAAATAGACAACAGAATCAGCAAAGCTGGTATGGTAGGAAGTCAATTGAATAAATTCATATGGAATAAGAGAGAAATTAGTCAGAACACTAAATTAGCTGTATACAAGACAGTGTTCAAACCAGTTTTAACTTATGTATCTGAGAGCTGGGTCAGAAGTAAAACACTTGATCAAAGACTAGAGACCACAGATATGAGAGTCCTGAGAAAGATTATAGTCGTGAACAGATGGCATCAATGGCAATATCATATTAAAAACGAGGATATTAGGAAAGAACTTGACATTGTCAGCATCCAGGAATGTGTTAGCAGAGCTAATCTCAGGTGGTATGGTCACTTAAACAGAATGGGCGAGGAAAGATTAGCAAAACAAGTGTTCTCTGCCAGGTTGGCAGCAAAACGACCCAGAGGAAGACCAAGATATAGGTGGATTGATACGGTACAAAGTGCTTTAGACGATAGAAATATAAGATGTGATAATGTTGGAGTCTTGACAAGTAACAGACTGATTTGGAGGAAAATTGTAGATAGGAAATTAATAATGATGTAATTTTTTGCATGTAGTACTATCATATCCTGTACACCCCTTGAGGGTACATGGCAGGAATTTGATGATGATGATGATGACTCTACTTAGCTTGACACTCATCCATAGGTAGCTATATGGAAATGTTGAATCTGTATATTTTTTTGTGTTATTATAGTAATTTTCCTATATTAGGTATCATAACATGTAATTGCTCTATTACTGGCAGCTATGTTGTCACTCTTGAATTTTGCTTTGAATGTTGGTAATGAGCATGCATAATAGCATGCTCATTACTATTGGAACAGCTGTTGCCTGGAAATGAAGAACTCTAGCCTGTGTGTGTGTGTGGAGGCGGTGAGCAGCTGTGCACCCACTGAAATAAGACCTTAGCAAGTAATTATTTGGACAGTCGTATTTTGTTGAAAGTTTTTTTCACTTGGTTATACTATAAATTAAAAATACCAAGAAATTATATTCTTGGTTTCATCTTTTATCCAAGTGTAAGCAAACAAAGTTTGCATGCGAATTATCGTCACCACTAGGCTACTTGTAATTTGTAGAGGCTAATGACTTCATGTGAGTTACTTTTCCATCCCATAATGCAAGGTACATATCCTTACAGATATGTATAATGCTATGCATTATGGTAAGGGCCACTACCCAGAACAGTTTCAACCTTTATCGAAGTATGATTAAGTGTGGGAGTACCTCTCCAAAAACTTGCCTCCAAGCAGAGCCTCTCTACTCCTCAGGAAGCAAGCAAACTCAATGACGAGCATTAAATGTCATCAGTGGGAGTCAGTCCCAGAAGATGTACCAAGGTTGAAGTATTGCAGAAGTCATATATTTCCCATATACAAATAGCCAATTGGTATTGCACCTTATTACTAAAATACTCTGGAATAGTGATAGGTGTTGAAAGTTTCTTTTCACTTGAAAAGAAATTATATTCTTGGTTTAATCCTTTATCCAAGTGTAAGTAAACGAAGTTTGCTTGTGAAGTTACTTCATTACTGGGCTACTTGTGTATAGGGCTAATGATTTCACATCAGTTGCCTTAGTAGTCCGTAATGCAAGGCTCATATCCTTACAGACATGTATAATATTATACATTATGGGAAAGGCCACTACCCAGACCGGTTTCGACCTTTATTGAAATCTCATCAGTGGGAACTAGACCCAGAAGAGATACCAAGGTTGAAATAATGCAGAAGTCATATATTTCCAATATACAAGCAGTCAAAAGGTATGACACCTTATTTCTAAAATACTCTGGATTGGATGGAGATGTTTGGAAGGACACAAAAAGCAATAAAAGAGAAACTTTTATCAGTTTAGAAAAGGCAGCAAAGAAGATGCATCTACAGATTAATCAAGAAAAAACAAAATATATGCCAGTAACAAGAAACACTTGTGATGATGATCCTTCCCAAATAAAAATTGGTTCTTATACATTTGAAACTGTGATCA
Organism: Typopeltis vanoorti; assembly: GCF_054136105.1. Taxonomy (NCBI): domain Eukaryota; kingdom Metazoa; phylum Arthropoda; class Arachnida; order Uropygi; family Thelyphonidae; genus Typopeltis; species Typopeltis vanoorti. The sequence goes on along the minus strand of NC_143552.1, from coordinate 69,286,384 downwards.
GAAGTTAATTATAAAAATGACATCAGTGTTAAGATTCTGAAATGCATTCTTTCCACAAAGAGATGCTCCTATGAATATTAAGGAAAACAAAAATAACCATGTACAAAGTGCTTATAAGACCAGTATTAACTTATTCCTCTGAAAACTGGGTATTATCAATGGCAGATGAAAAACTGTTAATTCTATTTGAAAGAAGGGTTCTCAGACATATTTTTAGAGCGGTTGAAGAGTGTGGGATGTGGAGAAAAAGATACAATTATGAATGTATAGAATATTTAATGAACCAGACATTAAGTACATTAAAATTAGTAGATGAAGTTATGCAGGGCATATTATACTCGTGGATAATAGCAAAATTCTTAAGAAGATATTTAGTGCTAAACCTGAAGGAAAATTGGAAGACCTAAATTGAGAGGAGAAGATGAAGTGATCCAGGATATTAAAATTTTGGGAGTTAAAAACTGGAGGAACTTAGCAGTGAATAAGGAAGAATGGCAGAAGTTTCTGAAAAAGGCCAGAGCCCACACAGGGCTGTTGAGTCAACGATGACAATGATGATGATGAACCATCCAGATTAAAAAAAAGGTGGGAGTAAAGTTGGACAAAAATTATTACAACCAGTAGCATCTTCAGGAGATCAGAAATCATGCTGTTAAGTCTGCCGTTTTTTGATATGTTGATGTCAAAAAGTGGTATATGTAGAACTACAAAGCAGGTGATTATGACAAGCTTAGAAGGAAGCTTATATCTGTGCCATGGCATAAAACCCCACAAGGGAAGAATGTTAGTAGTGCATGGGAAATAGTTAAGGGACATCTAGAGGAATAAATATTAAATTGTATACCTAAAGTATGGAGGGTTAATCAGGTAAAAGTTAGATGGATGAATAATATTACTAACCATAAGCTGCAGAAGAAGATGCTGTAGAGGGTATATGAGGAGAAAGATGACTAGCAAACTCATGAACATTACAAGGGTCAGCAAGAAAGATGACAGCATAGTATGGAAGACAAAATCATATTATGAAAAGAATCTAGCCATGCAGGCAAAAGGAAATCCCAAAGAGTTCTTTTCTTTATCTGGCAAGTAAGAGGAAGAATAATCTGAATGAGTGTTTATAGCGACCAGGTGACAGAAGCAGATAAAATAGTTGAATTACTAAGTGACCATTTTGCAAAGGTATATAATCCAACTGAGGTTACTGTGACATGTGACAGAGATTGATGTGGAACAGGTGGATGAATTAGAGGGTCTTAGGATATTGCAGAATCTCAAAGTAAATACAGCTGTGGAATTAGATGGAATATCAGCTTGGGTTTTGCAAAAATGTGCCTGGTAATCCCTCTGACTAGGTTCTTTAATTTAAATCTCAGCTCTGGTAGAGTTCCAAGGGAGTGGAAAGAGAGCAAAATAATTTCCTTGCATAAATGAGGTTCTAAGACTGCAGTAGCAAATTATAAACCAATCAGTATCTCAGAAGTGGTGGTTAAAGTACTGGAAAGTTGGTCAAAAAGTGAATTCAAGAATGGTTGGATAAGAATATGATACTGTATGAGGGCCAACATGGATTTGTGAAGGGTCATTCATGCTTTAGTAATTTATTACTTTTTTATAAGAGTTACAACTGAATTGGATAAAGGAAATAGCTACACAATGATTCTGCTGGATTTTGCAAAGGCATTTGACATAGTACCACATGGAACTCTGTTATGCAATTTAGATCAACGTGGATATGACACTGGTTATGTAGATGAGAGAGTGGCTGCTGGACAGATATCATAACGTGGTAGATGCAGAGGCAGAATCGAAGCAAAAACAGGTGACTAGTGCTGTGCCTTAAGGTTTGATGCTGGGACCATTGCTGTTTAATTTCTACATATATAGGAAATAATCTGAAAGGAAATATTCGGTTGTTTGCTGATGATGCAAAATTAAATAGAGTAATAGTTAATCAAGGTAATGTGGAGAGCTTGCAGGACAATTTAAATAGGCTGTCAGTATGGGCAAAAGATAATCGGTGTCAGTTTAATGTGAAGAAATGTAAAATTATTTATTTTGGGATAAATAGATTACAAGCTGTGTATCACATTGATGGCACTGTACTCCGGGAAATAGATGAAGCTAAAGATTTAGGGGTGGTGGTAGACAGAGAGTTAAAGTTTAGAGGACATATTGCTAAGGTTTCTAAGGCAGCCCATAAGATTATTTAGCTATTGAAGAACACACTAACAAGATAAGGGAGTTGTTATTCCTCTTTATAAGGCCTTGATACATCCATATCTGGATTACTAACATTCTTTTATAGAGTATGCCAATGTGCTCAGGTCTGGTCTCCTGAGTTTCTTGGGCATGAGGAAGTGGTGGAGAAGATTCAGAGGTGAATGACCAATGTTAAGTTTTCTGTTGAATGTTCCCTCTGAGGATAGATTGAAGGTGTGTGTGGATTGCAGAAGTTGGTTGATAGGAGAAAAAGAGGGAATTATGATAGAAACATTTAAGTTACTTAAAGGGTTTTATAGGATTGATGCAGGGGAAATGTTATAGCACTTGGCTGGAGGGGCCTGGACAAGAGGTCATCTCTGGAAGTAGAATATAAGGTCTGGTTAGTAGGTATGAGATGACTAGATTTTTTGCTTGGAGAGTTATGAATAAGTGGAATGGATTTCCAGAGTCAGTTGTGAGTCTGTTTTCTGTTAATGGGTTCAAAAGAGAGATATGATAGATATTTGGATCTCCCACAATAAGTCTCTAGACTCCATGGAGGTGCCTGTATTATAATAATAATAATAATTTGTAACTGTTTAGAGTTATATTATTGGCTGAAAAGGAAGAGAGAGATTTTAATAAAAACAAAACTGAAGAACCAAATTGAAAGTTTGTACATTAAAACAGTCATCACACTATACAAATCTGTGTTGTTTCTTTATATAGTTAATGTGCACTATAGTGAACTCACTTATAATAAACTAATGAAATGACCAGGCCAAAGCTTTTAGCATCAGTGCTTTTCTGAAGGTTTCACTTGATACCAAACTGTTCCTTTGATCCCTATATATTCATTGTAATGATAGTTGAATGTATATTTTGTATCTTCTGTCACTGTTTTAGCACTGGATACAGTGAGTTTATATAAATAATTCGCTGCTTATAGCAGTCACCTAAAGCAAGTTGCTCATCTATCACCCTATACCTTACAGTCCTCCACTTGAACAACACTCTGGACCTTTTCTTAACAAGTTATCTTGAATTATCCTCAAGAGGAGCAAGCACCTATTGAGGTGCTTGCTCCTCTTGGTAATTCACATCATAATCTCATACAGCTTTCATCGCTAATGGAATCCCCTTCTCTCAGCCAATTGTATCATATCCGTTTGCACTACAACAGTGCCAAATGAGATTTGCATAACTTTTTTCTCTATCTTTCTATGGTCAGACTATTATTAGTTTCCCAGATCTCAGTGTTTCTTGTGACTGTGTTATGTTGGATTATTATTATGTATGTATATGTATTATTAATGTTGGAATGATGATCTTCGTCCCACACTCTGTTCAAAATTTCCATCCATTATACATTAAAAGCCATGATTTTCCAGAGTATGCCAATGTGGTCCAAGAAGGGGGGGGGGGAGCCAGCATATTGTATAAATGGCTTGAATCAAAAACTCAAACCCATAGCACCTACAAAACAGTCAACAATGGGGCTGAATCTGAATTTGAAAGAGCCAAATGTAGAAAACTTGTCTTGTGTGCTAATAGTAGTTATAACTTCTGCTCCACTGCAGAAGGATGATAACATTTTCCATTCCTCCTACTCATACAAACCCTTCCGTGCTCAATCTTGAGCCTCAAGATCATCTACAATCAGCAGACTGTAGATGATCTTGTAACCCTTGACTGATCTCTATACCATTCTTCATTGGAATGATGACAACCCAGTAGATTGTAGCTGATCTTGTAGCTCTAAACTGATCTCTATTCTGGGTTGTCATCATTGGAGTGATGACAACCCAGTCATCTTCATTGCTTCCAAAATGCAGTTTTGTCTCTTGCTTCGCAAAAAGAACTTAATTTCTTCTTTACTTACTTCTTAATTTCCTCTTTTGTAATGCTCAGTTTAAACAGTCAAAACCACATTTTCTTCTTACAGACATCTACCAAATGCTTTTCCTGCTGCAAACATACCATTTCTATAGTATCCTTTGTTTCCAAAAAAAAAAAAAAAAAAAAAAAAAAAGATTTTCACTCATTACTCTTCTCTTGACCCTTGCCTACACATGGCATTGATTTGCTGTAGACTTCATGGTCTCTCATGTAGGGGATGATATGTAAAAGTTACTGTATTATATACATAGATTGATAGGTGTGTTATCTTTTTTTCAAGGATTCAGAATTTCGTCATAGTTACATCAGATAAATATTAGATTCTGTATCGAACCTAATGATTTATTTGATTTTGATTTTTTTTGAAAGTTAATGTTAACTGTTAATTTTTGACTTCTTTTTTTTTTTTACTTTATAGATATCTAGCATATTTCATTCTTACTTTGAATTAAGATCATGCAGACCAAAATTGAAAAAATTGAGAACAATTCTGGAAGATAATCCTTATCAAGGAAAAGAATATGAAGCAGACAATACCAGAATGAAAGTAAGAAAATTTTGAATTATTATTAAAAATTAAAATCTTGTTATTAACCAGTATTTAACAAGGACTGATATGTATTGTGAACATTATATTGACAATAAAAAAACTCATGAATATTGCTTTAATGCCATCTTGTGTTCTATAAAATGTAATATTTCTTCTTCTTATCCATCCTTTGTGGGAAAAAAAAAGCTGAGTACTAATCTAGGACATGAACTTTTGACATATGCATTTTCAATTAAGAATGAGTTAGTGGGTTTCATATGGAGGTGGTCTGATTCTCCCTCTGGAAACTTTTTTTTCCATCTCACAAAACAACAAACTGTACAGAGAATGCACAAAATGTACAGCCAGTATACACTGGCCTCATACCATAGTTGTTTTGGCTGTGGCTGTAATTCCAAAAAAAGCAGTGATTACTCCCCCCCCCCCAAAAAAAAAAAACATATACACAAACTAGATGTTGACCACTTCCTATTTAGAACATGGCTCTTGGGATAAAGGATAGCTACCTGATTTTATACAGGTGTTCAGAATTGGATTTTCTCTCTAAAATATTCTAGTTTTCATAGCACTTTTGTGTTTATTCTGCTATTTCTACTTCTTTTCTGTTGATTGTCGATTAGTTTATGGTTTCTGTTAAACACATTCTCCCTGTTGTTAAAAAAACAACAGGGAGAATGTGTCCTTGTTTAATTGGTTTATGTTGCCTAGCATAAATTTAATTATGTTGCCTTATAATGCTGCATGTTTGATTTGCATCAATACAAATTGCAGTTTGGTTGGGTAATCTCAAATATGAATACCTGTGAAAGTTAAATATTGGGTGTGAAGTTCTGGTCAACTCTCCATATTCCTTACTGTGACTATGTGGAGGTGTTCTTCCATTATATAGTTTTGGTTGTCAAGTCAATGCCAAGTTTCTTTCTTGACATTTTTAGCATTAAATAAAAACCTGCAATATAGAAAGGCAGTGGAGCAAATTTTATTTGACCGGAAGTGCTCATATATGGAGGTATAAAGGTTTTACATTCATTGCACTGCATAATTCCGAAAACATAAAAGTCTGGATTGGAGTAGAGCTTTCATGGTTCTCATCTATGAGAATAGAAAACCAAATGTGGGAAATAGAGGAATTACTCTGTTCAGTGTTGCAGGTAAGAATTATGCAAGCATACTTGAGAAAAGCCTATAAAAAATAATAGAAACTTAGATAATAACAAGATGGTTATGCAAAATCGTTGTTCAAGATTATAGTTTTATTTTAAGATATTATATTTCCCAATATTAATTGAGAAATCATGAAAGTATAACATGGATCTGCATTTAAGTTTTATAGATCTGGAAAAGGGAAAGCTGTTCAGAACATAACAGTTATATGGTATAAATTGGGCATTATACTGAGTGACCCATAATCTATATTTGAGTTGTAAACCAGCACTGAAGTTAATATTTAACCTTCTTCAAGCCATATCAAAAATTAGCTACCCTTCTTACTCATAAAAGATCCTTTCCATCATCTAGACCATACTGGGATCTATAGCATCCCCTTCTTCTGAAAACTGTCTTTTTTTTAGATAAACAGGAAGAACAGTTAATATCCATTTGGAAGAACACAGAAACTGTGTCCATTACCTTCACTACAACTGTTCTAGAATAACAGACTATACAATGGAGATATGAGATGGAAGGAGATATAAATCTGAGAGACTATTTCTAGAATCAGCACAGTATTACAGCACTTGCCAAATCTTAACAAATTCAGCTGCTTCACCTTTTAAAAAATCTGGAGGACTATCATCCTGAGACTTTCAGCAAGAGAGTCTATTACTGCACCTACAAAGGGTGCCAGTTAGGACTATGGGACCTCATCTCTCAGTCTGTGTTTGCCTTCCTGCTGGTGTGCCTATATGCATGTGCTTAGTGTATTTTTCTGAGGTGTGGAGTGAAGACATAATGTATTTGCATTGCTAGTTCTTACCACATAAAACAACTGGAATTTGAAATAATTTATTAATTACTCAGCTTGTTTCATGAAATTCATGCATTTCACATCAGGAGAAATAAATGAATAGACTAAAAATTAAAATAAAAATCAGATTACATACAGGTAACATTCACTATAAAAACAATGGAAAGTATGCATGTACTGAAGGTATTTTCTGGTTCCTGGTCCTTTGCAAACTACTGGCAAGCACATGCATATTATGCTGAACAAGCGAAGACTTATAATAATTATTATTATAACTTATAATATCACCTCTTGTTTTTTGTTGTACTGTTGAGAGTGTTATATCACTTCACCTGACACCTTGAACAATCCTGAGAAAATTCTGTAATCTTCATTGTCACGCCAGGTGGTGAGTGTGAATAAGTTACTCTAAACTTGTGCTCCCACATTTTATCATTATTATAAGAATTTTTTGCTCAAATCAACCAATAAATGGAAGTCACAACAGGTACTAAGGAGCCAATAACTTCTGCACAACCCATAAGTACTTATAGGGCATCAAGTCAGTTATCTTTTTAATTAAAAATCAGCCACATGTAAGCACCCACTATGCCTACTATGCAAAGATGGTGGCAACAAAGACCAACAACAGAAGAGCACTTTGTGTCTCACCAGCACAGTGCCATCAATCACAGACAAACCCAATGATATAAAGTGCTGCAGCTGTGATGTTACTGATAAGAAAAAAAAAAGGTATATTGTGAAATTTCTGTTTGCCTCAATATACAGCCTCAATGAGCCCTTCTTCTGTTTGCTGTGTCTCCCATCTGTAAAGCAGCTTCTGAACTTAGGTAAACAAGTCAAAAACCTCAAACAGCATCTTAACACTATGAATGAAACTTTCTCCTCCAAAATTCACATGCTGGAAGCTATGCTTGAACCGGCAATAATAACGAGGATGGCTCGAAATAGATCCAGAATAGATGCGGGAACAACGCCAGGTGCAGAGCATAGTGTAATCTGATGACCATAGTGACCCACCACGTGGATGCACGCTTATGGAAATATTGAGAGGTAATTCAAACAAAGAAGGACAGTTCAGATGGACCTGGAGATCCTGCCCCAAGAAATGGTAAAGTACAGATTTTGTTGTATAATTACACAGTCAGTAAAAGAGAAAGATCACTGTAGTGTAATAATCGAGTTTGGACAGTATTTAAGAACTTTAAGTGATTATTTAACAGTGGCTAATGTCCATAAGACAAATTGTCTGGAATGATTATAAATGATTGTGACTAGTTTAATGTGCAAGACTAACATAGTAGGTAGAATATTGATTAGAAGTGTATAATGTGTATATTATGTGTGTTTAATATCTAACTTAAAAGAAGGATTTATTCATGCATTAGAGTATTAATCAGTTTGATACAGTTTGATTTAGCATGTCATTGAACTAATTGAAAGTGAGATTGGTCTTTATATGTGTATTATAATATATTATAAGTGTATATGTCTTTAGATTCCAATAAATGTGTTTTTTCTTCTATACCTGAGTTATGCCTGTGATATGAATCAAAACTACCACTCATTAATCTAAACCATAGTGGGGGGGGGATATATAGAGGTTATGACTGCAAACTAGAATTTACTTAACCACAGTAAATTGTTTAATTTATGAGTTTAAGCACTAAATTTATTCACCTATGTGCACCAAAAGTCTGGAAAAGTCTCCCTGAATAAGAGTCCCCTCTGTTCTAAGATATTGACTGGTGCAACTTTAAAAAATAAATTTGTCAATATCTGAAGAGGAGATGGCTCCAGAAAGAAATTAGAGGATTCGTTTCTTTTAGCAAGGAATAACCTTTAACAGTCAGGGTAAACACGTGAGTAAAATTAGGAATCAGCTAGAGACATAGAATTTGCTTTCCTTATAGAATGAACACATAAGAAGTGATACAGATATTAGAGTCAAGGAAATTTTGTAAGTTTTGTAGTTGTTGTAGAGAGGTAAATTCAGGAAAGTAAATTATTTTAGGAAAAGTAACGACATAACAATGCCACAGACTACAATATTTAACACCAGCTTTCTGTCTGGATGCACACTGTGTGTTGGTGTATGGTTCTGTTCTCTCACCAACTCTCTTCCTTCTGTATATCAATGACCTACTTCAGTTGACCTCCAACCCAATACACAGTTTTTGCAGATGACAGCACATTGCACTCCTCTTTTTCATTTGATAAACCTCACTCTACACAAATCACCTCAACCTACACAACATCAACTACCACTGTCCTCAATTCTGATCTCCAATCCATCCTGCAGTGGAGTTCAGATAACCTTGTCAATTTCAATGTTAGCAAAACCTCGTTCTGCCTTATTTCTCACCAAAAAAAAGAACCATTTTCCCCCCAGTATTATTTTTGATAACATTCAAATTTTCAGACAAGATGAGATTTCTCTTCTTGGAATCACTTGACATCAAGCCTCTCCTGGCATAAATACATCACAACCATTGCCTCCTATCTTCTGAAAAGCTAGGATTTCTCTTTTTCTCAAGACCTATGAACAGCTGTTGAATACTTCTCTCACATTTGGCATGGACCCCTAAGAACTCCCTCAAAATGCTTGACTCAATACAGAGGAGGACAATTAAATTGATTAATAACCCATTTCTTACAGCTCACGCCTCCCACTTTCACACATGCATTTGGTTTCTGCTATATGTGTATTTTATAAATATTTTCGTGGCAAAGGTTCACATGAAAAAGCATCAGTTAATCGGCCACTCAGTACTAAGTCTGTTGGAATACATGTGCAGCTGCCACCCAATATCCTTTCACAGTACACCTTGAAACTGACAGAACAAGTTTCTTTTCCATCTCCTTCATCCAACAGATGCAGCGCTTGTTTGCTAGTCTCTTCATCAGTGGCCACCTATAATTAGTGATAGTCGTGGGCCTGCTAGCTCTAATTGGTTACCATTGGAGATGAACTGCCCACTCAGTCTCCAAGCTAGATAGAGTTTAAAGGCCTCATTTACTCCCAATAGGGAATAAAAGGCGTTAGCTTATTATTATTCATCCCTGCTACTGCTGTATTGCAGAACAGTCTTCTCCCTTAAGTGTTTCCCAAGAAATATAACATACAGGCTTTAAAATCAAATGTAAACAAGTTCCTCCTTTCCCAACCCACTACCCATACACCATACTAATGTACTATAGGTTGATTAACCAACTTCTGGTGTATGGGCTCAACATACAATCATCACCATCAAATTCCTGATATATATACCCTTAAGGGATGTACAGGATATTATAGTACGTCATTACTAACTTCCTATCTACAATTTTCCTCTAAATCGGTCTGTTACCTGTCAAGACTCCAACATTATCAGATATTATATTTCTATCTTCTAAGGCACTTTTTACTGTATCTTGGTCTTCCTCTGGGTCTTTTTCCTGCCAACTTGGCAGAGAACACTTGTTTTGCTAATCTTTCCTCTCCCATTTAAGTGACCATATAACCCGAGATTAGCTCTGCTAACACATTCCTGGATGATTACAATGCCGAGTTCTTTCCTAATATCCTCGTTTTTAATATGATATTGTCATTGATGCCATCTGTTGATGCCTGATCTTTCTCAGGACTCATATCTGTGGTCTCTAGTCTTTGGTCAAGTTTTTTACTTCTGATCCAGCTTTTATATCCATAAGTTAAAATTGGCTGAATACTGTCTTGTATACTGCTAATTTAGTGTTTTGGCTAATTTCTCTTTTATTCCATATAAATTTATTCAATTGACTTCCTACCATACCAGCTTTGTTGATTCTGTTGTCTATTTCCATATTTAATTTACCATCTTCAGTAAAAATCGTGCCTAAGTAGCTGAAATGTTTTACTTGTTCTATAGGTTATCCATTCATTATGCAGTTGATATTTTCAATGTTTCTGCCTATTTTCATTGTCTTTGTCTTGTTATTGCTGAACTTCAAATCATATCTATTACAACAGTTATTCGCTTTAGTCAAGTAATCTTGCAGACTTGTAATGGATTTATTTAGAAGTACATCATCATCATCTGCATAAAGCAAAGAGCTGAGATTAACATCTCCAATTTTGATATCAGGGTTTAATACCACTTTCCTTCATGATGTGATCATTATAGATAATGAATAACAGAGAGGATAATGTACATCCTTGTCTGACACCACATTTAACATTGAACCACCTTCCTGTGTACTCCCTTCAATTCTAACTACTGTTTTACAACTTAAATAAAGATTAATTATTACTTGATATAATGCCCCTTTGACACCATATAACTGCAGCGTATTGAATAGCTTCTCTCTCTCTCTCTTGGCACTGTGTCATATGCTTTTTCCAGATCCACAAAACTTAAATACAGATCTTTGTTATATTCCCATGATTTCTCAACTATCTGTCGTAAAGTGAAAATCTGATCCTGACATCCTCTATTTGGCCTGAATCCAGCTTGTTCTTCACCAAGCTTTTTTCACAATCCTTCTCAACCGTTTCTCAAGTATACTTGCATAAATCTTACCAGTAACATTCGGTAGGGAAATACCTCTGTAATTCTCACGTTCAGTTTTATTTCCCTTTTTATATATGGGTACTATGAGAGCTCTACTGCAATCATCGGGAATTTGTCCCTCTGTCCAGGCCTTCTGAACTATGCAGTGCAGCCACTGTAAGACTTTTATATCTCCATACTTGAGCATTTTTGGTTGAATATCATTTACTCCTGCCTTTCCACATTTCAGGCTTTTGATGGCTTTTTCTACATCAAGTATGGATATGTGTTCCTGACTGCATGCCTGGTCAGTGTTTTTTACCACTGTGCTGTCATTACTACTTGTTTCATTTAGGAATTTTTCGAAGTAATTACTCCATACTTCAAGGATATCTTTTTCTCCTGTTTTCATGTCACCTTTATCATCTCTAATTCCTTTTATGGCACTCTTTCCTCCATTTCGGAGCTTCTTCAGCAACCTCCAGAATATTTTGCCACCTTCTTGATATTTATTTTCTATATTCTTGCCAAAGTCCTCCCATGACTTTTGTTTAGCTAGTTTTACACAGTGTTTAGCATTCTTGCATTTGTCTCTATATTCTCTAAGAGCACAACTGACTTATTTGACAGGAACTTTTGATATGCTTTCTTCTTTTCCTTCACTGCCTCTTTAACTTCCTGTGTCCACCAGGGAGTTCTGATTTTTCTATCCTTGCAGACAACCTCACCACATGCCTGTTTGGCAGAATCAATCAATGTTTTCTTCAGAGCTTGAGCTTGCCACTGAATCTCCAAGGTTTAGTTCCTGTTCACAAACTCTTTCATTTTTTCTTCAATAATCTTTGTGTATTTAAGTATACAGTTCATATCTGAGAGCTGCTCAACTTTTATTCGCTTTAAAACTTTCTTGCATGTTCTTCTTTTCAACATGAAATTCAATTTTATCCTGCTGAAGACTAAATGAGGTTCACTTCCAATTTCAATTCTTCTGTACACTCTAGTGTCCTGCACCACAGAGAAAACATCACTAACAACAATGGATTAGTCAGTGAGACTTTTTTTATTCCCCGCCTCTTCTCTCCATGTGAATTTACACACATTTTTATGTTGGAACATTGTGTTAGTAATAACCAGTCTTTGTCCTGAGCAGAAATCCAACAGGTATTTGCTCTTTTCTCCAAATTTTTCCAATATATTTTTGTATATCTGACAATGATTTCCTGCTTTGTTATTTAGATCCTCAACAAGGACCACTTTTCAGTTTTCATTGTGTCAGTTGCTTTCTCTAAAGCCTAAAAATTCCTGCAGTTCTACCTTAGTAGAAATCTTCTGTATGACTATAGGCACAAATAAGTCTCATTGTCCAGTTCCCCATTCTTATATTTGCCCACATCATTCTACTTGGTATTGCCTTCTATTTAAGAAGATTATTTATAGTGTTGAATACTATGACTATTCCATCTTTTCCTTGATTGTCAGTGCCTGAATATAACATTTTGTATTTGTTTCTCAGAAAGATCTCACCAGTTTTTGTCTTTTTTGTTTCAGTCACCGTATTATGTCGATATGTACTTATCCTATTCCTCAGCTATTTCTATTTCTTTGCCATTCAGGCTTCTTATGTTGATAGTACTGATGTTGAACTGGTGATTTGAGTGATTTAATTCATGCAGTTTGCATTAAAGCAAGAAAATTTTTTTATGGTGATGTATAGTACAATAACAATGAAATGAGGAAACACCCAAAAAATGTCAAATGGTTATAAGCAACATTGTCATGGTGGGGAGGGTTATATAAGTATTACCAAATAGATTGCACTATAGAAGTTTATGCAGTAAGCTCAAACCTATGGTCCTGTAACATTCATATTGCATGTGATTTCCCTTTAATGCTAAACAGGCCTGACATTAGTAGATCATGTTCAATATAAGGATGTCTATATGATTCATTGGCAACAATTTTTCCACCAGAGACTTTAGGTCACCAAGTGACTGAGGTGCTGGCTCTCAGCTTGTACTGTGACACCCAAGGACCTGTTTGATCAGACACATGTTTGATCAGATTTGAGTCTTGTGATGCTGCCCACGGTCTTTAGATATCTTCAGTTTTTAAGACACTCCTCTACTACTTGAAATCTAAAGGCAATGCCATTGTCATCCATGGAAAGAAAATCTGGACCCGTACAAAGACATACACACACACAAGGTTTAAGGATCTATTAAAGATCCTAGAGGAATTTGTTCTTGGTTACAGTAGTGATAGCAGTCTTTCTGTATTTGATACCTTGGCCAGCTTTTCTTATAATGGTTCCTATCTCTCCAAAACTGCGTGCATAGTGCTGCTATGATACTTAATGACACATTAAGCCAACATGCCACATTTTCCTGTGAGTGCCTGGCTTCAAATTGTCCAATGGCCCACCATCTCAAAGAATCATCTTAACAATGACTTGCTATCCTGTAGGTACTAGAGATTTGGCTAACCGACTGAGCAAGCCAAAAATGGAATGAAGTGATCAGAGTTGCAACCCATGTTTTTATAGGCATGAATAATTTGTTTTGTGCATATACCTGTTGAGTGGTGATTACTTTCTCTTTGATACTGCATTTGCATGCCAGAATGCCTGTTATATAAAATATTCACCTTTAGAGACACTGTTAAAAATAAAACATGATAAATATTTTATTCTGTTAATTTTGTTGAGGAGTATACTACAGCCTTTACCTGTAGAAGTAAAAAAAAGTCAGTGATAGATTTTCTCCCTTCTCATCCTCTAGCTCACACATGGCATTAACGTGATTTATGTTGCATCTTCTCTTGCACAACATAAAGTGCATTAGTGATTTCTCTTGCTTGATACTGTATAATCCTTATGGAGATTTATGAAACAGGTTTGTTAAAGCAAGATGCTTTTTTGTTGTAAATTCTTAACAACAATTCCTTTTACTTATGATGAGCTTACCGATTGCTGATTTTGAATAAGTTTTAATTTTATGTCAATAACATAGTGTTTACTTAGTTCAACTTTCCTTTTCCTTTGTATCTTCTCCATGAATGGTAGTTTAGTGTTATTGTTATAAATGATTTTCTTCTTATTCACTAAATGTTAGATACATTTTAGCATATTGTCACAAGAATTAAAGAATAATAGCGTCAACTTCAAATAAACTTAATCAGCAAACTTGTTTAAACATGCCACGTCTCATTAACAAATGTGGCTTATGTCTTATTAAATGACTTTTCTAATTTTTATATTAATATAAATTAAAATTAATAACTATAGAGATTCTGAGTGATTACTCTTGAAATGTTTTGTTTTTATTCTGATTATCTAACCTTACTTTCACTATCCCTTTTAGTAGATTAGGCTTTGACCTGTCACTCAGCCTTGCCTTCACCTAACCTAATTGATGTTATGAATGGGGCAGTTAAGCTATATGCATAGTTTGCTATGTCTGTCAAGTGTGTTTTATCTGCCAGTTTGTCTGTTTTGTTTTGCACAGAATTTTAATTTGATACCTAAGTCTTTCCAGATAATGTTGATACTGACTGATCTATGGAGACTAATTATATAGTTCTTTTGAAAATTTAACTACTGCATACATTAAATCCACTAAAGTAAATTGCATTAAAAGAAAATAGGATAAAAATTTAACAGAAAGCAAAGTTTTGAACTATAGCAAACACTATTATGACAAACTTGCTCACTATAATAAGCTGTTGAAAAGTCCTGACAAAGTCCCATAAATAATGCTATTTTAAAAGAAAAGTGTGTTCGTTGTAAAAAGCTGTTTCTGTGGTCTTTTCAGGTTGCTACAACCTGAAACAATACCAAGTTTATAAAATCGAAGTTAATTGCCCATTGCAACACTCCTAGCAGGAAGCGCTGATGAACAAATTGCATGAAGTTAAGCATTGGCAGTCTAGTCAACATAGGAAAAGAAGAGAGGAAGTTGTTCTTGCTAGGCTCCACATAGGCCACTGTCATCTCACATTTTTATTTACTGAGGGCTGATGAACCTACCTATATGTGAGAAATGATCCATCTTACCATTAGTCATATTCTGGTGAAGTGCAAGTGCTTCACGCAAGAGAGAAAGGATGTTTTTACTTATCTGACCAAGCCTGTACACTTGACCAAATGTTAACAGACTTGGATAGATGCATGACATGTTTAGATTTTTACAAAACATTAATATACTGTATTTGCCGGCATATAAGACACACTTTTTTCCTTTGAAAATAGGTCTGAAAAACAGGGTGCGTGTTATATGCCAATACTCGGTTTTTTATTACTTTCATTTCTGGAAATTTGCTCTGTTTCGAGTTACGCGATTTCTTTCTTGCTTCCTTGCAGTGTGTGAGAGCATTCCAATTACGTTAGTTATGTATTCCAGTTATGGATAGATAACATTTGCTCTAGGCACTCTGGTGGACTGTTGAAGAAGCCCACCCTGCTAGTATGGGATCAGTTTCGTTCTCAAAGAACAGAAGATGTTAAAAATAAACTCAAGGAATTGAAAACTCAGTTAGCTGTAATTCCAGGAAGTCTAACTAGTCAGCTTCAACCTTTAGAGATCTGTATTAATAAACCATTTAAGGGATATATGAAGGAGAAGTGGAACTGCATCTAGAAGACTGCTGGATGCAGTATTCAGATTTTGAGGTTACACCATCAGCAAGAAAGAAGAGGCCTAGAATTTCGCAAGTTTGTCAGTGGGTCAAAGCTTCATGGGATGCTGTGAAAACTGAGACAGTGGTTAAATCATTTAAGAAGTGTGGCATTAGTAATGCACTGATGGTACAAAACGTACAAATGTGGCATTAGTAATGCACTGATGGTACAGTAAGCACCGGGGTGCTTAAGGGTCAAAGCTGTACAACTGAGAGAAGACCTCCACATAGTCTTTAATGGAATGCGGAGAACCGACCAGGGCTTCTGACCTAATGTCCAATCCTCACCTTCTCGGGGTGCACCCTGTTGGGTATCTACTTTGATACTGAACGAATGAGGATGGGCTGGCAATTTGGGATTGTCGACCAAATTGTATTCTTATTGGTTAAACCAAAATAAAAAATGATGGTACAACATGACAAAATTTCATGCCGGCTGGGGCGTCGCCTGGTTAAACAAGGCCCCCATTGTTTTCGCCAGGGAACCAGGGCGAACAGCGAAAAGTCAGCTACTGGAACAAATCCGAAAACAAACCCCAACTCAACATCACCGGAGTTAAAGATCGGTACTATCAACGTAAGAAGCCTGAATGGCAAATAAATGGAGCTAGCTGAGGAATTAGATAAGTACCAGATCGACATAATAGGGGTGACTGAAACAAAAAAGACAAAAACTGGTGAGATCTTTCTGAGCAATAAATACAAAATGTTATATTCAGGGAATGACAATCAAGGAAAAGAAGGAGTAGCCATAGTATTCAACACAAAATACGAGGCTGATCTTCATGAATGGCAGTCAGTCTCAAGTAGAGTCATGTGGGCAAATATGAGAATGGGAACTGGAAAATGAGACTTATTTGTGCCTATGGTCCCACAGAAGGTTCTACTAAGGTAGAAGTGGAGGAATTTTTTGAGGCTTTAGAAAAAGCAACTGACACAATGAAAAAGGAAAAGTTGGTCCTTGTTGGGGATCTAAATAGCAGAGTAGGAAATGATTGTGAGACATACAAAAATATTTTGGGAAAATTTGGAGAAAAGAGCAAAGCTAATAACAATGGCAAATATCTGTTGGATTTCTGCTCAGGACATGGACTGGTTATTACTAACACCATGTTCCAACATAAAAATGTGCACAAATTCACATGGAGAGAAGAGGCTAGGAATAAGAAAAGTCTCATTGACTATGTTATTGTGGATAGTGATGTTTTCTCCCTAGTGCAGGACACCAGAGTGTACATAGGATTTGAAATTGGAAGTGATCACTATTTAGTCTTGAGCAGGATAAAATTGAATTTCATATGGAAAAGAATAACATGTAAGAAAGTTTTAAAGCAAATAAAAGTTGAACAGCTCTCAGATGTGAACTGTAGACTAAAATACAGAAAGATTATTGAAAAGAAAATGAAAGAGTGTGAGAACAGGAATCAAACCTTGGAGATTCAGTGGCAAACTCTGAAGAAAACATTGATTGATTCTGCCAGAGAGGCATGTGGTGAGGTTGTGTGCAAGGATAAAAAAATCAGAACTCCCTGGTGGACACAGGAAGTTAAGGAAAAGAAGAAAGCATATCAAAAGTTCCTGTCAAATAAGTCAGCTTTTACTCTTACAGAATACAGAGACAAATGTAAGAAAGCTAAACAGTGTGTAAAACTAGCTAAACAAAAGTCATGGGAGGACTTTGGCAAGAATATAGAAAATAAATATCAAGAAGGTGGGAAAATATTCTGGAGGTTGTTGAAGATGCTTAGGAATGGAGGAAAGAGTGCTGTAAAAGGAGTTAGAGATGATAAAGGTGACATGAAAATGGCAGAAAAAGATATCCTTGAAGTATGGAGTAAATACTTTGAAAAACTGCTAATTGAAACAGCACAGTGATAAAAAAACACTGACCAGGCATGCAGTCAGGAATACATATCCATACTTGAAGTAGAAAAAGCCATCAAAGGCTTGAAATGTGGAAAGGCAGCAGGAGTAGATGATATTCGACCAGAAATGCTGAAGTATGGTGGTGGTATGAAAGTGTTACAGTGGCTGCACTGCATTGTTTATAAGGCCTGGACAGAGGGACGAATTTCCGATGATTGGAGTAGAGTCTCATAGTACCCATATATAAAAAGAGAAATAAAACTGAATGTGAGAATTACAGAGGTATTTCCCTACTGATTGTTCCTGGCAAGATCTATGCAAGTATACTTGAGAAACGGTTGAGAAGAATTGTGGAAGAAAAGCTTGGTGAAGAACAAGCTGGATTCAGGCCAAATAGAGGCTGTCAGGATCAGATCTTTACTTTATGACAAATAGTCGAGAAAGCATGGGAATATAACAAAGATCTGTATTTAAGTTTTGTCGATTTGGAAAAGGCATATGACAAGGTGCCAAGAGAAAAGCTATTCAATACGCTGCAGTTATATGATGTCAATGGGGCATTATATCAAGCAATACTTAGTCTTTATTTGAGTTGTAAGTCAGCAGTTAGAAATGAAGGGGAACATGGTTTAATGTTAAATCTGGTGTGAGACAAGGATGTACATTATCACCTCTGTTATTCAATATCTATATGGATCACATTATGAAGGAAAGTGGTATTAAACATGATATCAAAATTGGAGATGTTAATGTCAGCTCTTTGCTTTATGCGGATGATCTTATACTTCTAAATAAATCCGCTACAAGTCTGCAAGATTCTCTGACTAAATTGAATAGCTGTTGTAATAGATATGGTATGAAGGTCAGCAATAAAAAGACAAAGACAATGAAAATAGGCAGAATCATTGAAAATGTTAACTGTGTTGTGAATGGAGAACCTGTGGAACAAGTAAAACATTTCAGCTATTTAGGCACGATTTTTACTGAAGATGGTAAATTAAATATAGAAATAGACAACAGAATCAGCAAAGCTGGTACGGTGGGAAGTCAATTGAATAAATTCATATGGAATAAGAGAGAAATTAGTCGGAACACTAAATTAGCTGTATACAAGACAGTGTTCAAACCAGTTTTAACTTATGGATCTGAGAGCTGGGTCAGAAGTAAAACACTTGACCAAAGACTAGAGAACACAGATATGAGGGTCCTGAACAGATGGCATCAATGGCAATATCATATTAAAAATGAGGATATTAGGAAAGAACTTGACATTGTCAACATCCAGGAATGCGTTAGCAGAGCTAATCTCAGGTGGTATGGTCACTTAAACAGAATGGGCGAGGTAAGAATAGCAAAACAAGTGTTCTCTGCCAGGTTGGCAGGAAAACGACCCAGAACAAGACCAAGATATAGGTGGATTGATACGGTGCAAAGTGCCTTAGAGGATAGAAATATAAGATCTGATAATGTTGGAATCTTGACAAGTAACAGACTGATTTGGAGGAAAATTGTAGATAGGAAGTTAGTAATGATGTAATTTTTTCATGTAGTACTGTCATATCCTGTACACCCCTTGAGGGTACACGGCAGGAATTTGATGATGATGATGGTACAGAAGACAATTTGTTGTATGAGGACTCAGATTCTGATTTAGAAGTGGTTTCAAGTGTCTCTTATTTAGCTCTGGAGATGAATTTCTGGGTTTTGGCGAAGAAGATTAAAAGGTGGGTACTCTTTCCTAGTTAGATTAGGTATTTGTTGAAAGTAGATCTACTTATTACTTTATATTTGAAATACTGTAAATTCATTATAATATTCAGTGATAAAGTTTTTTTCGTAAAAAATGTTTACAAAAATGTGTACGTCATACGCTGGCAAATATGGTACTTAAATGTTTTTGATTATGGACTTGTTTATATGTAAATACTGCATTGTAAATATTAAACTTTGTGTATACATTTTATTTACTTATTTATCTTCTTATAACTTTGTACTACCCCCTTGTAACTATTTATTTATATATCTATTCAACACCCTGTGTCCTGGTTGGTGCAGTATGACCTTTTGCTGTCCATGCATCATAAAATGACAAATCAATCGATCAATCAGTTAGTCACAAGTGCCCATGCAAGTGGCTTGTGTGAGAATTAACTTTTGAGAATTGTCTCACAAAGTTTCCGTTTGGTAATTATTCATTTTAGCTACAAAGCTAAAAATAAATGAGTTCACTCATGAAATTTTACCTGATTTTTGTTATGGAAACGTTTTCTCCAAATTTTTCTTTTTCTTTTTTTCTTTTTTTTTACAGTATACGTTTGATGATTTACTTTGTCTAATACAAGCTAGTGAAAAAGAATTAAAGGATGCACTAATAGACATCCAAGTTTGTTGCATTGATGGTATGTGCTTATTTTTCTATATTATTATTTTACTATGGTAATTTCTTTTAGATTTACTCATGACTTGGATTTTGACTGTACCATTTGCAGAAGTCCCTTAAGTTTTCATGCAGATCTAATATTATCTAAGCAGCAGAACATCATACACTTAATGTTTTAATGCAGTTATAAAAATTGTTTTCATTTTGTACAAGTGACAAATGTATATTAGATCACTTCTGTGATCCAAGTTCGATCTTAGCACCTTTATTAAACTGATCTTACAAATTGAGTGACTTGGTCAGTTCCATGTTTAGTAAGAAACAGGTATTGACCATTTTGTTTTAGCTGTGATTGCCAACCTCAGGAGTGATAGGAAAGTCAGCACCTGCCACATAATGACTGTTTACTAATACAACTTGAAACCGATAGAACATAACCTATCAGCATGTACATTCTGTTGGATTATTCTACCAAACAGAATGTGCATGCTGCAAAAAGCATTGTCATTAATACAAATTGTTTCCATCAAAAATGTATAGTATATAGGTTTTATATATAGTATATAAAAAAATATATAGTATATAATATATAGGTTCTAGACCTATATACTGTAGGTCTATAATCTTTTTTAAGAAAAGCATAAAAAAAATACACACATGCAAGCACACACACACACACATATATATATTTCCCTTTTCAAAGTCTCTAATGAAGATAATCCATGTGCTGGTAAAGATTAAGTGGGAACATTTCAAAATTAATTTATTAATTATTAAGTGTTATTAATTACCAATTAATTCGAATGTGTATGCGATGTATAACATTGGAGGATGCAGACCTATGTTTGAGTGTGACTTCAAAAGATTTGTTCAATGTAGAGAGTGCTTAATTAGGCTACATCTTTTACTATGATTGTCTTTTAGTTTAAACCAGTACAGAATAAAATTTGGCCAGCTAAACCTCAAATTATCAGTCCATCTTCATTCATCCAGTAAACAGATAAATAGTACGAGGGTGGTCTGAAAAGTTCCCGGTCTGACAATGAAAAAACGAATTTATAATTTCAAAATTATTTTTATTTTTCAAAATAATCTCCCTTAAGACAAATACATTTATTCCAGTGATGCTCCAGTGCCCATTATCCCATCCCTGTTGTGGTTCTCATAAGATCTGCAAAATATCCCTCTACAGCTGCAATCACCTCTTGATTCGAAGAAAAACGCTGACCAGCAAAGAAGAGCTTTAGTTTTGGGAAAAGATAGAAGTCAGAAGGAGCCGAATTTGGAGAATAGGGTGGATGTTCCAACAATTCATAGTGCAGATCCCTTAATTTTCCCATTGCCAAAACACCTTTGTGGACAGCTGATGAAAGATGATTTTTTCCTTCTGCAAACTGGTCTTTTCTCACAAATTTTTTCGTTTAGTCTGGTTATAAGATCGGAATAATATTCCCCAGTTATTGTTTTACCCTTTTCAAGATAATTAATAAACAAAATGCCTTTAGCATCCCAAAACACTGATGCCATGACCTTTCCTGCTGATGGAACCGACTTTGTCTTCTTTGGTGCTGAACAACTGACTTCTGTCCACTATTTTGACTGTTGTTTGGATTCTGGTGTGTAGTAGTGAATCCAGGTCTCATCCATAGTAATAAATTGATGCACAGAATCAGTTGTATTCTTGTTAAAATGCTCCAAGCACTGTTCAGAGATTTTCATGTGGGTGTTTTTTTTTTTTTTTTGATCTGCTGTGAGCAAGCATGGCACCCATCTTGCGCAAAGGTTTTTCATTCGCAATTCTTCATTCAAAATATATCCTATACTTTCTTTTGAAATGAATATAGTCTCAGCAATTTCATTCACTTTGACTCACCGGTCATTCAATACCATATCGTGCACTTGATCAATGATATCTGGTGGTGTTACACTTTTTGGACATAAACTTTTATGAACTTCGAATGAATTTCTTTTGGCGTTAAACCTTCTTTTACAAAGAATTTTATATCCACATGATACTCAATTTTATCCATTTCAAGGGATACAGACAGCTGTATAAAACAAACCACTTGATAGAATGACTTGCAATTTCACATGGATGCTTATGACAGATGTACCAACTTAGAAAAAAAAAATCTTGCCAACAGTGTTGCCATCTATGGCCGAGGCCGAGAACTTTTCAGACCACCCTCATAGATACTTGCTAACAGTGTGCACTATGAGAAGATAAGGATTGGATATTGTTAAATTGTGAATGAAGATATTTATAATAATAATGCTTCATTCATAATTAATATCATCCAGCATATCATAAGCAGGACTTATTTAAATTTATTCTGTTAGTTTATTACTTATAAAATATTATTCATGTAATTCCTTTTAAGTTTTGTTAGTTAATTTCATTTATGTGATTTTAAAACATATAGATATGAAAAGGCTCTGTATTAAAGTGTCAATTATTTTATTTACTTTATTCCTTTGATAATAATATAAGAAACTGTAATATATGTAATTTTAATTTATCCATACGATTCTTTGTGGTATCATTTGATTGGTTGTTATGAGAAAACATGAAAATTTCTCCTAGCGCGTGCTGGAGCTACTATATACGAAGGGAAAGGCAAGTTTGATGTGAGCTAAACCGGTGAGAACCAGTTTTTGGCGGGAAAAAGGAAGGAGTGGATACGAAAACGAAAGTAAAAACAGAATCGAGTAGGGAAGTATAGAGAACGGTAGCTGGAGACTGGAAGGGAATTTTGACGTGCCGAAAACGGAATTTAAAGGACTGGGAATTGCTTGATATTTTAACTTACCTTTTTCTGAGTTGGATTTATACCAAAACTTCCTAACGCCTAACAGTGGAATAGTGTAGGAAATAGGATAATATGTATAAAAAAAGAAGAAATAGGTAGATAATTTAAACCAAGTGCATAAAGGTTATATTCTCCCGAGTCTATAAATCAGTCGTAGAAGTGGAAGATTCTTTTAAGTCTGTGTTATTATAAAGTAAAAGTCAGCAAGGACTTTAAAAAGGTTGTTCGATCTCCCTATGATGTGATTAAGCTATATTCTGGTAAGATTACTTTTACTATACTTAGCGAGAAGTAACGAAAATTAATTCCTCCGAAAGTAAATTGTTCCTAGTTGCAGTATTCAGCGAGTCAAGATTTAATATGTGATGTGCTAAGACTTTTCCTTCTTCAAATGATAAATGCTATGTTATTGAATTAAGTGTTCATTAACTGAATGAGAATACTGTGAAGCCTATTTGCTGTAATTTAGGAATCTCAAACTTACATGAACTAAAATTGATTAACTGAGCTTAGAGAATTACAAATAAATGTCTGATGGTTCACGGGTTGTATTCTTTCTGAATATCTTGAACTGATTCGATATTTAAATGTTTTGAGATGTAACCTTGATCAGAGTAAGGTTATGATAGAAGTTCTCTGTAACAAGAAGAATAAGATCTGTTAAATATAATCTTTAATTATAAAGTTTAAGCTCAGCTGAGTAGTATACTAGAATCTTAATGAGAGCTTTATATTCGTTTAATTATAATGTCCCTGTTGGAATACTGTGTTATGATGTAATTTATGTGACACTGCATTAAATAATTTTCTTTAATTTGAATCTTGTATTTGCTTGATTGTTTCATTGCACCACTCATTAAAATAATACGAATCTTAGCGGGAACCCTATGTAGCAAGAATAAAAACCTCGGCCTAAAATCAGCTTATGATAACCTAATACAGTTGAAGGTTGATTTATCTAAATTGTTCTTGCAAATCAGAATATGGAGTGGCACAGTATAATATAAATTTTCTTCATATTCGATTGATATATCAGCCTACAACTAGTTAAATACTAAAGAGAGAGAATCGTAAGACGATAAATTAAAACGTGATTTAGAAGTTACGATCCAACAATATTAAGTTAGAAGCCTTTACAATTTCTGTGCATTCCTTAAAATACTGTGTGGAGTTATCTCCCAGTTATTCATTGACTCTTAAGCAATCCCAAATTAGATTTGGAAAAATTAAAATAGACTACATTATCTTTTTTTTTTCATCGGCTTATGATAATATGGATTAGGAATAATAATTAATTGATTTTAGGCTCTTGTGTGCTTCAGCTTTCATTTTTATTTAATTGTCATTAAATAAAAAATCTTATTGGTTTGTACATTGCATGCGAGGAGGGATAGATAAGAATATTGCCATCAATAAAACTGTGCATAAGGTATTCGCTGGATTTGTTATCAGTGAAGGAGATATTGATTTACAGAAGCAAGCATGGTGCAGATAGGAAGATGAGATGAGGTATCAGAATTTTCGGATATTCTAGCATCAGAAGAAAAGTTGCAGGGTTAAAACATTCATCCACTGAAAAAAAAAATCACAAAACTTGCATTAAGTAAGTAGAAGAAACTGAAGCCCTTTTGATTTTCTGTGTTTCCAGATGCTTTGAAAACATTAGGAGCAATAATTTAGATTTCTTCAGACTTCTCAGTATCACCTATCCTGAAGTGGATGACAGAAACAAGAACATCTGCTGTGGAATGATTGTTGCAAAATTGATTGTGAAATGATTGTGATTCCATACTTGGAATTGCAAGTACAGATTAGACAACCAAGATTCTTAAATAATTAAAAGAATCCATTACAAATACTTATACATAATGAATTCTTTTAATTATTTTGGAAACATGCTGAGGTGGCAGCAGTCAGTAGTTGGATGCTACAGCCTGCCTGCCTTCCCCCCACACCCTCTTTTTCTCTTTTGGAAGATCAACAAGATTGATGGACGACAAACATATCTTCATAATACATTGTGCAGATAGATTGATCAGCAGTGTGATGTAAAGACATCTGAATCCATTTATACAATTTTACATAATTTTTCTATGAACATAATTTTTTAAGTCAAATTATTAAGTTAGAATTAGAAAATATGTATGTAAATATCATTATGTCGATGCAGGTTTAAGCTCTGATGTCAGAATGATTTTCTTTTGTAAAAAGAATCTTCTTCTTCTGCAGCTTCTCCCACTTGAGTGAGGTCACTGTTGATGATGAGTCTCCTCCACATCCTCCTGTCTTGGGCTGTCACCACATCCAAGTTCTTCATCCTCAAGTCCTCTTCTATCAGCTCCCTCCATCTCTTCTTTGATCGCCCACGCTTCCTCCTTCTTTTCACATTCATCTGCATGACCCTTCTTCCCACATATTGGCCTCCCTCCTCATCACATGACCAAACCATCTCAACCTTGCCTCCTTTATCTTCGTTCCTAAGTTCATAACTTTCACTGTTCCCCTCACATAGTCATTTCTCAGATGATCCTTTCTGGTCACACCGCACATCCACCTAAGCATCTCTGCTACTTCCATCCTGCTGATGTTATTTTTCCTTAGGGCCACAGTTTCTATAGCATACGTCATAGCTGGCCTCACTACTGTCCTATAGATTTTACCTTTCAGATTGATTGGCACCCTCTTATCGCATAACACTCCAGCCATCTCCCTCCAGTTCCACCAACCCACTTGTATCCTGCATCCCACTTCCTTCTCAGCTCCTCCATCTTCTTCCACTGTTGAACCTAAGTATCTAAAGTTCCTCACCTTCCTGATGACATTTCCTTCCAGCTCTAGATCTGTCTCCTCGCCGCTGCCCACTGTGCAACACATACTCTGTCTTCCTTCTGCTCAGTCTCATACCTCTCACTTCCAGTACTTTTCTCCATCTTTCCAGTTTAGTTCCCGCTTCTTCTCTTTAATCTGCACACAGCAAGATGTCATCTGCATACAACATTGTCCAAGGCGCATCTTCTCTCACCTCCTCTGTCACCACCTCCATCACAATATTAAACAGAAACGGACTTAATGCTGCTGACCCTTGATGCAAGCCAACTGTTACTTGAAAACTCTGTCTGTCCTAGACAGGTCCGAACACTTGTCTTCACATTTCTGTACATCTCCCGCACCAACCTGACATATTTCTCTGGAACCTTCTTCTCCCTCAGACACCTCCAGACTTCTTGCCTTGGCACTCTATCGTATGCTTTCTCCAGATCAATAAATGCCAGATGTAGCTCCCGTTGTTTCTCTCGAAACTTTTCCATCGTAACCCAAAGATAGCATCTGTTGTTAATCTACCAGGCATGAAGCCAAATTGTTCCTTTGCAATCTCCACCTCCTTCCTCAATCTTCCATCAAGAACCCTTCCTAGGATTTTCATCGTGTGGGACATCAACTTTATTCCTCTGTAATTTTTATAGTCTTGTGCATCCCCTTTACCCTTGTAGATGGGGACAAGAGTACTCTCCTCCATTCCTCGGCTATATTTTCCTGTTGGCAAACTTTCATGAACAGCTCCCACAGCAGGTCAATTCCCTCTTCCCCCCAGTGCCTTCCATGCCTCACTGGAATCCTGTCGGGCCCACCAATTTTCCATTCCTCATCCTCTTCATGGCCTCCGTCACTTCCACTCTACTGATGTTCTGCACCATCCCCTCAGAAGGCTGCCCCTTCTCTGTGAGTCCTTGCATTTTCCTCATTCAAAAGTCCCTCAAAGTATATTCTCCATCTGTTTCTTATGTCCACATCCCTCCATAATATTCTTCCTTCAGCATCTTTGATCTGCCTCACATGTAAGATGTCCTTTGCTGCTTTATTTCTACATTTCGCTAGTTGGTAAATTTTTCTCTATCCTTCCTTTGTTTCTAATTGATCATACAGATCTTGATATGCTATGGCCTTCACCTGTGCCACAACTCTCTTGGCTTTTTGCTTTCTCTCTCTGTACATCTCTCTGTCCTTTTCCACCCTTCACTCATCCCACTTCTGCTTTGCCTTCCTCTTAGCTCTCACTGCCACTTGTACATTATTATTCCACCACCAACGCTCCTTCTGCTCTCTAATCTTCCCAGATGTCTCATCAAGCACCTCGATTGCACACCTGAGGATCACTTTTGAATTATGTTTCCACCAATCTTGTACACTTTCCAGTCCATCCGAAATCCTCTCTAACACCCTCTCCCTAAAACGATTCCTCACACTCTCTTCTTTTAAGCGAAACCACTTAATTGTCTTCATCCCATGGCTTCCAGAGGGTTCTTATCTTCGATCTTATTTTAAAGTCTGCGCATAGCAGTCAGTGTTGCTGTGTCACTTGATCTGCTGGAATTACATTACAATTTGTCACAACCTTAAGATGTTTTCTTATAGTCAAAATGTAGTCAATTTGTGACCTGTTGTTACCACTTCTAATTGTTATCAAATGTTCTTCCCTATTGTAGAAAAACGAGTTCACAATTGCCAGATCAAACGCTACTGCAAAGTCCTCAACCCTCTCTCCTTCCTGACTCATCATTCCCACTCCGTGGCCACCATGCACCCTTTCACCATTCTGTCTCTCTCTGTGTCCGTTCAAGTCTCTTCCTTCTCGTTTTCTTCCAGTTCCCTCATTTCTTCATCCAACACGTTCCAGAACTCATATTTCTCCTCTGCTGTACAGCCAACTTGCAGGGCATATACACATAATACAACCACCTGATCTTCTCCAAGACCCAATTTCATTCGCATGATCCTGTCATTCTTTCTACCCACTTCCAGTACTTTGCCCTTCATTCTGCCACACACCACAATTCCTACACCATTTCTTCCCTCGTTATTCGCTCCAGAGTAGAACAATTTATATCCATCTCCCAGTTCCTTTGCCTTTCCCCCCTTCCAACTTGTCTCCTGCACACATAAAATGTCCATCTTCCTCTTCCTCATTATATCTACCACCTCTCTTCCCCTTCCAGTCATGCTTCCAACATTCAGTGTTCCCACTCGCAACATCCTCTCCACCTGCTGCGCTCGCTTCTTTAACCGCACCCGCCCTTGATGCGGTAGCCCTCGTCCACTTCTCGCAACTGTAGGGTGATGTGGCTGCACGTCGCTTAAGGGGATACGCCCTAGCCCTTAAATCATTTTCTCTTTGACTTGTATCATAACTAGAGCTGGCAGTGAAGTTTTACGACTGGATGCCCTTCCTGACATCAACCCTCGCCATTTATCTGGGCTTGGGATCGGCACCTATTGAGGCTAGCTTGCCTCCTTTGGTGGCTGCATAAGACGAAATGACTTAGCAAGATAGGAAAGATTCACCTCTAGCCCTCGAATACTCTAATAGCATCAGTGGGGAAGGAGCAAGGAGAGGAGAAAGAAGCAAAGAAAGAAGGGGAGGGATCAGTCTACAGAATAATATAACAGATGTATATTACATAAAGTAAGGCATGGTCCAGCATCTGGTACCTTGGGTTTGCCATGCCCATACTCACTAATGTGAGCCCTTGAGGTACTTTTGTAAAAAGAATGAGATATAGTAATTCACATATGGATTTTCTCTTTGTAAAAAACTAAACTTTTAAGCGTTACCACAACTAAAATAAAAAGTCATTACTGGGAAACATTTGATTTAGCAGCAACAAGAAGAATTAGCAGTTGTACATATCTTTTTATCTCACTGAATTGAAAACACTTACAGGTTTTTCTGTAGATTATGTTAAATAGACATCAAGTGAAAGCTCTCTTGATTGTACCTCTGATAAACACATCTTATCTGCCATTACTCACCTGCTGTTTGCCTTTTTTGATGCCCATCTCTTGTGATGTCATTCACATAGTTGTATTAATTGAAAATATAGAGTATGCTCTACTGTAAAATGAGAAGAATAGCAGATGGACACAAGAAGAAAAGAATACATTAGGAGAATTAAGAAAGGAACAGAGCTGTGTAAAATGAGAAGGAAGAGTTGTTAATGATTCCTTAAAAAAAATAAAAACAATAATAATAAAAATAAACACCAGGAAGAAAAATCAGTTTCTGCTGTCATTGAAAGGTTCTAGACACACTAATTTACTTTTAATGATAAATGTGACCTGAATTTTTTTTTGGTGACAATTGAAAAGAAAACCTACTGTTATTTATGTATCTGGCATCTACCATTTAGAACCAGATGAATGTTCCAAAGTGACTGTGTTCTTCTAGTTCACCTTTAGATAAAGTACTTGATTTCTGTTTGAACACAGACCAAACATATTTACAGTAAGCTAGGAACAGGTGAGGATTTTTATTGATCTGTATGTGTGACTGCATACAAGAACTTTTGCTGTTATTATTATTTATTTATCTTTGGAAACCTCCACTAAATCAGATTGTTCAAGAATTGTTCTTGAAAGCATATACAGGCAGGTCTCGGTTTACGACGGTTCAGTTTACGGCAATTCATAATAACGCAGGATGCCTGCATGTGCTTTCTTACTGTAGTGTGGTCTGACTGAGAAATGACGCTAGCAGGCACTCTAGTGTTTGAGTGTTTACCGAGCTACTACGACGTATATGTATCAAACCTAGTTTTACTCTTGAATCTACCTAATTGTTCTATTTAATTTTTTTTATATACATACGTATTTAAATTGATAAAGTATACATAATTACATGGGGTGCTTGTGTCAAATCTGTATAACTGAGATGAGACCTTCACATAGCCTTTAAAGGAATATGGAGAACTAACCAGGGCTTCTGACCTAATGTCCAATCTCCACCTTCTTGTGGTGCACCCTGTTAGGTATCTACCTGGATACTGAACAAAAGAGGATGGGCTGGCAATTTGGGATTTAGCCGACCAAATTGTATTCTTATTGGCTTAAACCACAATATTAAATGATGGTACAACATGATAGAATTTCATGCCAGCTGGGGGTGTCGCCCGGTTAAACAAGGCCCCCGTTTTTTTTGCCAGGGAACCAGGGTGAACAGCGAAAAGTCAACTACTGGAACAAATCCTAAAACACACCCCAACTCAACATCACCAGAGTTAAAGATCGGTACTATCAACATAAGAAGCCTGAATGGCAAAGAAATGGAGCTAGCTGAGAAATTAGATAAGTACCAGATCGACATAATAGGGATGACTGAAACAAAAAAGACAAAAACTGATGAGATCTTTCTGAGCAATAAATACAAAATGTTATATTCAGGCAATGACAATCAAGGAAAAGAAGGAGTAGCCATTGTATTCAACATTAAATATGAGGTTAATCTTCTTGAATGGCAGGCAGTCTCAAGTAGAGTGATGTGGGCAAATATCAGAATGGGGAACTGGACAATGAGACTTATTTGTGCCTATGGTCCCACAGAAGGTTCTACTAAGGTAGAAGTGGAGGAATTTTTTGAGGATTTAGAGAAAGCAACTGACACAATGAAAAAGGAAAAGTTGGTCCTTGTTGGGGATCTAAATAGCAGAGTAGGAAATGACTGTCAGATATACAAAAATATTTTGGGAAAATTTGGAGAAAAGAGCAAAGCTAATAATAATGGCAAATATCTGTTGGATTTCTGCTCAGGACATGGACTGGTTATTACTAATACCATGTTCCAACATAAAAATGTGCACAAATTCACATGGAGAGAAGAGGCAAGAAATAAGAAAACTCTTATCGACTATGTTATTCTCGTGGAATGATAGCACAGTGATAAAAAACACTGACCAGGCATGCAATCAGGAATACATATCCATGCTTGAAGTAGAAAAAGCCATCAAAAGTCTGAAATGTGGAGAGGCAGCTGGAGTAGATGACTATGTTATTGTTGATAGCGATGTTTTCTCCCTTGTGCAGGACACTAGAGTGTACAGAGAAATTGAAATTGGACCTCATTTAGTCTTGAGCAGGATAAAATTGAATTTCATGTTGAAAAGAAGAACATGTAAGAAAGTTTTAAAATGAATAAAAGTTGAGCAGCTCTCAGAGGTGAAGTTTAGACTAAAATATACAAACATTATTCAAGAAAAAATGAGAGAGTTTGAGAACAGGAATCAAACCTTGAAGATTCATTGGCAAGCTCTGAAGAAAACATTGATTGATTCAGCCAGAGAGGCATGTGGTGAGGTTGTCTACAAGGATAAAAAAATCAGAACTCCCTGGTGGACACAGGAAGTTAAAGAGGCAGTGAAGGAAAAGAAGAAAGCATATTAAAAGTTCCTGGAAAATAAGTTAGCTTGTGCTCTTAGAGAATACAGAGACAAATGTAAGAAAGCTAAACACTGTGTAAAATTAGCTAAACAAAAGTCATGGGAAGACTTTGGTAAGAACATAAAAAATCATTATCAAGAAGGTGGCAAGATATTCTGGAGGTTGATGAAGAGGCTCAGAAATGGAGTAAAGAGTGCTGTAAAAGGAGTTAGAGATGATAATGGTGATATGAAAACTGGAGAAAATGATATCCTTGAAGTATGGAGTAATTACTTCAAAAAATTGCTAAATGAAACTAGCAGCGATGATAGCACAGTGATAAAAAACACTGACCAGGCATGCAATCAGGAATACATATCCATGCTTGAAGTAGAAAAAGCCATCAAAAGTCTGAAATGTGGAAAGGCAGCTGGAGTAGATGATATTAGACCAGAAATGCTCAAGTTTGGGGGTATAAAAGTTTTACAGTGGGCTACACTGCATAGTTCAGAGGGCCTGGACAGAATGATAAATTCCAGATGATTGGAGTATAGCTCTCATAGTGCACATGTAGAAAAAAACAAAATAAAACTGATTGTGAGAATTACAGAGGTATTTTTCTAGTGAGTGTTCCTGGTAAGATTTATGCCAGTATACTTGAGAAACGGTTGAGATGGATTGTGGAAGAGAAGCTTGGTGAGGAACAAGCTGGATTCAGGCAAAATAGAGACTGTCAGGATCAGATTTCACTTTACGACAGATAGTTGAGAAATCATGGGAATATAACAATGATCCGTAATTAAGTTTTGCAGATGTGGAAGAGGCATATGACAAGGTGTCAAGAAAGAAGATTTTCAAAACACTACAGTTATATGGTGTCGATGGGGCATTATATCAAACAATACTTAGTCTTTATTTGAGTTGTAAGTCAGCAGTTAGAATTGAAGGAAGTACAGGGAGATGATTTAATGTTAAATCTGGTGTCAGACAAGGATGTACATTATCACCTCTGTTATTCATTATCTATATGGATCGCATTATGAAGGAAAGTGTATTAAACATGATATCAAAATTGGAGATGTTAATGTCAGCTCTTTGCTTTATGCGGATGATGTTATACTTCTAAATAAATCCCCTACAAGTCTGCAAGATTCTCTGACTAAATTGAATAGCTGTTGTAATAGATATGGTATGAAGGTCAGCAATAAAAAGACAAAGACAATGAAAATAGGCGGAATCGTTGAA
This sequence comes from Typopeltis vanoorti, assembly GCF_054136105.1. Classification (NCBI taxonomy): domain Eukaryota; kingdom Metazoa; phylum Arthropoda; class Arachnida; order Uropygi; family Thelyphonidae; genus Typopeltis; species Typopeltis vanoorti. Next base: position 69,254,094 of record NC_143552.1, on the reverse strand, counting down.
AATGTCAACTGTGTTGTGATCAGAGAACCTGTGGAACAAGTAAAGCATTTCAGCTACTTAGGCACGATTTTTAGTGAAGATGGTAAATTAAATATGGAAATAGACAACAGAATCAACAAAGCTGGTAAGATAGGAAGTCAACTGAATAAATTCATATGGAATAAGAGAGAAATTAGTCAAAACACTGAATTAGCTGTATACAAGACTGTTCAAACCAATTTTAACTTATGGATCTGAGAGCTGGGTCAGAAATAAAACACTTGACCAAAGACTGGAGAATGCAGATATGAGAGTCCTGAGAAAGATTAGGCGCATGAACATATGGCATCAATGACAATATCATATCAAAAACGAGGATATTACGATGTTATCGAAATTACTTGGATATTAATGAAAGAACTTGATGTTGTCATCATCCAGGAATGCGTTAGCAGAGCTAATCTGAGGTGGTGTGGTCACTTAAACAGAATGGGCGAGGAAAGATTAGCCAAACAAGTGTTCTCTGCCACTTATTCTGCAGGAAAAAGACCCAGAGGAAGACCAAGATATAGGTGGATTGATACGGTAAAAAAGTGCCTTAGAAGATAGATATATAAATATAAGATCTGGCAATGTTGTAGCTTTGACAAGTAACAGATTGATTTGGCAGAAAATTGTAGGTAGGAAGTTAGTAATGATGTAAATTTTTCATTAGTACGATGATGTCCTGTACACCCCTTGAGGGTAAGTGTCAGGAATTTGATGATGACATAATTACATACCATGTCTGATAAAATAAGTGCAGAAAAGTTAGTGGAACTTGGGGGTTAAGAAGGCCCAGAAATCAATCGCACTTGAGAAGAAGATGGAGGTGATTCGAAGAATGAACTATGGGCAGATATGTGCTGTCTGTAGAAGTATGAACTTAACCTCCATCGACTATTACTGGAATTATGAAAAATGCAGATAAAATAAAACAGTCTGCGCAACAATCTACCGCAGTACTAAATCCAAAACATGTAAGTTATAGCAGAGGTAAACTTCTTAAAAAAATGGGAAATATATTATCATTATTGGTGGATGACTTGAATCAGAAAAGCATTCCTCTGACACATTCTTTTATAACTGAGCAAGCAAAAACAATTTTTGATGATCTTAAAAAGACAGATGGAGGCGAAGAAACATTTTTGCAGATGTTGCGGTAGCGGCTACTTTTCCTAAAGAATTTCAAGACTGTGTAGAACATGGAAGTTGTCCTCCTGATCTGATTTTTGATGTTGATGAGACTGGGCTCTACTGGAAAAAATTTCCATCATGCACCTTCATTTCCTGTGAAGAACGTTCTGCTCCAGGTTTTAAAGCTTCAAAAGATAGAATTATGCTTTAGTTGGGTGCAGATGTCTTCGGAAAACTTTGAAGCTTAAACCAATGTTGGTGTATCATTCACAGACACCACGCATCTTCAAGGGTCTAAAAGCCATGCTGCCAGTCTATTGGAAATGGAACAAGAAAGCTTGGTTACACAAGACGTTTTTATAGATTCGTACACAAATTATTTTTGTACTACTGTGCTTCGCTTCTGTAAAGAAAATGATTTGCCAGCCAAGGCATTGCTTCTCTTGGATAATGCCCTGGACATCCTCAAAACTTTGCTGAAGTAAGAACACCATTGGATGTCAAGGTTGTTTGCATGCCCCCAACACAACATTGCTTTTGCAACCGATGGATCAGGGGATTATATCAATCTTCAAAGCCTATTACCTCCGTATGACATTTATGAAAATAGTAAGAGTCTTGGACACTTCAGGAAGAACTATTAAAGACTATTGGCGGTCATTCGATATTTTGAAGGGCATTAAAGGCAGCTTGGAATGAAGTGTCAGCAAAGTGTTTAAAAGGAGCATGGCGAAAACTTCTTCCAGCATTTATGCATGACTTTGAGGAATTAGAGCAAGAGGAGAATGTTATTGAAGATTTTATTACCAAGCTTGCGCGATAGGTGGAATTGGACGATATTACAGCTGAAGATGTGACAGAAGTCTTAGACAGACATGATAGACCGCTTTCCAATGAAGACTTTAAAGAATTAGCCGAACAATTAAGTCAACATCCAAAGGAGGAGAAAGAAAACGAAGAAGGTCTCCTGAGAGATATAAAAATGACTAATTTACAGTGTATCCTTACAAGCATAGAGACATTGACTGATGAACTCTGTAAAATGGACCATGATTGGGAACGGAGTGCGAATGTAAAACGGAATGTAATCGCATCTATTTGACCTTACACTGAACTCCTTAAAGAAAGAAAAAGAAAATCTAGGCAGTTAACACTGGATACTTTTTCAAAAAAAAATGCAGGTGATCCGAAACCAGGAACTTCAACATTGAAATATGTAATATCTTTTCGAAGTTTCATATTTTTTGTATAGAATTTTGTTTTCATTATTAATAATTTTATTTTAACAAATATATATGTATGTGTTATCAAAGCTTTAAATATAATAATGTTACACATACTTCATGTGCATATTTTTTAACTGTGCAGAACATAACTTTGTACCTCCAATTAAAATTAGGTTCATTTTACGCCGATTCGGTTTATGCCTGTTTTTTCAGGAAAGAAAGTGAGGCGTAAACTGAGGGCTGCCTGTATTTTGAAATTTCAAAATATATGCTTTCCTGAACAATTTTTTTTCTTAAACTATTCATATTTTTGTATGTCATTTATGGATTTTGAAATTTCAAAATATATACTTTCCTGAACAATTTTTTTTTTCTTAAACTATTCATATTTTTGTATGTGATTTATGCATTTGAATGTGTTACTTTCTTTCTGGACAGACAAAACTACTTGTAATATGAGACTAATTTAAAGGCTTGACTCATGATTTTTAAAGTTTGAGTGTGTCTGTAGGTTAATAGAAGGATCGTTATTTTATATACAGTGGAACCTCAGTTGTCGAACACCTCTGTTCTCGAACAATTCGGTTTCCGAACAAAAAATGCCCCGGTTTCTGAACAGGCAAACAGCAACCACGTGCTCCACATAGTGAGCTATAAGGCGGGAAAGCGTCAGTTACGCAGCAGCCGTCATTCAGTGCAGACACCTGGTCAAATTTGCAGTGAGTTTTCTTGATTTTCTTTGTGTTGATTTAAGAAAAATTCAATAATTTAATAATTTAAGAAAAAAAAACTACAAAAATTGTTGTTGTTTTTTTTCTCTTAAATTATTATTAATTAAGCCACCATGGGGCCCCAGAAGGATAGTGATAGCAGCAAAGCGAAAAGAAAAGTTGTTAGAACCATGATAGAGATGAAAAAAGAAATCATATCCAAACATGAAAATGGAGTTCGTGTCTCAGATCTTGCTATGCAGTTCGGTATGGCGAAATCAACAATCTGTACAATAGTCAAAAATATAGAGATGATCAATTTTCATCTATATTTTATCTATTTATTGTGTTTATTCTTTTTATGTAAGATTTTATGCATTTTCATTATGTTTGTATACGATCTGATCCATGAAGTACTGTTGTAAAGATTTAAATAAACAATTATCTGGGATTCGGGAACAGATTAATCCATTTTACATTAATTCTTATGGGAAAATTGTTTCAGTTTTCGAACAATACAGTTTCCGAACAGCCTTCGGGAACGAATTAAGTTCGACAACCGAGATTCCACTGTAGTTCTAATTTTTTACATGTTGAATTCACACCCACCCACACACACACACATTGATAACAAAATCCTTAAAGATGTACACTCAGATCTCTTTTTATACGGATTTGAAGTTATGCGGTATAGTATGCCGACAGATACAAGACCTTACAACACTTCTGCGCATGTTGACAGAAGGAGAATGCATTCCGATAATAGGGTAATCCAGCGTTTCCCAAACTTTTTTACTACGACGGAACACTTCACAAATCCCGAAATTTTCATGGAACACCTTGGTTATTTTGTAATAATAAATTAACAATTAATAATTAATTGTTAATTTAGCTGATTTATTATAATTAATTGATCATTAATTATTAATTAATTAAACATAAACATCGTTAAATTAATTTGTGCTAATTTTCATTGACATATCCCATTCTGATCACCAAAAATGTATAACATTATTATAAGTACTTATGAGTGAATGCAGACTTTTTCTCCTGTGTGTTGGTAGTTTTCCCCTCCTTTTGTACATCCTAAGATCGCTTTGTAGGCTGGAGGTGGATGAATCACTATCTGTTGCATCACAAACACCTTCAATAAGAGATTTCTTAACACCAAAATTAAAGAAAATTCCTTGTCTCTTATTCATATTAAAATGTAAATCTGTAGGCCTATTACTTTTAAAAAAGCATGGCACTACGGTTTCGAAACAAACACTTTCACCCTACAATAGGAACTTGTGAAGTATTCAGTATTACTAGATCTGAGAACCGGATACAGACTACCTTGATCTTCAATTTCAGTGGAAAAATTTTCTTTATACTTGCTTGCTGATTGGTCACTAACATTTGCAACACAGATGTTATTTTGTTCAGTTTTGAGAACAGAGGATACACTGCACATTGTTGTAATCGGCTTGCAGGCAATTTTTATGACCGGTCATAAACAGTGGTATTCCCTTTCCCGAATGTTGAAAGGTTTCGATGTGTGAAAATTAAACAAAATCTAAGCAAAATGTCTAAATAACATCTGTGTAACAAAAGTAAATAACATTTGTTCCGCAGATGTTATTTAGACATTCTGGGTCTGAGCTTTTCGACATATTCACAAATGTTATTCTCCTCAGAATATTTCCACTATAACATATTTATTATGGGGTGCTTAAGGGTCAAAGCTGTATAACCGAGAGGAGACCTCCACATAGCCTTTAAAGGAATGCGGAGAACCGACCAGGGCTTCTGACCTAATGTCCAATCCTCACCTTCTCATGCTGCACCCTGTTGGGTATCTATTTAGATACTGAATGAACGAGGATGGGCTGGCAATTTGGGATTTAGCCGACCAAATTGTATTCTTATTGGTTAAACCAAAATAAAAAATGATGGTACAACATGACAAAATTTCACGCTGGCTGGGGCGTCGCCTGGTTAACCAAAGCCCCCATTGTTTTCACCAGGGAACCAGGGCGAACAGCAAAAAGTCAGCTACTGGAACAAATCTGAAAACAAACCCCAACTCAACATCACCAGAGTTAAAGATCGGTACTTTCAACATAAGAAGCCTGAATGGCAAAGAAATGGAGCTAGCTGAGGAATTAGATAAGTACCAGATCGACATAATAGGGGTGACTGAAACAAAAAAGACAAAAACTGGTGAGATCTTTCTGAGCAATAAATACAAAATGTTATATTCAGGCAATGACAATCAAGGAAAAGAAGGAGTAGCCATAGTATTCAACATAAAATACGAGGCTGATCTTCTTGAATGGCAGCCAGTCTCAAGTAGAGTAATGTAGGCAAATATGAGAATGGGGAAGTGGACAATGAGACTTATTTGTGCCTATGGTCCCACAGAAGGTTCTACTAAGGTAGAAGTGGAGGAATTTTTTGAGGCTTTAGAAAAAGCAACTGACACAATGAAAAAGGAAAAGTTGGTCCTTGTTGGGGATCTAAATAGCAGAGTAGGAAATGATTGTGAGACATACAAAAATATTTTGGGAAAATTTGGAGAAAAGAGCAAAGCTAATAATAATGGCAAATATCTGTTCGATTTCTGCTCAGGACATGGACTGGTTATTACTAACACCATGTTCCAACATAAAAATGTGCACAAATTCACATGGAGAGAAGAGGCTAGGAATAAGAAAAGTCTCATTGACTATGTTATTGTTGATAGTGATGTTTTCTCCCTAGTGCAGGACACCAGAGTGTACAGAGGATTTGAAATTGGAAGTGATCACTATTTAGTCTTGAGCAGGATAAAATTGAATTTCATATTGAAAAGAATAACATGTAAGAAAGTTTTAAAGCGAATCAAAGTTGAGCAGCTCTCAGATGTGAACTGTAGACTAAAATACACAAAGATTATTGAAGAAAAAATGAAAGAGTTTGAGAACAGGAATCAAACCTTGGAGATTCAGTGGCAAACTCTGAAGAAAACAATGATTGATTCTGCCAGAGAGGCATGTGGTGAGGTTATCTGCAAGGATAAAAAAATCAGAACTCCCTGGTGGACACAGGAAGTTAAAGAGGCAGTGAAGGAAAAGAAGAAAGCATATCAAAAGTTCCTGTCAAATAAGTCAGCTTGTGCCCTTAGAGAATACAGAGACAAATGTAAGAAAGCTAAACAGTGTGTAAAACTAGCTAAACAAAAGTCATGGGAAGAGTTTGGCAAGAATATAGAAGGTGGCAAACTATTCTAGAGGTTGTTGAAGAAGCTTAGGAATGGGGAAAGAGTGCTGTAAAAGGAGTTCGAGATAATAAAGGTGACATGAAAACAGGAGAAAAAGATATCCTTGAAGTATGGAGTAATTACTTTGAAAAACTGCTAAATGAAACAAGCAGTGATGACAGCACAGTGGTAAAAATCACTGACCAGGCATGCAGTCAGGAATACATATCCATACTTGAAGTAGAAAAAGCCAACAAAGGCTTGAAATGTGGAAAGTCAGCATGAGTAGATGATATTCGACCAGAAATGCTGAAGTATGGTGGTATAAGAGTCTTACAGTGACTGCACTGCATAATTCAGAAAGCCTGGACAGACGAACGAATTCCCGATGATTGGAGTAGAGCTCTCATAGTACCCATATATAAAAAAGGAAATAAAACTGAATGTGAGAATTACAGAGGTATTTTCCTACTGAGTGTTCCTGGGAAGATCTATGCAAGTATACTTAAGAAACGGTTGAGAAGAATTGTGGAAGAAAAGCTTGGTGAAAAACAAGCTGGATTCAGGCCAAGTAGAGGCTGTTAGGATCAGATCTTCACTTTACGATAAATAGTCGAGAAAGCATGGGAATATAACAGAGATCTGTATTTAAGTTTTGTTGATTTGGAAAAGGCATATGACAAGGTGCCAAGAGAGAAGCTATTCAATACACTACAGTTATATGGTGTCAATGGGGCATTATATCAAGCAATACTTAGTCTTTATTTGAGTTGTAAGTCAGCAGTTAGAATTGAAGGAAGTACATGAAGATGGTTTAATGTTAAATCTGGTGTGAGACAAGGATGTAAATTATCCCCTCTGTTATTCATTATCACATTATGATAATAATATGGATCACATTTTGAAGGAAAGTGGTATTAAACATGATATCAAAATTGGAGATGTTAATGTCAGCTCTTTGCTTTATGCGGACAATGTTATACTTCTAAATAAATCCACTACAAGTCTGCAAGATTCTCTGACTAAATTGAATAGCTGTTGTAATAGATATGGTATGAAGGGCAGCAATAAAAAGACAAAGACAATGAAAATAGGCAGAATCGTTGAAAATGTCAACTGGTTGTGAACAGAGAACCTGTGGAACAAGTAAAACATTTCAGCTACTTAGGCACAATTTTTAGTGAAGATGGTAAATTAAATATAGAAATAGACAACAGAATCAATGAAGGCTGGTGTAGTAAGAAGTCAATTGAATTAATTCTTATGGAATAAAAGAGAAATTAGTCAAAACACTAAATTAGCTGTATACAAGACAGTATTCAAATCAGTTTTAAGTTATGGATCTGAGAGCTACGTCAGAAGTAAAACACTTGACCAAAGACTAGAGACCGCAGATATGACAGTCCTGAGAAAGATTATAGGTGTGAACAGATGGCATCAATGGCAATATCATATTAAAAACGAGGATATTAATAAAGATCTTGACATTGTCAGCATCCAGGAATGCGTTTGCATAGCTAATCTCAGGTGGTATGGTCACTTAAACAGAATGGGCGAAGAAAGATTAGCAAAACAAGTGTTCTCTGCCAGGTTGGCAGCAAAACGACCCAGAGGAAGACCAAGATGTAGGTGGAGTGATACGGTACAAAGTGCCTTAGACGATAGAAATATAAGATCTGATAATGTTGGAGTTTTGACAAGTAACAGACTGATTTGGAGGAAAATTGTAGATAGGAAGTTAGTAATGATGTAATTTTTTTCATGTAGTTCTTGTCATATCCTGTACACCCCTTGAGGGTACATGGCAGGAATTTGATGATGATGATGATAACATATTTATTCATGAAAAATGCTTAGAAAACTAAAATGACAAATTCCAGGAGAACTTCTTGCAGAACACAGTTTGGGAAACTCTGGTCATTGTGGGATGAGTTGTTTATTATTACACCGGCAGAAAATTAACTTCTCTTTTATGATCATTGTAGTTTTTAAAGTGGTAACTATTTTGCTTGTATAACAGTTGGAAAATTTTATCTATAAAGCATGTGATTTCGCGTGTTGTTGACCAATTTGTTCATCGCCGTTGTACATAAGGAACAGCTTGTTGCAGCACATTCTGGCATAATGTGATAACGTGTAATCAGTAAGTGTTCTTGAAGTTTAATTTTGCATGTGAGTAAGTGTTTGTCTTTTTATTATCGGAAGTCTAAATTTTGCTAATTGGTATTTTAAAGATTTAATTTGGCCCAGTGGAGAAAAAAAAGCACCAAAGAAAAGCAATTTCTTTGGAAATTAAAATTGCAATTTTAGATCACTTAGCAAAAGGAGAGGGATCTATGGCGATTGGTAAAAATTTTTATTTAGGTGAATCTACTATAAGAGCAATTAAAAAGAATGAAGTCGCAATAAGAAAATCTGTCATTTCTGGCACAAAACTAAGTGGCAAATTATCATCGTACTCAGGAGATGCTTTATTAGAAAACATGGAACGAGCGCTCTTAATTTGGATTGAAGAATTAACTCAAAGAAGAATTCCTATAAGTGGTTATTTAATTAAACAAAAAGCTCTTCGGTTTTATGAACAGAGGAAGCATTTGGAGCCATCTACTTCCGCTTCCTAGGCTGATAAAGAATTTTCGGCTAGCAAAGGATGGTTAACCGGGTTTTTAAAAAGGAATGCACTTCATAACGTGAAGATTACAGGCGAGGTTGCAGCAGCAGATGAAGAATTAGCCAAAAATTTTCAAGAGAAGTTAGCCAAAATTATTGGAGATGTGGATATTATCCCGATCAAATGTTTAATGCTGATGAAACAGGATTGTTTTGGAAGAAAATGCCTAGTCGAACTTACATCACAAAGTCTGAGAAAAAAGCAAGTGGGTTTAAAGCAAGCAAAGATCAAGTAACGTTGTTATTTTGTAGCAATGCATCAGGAGATCGAATGTTGAAACCCCACCTAGTAAATCAATTTCTAAGACCCCATGCTCTAAATGGCAAAGATCTAAAACAGCTGCCGGTACATTGGATGACTAATACAAAGGCCTGAGTAACAATTGCTGTATTTACTGAATGGTTCAGTAATTGCTTTGTGCCAGAAGTGGAAACATACAAAAAGCTCTCGATTTTAAAGTTTTATTAATTGTTGACAATGCACCAAGTCATCTGCATTTAGAACATCCAAATGTGCAGCTAGAGTTTTTTCCACCCAATACAACAAGCATTATTCAGCCATGAGATCAAGGCATAATTGCCTTGATCTAATGGCTGAATAATGCCATTAGATCAAGGCAAATGATCTAATGGCATTATTCAGCATTATGAATCATGTTTGGAAATAATTTTCTATTTTGGACTGTGTAAATCATGTTGCATCTACCATCACTGAAATAAAACCACAAACTTTAAATGCCTGCTGGAAAGCAGCTTGGCCTTGATGTGTTGCAAACAGTGCAACCATGCAAACATCTACATTATCATTCTTTGACGATACTTGTGACATAACGATTATAAAATATATACACGTTTACACAAGAATAATATTTAATTTGCCAAATATTTCGGTCTGAATATTACAGATTATCTTCAGTGGCTACATAGAAATAGTTTTAAAAAACAAGGTGGAATACGAACAATTGATCATTCACACATAGAACAAGCCGCATGATGTCATATCGCTAAGTATTAGAAGAGTACACATTTTTAAAGTCATAATTAAAGATATTAATTCAGAAATGCATGTAATAATCTTAAATAACAGACTAATATAGGAAATTTACATTAAAAAAAAATTACTGTGTTATCCTGATTAAACTTTCCCAAATTTTTGATATAGATATACAGTCATTACGATTCAAGTTAGGACATTGAAGTAAGGCCTCCACACTTTCTTTAAATAAATGTTCAAATTTGTAGCAACCTCTGTGTAAGAGGAGAGTCTTGGACCAAAGGATGTTGTGGCTTGTTTCTAATCCGTGCTGAGCTAATCCAGATTTCTCGGGTTTGTTGTGTTGAATTGATGATCGATGCTCTTAAATTCTTTTTTCTAAAGAACGTCCAGTTTGTCCAAAGTAGGAAAGATTACAGTTACAAGGAACTTGATACACACCAGGTAGAGACAAGGTTGAGCGTTTATCTTTAGATGAAGGAAAATGTGTGGATAAAACACTGCCAAAAAACAGGAATCATAAAATGTTTAATCCGACAAGCCAAAACTAATTGTTCAACTTCTCATTTATTACAGAAAGAACTTTCGACTATCAAATATCACAAGAAACTAAATGGCTACTCCGAAAAGAGTACACATCTTTTCGATTCTTACAATCCAACACAGAACAGCAAAGATTCAATACATCGAGTTCCAATTCCTTACATTTCCGTGATTTCAGAACCAATTTCAAGAATTCTGAAGAAATATGATTTAACAGCCACTTATACACCTATTAACAAATTATCCACCCATTTTCCTTCATCTAAAGATAAATGCTCAACCTTGTCTCTACCTGGTGTGTATCAAGTTCCTTGTAACTGTAATCTTTCCTACTTTGGACAAACTAGACGTTCTATAGAAAAAAGAATTCAAGAGCATCAATCATCAATTCAAAACAACAAACCTAAGAAATCTGGATTTGCTCAGCATGGATTAGAAACAAGCCACAACATCCTTTGGTCCAAGACTCTCCTCCTACACAGATGTTGCTACAAATTTGAATGTTTATTTAAAGAAATTGTGGAGGCCTTACTTCAACATCCTAACTTGAATCGTAATGACTGTATATCTGTATCAAAAATTTGGGAAAGTTTAATCAGGATAACACATTAATTTTTTTTAAATTTTATTTTATTTTATTTTTTAATATAAATTTCCTATATTAGTCTAATGTTATTTAAGATTATTACATGAATTTCTGAATTAATATATTTAATTATGACTTTAAAAATGTTTACTCTTCTAATACTTAGCGATATTGCATCATGCGGCACGTTCTATGTGTGAATGATCAATTGTTCGTATTCCAGCTTGTTTTTTAAAACTATTCCTATGTAGCCACTGAAGATGGTCTGTAATATTCAGATCGAAATATTTGGCAAATTAAATATTATTGTTGTGTAAATATGTATATATTTTATAATCTACATTATCAGCTGAAATCATTACTTTGGCACATGAAATTGGTGGGGAAGGTTTGATGCATTTAGCCAGAACGATGTAGACGAATTGCTTGTGGATTATGCCTTAAGTGGTGATATTATTGGATATTGATTAACTTTAGATATCATCGAAGATCCAGAAAACGATAGTGAAGCAGAAGAAAATCCTGGCCCTCTCACTGCAAATATAATTCGAGGTCTTAAACTGTGCAATAAATTGGAAAATCATTTTCTTGTTAATGACACAAATTCTTAACGAGCCTTTAAATTCCAACGTTAGCTGAAGAACTGTATGTCTGGATATTGCGAGCTGTATAAAAAATTAGTGAAATCATCATCTCAAAGTTTAATCACTGATTACATTGTCAGAAGAAAAAAAATCAGCACAGAACGAGGGTGAAGCTAATTCTATTTGTGAAGAACCATTGCCTTTACCATACAGATCTGATGCACTGACTATCTCTTCTGGTGATGAAAGCGATTTTGTACCAGATCGCAAACGTTGCTGAATATTGTCTAATAGCGATGATAATTCTGATGACAAAAGGTAAAAAAAAAAAAAATGTTACTTTTCAATAAAATTAAATGAATAAAGTTTTAAAACAAACTTAAGCATTATTAAGTTATGTTAAATTTTTTCTTGACAATTATTCATAAGACTATTACACTTTTTTATATAATCTTTATCAAGTAGCTTTATTTTTTCCTCCTACATGTTTCGCCAATCTGTTTCTATTGGCATCTTCAAGGGAATACAAACTAGTAAGCTAAAATGAAGGTTACAGACTAGGTTATAACCGATGGTTTTCTAAATCATACAAAAAATTGGTATTGTGCGTGACAATGTGCGTGTCTCGTTAACGTGATTTATTCGTAATGGCTCATGACGTAATTGTTATGAAAGTTCATTTCTTTGATGTTTAATGATCTGATAAAAGGTTTCCAAATTTCTGGTAAAATTAGACCTTGATTCTTGTTTAGGTTTTCAGTTTTACGGACGACTGTAGCTGCTTCTTTAAAGGTTCTTGAATGGTAGTTATCTTCTATGTATGGCATAAAGCTCTTATCCCACTCAATGTGATGGTTAGTAGAGGTAAAGTGGCATGAAAGGCCTGAAATGTCTTGTCTGTTATTTCTGACATATCCTATGTGTTCTTTCTTTCTCGTTTCAAAGCTTCTAGATGTCTGACCTACGTAACTAATACCACATGAGCAAGGAATATTATATACTCCAGAGTACTTGTAGAATGTGTGAGGATCTTTCGGTGATCTTAAAAATTTCCGAATAGTGTTGATTGGTTTGAATGCCACTCTGATCCTATGTGGTTTTAAAAGGTTAGCTAATTTTTTGGAAAGGTTGTTGACAAAAGGAATCGTAATTGTACTGATATATTGGACGTCATCACGTTGTCGATGTGGTATATCAGTAAATTTATAAATTTGTGGTATATCAGGAAATTTTTAAAATCACCGAAAGATCCTCACCCATTCTACAAGTACTCTGGAGTATATAATATTCCTTGCTCATGTGGTATTAGTTATGTAGGTCAGACATCTAGAAGCTTTGAAACGAGAAAGAAAGAACACATAGGATATGTCAGAAATAACAGACAAGACATTTCAGGCCTTTCATGTTACTTTACTTCTACTAATCATCACATTGAGTGGGATAAGAGCCTTATGCCATACATAGAAGATAACTACCATTCAAGAACCTTTAAAGAAGCAGCTACAGTCGTCCGTAAAACTGAAAACCTAAACAAGAATCAAGGTCTAATTTTACCAGAAATTTGGAAAACTTTTATCAGATCATTAAACATCAAAGAAATGAACTTTCATAACAATTACGTCATGAGCCATTACGAATAAATCACGTTAACGAGACACGCACATTGTCACGCACAATACCAATTTTTTGTATGATTTAGAACCATCGGTTATAACCTAGTCTGTAACCTTCATTTTAGCTTACTAGTTTGTATTCCCTGAGGATGCCAATAGAAACAGATTGGCAAAACATGTAGGATGAAAAAATAAAGCTACTTGATAAAGATTATATAAAAAAGTGTAATAGTCTTAAGCATTATTATTTTCCTGAATTTTCATAAACTTTTTTTATGCAATTTTAGGTTTATTTTAATTCATTGTTTTGGTTTTATGCAGTTTTAGAAAATTATGGAATCCCTAAGGCCTTTTTTTGTGTGATTATTTATTTGCGGTTTTCTGTGGAACGTATCTACCGCATAAAAAGAGACCCAACTGTATCTTGTCCGATTCATTTAAAATGCCTGAGAATGTAATTCTAAGTTTTTCAAGTGTACATCCTAGTGAAACATCAAATACATACATCTGGGAGTAAAATACAATTAACCCGTATCATTAAAAAGGAGAAAATGGCCTTTTGGCTTTTGTCTTTAGAAATATTTCTGAAAAGATATTAATATTTGTAGTGCAGCCATGACATGATTTAAATAGCTATCACGGTAGCAAGGATAGTTACATTATGTAATCTCACTAAATATATAATTATGTAATCACAGGAAGTTAATTCAGCAGATAGTCAAGAAAATTAATACAGTTAATATTAGTGCACTATAGCAAACATCATTATAAAGAAATAACACACGTTTACAGTAAACTATGGAAATCCTCAGCTGAGTTCCAAAGCAGCAGTGCTATTTTAAGCTCACAGTTGCAGATGATGAAAGTTCTAAAAAAATTCACTATAGCAAGATCATTTACTAGCAGGTGAATGTCAAACTCCACTAATAATCTGGAAGACTTATTATGAGACCTTCAGCCCATCATTCATCATTACTCTGCCCATAGAGAGCACCACTTAAGATTTTAGAATTATGGCATTTGGTACTCAGTTTGCTGTTTATCTTCTGTGTACATGTGCATATGGTTATCTTTATGCCTGTGAAGATGGCATTGGGTAGCCAAAGTGAACTATTGGTGTAATGAATAAAATTTAGTTAAGTTATCCATAGATATGTTTCTTCTAATAAAACATATATGATAATCAGCATCTTTATATCTGCTACAGGTTATATTCACTCAGGCATTCATAAGGCATTTCTCAAGCTTTGACCACACTTGTATTTCCCATAATTGGAAAAATGTGTAGTATCATCATGAACTGTAACAGTCATCTTATAGCAGTAGTCCTGTAGGCTACTGCTATAAGATATACTACAAGATATACTGCTTATAGCAGTGGTCCTGTAGACTACTGCTATAAGATGCAAGAGCTGTAGGAACTGAGACTGCAGCTCTCTGCATAATATCCTTCCACCAACCTAAACTTTCATTGATCATTTCCACATTCCCAGATGTCCCTACTGAGAACTTTTTGGTTCTCTTGATATTAACATCTTGGGTCGTCTTGGGTCTCTTTTGTCTGTGTTAGCTCCCTCACATTTCCATCTGCTGGTAGTTGATTTTGGAGATAATGCAATCTTTTACAAATATCACCAACATATAGGATTCCATGTCATTGACTATTGATAACACTACTTTTGAAGTAAGTTCTGAAGTATATCTGATTAACAGTAATCTGATATACAGTAAACTCTAGGAAGTATAACATCATAATGCTTTTGACAGATATAGATTGTTTTCATTAATCTAAGAATAAGTTTTGAGGTCTGCTTTCCCTTTTCTTTTGGTTTATAAATTGCTATTTTGATAAAACAGTGCAATTTTGATGAACAAATTTTGTTTTGCAGTTTCCATAATTTCATCTCAGTCGTTTTTTTTTTTTTTTTTATCCTGTTATGTTAAATGACCATAGTTTGCTTTCATACCATAATGTGGGTACTGCTAAAAATATATATCCATAAAAATGTTTCTTTTCTTTTTTTTTAATACTAAAGTCTAAAAATCCTATCGTTAACCTATTAGATAACTTGGATGAACTCAAAATGGTGAAGAATTGAAGGAAGCTGGACTAGTAACATTGTCAAATATGATTTTTTTAAAGTATAGTAAGAGAGCCAGAATTGCAAATGGGAATCTTCCATTGATTTATGAACTCTTTGGGGGAGGGGGGGATAGTACAGAGGTGTAAATATTACTTTATTAACCATGCTACTGGCCAGGACGTATATATACGTCCACATTACCATGGATGCGACGTGCATATTAAAATTATAATACAATTGATATTACATTGAAATTTATGATGGATGCGTATTTGATCTTTAATGGTCGGTAAGGTGGTTAAACAGTGTTTAGACCTCAGAAGAGTAGTACTGTGTACAAATTTGGTGTAGTTGGAATTACAGTTACAACTAAAACTTTGAAACTAGTTTATTATGCCTGTGAATTGTATGTGTTCTTAGTCGGTTTTCCTATTTTGTAGTAAAAAAAAAAATTAGTTTTTGCTAGGAATAACCCTACTAATAATTGTGTATGGATCTGGCTAACTTGCCTTCAGTTGAAAAGTTCTATAAAGGTTCCTTGGAATCATTCTCATGACTACACTGTTAAGGTGTTGTACAGGTTTGGTGTTCCTGCCTATTGATGTTTTGGAGAACAATCAAAAGAATTGTGGATGGCTATTAGGGAAAAGCTTCGATTTTGTGGAATTGCAAACTTTTGCAACAAAATAAATAAGGCATGCAGGATTTGAAGTGTCTATAAAATGTCAATAGATGAAAATTGAAATTTTGCATTTTCACAAGATGTTTTTTTATCAAGATATGGGTATTTAAACAATTACAGTTTAATACTTTTATTATTATTATTATTCATGACACCTCCAAGGAGTCTGAAGACTCATCGCCGGAGGACACCTACTGTACAACTCTCTGTCTCCACTACTACCAATCACCTACATCAGCGCCATCTACTGCCCACAACCACTACCACCACAGCTAGTATTTTTTTTTTTTTTTTGTCTGTAAATTGCTTGTGTTCTGAAGGGCCAATTTGCCTGTATGCAGGATGAAAAATCCGAGTTTCCGGGAGAAAAAAACCCTGCTACCTCCGTATGAGATCGGCTAACTCATCTTTGATTGAAAAAGTCCATATAAAGATTCCTCCCGTCATGACGAGAAGTGAACTTAGGCCTTTTCTAATCGAAGGGTGCAACGTACCATCGTTCTTCCAGTTGCGCTACGGAGGCGCTATTGATCTACAATCAATACTTGATCTACAATTCATTGTAGATCAAGTATTATTTTATTAAAATTACTTTTAACTATTGGAATAAACTTCTAGAAAGCACTGTAGAGTTTGATGCCTTAAACAAATTTAAGAAGTCCTCTGAACATGAATTTAGTATGATCAATATCTGCTAATGGTAACCATGTACAAGAAAGAACCCACTATTAATGATATGTGAATAGGTACAAATTATGGAAAATACTCATTTGGCTGAATTCATTGAAAATTGTAAATTCATAATAGCTGTCTTCCTGATAGAAGAAGAAGGAAAGAATTGTCTTAATATATCTTTAAGAAATTTAAAATGTTTTCATGGCAACAGATCTTATCACTAGACTTCTGTTAGCAGTGTTTATACTTAAGTGATCTTTTGAGTACTTTGTATCTGCATGTATTGGTGCAACTTTTTATTTCTCTTTTCAGGCTTTTATCGTATTTTGGATTTTGACTATCACTTCCGAGTGTTCACTTTCATTTTAAATTTAATTGACTCCAATTCTTGGGCTCTTGACAGGATTCCAAAGCAGATTCTTTTGGACACTCTTGAAATGCTAGAATCAAGGTAACTTTTTATTTATCTTGTTTATTTAGTTAACATTTTTCCCATAGAAAGAAATTTAATAAAAATGGTTGCTATCATTTATTCTTAGGTGCCACTTTGAAGAGTAGATAAGGATGAATGAGTGATAGTTGATTTTGTGATAAGTGGACAGAGCAAAAGAAAAAACAAAATATGCAAATTCAAAAAAACAAAACAAAAAAAAAAGCAATCCATATATATTCTATTTGTATTACGTCATCTTTTTGCTAATTATAGCTAGTTATTCTGACCTCTGAGTCAATGTTTGCTTCCATTATTTTATCATCAGTAGTCCATCTTTGTGAATGTTTATTTCACCTCAGCATCTCAAACAGTCATCTACCTCAGAAACAGTGACAGCTTGTGAAAAGATTTATTTTTGGTGCAAGTAAATTAGTATTCAAAGAACTGATTTTGGAATAAGTGATATCAAAAAGATGATGATAGATTATGATTATGCTGTATCAATACAGCATAATCTATCAGAATTATGCTGGCTCTGTTATTAGTTAGGTAACAAAACCTTAGGAAATCAAGACAATATTGAAGTCAACTGCTGGAACAACTCCAATAGAATTGAAGATAAGGAAAACAACTAGAAGTTGCAAACAGATGAACTGTTAAAGAAATACCATCGTTATTTGTTACTACGACAAAAAAACAATAAAATAAAATTAATGCAGTCCTTTTTGATAATAAATATAAAATTGATTTATTCAGACAGGAATCAAGGCAAAAAAACTGATGGTATAGCACTTAAACTCCAGAAGGATATTTAGTGGGACAGCTTCTTTAAAATAATGTGAGTATATTTCAAAATTGTGGTTAAAAATCAGAAACTCATCCAGGAAAACAAGAAGAAAATTACTTTCATTCTTGATTATATGTTTCATTAATATATGTTTCAAGATGTTCATTATTTTCATGAGCTTTTTTTTGGCAGTATTGACTCACAACACACAAACAAAATATAATTTATTAAGCTGCTGATATTTCACTGGAATTCAAGCCAGCATTTTTGAGAAAGAAAAATGCTGTGTAGTCACTTGTGTTCTCTGTTGGATTCAACAGAGAACATTTTTAAGGAGTTCAGAGAATCAATCAGAGCTTCTTACCCAATGTTTAATCCTCATTTGCTTGTAGTGCACCCATGTTAGTATGAATCTACGTAGGTACTGAACAAACGAGGATGGGCTGGCAGTTTATGATTCAGCAGAACAAATTATATGGTTGTTGGCTTAAGCCAAAATAAAATATTGGTACAATATGAGAGATCAATCAATCAATATCGATTGTGCCCTGTAGGTGGAAAGACCTTGGTTCAAATCCATCTTGGACATGAAATGTTTATAAAGACTTTTCAAATGAAATGAGTTAGCCAATCTTATACAGAGGTAGCATGATTTTTTCCTTCCTGGAACCTAAGTTTTTTTCATCCTGCAAAACAGCCAAACTAGCCAGAAAAAAACATGGCTAACACCTATAATACACTAGTCTCCTCCCATAGTCTTAGTTGTTATAACCATAATTTCAAAAAACAATTGTCTTTTGTAATGTCATTTTTATAGTAATGCTATAAAAATAATTTTGACATAATTGACTCTGATATAATTTTGCTTTGTCTGATTTTATGATTTTATTGAAGCAGCAAATTTTAACAGTAATTCTGAATACCAAATTTCATTAAATTCAGTTAGGTGCCAAGAAGGAATTATTATTATAATTTCTAATTATTATGCAATAATAGAGCCTCTATAGCTTAGTTGCTTTAGATGAGCCCTTTAGTTGGAAAGACCCAGGTTCGAATCCCATCTATGACGTGAGGAACCTTTATCAGGTATTTTCAATCAAATGGTGAATTAGCCAGTCTTATGGATGGAGAGGGGTTTTTCATCTCTCAAAAATCATGGAATAAGGATTAACCAACTATTCCATAGTTCATTGAATTTCTAGCATCTGCACAGTGAATTGTGTGTCTATGCGTAAGCATAAATCAGGAGGATGCAGTAATAAACTGAAAGGCAAATAAAAGGAATTATCAAATTGTTTTGCCAGTAAGAACAGAATTATACCTGTATGGAGAGGGGGGGAATATATAAGTAAGAAGTTTTGAACTGAGGACTGATTTAGCAATGAAAATTAAGCTTACTGGTTCTTTACATACAATGCAGTTCAAATTGAATTTTCAGTTGTCAATATTTCTAATATTTTTCTAAGAACTATTCTGATGTCTGATGCAAATTTATGTTATTCAAATTCATCCTAATTATATATACATATATAGGGAAAAGAAGGAGTAGCTATAGTATTCAACACTAAATATTAGGATAATCTTCTTGAATGGCAGGCAATATCAAGTCTCATTGTCCAGTTCCCCATTTTGGTATAAAATTGATAAGAAGAACATGTGAGAAAGTTTTAAAGCGAATAAAAGTTGAGCAGCTCTCAGGTGTGAACTGTAGACTGAAAAAAAAAAAAATGTAAGAGTTTGAGAAGAGGAACCAAACCTTGGAAATTCAGTGGCAAGCTCTGAAGAAAACCGATTGATTCAGCCATAGAAGCATGTGGTGAGGTTGAATTTCCCCTTCCCCATTCTGATATTTTCCCACATTATTGTGGGAAAATATCAGAATGGGGAAGGGGAAAGCAGCTGACACGATGAAAAGGAAAAGTAGGTCCTTGTTGGGGATCTAAATAGCAGAGTAGTAAATGATTGTCAGATATACAAAACTGTTTTGGTAAAATTTGGAGAAAAGAGCAAAGCTAATAATAATGGCAAATACCTGTTAGATTTCTGCTCAGGACATGGACTGGTTATTGCTAACACAATGATGCAACATAACAATGTGCATAAATTCACATGGAGAGAAGAGGCAAGGAATAAGAAAAGTCTCATTGACTATGTTATTGTTGATAGTGATGTTTTCTCCCTGGTGCAGGACACCAGCGTGTACAGAATATTTGAAATTGGAAGTGATCACCATTTAGTCTTGAGCAGGATAAAATTGAAAAGAAGAACATGTAAGAAAGTTTTAAAGCGAATAAAAGTTGAGCAGCTCTCAGGTGTGAACTGTAGACTGAAAAAAAAAAAATGTAAGAGTTTGAGAAGAGGAACCAAACCTTGGAAATTCAGTGGCAAGCTCTGAAGAAAACCGATTGATTCAGCCATAGAAGCATGTGGTGAGGTTGTCTGCAAGGATAGAAAAAATCAGAACTCCATGGTGGACACAGAAAGTTAAATAGGCAGTGAAGGAAAAGAAGAAAGCTTATCAAAAGTTCCTGGCAAATAAGTCAGTTTGTGCTCTTAGAGAATACAGAGACAAATATAAGAAAGCTAAAGACTGTTTAAAACTAGCTAAATAAAAGTCATGAGAAGACTTTGGTAAGAACATAGAAAATAAATATCAAGAAGGTGGCAAGATATTCCGGAGGTTATTGGAAAAGTTCAGAAATGGAAGAAAGAGTGCTGTAAAAGGAATTAGAGATGATAAAGATGACATGAAAACTGGAGAAAATTATATCCTTGAAGTACGGAGTAATTACTTCAAAAAATTGCTAAAAGAAATAATCAGTGACAGCACAGTGGCATGGAAAATTACCCAGAGGAAGACCAAGATGTAGATGGATTGATACAGTAAAAATTACCTTAGAAGACAGAAACAGATTTGGTAATGTTGGAGTTTTGACATGTAACAGATTGTTTGGAGGAAAATTGTAGATAGGAAGTTAGTAATGATATTAGTTTTTCATGTAGTATTATCATATCCTGTACACCCCTCAGCAATTTGATGATGATGATATATATATATATATTATTATATATATATATATATGATTAGGATATAAAAATTCCTAAATTTTTATTCCACCTAGTATATATAAAAGTTCTAGCACATTTATGATGATCGGTTTTTGGCTCATCATCATCATCAATTTCCTGATATGTACCTTCAAAGGGTGTTCAGGCTACTATGACAGCACTAGATGATTAAGTTTACATTATTATTAATCTCCTGTCAACAATTTTCTTCCAAATCAATCTATTATGAACATTCCAATATTGTGATTTCTAACATTTTGTGCTTCTAAGGCACTTCTGACTGAATCAATCCACCTAGACTTGGACTCTTTCTGGGTCTCTTTTCTGCCATCTTAGCATAAAACACCGTTCTAACCTTTCTTCACCCATTCTATTTAAGTGACCATTCCACCTTAGATTAGCTCTGCTGTCACATTCTTGAATGCTAATTAATGTCAAGTACCTGTCTCTAATATCTTCATTTTTAATATGATTCTGCCACTGATGCCATTCGTTCATTCCCCTAATTTTTGTCAGAATCCTCATGTCTGTGGTCTCTAGTCTTTGATCAAGTGCTTTATTTCTAACCCATCTCTCAAGATCCATAACTTAAAAAAAACTGGCTTAAACACCATCTTGTATACTGCTAGTTTGGTGTTTTGGTTAATTTCTCTCTTATTCCACATAAATTTATTCAGCTGGCTACCCACTGTACTCAGCTTTGCCTATTCTGTTGTCTATTTTCAGATTTTATCTGCATCTTCACTAAAAACTGTCCCTAAATAGCTGAAATATTTTACTCGTCTATAGGAACTCCATTCAGAATGCAGCTAAAGTTTTCTATGCTTCTGCTTATTTTCATTGTTTTAGTCTTTTTATTGCTGATTTTCATGCCAAATTTTTTGCAGCTGTTATTCAATTTAGTTAGAGAATCCTGCATACTTGCACTTGATGTATTTAGGAGTACAACATCACCTGCATAAAGCAGAGCTAAGTTCTTCCTTTTTCCCTCTTTTTACCTTGCGGTGTCGAGGGGTTTTCTATTCATTTAACCGCATCCTTACATAATGATAAGGTATCCTATCAAGGCTGGTTTGCCTGCATGCAGGTTGAAAAATCCCAGATAAACTGGGGAGAAAAACCCTGCAGTCCACACTCAAGACTGGCTAACTTGGCTGTGTCTGAGAAAGGTCCTAAGCTCCTCACGTTAGCAACGGGAATCGAACCCAGGATAATCCTTTCCCAGGCATATGGTTGGCATACGGTTGTGAAGCGCATTGCCACTTGGCTAACCATGCAGAGCTAAGTTTGACATCTCTAATTCTAATATCAGGGCTAATGCCCAGAGATGTCAGGAGGAATTTTGGTGCCTATGACCAGGAAAGAAAATTGCACTGTTCTAAAAAAAAAACTTTAAAAATCTCAATTTTTGTGCCTATGTAAAATTAGTGCCTAAGGCCGGGGCCACATTGGCCATTGCCTCACTATGCCTCTGCTAATGCCACTTTCTTTCATTATATGATCCATTTAGATCAGTGGTTCCCAAAGTGGATGGTACTGCCCCTTGTGGGCACTGGAATGATCCAGGTGGGCGGTAGTGGCCTCATGAGGAAAAGGGATGTTGAATTGATGTAAGGTAAAGCATAAAGGACTAAATTTGGTGCTGAAAAAATGTATCATCAAAAATTTTCATGATATAACTGTTGCTTAACATAAGTAAAGGCAGTAATGGTTGTTTTATTCAGCAAGGAAACATACAAAATGCAAGTTACAACCAATCCGAGTTGAAGTTTGATGACAAGTCTTAACAAGCAAAGTGTTCGTGGACGCATACTTTCAAGTGATGATCAGGATTTTACAAGTCCAGTATGCATCGGCAGGAACATGTACATGTTATGACTTATTCACTGTATAATACTATAAATACCTGGAATGTATGCAATCAGTTTTAGATTGTTTCTGAATTGTGTGACAAGTAGTAGCAATTTGATGTAGTGCATAAAAAGTTTAGTGCATATTCGATACCTAGTCGGTACCTTACTTACATGTACTACACACAAAGCAAATTATTGTTGTTCCAATAAAACAGCAGGTTTCACGTGAGTATTTTTATACCTTTTCATGTAAAAATAATTTGGTTTAGGTATGTGAGAAATTCTATTCTAGCAATTTTGTAAATTTAACTTTTTCTTACAGATAATATCATGGCTGAACCTAAGAAGAAATGTAGACAATATAATATCGAACATTTGAAATATGGCTTTATTCAATTGCCTACAAACAAAACATTACCGATGTGCCTAATTTGTCAAAAAGTTTTTTTCAAATGAATTTGTGAAGCCTTCAAGACTAGAAGAACATTTGGCAAAAGTTCATGCTGATAATAATTTTAAAAAAAATAAGAAAAAAAGATAAGGATTTATGGTATTTTTAAGTACTTAAAGAAAAATTTTTGAAACAAGCAACATTGGCAGGTATGTTTTCAGCAGCATCCAAAATAAATGATGATGGGTTTCGTGCCTCTTGCAACATTTCCTTACTGACCAAATCGGGAAATCTGCATAATGTTGATTGAAGAACTTATCCTACCAACTGTTAGTGAGGTCAAGCACACTCTACTGCACAAGCCAGCCTCTGATATCAAGAAAATTCCTTTGAGCAATAATGCAATGCAATGAAGACTTGATGAAATGGCCCAGGATGTTCAAGACTCATTATGTGAGTATTTAAAAACAACCCAGCTCTCTATACAACTTGATGAGTCTATTTTACCAGGAAATGAAGCCTTGCTTTTAGCATATGTATGATACATAAAGGAAGAAAACATTTGGCAGTAATTATTATTTGCTAAGTGACACTAATCAATATTTCATACATTGGAAGAGTTTTTTAAAGAAAAAGAAATCCCTCTGAATAATATCCTGTGAGTGGCTACTGATGGTGCTCCCACGATGGATCGCACTCTACTCTGTGCGATTCATCGTCAAAATTTAGTTATGATTGCCTAAACAGGTCATTACATTATGTAATTACAGCACTCAATAAAATCAAGTCATTCAATGAATGACAGATTCTTTGGACAACTTTGTATTGAAAACAGCGAAGAATTCAGTTGCTTGCTGCTCCATACAGAAGTTTTGGCTATCATAGGGTGCCTGTTTGAATCAATTTTATAAACTCTTTGACTTAGCTGCAGTTTTTAGTAAACAGAGATGAGTCTATACGAGCCAACTTGATTAATTTCAAAAGTGACATAGCTTATTTGAGTGACTTGTTTAATAAATTTAAACAAGTCTACAGCTCCAAGGAGATGAGTTGAATTTAATAAAAACAAAAGCTGTTATTTCTGCTTTTGTATCAAAACTTGTCCTGTACAAACGAAACTTAGGACGAGGAGAATTCAGCCAGTTTCCAAATCTATCAACAGTGGAAAAATGCAATGAAGACATGCTCAGCTATTGTCAGCACTTGGAGGCTCTCCATTGTGATTTCAATCAACGATTTAAAGATATTCTTGAAATGAAAATACTCGATTGGGTTTTGGACTCGTTTTCAAGTACAAACAGAAGAATCTTTACAATTACCAGAAGAACTGATAGAAGTAACAACAAATGAAGAATTGAAATAAAAATTCATAAATGGGTACCAATAGTTCTGGTTGCAAAAGCAGATGCCCTACTTTATCCTGAATTGTGGGCTGTAGTAAAAAAGTTTTTAATCGCATTTCCATCATCATATTTAGTGGAACATGGTTCAGTGCGGTCACAAATCTTTTAATTAAAAAACAGAAACCGACTGCAAATAGCTGATCGTGGGGGTTTAAGAATGCTGCTGACAAATATAGAGTCAAATATGAATAAATTGGTAGCAGCACACCAGGCTCATCCTTCTCATTTGGATTATTTTTAATATTACTGATCGTTATTTACTATTTTATGTGCGATTTTTACATATGTGCAATTTACATTTGTTTTCTTAATTTTAATAGTGTTATTAAATTTTCAGCTCAACTTGTCCTATGTTTACGTGCAATTTATGTTTCTTTTGTTGATTTCAATAAATAGTTTTAAAATTTCAGTTCCAAGGCATCTTATTTTCAAACTTTAAAAATCTCTACTAGATGCATAATAAAATGCAAATTTGTTTCTGTATCTATCTGTTTGTGCGCTCAAAACTCTAGAACTGCTGGCCTGATTTTCATATGATTTTCTTTTATATGTATCCGGTAGAGCTGGTCAGGTCTTAGAAAGTAGTTTCCGGTGGAGCTGCTGAATAATGTTTTTTTGGAATAGGGGGCTGTAAGCCAAATAAGTTTGGGAACCACTGATATAGATGATGCACAAGAGTGAAGCATCTTTGTCTTGCCATCGATTTGATATCAAACCATCTTCTTGTATTTCCTTCAGTTCTAACTGCTGACTTACAAATTAAATATAGACTATGTATTGTTCTGTATAATGTCAATTTAAGCCATATAATTATAGTGTTTTGAAATGCTTTTCTCTAGGTAACTTGTCATATGCCTTTTCTAGATCTACCAAACTTAAGTACAGATCTTGTCATATTCCTATGATTTCTCAACTATTGCTCCTAAAGTGAAATTTTGTTCTTGACAACTTCTATTTGGCCTGAAAGCAGCATGTTCTTATTCGGTGTCTCGTTTGCAATCTTTCTCAAAAAATCTTATCATACACTTAGTAAAGAAATTCCTCTGTAATTCTCACATTCAGCTTTATTCCCGTTTTTTATAGATGGAACTATTTAGAGCTCTACTTCAGTCACCTGGAATTTAACCTTCTCACCAGGCCCTCTGAATTATGCAGTATATCCACTGCAAAACTTTTATACCTTCATGCTTAAGCATTTCTGGTTGAATATCATATACTCCAGCTGCCTTTCCCTATTTCAAATTTTTGATGGCTTTTTCTACCTTTTCTTTTAGATATTGATATGTACTCCTCTTTGCATTCCTCTTGAAAATGCTCTAGTATGATTCTGTCACTGCTAGTTTCACATAAGAGTTCAAAGAATTGCTCCAGACATCTAGGATATCCTTATCTTTAATAATTATGTCACCTTTATCATCTGTGTTTCCTTTATTTCTAAGCTTTTTCAATAACTTCCAGAAGACTTTGCCATCTTCCCATGACTTTTGTTTAGCTACTTTTAAACATAGCTTAGCTCTCTTACATTGTTCTCTGTATTCTTTTAGAAAATCTGCCAACTTATCCACCAATAATGTTTGGTATGCTTTCTTCTTTTCCAGGACTTCTTGTGCCCACCATGAATTCTTATTTTTCTATCTTTACTGAAAATTCACCACACACACCTTCCTTTCATTCAATGTTTTCTTCAAAGGTTGCTACTGACTCCAGGATTTGGTTTTTGTTTTCAAAATGCTTCAAATTGTTTTCAATACTGTTTGTATAGTCGAATCTACAGTTTACCTGTAAAAGTTGCTCTATTCTTTTTATAACTTTCTTATATACTGTTCTTTTCAATGTCATATATAGTTTTATCCTGCTCAGCACTAAGTAATGGTCACTTCCAATTTCAAATCCTCTTTACACTTTTGTATCCTAAACCAACATGAAGATATTACTATCAACAACGATATAATCAATTAGTCTTTTCTTAATTCTTGTATCTTCTCTCCATGTGAACTTGTACACATCTTTATGTTGGAACATGGTGTTGGTAATGAGAGAGAGAGACTGTGTTGTTTAAGATGGACCTCCCATAATGAGTCTTATGACTCCATGGAGATCCTGAATAATAATAATAAATACTGTTATTATTTGCTTTGCCCTTTTCTCCAAAATTTTCTCAAAATGTTCCAATATGCCTAGCAGGATTCATTTTCTACTCTGTTGTTTAGATCTTAAACAAGGGCAACTTTTTCCATTTTCTTTATGTCAGTTGCGTGTTCGAATTACTTGAAAAATTCTTCCATTTCTTCCTTAGAAGAACCTTCTGTGGGACCATAGGCACAAATGTTTCATTGTCCATTTCCCCATTTTGCAGTCTGCCCACTTTAATTGAAACTGCCTTCCAATCAAGAAGTTTATCTTTATGTTTGGTGTCCATTTGGAGAACAAGTGAACTCATTACTTGTTCCTTTCCTTGATCATTATTTCCTGAATATAACATCCTGTACTTATTATTTAGTAAGATCTCGCCTGTTTTTGTCTTCTTTGTCTCAGTAATGACAATTATGTTCGAGTGATACTTTTCCAATTCTTCTGCAAGTTTGATTTCCTTTCCATTAATACTCCTTATATTGATGGTTACTATCTTCATTTCTTCTAGATGTTGAGTTGTTGCTTGTTCCAGTAGCTGACTTTTCACTGTTTGCCCTGGTTCCCTGATTAAAACACTGGGGCCAGGGTGGTGGTGGTGGGGGGGGGGGGGGGGCTTGTTTAACCAGGCAAATTCCACCTGCCATGAAATCTCGTCACATTGTGCCATCATATATGGTTTAAGCCTGGTCGGTTAAGTCCCAAATCATCAGCCCATCCTTGTTCATTCAGTATCCAGTACATACCTACTGACATGGTGCACTATATAAAGGTGAGGATTGAGCATTAGGTCTGAAGTCCAAGTTGGCTCACTGCTTTCCTGAAAGGCAATGTGGAGGTCTCCTCTCAGTTATTTGGTTTTGACTCTTATTTGACACAATTTTGTTTTAACTGATTTCTTATTATAGATGTTTAATTAAAATTAAAATTGAAATCATTAACAAAATTAGCTTAAAATTTTATTGTATTTCATTAAATTCCACTCAACCAGTGGTGCAATATCAGCATCACTTTGAGTAATTTTATTATAAACATGATCTGATTAATGCTAAAATTAAACTACATGGACATTTTTTGTGTACATTCAGTATTTTAAATTTTTAAAAATTCTGTTCAGCAAGACTGTTTGTAATGCATTGGATTCCAATTAATTAGGCCTTATCATGAACAGCATAATTTACCCCAGGTTAAACAAAGTTACATGTCAAGAGTTTACAAGTGTATGTACATAGGACAAAATACAAGTTTAGACAAGTTTTTTGTTTATTACATAGCAAATTTTCTGCCTTATAGAGGAATTTAAACAGTCAGCTTTAATTAAAGTAAATATCTCATCTCATCCCATCTTCCTTATACCCTCTTTTACCTTGCGGTGTCGAGGATCCATTGATCATCGGACCTCACTCCATTTACAGGATAAGGTGGTCAGCCTTATGCCCCGGTGTATCCTATGGCCTGTAGTGTTGAGTTCTCAAGGCCAGTTTGCCTGCTTTGCGGGATGAAAAACCCCAGAATAAACTTGGGAAAAAACCCTGCTGTCCACGCCCAAGACTGGCTAACTTGGCTATGGCTGAGGAAGATCCTTCAGCTCCTCACGTCACCGACGGGAATCGAACCTAGGACACTCCTTCCCCAGGCATATGGTTGCGAAGCGCATAGCCACTAGGCTAACCGCGCAGATAAATAAATATTTGCCATAAAAAATATTTTCATTTATATACAGTACGTATTAATCATGTATTCAGTTCTTAGCAGTTAATGGCATTGTACGAATTAATCTACTGCAACTAAACTAAATCAGCACAGGTATCTCGTGTGCAAATATTGTACTGCTTTCCTATATGAACTAGTTGTAATCCGGCAATACATTTTTTAGGGTTCTGGGTAGTCACTCATTTAAACTTGGGAGTATCATCCTTATCATTTTCTTGTGTCCTCTGATGTTTTGCTTCAATTTCCTTCATAATTTCCTCCTGAAAATCTTAATTTTCTTTATAATGTAATATTGAAGACTACCATCAATGGATGCAAACTCTTCAAAGTTTCTGATGTGTTTCACGTCTAATGGGCTGTCTTTTTCACTGTCGGCCATATTTGCATATCCATGACTGAATGCTTAAAACCATAAATGTAAAATATTGACTTTTGCACTGACCTCCTTAGCATTTGTCAAGAACTAGTAAAACTTTTCTTGATATGCATTGTAATTCCCAACTCATAAGTCAGTTCTTGAGAAATTCAGATGTCATCCATGCATTTTTGTTTGCATTGTACTGAACTGGTAAACTCTCTATTGTAATCTCTTTAAAGCATCAAGACTGGTCCCTTTCCCCCATAACTAGCATCCTTTATTCACCAATTCCTGGCTTATTTGAAAAGCATAACACTCTTACTCCATCCATTGCTTTAATTGATCCAAATAGTGCAGTGTGTTTATAAGAAAGGGAACCATTTGATGTAGCACTATAAAATAGCCCTGTTTAGTTAGCACTGCAGATATCATCGGAACTAAATTTTTGAAGCAAGATTGCATAATTTATCAAACACTCCATGTAGTAGAGGTCACTGGCTGGTCCAGTTAAATACCACTGTGTCCCAAATAAAGCAAATTCTTGTTATTATTATTATTATTATTACTATTATTATTATTATTATTATTATTACTATTATTATTATTATTATTAATATTACGTGATCTCTCCAGGGAGTCCAAAGACTCATCGAGGGACGGCACCTACTCTACAGCTCTCTGTCTCCGCCACTCAATCCATCAACTACAACAAACCATAACTACCATCATCTACTCCAATGCCATCTATCGCTCACCACCACTAGTATTTTCACAGACAATCACAAACATCCATGCCCACAGCAGGATTCGAACATGCTGCCTTTTGGCTGGAGAGTGGATACGCTAACTGCTCGGCCGATCAGGCCAGAGTTATATTCTCATTTTGTTTTTATTCTTAAAACTTGTTTCGATAAAATGTCTGCCCCAGTTAACCAGAATCTATTGCATATAAGTTATATATTTTGCTCCCTTGTTATCTCTGACAACTGGTCTGACTATTAAC
This sequence comes from Typopeltis vanoorti, assembly GCF_054136105.1. Classification (NCBI taxonomy): domain Eukaryota; kingdom Metazoa; phylum Arthropoda; class Arachnida; order Uropygi; family Thelyphonidae; genus Typopeltis; species Typopeltis vanoorti. Next base: position 69,224,209 of record NC_143552.1, on the reverse strand, counting down.
AAATATTGGAATGTTCCACAAATTGGCTTTGTGTTATATCTCTAGAGTATAGGTGGAATCTTAACTTATTGGCATCATCTGTGCATAATTCTCTAATAGCTTCTTCATATTTATCATAATTAATAGGTTTGAAATTGCTCAAATTTTATATAAATCAATCTTCATTGTATATAATATTTCCATTTCAGAACGAACTGCAAGCACTACTCTCTTCCTTTACATCATGACAGCAGTATTATTAAGTCTGATAAAAGTAATGCCACAGTTCTCATGAACACTTAAAAGTATAACCATAAACCTAATTTTCTTCTTCAGATAGATCCAATATACTGTATTCAGTAGAAACTCAACAAAGCCTATTAAATCAGCTAAATAAATTATTAGATCAAGTGCAGTCATGGGATATATCCATAACTGACAAGTTATGATGTATATATCATGCTGGAGCTGTCTGTATTTATGATCTCCTTGAAGTGCACAATAAAAAAAAATATTATTTCTTTTTTGTCCAGTGGTTGATTGATTGTATTGATTCTTCTACATACTGCCTTGCTAAGTATATTTCTGGTCAACATGGAAACTTTACAGGCTGCTTTAGATCTTGCATTAAAAACAGCATTCGTTTTAAGGGAAAATATTAAGGATTTCTGTTTGCCTCATCTTTCTCTTTATGGATTAGACTCAGTGGCCTGTCACAGCTGAGAATGTGTCTCCTTAGAAACCTGATCGCTGTCCGATAGGACAGTTAATCTTATCTACATTGTCTGTCTTTCAGTTATGTGTATCTGATTACTTTGTTCTCTAAGTGTCCTTCACTTGAAAAATCCTTACGAAGGATTCTTCATAAGGATTTTATGTCCTAGTTGTGATTTGAATCCATGTCTTTTCAACCAAAGGCCATTGTCATTGCTGACTCAGCTGTGAAGGTTCCCTAAATACTCAAAATCCACATTTGAGCAATACATTTTTTTTTTTGTTCTTCATGTGTTAAACTGTTAATTTTTCTGGTAGTGTAATACCAGGGCATGTTGTAAAGATCATGTACTTTTGTAAGCTATAGTATCAGTTACTTTTTTTTTTCATGAACCTCAAAAGTTTCATATTTCAAATTTGGTATATAAATGGATGAATATTTATTTATTTATTTTGAGTAAAGTTGTTTGATAAAAACATAAAGGCCTTTAGGCTTTTATATTTAATAAATAACAATGCTGTGTATTCATATTATCCTCACATACTCGTGGAACTAGATTCAAAATCACCATGTGTTTGATTTCATATGAACAGATATGTTAAATATTCTGTAACATAATTTCTTTGCTTGCACTTGTATGAGGAACATAACTGACATCGCATTAAACATCTGTAATTTAATGCCATCTCTACCAGTTTCTTCCATGAACTGTCTTTTTTTGAATGCACTGTGCAATGAAATGAATTATTATGATTTTTTTTTCTCACATTATTATAATATAACATTTACTTTAAATATCTATTATATCTTATTATTTACAGAGCAATTTTGGAACAGTGTTTTCATTGGTATGCCAAAAAAAGTGAAATTGTAGATGAAAATGGTAAGAAAATTTTATTATCACATACCTTCACAAATATGCAATCACTAATAATTATCCATAATCTGTGGAACAAAGTGAATTTATTTGCAGAAACTAGTTCTAGACTATGACCTGTTTCCTCAGGGATGAAATCCAATACCATATCTTGCACTTGATCAATAATTTCTGGTGGTGTTACACTTTTTGGACATCCTTCACGTGGATCATCTTCAAGGCTAGTACGGCCACAATTAAACTTGGCAGCCCATTTCTTAATTGTCGAGTGCCCATAAACTTTTATGAACTTCGAATGAATTTCTTTTGGCATTAAACCTTCTTTTACAAAGAATTTTATAACCGCATGATACTGAATTTTATCCATTTCAAGGGATACAGACACTACTTTTGCTTCAGACAGCTGTATAAAACAAAGTATTTGATAGAATGACTTGCAATTTCACATGAATGCTTATGACAGATGTACCAACTTAGAAAAAAAAAATCTTGCAGATAGCGTTGCCATCTATGGCGAGGCGAGAACTTTTCAGACCATCCTTGTATATATGTGTGTGTGTATATATATGTGTATATATATCAGTGGCACTGCACTCCCATTTCAGTTGGGCGTGCTGTCTTGGCTTATGTGACCCATGTCATCAAAATTCACGTCAGTTTGACTTTGTGATTGCATTTTGATCCAAGTATGAAAGTTTTAAGAATGTATAGTTAAGAATGAATTGGTCTACTGCAGTTATTTGAATACTTTAATTTATCAATTAATTGTATCCAAATATGCATAGAGTGAGGGACAATATGTTTGTTTTCAGATATATTAGAAAACAATAATGAAGGAGAATCTTTTATTTGGTTGCCCAACATCAGGCTCTTCAACAGGTCGGTTGGGATCGCACGTGTGAAGTTCCATCATATAAAAAAAGGCTAATCCCAAATAGATGGGATAAGGCACAAGAGGAAGAAGAATGCTATATTTGGTTGGTATATTTTAATTACTGACAGGTGTTAGATTTGGAAGAGAAGGATGAAGCTTACCTCCTTCGATTACAATACTATTTTCCATCGTAAATATAGGCGGGAAAAAAGTTATAATTTTATTGATATTTATATATTAAAAACTCATCTATATTATACATAAAAACTTGCCAACCATGTCAGTTCACACTTCACGCACACCAAACAGATGAAACTCAGAAAGCAGCAAAAACAGCAATTCATGACAAATGACAACATTCAATTGGATTGGTTGACACAATAACCAATCACAGCCTGTAGGTGCTATGGTCTCAGAGCTCACCCTGCCTCACCTTCTGAATGGTTTAAAATACTAGAACACAAAGAATTTGATTCGCTGCACCATCTGTACATCTTTTCAAAGGGCTGAAAGGTGTAGGTATTTTGATTGCACACCTGGGCTATTAATGCGAATATGATGCAATGTTTACGTGTCGAAAAGCGTCCTCTTCATGAAGCATTAATACATTGTGTTTACTTTCAGGAATCATGCAAAGTCTGGAAACAATTAGGGGACTCTAAAAATGCAAAAATATAATATCGGTGATATTGCTATTCGGTGGATGAGCACCACACACCTAGCATACCCGGAATATTTGTCCCTGATATATATGAGAGTGTGTGTGTGTGTGTTAAACTTTTTAATATATATATATACACACAAGGTGCTTAAGGGTCAAAGCTGTATAACTGAGAGGAGACCTTCACATAACCTTTAAAGGAATGTGGAGAACTGACCAGAGCTTCTGACTAATGTCCAATCCTCAACTTCTCTTGGTGCACCCTGTTAGGTATCTGAATGGATGAGGATGGGCTGGCAATTTGGGATTTAGCCAACCAAATTGTATTTTTATTGGCTTAAAACCACAATATTAAATGATGGTACAACATGACAGGATTTCATGTCGACTAGGGCATCGCCCAGTTAAACAAGGCCCTCTCCATTGTTTTTGCCAGGGAACCAGGGCAAACAGCAAAAAGTCAGCTACTGGAACAAACCCTAAAACACACCCCAACTCAATGTCACCAGAGTTCAAGATCGGTACTGTCAACTTAAGAAGCCTGAATGGCAAAGAAATGGAGCTAACAAAGGAATTGGATAAGTACCAGATTGATATAATAGGTGTGACTGAAACATAAAAGGCAAAAACTTGTGAGATCTTTCTGAGCAATAAATACAAAATGTTATATTCACGTCAAAGAGTGTGGGCCATTTTGACAACGCTCACACCCTGTCACTCCCACCAGTGACTTTTTCCCTTAAATCCCCTCCTCTTCCCCCAAAAAATAATTTCTATCTTCAGATCCTTCTCTCACCCCCCCCCCCCAAAACTTTTTTAAATAATTCCCCACATTGCTTTATCCCCACTTCCCCAAAGAAAACCCCTTCCTTTAACAGCTTAACAGGCATATGAAGGCACATTGCCTGAATAGAGAGACAGAAACAACATCCAAAAAGGTATATCCAAAATTTCTCCTATTTTATTCTTCATATATTAGTTTTATAACACTTCAGTAATGCTCTAGAATTTCGGGTAAAGAGCCAATGACGTTGTAAAAAAAAAAGGGCACTCCTAAATGAAAGTAGGCTATATTAGCCATTAAAATAATAGTTTATTTTTTAGAGGAGTAACATGGGAATTTTCCCAGAAATAATACCCTATTAAAAAGGATACTAGGAAAGAACTTGACATTCTCATGGTGCACCCTGTTGGGTATCTACTTGGATACTGAACGAACGAGGATGGGCTGGCAATTTGGGATTTAGTCGACCAAATTGTATTCTTATTGGTTAAACCAAAATAAAAAATGATGGTACAACATGACAAAATTTCGTGCCGGCTGGGGCGTCGCCCGGTTAAACAAGGCCCCCGTTGTTTTCGCCAGGGAACCAGGGCGAACAGCGAAAAGTCAGCTACTGGAACAAATCTGAAAACAAACCCCAACTCAACATCACCAGAGTTAAAGATCAGTCCTATCAACGTAAGAAGCCTGAATGGCAAAGAAATGGATCTAGCTGAGGAATTAGATAAGTACCAGATAGACATAATAGAGGTGACTGAAACAAAAAAAGACAAAAACTGGTGAGATCTTTCTGAGCAATAAATACAAAATGTTATATTCAGGCAATGACAATCAAGGAAAAGAAGGAGTAGCCATAGTATTCAACACAAAATACAAGGTTAATCTTCTTGAATGGTAGTCAGTCTCAAGTAGAGTAATGTGGGCAAATATGAGAATGGGGAACTGGACAATGAGACTTATTTGTGCCTATGGTCCCACAGAAGGTTCTACTAAGGTAGAAGTGGAGGAATTTTTTGAGGCTTTAGAAAAAGCAATTGACACAATGAAAAATGAAAAGTTGGTCCTTGATGGAGAACAAAATAGCAGAGTAGCAAATGATTGTGAGACATACAAAAATATTTTGGGAAAATTTGGAGAAAAGAGCAAAGCTAATAATAATGGCAAATATCTGTTGGATTTCTGCTCAGGACATGGACTGGTTATTACTAATACCATATTCCAACATAAAAATGTGCACAAATTCACATGAGAGAAGAGGCTAGGAATAAGAAAAGTCTCATTGACTATGTTATTGTTGATAGTGATGTTTTCTCCATGGGGCAGGACACCAGAGTGTACAGAGGATTTGAAATTGGAAGTGATCACTATTTAGTCTTGAGCAAGATAAAATTGAATTTCATATTGAAAAGAATAACATGTAAGAAAGTTTTAAAGCGAATCAAAGTTGAGCAGCTCTCAGATGTGAACTGTAGACTAAAATACACAAAGATTATTGAAGAAAAAATGAAAGAGTTTGAGAACAGGAATGAAACCTTGGAGATCCAGTGGCAAACTCTGAAGTAAACATTGATCGATTCTGCCAGATAGGCATGTGGTGAGGTTATATGTAAGGATAAAAAAAATCAGAACTCCCTGGTGGACACAGGAAGTTAAAGAGGCAGTGAAGGAAAAGAAGAAAGCATATCAAAAGTTCCTGTCAAATAAGTCAGTTGTGCTCTTAGAGAATATAGACAAATGCAAGAATGCTAAACACTGTGTAAAACTAGCTAAACAAAAGTCATGGGAGGACTTTGGCAAGAATATAGAAAATAAATATCAAGAAGGTGGCAAAATATTCTGGAGGTTGCTGAAGAAGCTTAGGAATGGAGGAAAGAGTGCTGTAAAAGGAGTTAGAGATAATAAAGGTGATATGAAAACGGGAGAAAAAGATATCCTTGAAGTATGGAGTAATTACTTTGAAAAACTGCTAAATGAATCAAGCAGTGATGATAGCACAGTGATAAAAGACACTTACCAGGCATGCAGTCAGGAATACATATCCATGCTTGAAGTAGAAAAAGCCAACAAAAGTCTGAAATGTGGAAAGGCAGCTGGAGTAGATGATATTAGACCAGAAATGCTGAAGTATGGTTGTATAAGAGTCTTGCAGTGGCTGCATTGCATAGTTCAGAAAGCCTGGACAGAGGGATGCATTCCTGATGATTGGAGTAGAGCTCTCATAGTACCCATATATAAAAAGGGAAATAAAACTGAATGTGAGAATTACAGAGGTATTTCCCTACTGAGTGTTCCTGGTAAGATCTATGCAAGTATACTTGAGAAACGGTTGAGAAGAATTATGGAAGAAAAGCTTGGAGAAGAACAAGCTGGATTCAGGCCAAACAGAGGCTGTCAGGATCAGATCTTCACTTTACGACAAATAGTCGAGAAAGCATGGGAATATAACAAAGATCTGTATTTAAGTTTTGTCGATTTGGAAAAGGCATATGACAAGGTGTGCCAAGAGAAAAGCTATTCAATACGCTGCAGTTATATGGTGTCAATGGGGCATTATATCAAGCAATACTTAGTCTTTATTTGAGTTGTAAGTCAGCAGTTAGAATTGAAGGAAGTACAGGAAGATGGTTTAATGTTAAATCTGGTGTGAGACAAGGATGTACATTATCCTCTCTGTTATTCATTATCTATATGGATCACATTATGAAGGAAAGTGGTATTAAACATGATATCAAAATTGGAGATGTTAATGTCAGCTCTTTGCTTTATGCAGATGATGTTATACTTCTAAATAAATCCGCTACAAGTCTGCAAGATTCTCTGACTAAATTGAATAGCTTTTGTAATATATATGGTATGAAGGTCAGCAATAAAAAGACAAAGACAATGAAAATAGGCAGAGTCGTTGAAAATGTCAGCTGTGTTGTGAACAGAGAACCTGTGGAACAAGTAAAACATTTCAACTACTTAGGCATAATTTTTAGTGAAGATGCTAAATTAAATATAGATATTGACAACAGAATCAGCAAAGCTGGTATGGTGGGAAGTCAATTGAATAAATTCATATGGAATAAGAGAGAAATTAGTCGGAACACTAAATTAGCTGTATACAAGACAGTGTTTGAACCAGTTTTAACTTATGGATCTGAGAGCTGGGTCAGAAGTAAAACAATTGACCAAAGACTAGAGACCACAGATATGAGAGTCCTGAGAAAGATTATAGGCATGAACAATTGGCATCAATGGCAATATCATATTAAAAATGAGGATATTAGGAAAAAACTTGACATTGTCAGCATCCAGGAATGCGTTAGCAGAGCTAATCTCAGGTGGTATGGTCACTTAAACAGAATGGGCGAGGAAAGATTAGCAAAACATGTTGGCAGCAAAATGACCCAGAGGAAGACCAAGATATAGGTGGATTGATACGGTACAAAGTGCCTTAGACGATAGAAATATAAGATCTGATAATGTTGAAGTCTTGACAAGTAACAGACTGATTTGGATTAAAATTGTAGATAGGAAATTAATAATGATGTAATTTTTTTCATGTAGTGCTATCATATCCTGTACACCCCTTGAGGGTACATGGCAGGAATTTGATGATGATGATGATATATATATATATATATACACACACGTATATATGTATGTATTCATTGTTCCCAATGAATCATTTCCAAAGCTTTATGTAACTTATGAATTTAACTATTATATGAGATGTTTGGTTTTTTATATGACTCCCACCCATGATTGGTTGTAAACTTATAGTATATTAGTACTGTAGGATGGCTAAGTGTTTTCTTCTAGATTTTTGTTAATTTTTGCAATCTATAATATTTATTCATTTTTTGCCTGGTTCAAGTCACCTTAGATCTCCAAAAAACAGAAAAATAAAATAGTCTGGTAGTCTCAAACTGAGCATTGATATTCATCTCCCACCTAAAGATAGTTATATACATCCATGCCCAGTTGAAGGATGGATACATTAACAACTTAGCTAACCAGGCTGACCAGGTTTGCTGCAATAAAGACCTTCCTTTTTTTTTTTTTGATACGTAATCTCCATTTCTGGTACTATATGCTGTATATTAAAATAAATAAAATGGGTAGATATCTAGTGTAGCATTACAACAGGTACCACCTAGCCCAAAAAAGTAGGCATTGTTAACACTCCTAAAGATGGAGCAAATATCATATAAAGTGACAGAATTTATGAGCTTGAATAGGGATATCATAGTCAAAAATGATTACAATATAAAAGCAGTTAACATTCATCTCATCTTCCCCTTTATGTTAAGTTCCATGACCTGTCACAACCATGAACTTGGCTTATTAGAAACCTGATGTTGCTTATGATAATGGTTAATCCTATCTGCATTGTGCACTAGCTGTAAGTTGTGTGTTTTCTTCTGCTGGTTTTCTTGTTTTGCAATTAATTGGCATATTATGCACATGTATATTTTGCCAATTAATTGCGTGCAGTAAGAATTGGTGGCTTCTTCAAGGTGGTAGATTTAAGAATGAACTATAAATTAGAACTCTAAATCAAGATAATCAATCCAAATGAAGCACAGTTATTCTTGGTACTTAGTTGTCTCTTTGGATAGTTTGGAGCCAATTGCTAAAGTTGAATTTTAATATGTTGAGAGATCTGATTAACGACTTTCATATGCCATTTAAGATGACTCTGGTTTCTGTTGAGGGAAGCATGTGACTGAATGACTGCAGTGGATTTCTTGATTGAACATATTACCTAGATATTATGACTCTTCAGTAAGGCAGCGACAATGTAGGCATCTCCATAAGTCCATAGACTTGCCATGGGAGGCCAACTGAACATTCACTAAGTATTATCATTCACATAGTCTGCTCGGTTAGCCTAGTGGCTTTGCACTTTGTAACCATATGCCTGGGAAAGGAGTGTCCTGGGTTCGATTCCCGTTGCTGACGTGAGGAGCTTAAGGATCTTCCTCAGCCATAGCCAAGTTAGTTAGCCGGTCTTGGGCGTGGACAGCAGCGTTTTTTCCCCCAGTTTATCTGGGGTTTTTTCATCCCGCAAGCAGGCAAACTAGACCCATGAACACACACGGATCTACAGCCATAAATACTTAACCCCCCATGAGGGGGGCTCAACTCGTCCCAATAGGGACGGAGGAGAAAAGGGAGGAAACTCCTTATGAATAAATAAATCATTCACATAACTCTTACAATATTCAAATATTCTCCTCAAGGATGTTATCTTCCTTAAAAGGTCACACATTGACACAAGCATTCACACTGATCGATAGCCCATTCCACTCCATCATTCTACAAGCAAAAAATCTAGTCCTCTTTTCTTGCCAGCACACACTTTTACTTGATATCCTTGGTTGACTCCTAGTTCTTTGCTAGATATTCAGTCTATTTCTGATACTCTCCCACACCAAAATCCTAACATTTAACTGCACTGATGGGATGTGAAAGGATGTCAACAGATGAACAGTGATACTATCTGACATCATACATAGGAAGTCTAATTCTGTTGTATTGGAGGATATCGCATGTTTTTTAATGTAGTTTCTGTTCTGTACATGTAACATCTTTTAAATATACTTTATGTAATTTTTCATCCTGAGGAAGTAGACCATGGAGATCGCCAAACACCATTCAACTTAAATAAATTGAGTAAATTTTATTTACTCAATTTATTTAAGTTTATTTTATTTTATTTACTCAATTAAAATTAAAAAATAAATTTTACTGAGGATGTACTTGTTTATATTATAACTTTCAAAACTGCATGACATATTTCAGGAAGTCCACTCTAACTAGTAGTGTGGAATTAGTGTAAGAGACAGGCAGGATAAAGTTTTGTATCATTGATAGCACCCAAAGCATCGCACCCTAGTGTACCCTTCAGTCAGATGTTTATTAGACTTGTACTGCTGTAATGTTTAGTGCTTTGGTGTGACTTCTCCAACGCATGTGACCTTGTGTTGGAAGGATGGGGGAAAGGCAGGTTGTAATCAATATTTTGATTTTTATGATATTGTTAGCAAGTCATAAAAATATGGAATGCCGGTTGTAAAACTAGGGAACACTACATATAAACAGAATATGTAATTCTGTTTATATGTAGCTCACATAACATAAGAGTTAATGTTGGGATTTGTGCATATTTCACAAAAGTTGCAAAATTCATCAGGGCAGTTATGGATGGGTGCAGAAAATGGAGTAACATGAGCATTGTATTCACAAGTGCTATTGCAATAATGTGAGGTTTGCATAATTAAAGATGTATATTAATTCATTTAAAAATCGTTTTTGTATTATTTGCTTATCAAAAATGTCAGCAAAATGGAATGAAGATGCTATCAAAAATTTAACTAACTCGATATATATATATATATATATATAACAGCTATTGCCTTTTATTCCCATATAAGGAGTAGAAGAGGCTGTTTTAGCCCTATCTAACTTTTGGAGACTGAGGGGCAGTTAAATCTTCACTGCTAGCCAATCAGAGATAGCTGGCCCAAGAGGCTATTACTAATTATACATGGCTTCTGATGAACAGAGATGACTGAAGTGCTATCATCTCGTGGTCCCTAATCCTAAAACTATGTTTAGTGTCTCAAAACAGCATGGTTTCTACAGCCAGTTTTCTTCAGTTTATGGGATGAAAAACCCGAATTTATGGGAGAAAAAACCTACTCGCCCATGCCAGAGATTAACTGACCGGGAACTGGTCGAAAAAAAAAGGCTTAGTAAAAGTTCCTCTGGTCGGTGACTAGACTCAAACTTACAGTACTCTCTTTTTGGCGATCTAGCACCGTGAAAGGCACATGCCACTTCCAGTGGGCTACACGAGCACTCATATATATAAAACATTTTGAAAACATTTCTGGTCTCTCGATATATATATATATATATATATATCGAGAGACCACAAATGTTTTCAAAATGTTTTATGCACTACCAGGAACAAAAGCTATATACTGCCAGAGAAAAGTATGGAATACATGAAAATAGTAAATTTGGAATAGATGAGGTTGAAAGATAAAGAATCTGCTGCTTTTGATTGAAATAGTAAATATTTTATTATGAGGTTATGGATTTTATTTTCAATTAAAAAAAAGATGCTTTTTTAATGTATCTTTCTCATCTGCTTTATGCAGATTGAGGCTACCATGAATGACAGCTTTCCAGTCCAATCTACCTGCAGCCAAGTTATTTAAATTTCTGTAAGCATGCAGTACATTTAATGCTTTTGATGTTTACTATCCATTTCTGTCTTGGTCTTCCTGGTGATATCTTTCCTTCTAGTCTTCCATTTTTGAGAATTTTAGGAATTCATGCTTAGGAATTTATTCATGCCTATACCATTGCAACTGTTTTTCTTTGATAAATTTAGTTTAATCCTTTATCCCAGTGAGAGCAAAAAGTTTGTGCCTGAAAATATCTTCAGGACTGAATATAGTGTTGTACTATCTTACCTGGGTAACTAGTACAACACCAGGCAACTCGTAGCAAAGGTGAAGCACGCTACCAACACTCCTATCCCAGTATCTCCCATAATGCAAAACACATCTCCTTGTGGATATGTATACTGTTGTGCATTAAGGGATTGGCCATTACCCAGACTAGTTTCAACCTTTATTGAGGTCTCTTCAGTGGGAGCCAGGCCCAGAGTTGGAGATACTAGGCAGAAGCAGTAGCAAGGTCATCTTTACCTATAGCAGTTGCCAAAAGGTTTGCCACCTTTTTTTATTAAATTACTCTGGATTTAAAGAAAGATGTTGAAAGTTTATTTTTCACTAGGTTAGACTATGATAAATTTAGTTTAATCCTTTATCCCAGTGAGAGCAAACAAAGCTTGCGCCTGAAAATATCTTCAGGACTGAATATAGTGTTGTACTATCTTACCTGGGTAAGTAGTACAACACCAGCAACTCGTAGCAAAGGTGGAGCAAGCTACCAACACTCCTATCCCAGTATCTCCCATTGTTTGCTCTCACTTGGATAAAGGATTAAACTAAATTTATCATAGTCTAACCTAGTGAAAAATAAACTTTCAACATCTTTCTCTAAATCCAGAGTAATTTAATAAAAAAAAGGTGGCAAACCTTTTGGCAACTCCTATAGGTAAAGATGACCTTGCTACTTCTTCTGCCTGGTATCTCCAACTCTGGGCCTGGCTCCCACTGATGAGACTTCAATAAAGGTCGAAACTAGTCTGGGTAGTGGCCAATCCCTTAATGCATAACAGTATACATATCCACAAGGAGATGTGTTTTGCATTATGGGAGATACTGGGATAGGAGTGTTGGTAGCTTGCTCTACCTTTGCTACGAGTTGCCTGGTGTTGTACTACTTACCCAGGTAAGATAGTACAACACTATATTCAGTCCTGAAGATATTTTCAGGAGCAAACTTTGTTTGGTCTCACTGGGATAAAGGATTAAACTAAATTTATCATAGTCTAACCTAGTGAAAAATAAACTTTCAACATGTTTTTCTTTGATTCTTGCCATTATCAGAATATGGTAGTGCATTTCTTCTCTGATCTGCTGATTGGTTTTCATTTCAATTATGCTGTTTGAGGTAAATAAACGTTTCTATCATATCCCCTCTTTTTTGCCTATCAACCAACTTCTGCAGTCCACATGCTCAATCTGTTCTCATAAGGAACATTCCACAGAACACTCACCAATTTATTCACTCACCTCTGAACTTCTCCACCACTTCCTCATCCCCAAGAAATCCAGGAGACCTGACCTGAACTCCATAATCCAGATGTGGACATATCGAGGCGCTAAAAAGAGGAATAGCAAATTCCTTATCTCTACTTGTTAGTGTGTTCTTCAATAGCCAAGTAATAATCTTATGAGCTGCTTTAGCAACCTTAGCAATATGCCCTCTAAACTTTAACCCTCTCATGCATAAGGGCCTCTTATGAGGTCACATAAAAATGATGTCCTCAGATGATGACATCATTTTTAACATATACAGGGCACAAATTTAGCAAAATTAAGAATTCATGGTAATACTAAGATTAAATGGTACTGTATCATCATTATAATTTTTTATAAATAAATATAAATATTCATGCATGAGAGAATTCACTCTCTGTCTACCACCAGCCCTAAATCTCTAGCTTCATCTATTTTCTGGAGTACATTTCCATATGGGGTAGACAGCTTTTAATCGAATCTATTTATCCCAAAATGCATAATTTTACATTTCTGCACATTAAACTGATACCCATTATCAGTTTAATGTGCAGAAATGTAAAATACTGACAGCCTATTTAAATCATCCTGCAAGCTCTCCACAATTCCTTGATTAACTATTACTCTACCTAATTCACACAGCATGCAACTGAATATTTCCTTTCAGGTTTCCTATATCATTTATATACAAAAGAAACAGTAGTGGTTCCATCACTGAACCTTATGGCGGACCACTAGTAATCTGTTTACTTCTTGATTCTGCCCCTTCATATACCACTTTTTGATATCTGTGCAGCAGCCACCCTCTCATCCACTAAAACAAGTGTCATATCCATCCCAATTTGTTTTAATTTGCATAAGAGAGTTCCATGTGGTATTCTGTCAAATGCCTTTGCAAAATCATCTTGTAGCCATTTCCTTTATCCAACTTAGCTGTTACTCTATTATTACCTTTCTCTTTATATACACTCCACAGCATTTTCTTCTTCTTCTGCAGTTCATGCTTAATGATATTACTCATCCATCTAACTCCTACCTGATTAACCCTCCTTACCCTAGGTATACAATTTGATACCGCATCCTCTAGATGACCCTTAATTATATCCCATTCACTACTACCATTCTTACCTTGCAGTATTTTATGTCATGACACAGATTTAAGTTTCTTCCTAAGCTTGTCATAATAACCTGCCTCTTGATAGAATATTCCTCATGTTTAACAATCTCTCATGACCGCATGGTCACTTTCACCAATTGGAAGCAATATGGTCACCTTGGTTATGGATAGCTCTTCTGATCCTATGACCAGGTCCAATACTCTGGTAACCCTAGTCCCCTCCATCACATGCTGCCTTAAGTAATTATTTCTTAGCAGGTGTATAAATTTTATTTCCTTCCTGCCATATGATCTTTCTTCCAGTCTATATCTCCATAGTTGAAGTCCCCAATAATAATCACTCAATCTGTACTCATTGTACTAATTTGGTGATGCATGTCTTGCAGTTCATCCATGGAACTCCCTGGCCTAAAGCAAAAACCAACTGTATATTTTGTCTTACTGGCTTTAATCTCACAAAAAGATTGTTAGAAATGATCAGCCATCTTCCTGCCTGTCTCTTATTCTTTTTGACTGCAATTCATCTGCTATCATCAGCAGTACTCCTCCCCCATTTTAGGAGGGGGTCTGAAAAGTTCTCAGCCTTAACCATAGATGGCAACAATATTGGCAAGAGATTTTTTTTTTCTGAGTTGGTACATCTGTCATAAGCATCCATGTGAAATTGCAAGTCACTCTATCAAGTGGTTTGTTTTATACAGCTGTCTGAAACAAAAGTGTTGTCTGTATCCCTTGAAATGGATAAAATTGAGTATGGTGCAGTTATAAAATTCTTTGTAAAAGAAGGCACTCTTCTCCTTTGTTTTCGACAATTAAGAAATGGGCAGCCGAGTTTAATCGTGGCCATAGACCAGCCTTGAATATGATCCACGTGAAGGACTTCCAAAAAGTGTAACAACACCAGAAATCATTCATCAAGCGCATGATATGGTATTGGACGACCGGTGATTCAAAGTGTGTGAAATTACTGAAATTGACTACAGGCATTTCAAAAGAACGTGTAGGATATATTTTGCAGGAAGAATTGCAAATGAAAAAAGCTCTGTGCAAGATGGGTGCCGCACTTGCTCACAGCAGATCAAAAATGCACTCGCATGAAAATCTCTGAACAGTGCTGGGAGCTTTTTTTAACAAGTATAAAACTGATTTTGTTCATAGCTTTATTACTATAGATGAGACTTGGATTCACCATTACACACCAGAAAATACTAAATACCAAACCTTTTACATTCTATTTGTTTAGCACCAAAGAAGACAAAGTTGGTTCCATCAGCAGGTAATGTCATGGGATCGGTGTTTTGGGATGCTAAAGGCATTTTGTTTATTAATTATCTTGAAAGGGTAAAAAAATTACTGGGGAATATTATTCTGATCTTTTAACCAGACTAGACGAAAAAATTTGTGAGAAAAGACCCAGTTTGCAGAAGAAAAAAACCATCTTTCAGCAGGACAATGCACCTGCCCACAAAGGTGTTTTGGCAATTGGAAAATTAAGGGATCTGCACTATGAATTGTTGGAACATGCACCCTATTCCCCAGTTTTGATTCCCTCTGACGTCTATCTCTTCCCAAAACTAAAAACTAAAACTCTTCTTCGCTGGTCAGCGTTTTTCTTTGAATAAAGAGGTGATTGCAGCTGTAGGGGGGGGGGGGGGGGTATTTTGCAGATCTTACTGAGAACCGCTACAGGGATGGGATAATGGCGCTGGAACATCGCTGGAATAAATGTATTAGTCTTAAGGGAAATTATGTTGAAAAATAAAAATAATTTTGGGATTATAAATCCGTTTTTTCATTGTTAGGCCGAGAACTTTTCAGACCATCCTTGTATGTTCTCTCTCGTCCCTAAAAATACCAAACCTTTTACATTCTATTTGTGTATCTATATCATATATTGTTAGGTAAGTCTCATTAATGCCTAAAACTTTTGGTAAGGTTACACTAACCAATGCCAAAACCTCCTACCCCTTGTTCCTGTTACTTCCGGCATTAATATATAGAAACTGCAGCATCCCTTTAGTCCCCACCCACCTTTACTTCCTAAATTGACTACCCTGTTGGATATTTTTGCTTGAGGACTAGATTCCACATTTGGTCATTTTCACACTCACTCTCCTCATGGATGCCTTCACACAAACTCACTTGCTTCCACCCTAATTGCTTAAGTTTCTCTGAATTTGCATTTCAGCATTCTCGGTGAACAAAGCTCTCTAGACACTTAACACCAGAATCATTTAGATGCAGTCCATCAGCATTGTACATATCCTTCTTTCCATTAAGCAAATACCACAGATCCACAAATCCACTCTCCTCACCATCCTACATCATTCCTTCTGCACAATCTACAAAAAATTCATTGGCTACCAATGCTCTCCCTCCTCCTCCTTGGTTTGCCTCTATCGTTGCGTGATAACAGATTAGTCTTCACCTTCTTGCTCTTCAGTTTTGCCTCTTCTAACAACTCCTTTACATCCTCCTCATAGAATACTTCTCGCCTCTCAAATCATTTGTACCAACCAAGGCAATAATTTCCTTCGACTTACCTTTTTGCATCCGAATTACATGGCTAATATTATGAATTTTTGCACCTGGGAAACAGGATTTTGTCACACTTTCGTTAAGTACTCCCCTGATTGTTGAGTCTCTACATAATTTTCTCCTTAACTTGTTTTTCTTGTTCATTTGGTCAGTCTTTATTATTCCTTCACACCACCTCCTTCTTTCTCTTTTCAGCCCTGCTAATCTCTTGTCACTTCTGCAATTTATCAATTTCGCACTTTGTCCTATGAAGGATTTACTAAATAGTGTGCTTAAATGATAACATTTAAGCATGCTATTTCTTTATAAATGCCCATTTCATTCTCCTTTATTTCCATGGCCGCACGTTCAACATTAATAACATAATTTTCCATCTTACTGTCGGTATTTATTGTGTTGTCATCATCTAACAGACACTCACTTTTGGAATACTTAATATATTCTCTCTCTCTCTCTCTCTCTCTCTCTCCAGTTTAAATTTCCTTCCACATATTCTTTAATTTTCTCAATGAATACATTTTTCACACACTGCACTGAATAATAATCCTGCAAATTCAAATCGCCAGACAATGTGGTCTTTGCCATCATAAGTACCATGCCGACAATATCACAATACATATCACAATAAAAAATGTTATAAAGACATTAAATACTCTAAAAACACCTAAGTCTACACTAATACACTATAATACACTAATTTTCTAATGAAAAAACAATAAAGCAGATAAAAATTACCAATTTTCCATGAGCATTAAATTACACGAAAACTCACAGTATAACCTCGAACCTGCATCTCAATATATTTCTTCATAATTTCCCTCATCTCTGATCAAAGTGCTGAAATAATTTAATTTTTCAAGCTGTTCGATATATTTTCTTCCAGTTCCAAGTTCTTTCTGTTTAGACATACCCATATTTTCTGGGATGGTCTCTTTTACCAGTTCCTCAAGGCATAATTTAAAAACAAATATGGTGAGAGCAGATATTCCTGCACAACACTTCATCTTTATTTAACTTAGGAAAACTTCCTGTTGTAACAGTTTTCCTCCGTATTGATTTGTTATCTGTCAGAACTCCAATGCTATAAGATCAGATGTTATCTTTTGGCCTTCTAATGGTATCGAATTGAAAGTTTATTTTTCATTTGGTTAGACTATAATAAATTTAGTTTAATCCTTTATCCAAGTGTGAGCAAACAAAGTTTATGCCTGAAAGTATCTTCAGGACTGAGGTAAGGTGGTACAACACCGGGCAACTCGTTGCAAAGGTGGAGCAAGCTAACATCACTCCTGTCTCAGTATCTCCCATAATGCAAAACACATCTCCTTGCGGATATGTATAATGTTATGCATTAAGGGAAGGGCCACTACCCAGACTAGTTTCGACCTTTATTGAGGTCTCTTCAGTGGGAGCCAGGCCCAAGTGGAGATACCAGGTGGAAGCATTAGCAAGGTCATCTCTACCTATAGGAGTTGCCAAACGGTGTGCCACCTTTTTATTAAATTACTCTGGATTTAGAGAAAGATGTTGAAAGTTTATTTTTCACTTGGTTAGATTATAATAAATTTAGTTTAATCCTTTATCCAAGTCTGAGCTATCAAAGTTTGCACCTGAAAGTATCTTCAGGACTGGGGTAAGGTGGTACAGCACTGGGCAACTCGTTGCAAAGGTGGAGCAAGCTAACATCACTCCTGTTTCATTATGGGAGATATCATCAGTATCTCCCATAATGCAAAACACATCTCCTTGCGGATATGTATAATGTTATGCATTAAGGGAATGGCCACTACCAGACTAGTTTCGACCTTTATTAGGTCTCTTCAGTGGCAGCCAGGCCCAAGTGGAGATACCATGCAGAAGCATTAGCAAGGTCATCTCTACCTATAGGAGTTGCCAAACGGTGTGCCACCTTTTTATTAAATTAGTCTGGATTTAGAGAAAGATGTTGAAAGTTTATTTTTCACCACCTTACCCCAGTCCTGAAGATAGACGAACTTCCTGGTTCTTTGCAGAAATCAGTGCTTTCCATATAGATATATAACTGCCAACATCGATTCTTCTTCAGGTGAATTGTCTACTTCTGTTTATTGCAGACTTATCTTCAGTGCACACTGCATACAAAAGTGTTTGGCTTACATCATGCTCATATTGACTCACCTTTTCCACTTCAGACAAACTGGACATTCTATAGAGAAAAAGATACAAGAACATCAATCTGCTCTGAAACATGCTTACTCTATCCATGCCACCATAAGTTTGAATATTTATTTAAGGAGAGCTCCATCATCTGCACCTGAATTGGAATGACTGTCTTTCCTTATCTACGATATGGGAAAGTTTCATTCAAATCAAACATCATTAATAATTTTTTAAAAAAAATAATAATCTAATGCCTTTTCTCTCATTCACTTGTGTTCTTCTGTTTATACCATGATTCGTCTTTTAAATAATCAATTGTTCATGTTCTACCTTGTTCTCCACTAAACTTATGCCACTGATGATATGTAATTTTTAGGTTGAAATATCTGACTATTAAACTTTATTGCTTTATTGATCCTAATCATTGGGTTGATATGTTATTTTGTCCTGCATTTATGGTACAAGTATGTAACTGCCAAATCTGTAAAGTATTCTGTCTTGCTATTACATCA
Organism: Typopeltis vanoorti; assembly: GCF_054136105.1. Taxonomy (NCBI): domain Eukaryota; kingdom Metazoa; phylum Arthropoda; class Arachnida; order Uropygi; family Thelyphonidae; genus Typopeltis; species Typopeltis vanoorti. The sequence continues at coordinate 69,205,302 of NC_143552.1, read as the reverse complement.
TTCTTGTCATAAACAGTTATAATCAACTTAACCTTTGATTTTTGATGTTGACATTTTTTGGATTAGGAGAGGATGGCTATTTTTTCTATAAGGATTGACTTTTCAGTTCTTGTTCAAAATTCCATCTTCATGTTTCATATCTGGTAACAGTTCTATTCAAAAACTGTTCGCTTCACTCTCATAATGCAGTAGTTGTGAATTATTCTTGTGAGCTACTTGCTTATTTTCTGTCATTTGCTGCAGGAGCCATATAGCAAGTTTTCTCTTCTAGAAAATTTTTCACAATTCAGAAAGCAGATGTGGTTGTTTTGTTTGCACTTTCATAATTTTGCACCAACCTTCTTTCATCAGGCTGTTGACAATAGCCACCAGAGTGTTATCCATAGCTGTCAATGGCTTTAATGTATGTCCAACCTTTGGAAGCATTAAAGATGATCCAACTGACAAGCTTTTGACAACTATGAAAGTCCACCATACTGTAAAAATAGTGATAATTTATGATTTTGAATCTTTTTACAATTGTTCATCTACATTAGTATTTTATTAATTTTGGTTTCGTAACCACATATAATCGGTACTTGCAATGTGCCTGATAAGAAATTGATATCTGTTTAAAATGAAATGTTAGACATGAGATTTATTTATTTTCAACTGGATATCTGATAGTTGTATTAATTTCAATGATTCTATTTTGTAATTTATAATTATTAAGTGTTGTGATATCTGCCATTTATCATAAAGACATTCTCTTTTTGCTAATGATGATAGCATGTCAGCGATTACTAACTTCTTGCCAGCTGCTTAATGGGACAAATGCTTATGCTCACCAAGGATATTGATGTGTGATTGACTGCTGATAGAGAGAGCATTCGTTACCTGGGTAATGGAGGAAACTAATTAAATCATTAAATGTATATTTTTTTATTTGGTCTTGAGTCAATCATTTCTTGGACTCTAAAATAACAGAGCTAAAAGTCATTGCACCAATTGTATTGAACTCTTGTATATTTATCTAACATTTGGTGTAAAAATAAACACATTCTTTTTACAGATATAACATAACAGAGCAGCTGATGTGATTTATAACAATACCATTGTGCTGCAATCCACTAGCTTCACAGACTGTACGTAAAACATTGTAATCTCATTTGGGTTTTTCCATCTGACAGATCACTCTTAATGTACAAACTCAAATCACTGCATGATAGCTGGTCAAGTTCAGTTCTTCCATTTTTAACTCTTATTTTGCAGAACAAGATCATCAGAAACAGAAAACAAATGCACATTTTTGCATAGTGTCTGGTTTTAATATTTATAGTCACTAAACCACTCATGAAAGGCTTGTAAGTCTATAGTACATTAGTATTATGAGTAGGCTGAGAAATTTTTAATTCTATTTTTTTTATTAATTTTTATAATTTTTTTTGCATTTATTTTTTACATAGTCTGGAGACCCTGCTTTAGAGATGAAACAAGAAACTTTTTCAAGTCACCTCAGGCCCCCCATAAGCAGGATGGTGGTCTCACACTGGATGTTGAAATTCATCTCCCACCTGAAGACAATCACAAACATCCATGCCCATGGTGGGATTTGAATGGATGCGACCTGATGGTTGGAGAGCAGATACACTAACCACATGGCCAACCAGACTGGTTTACTATTAATTTGTGTGTTTACCTGCACCTATTTATGCAACATTTCTAAATTAGCAAATCATTATAACATAAACTAAAGTTACATTGTAATAACAACATTTTACAAAATGAATTTATATAACATTTCATTTTCTTATGAAGAGAAAGACAAGTGAATTTAATTATTAAACTAAATTCCACACCAAAGAATTAAAGGAACTATTACATTATGGTAAATGGAGGTGGAGAGGGGGAGAAGAAATATTACATTTTATTAACCCTATTTCTTTCAATTGTTATCCACCAAGTTTAGTCATGTTTGCTATGTCTCCTCTTACCTAAATGACTGTAGTTCTGATGTTACTTAAGTTATGCATCTTAACTTTGGACCTTTATTTAACATCTCATTCCTCCTAACACTAAATCTAGGTATCAAATCCATAGTCATTAGCCATAGCCTCATCCACATTAGTCATTACCAGATTAATGTGGAGGAGATTTTTCATAGAATGGATGGAAATAGGAAAAGAACAAGAGGCCATCTCTGGAAACTGTATAAGGGGGATATGAACAAGGGGGTGAGGAGTAGGCTTTGGGAGAATGGCAGGCAATTTGAATTCATTGTCCAAAAGTGTGGTGAGTACAGAGACAGTGAATGCATTTAATAGGATGAGCTGTATGTATATATGAGAGTAGGACTTCTCGCGATTAGTCTTTGACTCCATAGAGATCTGATGCTAATAATACATGTGCTAATGTATTATTATTAGCATCATGATGCTAATAATAATAATACATGGCACACACACTACATATGGTATGTAGTAGTGGCACACTCCATACCATATGTAGTGTGCTACTTTTATTGCAATAATATTGTTAAATTATGAATTCAGATAAGTAAAGCAATCAAGTGTTGCACTTAGTAGTATTGTCACCATACCAGTCATTGCATGTCTATAATCCAGCTTGCATGTGTCCATAATTCTTGCATCTTAGCATTAGTCAGTCTTGTATAGGATGGATTTTCCTTCTTGAAATGCTTTCCCCCCCTCATAAAACAGGAAAAAACAGCTAGAATCCTTGTCATTAATAGGCATATTGACTATTGACTTCTTAGTTCTCTGTTGCTTTGCCCGTAATTGTAAACAACCTCTAACTCATCTCTTCCATCTTGGTATTGTCGTTCTTCATAACTTTTTCCACAAAACAGCTGAATATTTTATCTTGCACTATTGATGCACATGCTAACCAGTAGACAAGTCAAATGTTAGCTGTTGCAAAAACAGCAATACCCATTAGTTTGAAAGACAGGGCTTTCTTCCCTTGAATTGGTTTTTCTCCTTCAAAGCAGACAAACTGGCTGTTAAAACATTCATTTAGTTAATACATTTCATTCACTTCATAGTCTTTTAAGTGTTAATTCTGAAAACAAATGAATATGAAAATTGACAAATGGGATAGCCTTTTGACATTTACATTTGTCAATTTGTTGAGCTTTCTGCTAGTTTCTCATTTGAACCAGTAATCTATTATCCATCCTATTTGTTTAATTTAAATATCAACTTTATGGTTTCTGTATGATGTTTTTCAAAATATGTTATTATCAAGCACATGCAATGTCGAATACAATTTTCACCTTATAAAATGTATGAACATTGTTTTAATATTCTTCCTCCTCATTTCCTTAATGAATATGATGACTTTTATACAGAAGTTATCATAGATTATTCATGGTTTGGGCAGACTGATGGCCAAGTTCAAAGACATCTCATAAGAATGACACTTAGCACAGTAAAGGAGATAAAAATTTGTCCATCATACAAAACAGGTTTCACTTTGTTACATCTCTCTTTCGACGAAAGGTGAGTTACGGTCTCATACGGAGGTAGGGTTTTTTCACCCAGAAACTTGGGTTTTTCATCCCCCAGAACAGACAAACCGCCCTGTGAACACACACACATCAACAGACATAGGACACACACCAGGAGGCATAGGGCTAACCACCTTATCCTCGTGACGGGTATGGTTTGGAAGGGCTGAGGACGGCTCCGTAACAGGTCAGTAGGCCTATTACATAAAAGGAAGAAGACATCTAAATATAAGCTTTTGCAGCCCCCTCTTTGTTTGGGAAGCACTGGCTTCGAAGCCTATCTAAAATTCAAGAATTGAGTTAGATGGTCTCATACAGAGGTGGTAGTATTAGACATGACATACTGGTTTCCTTGCTTTAGTTACTTCAGCTGTATTTGCAGCTATACTGATTTTGCCAAACCTGTTTAGCTGTAATTACAGCAAGCTGGCAAATTCTCTCATTCAGATGCTAGGGCTTCTCTATTAGAATAACACACACAGTTTACTGAGGCCAGGGAAAACAGGAAAAGTCCAGGTTCACTGGAAATGGTGATTTAAATTATTAGGTACTTCGCTTAATAAGATGGGCAGATAAAATGAGTTCCATACTTCAGCAGGTTGGAACTTAGTTTATTTAGGCATATAATATTGGAAGTGAGAAAATCACAAAATTTATTTCAGAAAAATTATATGGAAAATTAAACAACCATTAAACACACCATTCATGATTTCATGAAGCTGCCAAAATAATTATTGTTGATTTTTTGATATGTAATGCTGAACAGTTAAGTGTTGAATGCTAAATGCACTTTAAAACTATTTCTGAAAAACACACACAGTAAACAGACCATTCATGATTTCATGAAGCTGCCAAAATAATTAACTTAATTATGTATCAAATTTTTTGATACATAATGCTGAGCAGGTGTTGAAAAGAAATGCATGATAAATGCACTTGAAAAATATTTCTTAAAAACACACATCAGTTTATGATTTGTTCCATTCTTATAGTTATGCCTTTATGCCACTAACAAGTATAGATGTCTCTCCTTCTTTATCTTTACATTTATCTTCAGGATATAATGGATATCTTTGGAATGTGCATCTTCAGTCAATGTTCTCTCATTACAAACTTCATTATTGGTGTTAAACACACTCAGTAGCAAAATGGGAAAGTCACTTGTTACCATAATTGAAAAGAAATTCATTGTGTTTTTCCCACTATGAATTTTGCCAATTATAGTAAGTAGTATTTCTGGCTTGTCAGGTGTCAAAATATGATGCTTAATCAATGTTCATTGTATAGATCAAATGTGGAACTCATGATTGATATGTATCAAAACTAAAAAAAACTTTTTTTTTTTCTTATTTTATTGCATATGTCCTTTTCATCAGTATTTTATTTGACTTTTTTTCTTTTTAAATTGATACACCTAGTTAAAGTTTGAAAAAGTGTAAATTTACTTTAATACACTGCTTAAGATTAACTTCAGCAGTTTAAGAATAACATCTTTGTTGAGCTTGAGTATTTTTAACTTGCTTTTGTATTGAAAAACACTACTGAAATGACTTTTAAACACATTGGAATTTTTCAGACGTGGTGACATCTATTATGAATATAATTCAGTTCAGACACTTCTCTAGCCACATCTGCTATCAAGAAAAAAAAAATTTATATTGATGCATAGCTGAAGAAATCTCATGGCCAATGTGTCACATGGTTCACATCTTCCCAAAGATAGTACAAATAGTGGAAAGTGTGCTTACTGAACACAAGTTCATGAAAATTGCATGGAATCATCAGGAAAGAAAGAGAGATCAATTAGCCAACAGCAAATTGTGTAATAGAATACAATCTGAATATGGGAGCAGTTAACAGGGACAAATACATGAGTAGTTCTGCTTAGTGTTGCATAAGACCTGGAAGTGGTATAGAAAGTTCTTTCTTTCACCTCCAACAGTTCTGAATTCTCAGATCCTGTACAAAGTAAAAACAAGAAAAAAACATAAAACTTTCAGATTTACAGTTGACTCTCATAAGAGAAATTATTTAAAACTTGCCATATGCTGAGAGCAAATACAAAATGGGATATCATAACTTGGTGACTAGCTGCTCAGATTGAAAGGAAGACGCTTCACAACACTAGTTCTTCCTTTACCAAAAGAAGAAGAAAAAGAAAAATCCCATGTATTTCAATGTGTGTTTAAAACATCTCACTTGTAGAGAAGAAAAGGAGAGAGAGAGAGATTTTAAATATGTGCACATCCCCTATTTTGAATATTATTATGCAGTGGCTAAATTTTGAAAGGGTGATAGAGCTTGATACAGAACATTTTAGTATTGTATAAAATTGATGAGCAAGATTTTCAATAAACCATAAATTAACAAGGGTTAATACAATCTTTGTTAACTTTGAATTAGTAAACAAATAGCCCAAGGTTTTGCATGTTATTTTTTAATTCAAATTATTGTCTTTATCCAATTTCACTTAGAATCAGGTCTCCTAGTCTGTAATCATGAGGATATTCTGTCCTGCGTCATTGATGTCTCTAACTGGGCAGTTTGAAAGTGTTTTTTTTTTTTTTTTGTAAGGGACATCCATGTTAAACAAGGTTTACCCCATCCTCTTAGTTTCATACATGTTTCCATTACCTTCTGCATCATGTTATCTACATTAGTGCTTTCCAAACTTATGGATGCAAAGGCTTTGTAAAAATTAAAATATTTCATGGCCCCCATGGGAAAAAAAAATTGCATGTAATCTGTGCTATCAAGCGCAGTTGCCCTACACCCAAGCGTATTTCTTTCCTGCGCATCGCCTGCACCTGTGTACACTAGCAATAAAACATTAATTTAAAGCGCAAAAAACTTGACCGTTTTAAATGAGTGCAAGATTTTGCATTTGTAAGCTTTTTTGTGATCAATACTTCTTATCAATACCTTTGAAATGAAACATATGAATAAGCATATATTTACTAATATTCATTAAGCGCCGAAATACGCAGGAAGCAGAATTTGTAAACCAACACCAATGTGTGATTTTTTTTCCCCATTAAAATATAAAAAAAATAACAAAAAAGAAATAATAAAAATTAATACGTTTCTTTTAAGATAAAAAAAATATCTACTTAGTCTATAATAAATTTAGTGTAATCCTTTATTGAAGTGTAAACAAACAAAGTTTGCACCTGAAGTATCTTCAGGATTGAGTAGTCTAATCAAGTGGGAAAAAACTTCCAACATCTTTCTCTAAATCCAGAGTAATTTAATAATAAGATGAAACACCTTTTGGCAACTTGTTTAGGTAAATGTGACTTCTCCATTGCTTACACCTTAGTATCAGCACCTCTGGGTCTGGCTCCCACTGATGAGACCTCAATAAAGGGTGAAACCGGTCTGGGTAGTGGCCCTTCCCTTAATGCATAGCATTATACATGTCTGCAATGAGATGTGCTTTGCATTATTATGGGAGATATAAGACAAGGAGTGATGAGAGCTTGGTCCACCTTTACCACGAGTTGCCTCAGTCCTGAAGATACTTCAGGTGCAAACTTTGGCTTACACTTGGATAAAGGATTAAACTAAATTTATTATAGTCTAACCAAGGAGAAAAAAACTTCCAAAATCTACTTAGTCTTAAAACATTTTAAATTTGTTTTCATTATTTCACAGCTCCTCAACATAACTAATGGTCCCCAAGGGGGCTGCGGCCCACAGTTTGGGACGTGATGATCTACAGGGCATCTCATGACATGTTCAAACCATCTAAGCCCACATTCAATTATTTTATCAGCAATAGATCTATGATAACTAATATTTAAGGAATTGACAGCGTATACTAGAAATATAGATTAAATAAACTTTAATTTATACTTTCCGATATTTCGGCGAACGTCACGTTGCCATCTTCTTGGGAACTTACTACTAAGACACGTGCACATAAGTACTAATAACAGCAAATGAGACTAAAGCTAGGAAGCTAGCGTTTTCCTGAAGTCCTGATGGTGCCCCCTGGCGGGCTATATTGGTAGTTCTTGGCCTTTGGGCTGAAGTTCTTCTGATAAACGTTTCCCAAATTTGGGGCAGTCTCATGCATCCAAATTTGTTGAGGTTTGGCATGTTCCTAAGGGCCGAGGCTGATTCCATGAATAGTCTTTCATACTTGAACTTGCTGCAGTGTATTACTGTGGCTTTCTTCCATCTTATTCTGTGGCGAGTATCCAGAGCGTGGTCTGCAAGCCCAGAGTGGCTGTACTGGTGAAATCGGATGTAATCCTTGTGTTGTTGAGATTCTGATATTTGCTGTCCTGCCTGTTTGGCCAAAGTAGGACAGTTTACAGCTGCAAGGGACTTGGTATACACCAGGTAGGTCTAGGGGGAGTGGTGGTTGGTCTTTGGTGGAGCGGATAAGGGATGCCAGTTTTCTATGTGGTCTGTAACAAGTGGTCAAGTCATGTTTTTTTAGGATTTTATTGATTTTTTCCGAGGTGCCTCGGATGTAGGGAATGGTGATGGATTTAGAGTAATCTTTATTGTGAAGGGGAGGGGTGGTGGGTTGTGGATAACTGGGTTAAGTATTTTTTGGAGGGGGTAGCCGTTGGCTGAGAAAGTGTTACGGATGTGATTTAGTTCAGTGGTTAGGGCTTGATCATTAGAACAGATTATTTTTGCCCTGTTGAATAATGTTTTAATAACTCCATATTGTTGTGAGGGGGAGTGGTGGGATTGTTGGTGAATGTATCTGCCTGTATGGGTGGGTTTTCTATAAACTGAGAAAACCAAGGTTCCATCAGGTTGGCAGGTGACTAGTGTGTCTAGGAAGGGGAGGTTATTGTTTTCCTCTTTTTCCAGGGTGAATCTGATTCTAGGGTTTTGGTTGTTTAAGTGTGTTAGGAAGGAGAGGAGTGAATCCGGGCCATGTGGCCAAATAGCGAAGACATCATCAACGTAGCGAAGCCATATGGTAGGTTTTTGTGGGGCTGAGTTTAAGGCTTTCTCTTCAAACGTCTCCATGAAGAAGTTGGCCAAGGGTGGGGAAAGTGGTGAACCCATGGCTGTCCCCTCTATCTGTTTGTAGAATTTTTCCTGCCAAACGAAATAGCCTGAGTTCATTGTAAACTGAAATAGGGCCGAGATATCGGGAGGAAATTTAGCTTGGATTAGCTCTAAGGTTTCTTTGAGGGGGACATTCGTGAATAGGGAGGAGACATCAAAACTGACCATTATGTCATTATGTTGGAGTGTAAGGTTTTCTATACTGGCTTTGAAGTGGGCTGAGTTTTTTATGTGTGATGGTGTATTGCCAGTATAGTGTGAGAGCGCTTTGGCTAAATGCTTGGCTAGTTTGTAAGTGGGGGAATCAATGCCATCCACTATGGGACGTAATGGCACATTTTCTTTGTGTATTTTTGGGAGCCCATATATGCGGGGGGGGTCTAGAGTTATAGGGTTTTAGTCTGTTGGTAATCTCCACAGGCCAAGAAGTGACCTTCTTAAGGAGCCTATGGAGTTTTCTAATTGATTGGCATTGATTCCCCCACTTACAAACTAGCCAAGCATTTAGCCAAAGCGCTCTCACACTATACTGGCAATACACCATCACACATAAAAAACTCAGCCCACTTCAAAGCCAGTATAGAAAACCTTACGCTCCAACATAATGACATAATGGTCAGTTTTGATGTCTCCTCCCTATTCACGAATGTCCCCCTCAAAGAAACCTTAGAGCTAATCCAAGCTAAATTTCCTCCCGATATCTCAGCCCTATTTCAGTTTACAATGAACTCAGGCTATTTCGTTTGGCAGGAAAAATTCTACAAACAGATAGAGGGGACAGCCATGGGTTCACCACTTTCCCCACCCTTGGCCAACTTCTTCATGGAGACGTTTGAAGAGAAAGCCTTAAACTCAGCCCCACAAAAACCTACCATATGGCTTCGCTACGTTGATGATGTTTTCGCTATTTGGCCACATGGCCCGGATTCACTCCTCTCCTTCCTAACACACTTAAACAACCAAAACCCTAGAATCAGATTCACCCTGGAAAAAGAGGAAAACAATAACCTCCCCTTCCTAGACACACTAGTCACCCGCCAACCTGATGGAACCTTGGTTTTCTCAGTTTATAGAAAACCCACCCATACAGGCAGATACATTCACCAACAATTCCTCCCCCCCCCACAACAATATGGAGTTATTAAAACATTATTCAACAGGGCAAAAATAATCTGTTCTAATGATCAAGCTCTAACCACTGAACTAAATCACATCTGTAACACTTTCTCAGCCAACGGCTACCCCCTCCAAAAAATCCAAAAAATACTTAACCCAGTTATCCACAACCCACCACCCCCTCCCCTTCACAATAAAGATTACTCTAAATCCATCACCATTCCCTACATCCGAGGCACCTCCGAAAAAATCAATAAAATCCTAAAAAAACATGACTTGACCACTTGTTATAGACTACATAGAAAACTGGCATCCCTTATCCGCTCCACCAAAGACCAACCACCACTCCCCCTAGACCTACCTGGTGTATACCAAGTCCCTTGCAGCTGTAAACTGTCCTACTTTGGCCAAACAGGCAGGACAGCAAATATCAGAATCTCACAACACAAGGATTACATCCGATTTCACCATGTACTCATACTGGCATCCTTCTGTCACATAATACTGCATTTTCCATTTCATCCAGACGGTGTTCATGTAGTGTTCCATGTCTGTGTTGATAGTGCTATCCTTTGTGAGGATTAAGCCCAAGTGCTTGAAGCTGTCAGCCTTCTTGAGTGGGGTATCTTGAAGGTATATGTTGTTGTTGTTAGGGCCATTCGAAAAATTACAGCACATACTTAGTCATCTGTCTGCTAATTCGCAAGCCACCAGTTTTCAGAGCTATCCTCCATTTATCTGGCATCAACTAGAAATCTTCTAAGTCATTGCTCATTAATACAGTGTTGTCAGCATATAAACTATCTCATTTTAGATAAAGCTGTTACCATGACCAAGTTAAACAGAAGCGGTTTAGTGCTAATCCTTGACATATTCCCACCGTAATTTCAAATTCTTTGCTGGTTCCTGCTAGGCCTCTCACTTTGGTTGTGACATTCTGGTACATGCCTTTCACTTGGTTAACATAATATTCTGACACCTTCTATGATTTCAGTGTGCCATATTTTATTTCTGTGATTTGCCATATTAATTTCTGTGGAAATTAATATGGCAAACACACAGATGAAAGGCTTTTCAAGCTCAGTAATACTAGGTGCAGGGTCTTTTTGTTATCTTTGTGCCTTTCTATGATCAAGTTTATGGCATTAATTGAGGATATTCCTGAAACAAACCTACATTTTGGAGATGAGTTTTTATGGCTCTGTAATTCTCACAGAGTTGCACATTTTCTTTATTTTTATAGAACAATATCAGATAGCTTTTCCTCCATTCATCTGGCAGTTCTTTCTGCAAGGACCCTGTTGAAAAGATTTGTCAGAAAGGTTACACCTACCACACCCAACCTTTTCCTCAGTTAAGCCAGTATATCATCTGGTCCTGTGGATTTGTTGTTTGCCATTTTGTCAATTGCTTTCATTACTTCTAATTCTGTGATTTCTGGCACAGGACCTTCTGTTATTAGTAGGTTTGGGCAAAATTTTGCTAGGGTAGGTTTCATTTAGCAGATGATGGTAATACTCCTTCCATTTCTCTTTTTCTCTCTCTTGTGTTCTCGTTCTTTGTCCGTAACACCCCCTGTTTATTCTTTAAATATTTGACTGCATTGATGTCTTGGTTTTACAGTCTTGAAGATCTCCATATCATTTTTGACCATTTCGATTCATGCATAAAAATCCTGCACTACTAGCTTTTGCTTGTGCTACAGTTCTTCATGCATCCTTCTTTACTGCCTGATAAGTTTTAGTTTGCTGCCATTGTCTTAAAAGGAGTTTCTTATTACAAAGCTTGTCCTTTATTTCTTCCTTTCACCATCTGGTTTTCTTGTTGCCATTTATAGGCCTTTTCATATGCCTGAATGGTGTGCAGCATTGTTGCAGGTCATCCCATATGTTATTCACCGAGCCTCTTAAGTCCCTCTGAATGCAGGTAATTCACAAGATCTTCGCACAGATTTTGTTTTTCCTGCTGGCCAAGTGGTGAACAGTTCACCCAATATTACCTTGCAGTCTCTGAAGATCTTGAGGGACAAGTGAAACATACCAAAGAGTTCATGGTAACCCTAGTTACCATGAACTCTTTGGTAAGTTTCACTTGTCCTTCCAACACGGCTGTTGAAATCACCATCTATATATATTTTATCTCATTAGCTGTTATAGACTGCAGGCAGTCGTCAAGATTATTCCAAAATAAATACTTTTCTAGGTCACTGAAGCTGGTTGTTGTTGTTGAGTGCAAATTTAACAGTGATTATGTGATCACTGTAAAATTTACAGAAAGTCAGGGTCTATTTATAATGAATACAAAAGAGAAAGGCACAAAAATGGACGTGGCATTTGCCTTATTATATTACAAAAAATGAAATAGAATGTATTTTGAGTAACAGAAAAGAATTAATAGAGGATTATATCAGTAATAAATAAGATAGATTTTGATAGTGACCATAGAATGGTCAGAGCTAAAATCAAATTAAACAACATAAAAATTAGGAGAGAAACAAAAAGAACTGGTGTTAAAATAGATAATGAAATGATAAAAACACAATACAAAATATTTGAAAAGATTTTGACAGAAAAACTTTATTTAAACGAAGAATGGATACACAAAGAAATGAAAAAACATCATATCATCAATAGAGAAATCTAATGTGGAAATTATAAAAACATGGCAAAAAAGTAAGGTTAGAACTAGTAGAATAAGTCAAAATATTAAAAACCTTAATTAAGAGAAGAATTAAGAAGGAAAAGGCACAAAGGTACTAGGGAAGATGTAGAATTTATTGAATTTAGAAAACTAGTGAGAAGAGAAATAAATGATATTAGAAGCCATGACATCAATAAAGTCAAAGAAATTAGAGGAAAGAATAAATCATTATTTTAGCTATGTGGCCAGTAGGAGGAGAAATGACTGTGGGAGAATAACATTGTGGGATAAAAATGGGAATAGAGTGACTGATGCAGAGGATATAGTGGAATTGTTCAATGAACACTTTATTGGAGTATTTCATCCTGGAGGAGTAAATTTTAATACTAGAGGGGCTAGGGCAGGTTCAAGGTTTAGAGGTGCAGGAGGAGAGTGTGTTCCAAATACTGAGTACTCTGGATGTCAGTAAAGCTGTGGGACTGAATGGTATTTCACCATGAGTTTTGAGAGAATGTGCTAAAGAACTGACAGCTCCTTTGATCTGGCTTTTCAATGAAAGTCTAACAATGGAAAGGGGCCCCAGGGAATTGAAGGAAGGTAAGATAGTGCCATTGCATAAGGGCAGTAGCAGACTGGAAGTGTCTAATTATAGGCCAGTTTGTGTGTTATCAGTAGTTGTTAAGATCTTGGAGAAATTAGTGAGGGACCGTATACAACATTGGGCAGATGAGGGTAATGTTATCTGTGAGAGTCAACATGGATTGTGAAGGGATGCTCTTGTTTTAGTAATATGCTAGCCTTTTATAATAAAGTTACAAGAGCTGTAGATGAGGGAAAGGCATATACTGCCATTTTCATGGACCTAGCGAAGGCATTTGACAGGGTGGCACATGATAAGCTGATATTTAAATTGCAGCACATGGGTCCGGATGTCAGGGTAGTCAACTGGATTCAGGATTGGCTGTCCAATAGGTATCAGAGAGTTGTGATAGTGGGGCAGTTTCAAGGAGGCAGAGGGTTACAAGTGGGGTTGCACAGTGCTCAGTACTGGGACCTATATTGTTTAACCTTTATATCAATGGCATTGTCAGTGGATTGCAGGCAGATATTCAGTTGTTTGCGGATGATACAAAGCTGGGTAGGGATACATCGATGGGATGTGTCCCTTGAGATTTGGGACACATTGATGGGACACTGCATACTCTATTGGCGGTGCTATACTGGAGGAAGTAGGGGAGACAAGAGATCTGGGGTTGATGATTGATAGAAACCTGAAATTTAGGAGACATGTGGTGAAGGTAACACAGAGGATTGCTGCAATCATGAAAAGGACACTGACCTGCAGAGATAAGAGTTATCATTCCGTTGTATATGACTCTGATCAGACCACACTTAGACTATTGTCCTCAGATTTGGTCTCCAGGATTTGAAGGAGATAAACTAACTGTGGAAAGGGTAAAAAGGCAGATAACAAAAATGGTTTCAGGACTGTACCATGTTAGTTATGAGGATTGGCTGAGGGAATGTGGACTGCAGAGTTTGGTGGATAGAAGAAGGAGAGGTGATATGATTGAGACTTTTAAACTATTGAGAGGTTACAGGGTTGACACTGGGGAGTTCTTTTGCTTGGTTGAACAGCAAAAAGGAGTGATGACAAGGGCTCTCCCTAGAAGTTACGAAAGAAAATGTGAGCAAGAGAGTGAGAAGTGGTTTCTTTTCATGGAGGGCAGTTGAACCATGGAATGCATTGCCTGATAGAGTGGTGAGAGCGAGAATGGTCAAGGAGTTTAAGGATTGGTATGATAGACACTATATGACTTGAGAGTCTTGATAGACTTTCTGTTTCTTAGGAAGGACCTCCTGCAATGATGAGTCTTTTGACTCCATGGAGACTAATAAGAGAAAGAACTGGATTACATGTCTCAAAAATAAAAATGAGATAAAGTATGAAAGAAATGAAATAATGAAAATATGTGAAGACTTTTATACCGATTCATTTTAGACAAATTATGGACTCTACAACCGTGTTAAAAGTAATAATTTTAATTTCCCGACGTTTTGACTTTCACATTAAGGTAATTATCTAGAGTACATACACACACACATATATATTTATATACAGAGTCAAGCTGTATTACATTTCACACAGTATGCCAAAGAGACAATGATTTGATTAACAGTTATTCTACTGGCCTGACCTTTAGTGAAAATTTAATTAAAATTAAATTAAAATGAGAGACAAAAGGTGGACAAGATTAATAATGGAATGACAACCAAGAAAGGGTTGTCATTTCATTATCAATGGAATGGTAAATTATTATAATTCCTTTGGCCATTTTGGACTATGGAATAGTCCAAATAGGCCTCCTTCAACTTCTTCCAATTTTTCTTCTCTTTTGTCTCTGACCTCTCTTTCTGGACATTATAGATGTCCAGAAATGGAGAGGAGTGAAATGGTGGTCAGAAACAAAAGAGAAGAAAAATTGGAGGAGGCCTATGTCTTGCAGTGGATGAAGAAAGAAAAAGAAGAATGTGATCACGTATTTGAGTAACTTCCACAATATGCTCCTAAAGTTCACTGTCAATCACCACACCGGCTCTGTTAAAGTTTGCTGTGGTAGATGAGTTTGTATCCATTGCCAATATTCCTTGATTTTGATCCCTTCCATTTCCTCTCTTGAATACAACAGCTGTTCATGCATCTTTGATTTAAAACTTCACCTAATTCAGCACTGCATTTGGTCATTGTGCCCACGTTCTAGGTTGTTGTCTGCATTTTTATTTGTCATTGGGCCTGATTGACTGCTCTGTCACTTAAAGGCGATGACCTAGGAATTTATTTGCTCATTTCATAGCACTTATCGTGACTAGGAGATATTTTAATTTAAATTATAAAAAAAAAAAAAAATTGAAAATAAATCAGCGAGGAGCATTTGGCTAGCTTCATTTTCTTGGCAGTGAAAATATTAATCGATGGTTCATCTCTTTTAAGCTTCCCATGCTATTCTCCTCTCAGCTACATACAAGATTGTGATAACGTATGTAATTGGAGAAGCATGCCAGCAGCAAAAAAAAATTTTTTTTTTTTCACACTTACAGTATTACTAGTTGCAATCAACAAACGAAATTAAGTTTCTGTGTAACAGTGATTGATGAACTTACTTATCCTTTTCACTCCCTGCAGAGCAAAGAACCTTAATTATTGCTGTCCACTGCTTCGATGTTTCTTCTCCAAATCATCTTGGGGCATCCCCTTCTGCTTCCTTGTGTGTTCCATTTCATAGCTGTCTTTCTATATCCTTATTATTTGGCCTATCCATTTCCATTTTGATTTTGTTTTTTCTGTTTTAATGTCAAATTGATTTGTTCCAAAGTCAGCAGATGTCCTAAAAAGAATACAGAGAAAAATGTAAGAGAGCTAAGCTATGTGTAAAAGTAGCTAAACAAAGTGGCATGGGAAGACTGCTAAGAATATAGAAAATAAGTACCAGGAAGGTGGCAAAATGTTCTGGGAGGCTATTGAAAAAAGTTTAGAAATGGAGGAAAGAGTACTGTAAAAGGAATCAAAGATGATGAAGGTAACATGAAAACTGAAGATAAGGAAATCCTAAATGTCTGGAGTAATTACTTTGAAAGACTGTGAAATGAAGCAAGCAGTGACAGAACCATACTAAAACATTTTTAGGAGGAATGCAAAGAGGAGTACATATCAATATGGGAGGTAGAAAAAGCCATCACAAATTTGAAACCCAGAAAGGCAGCTGCAGTAGATGATATTCAACCAGAAATGCTTAAGTTTGGAGGTTATTTAGCTACATTTATTTATCTATTTATTTAGATGAAAGCATCTCTTGCATAAATGGAACTTGTCCGATACTCCAAAATGTGAATGCGGAAGTGGGATCCAGACTATCAGTCACATTGTTTTTGAGTGTCCTATCTACTCATTCTCAGACACTAAAGAGGACTTTTTTAAACTGACCCCAGAATCCCTGGAGTGGATCTGGGATTTAAGGATTAAACTCTGACTCCTGATTCTTAATTTTTAATATTTAATCATTTCAACCTATTATTATTATTATTATTATTATTATTGTTCCGGGCAACTCCAAGGAGTCGACAGACTCATCGAGGGAGGCCCTAACATCATGTCAAGAACAACTATTCGACATTCACACAGTATCTATCATACCTTGTCTTGAACTCATTCATGGTCGTAGCACCCACAACAGACTCTGGAAGCTTATTCCACTCATTCACCACTCTCCAAGTAAAAAACCTAGCTCTAACACCCTTGCCAACCACGCTCTTGCCCAGCTTCCATTCCATTCTGGTGGTGGGAGGCCCCTAGTCCTCCCACCACCAGTCATATTTTCAAAAATATCTTCTGGATCAGTCTTATAGAAACCCTTCAGTAATTTGAATGTCTCAATCATATCACCCTCCTTTGCCTATCGACCAATTTCTGCAACCTACAAATCTTCAACCTATTCTCATAAGGTTCATTCCACAGACCTGCTGTCATCTTGGTCACTCATCTCTGGATCCTCTCCACTTCCTCCCCATCACAAAGAAACCTTGGTGCCCATAACTGGGCACAGTAGTCCAGATGGGGTCTTATCAAGACTCGATACAGAGGAACAACAACTTGTTTGTCTCTGCATGTTAAAGTATTTTTCAGAAGCCAAGTGATTTGGTGAGCTGTTTTAGTCACTTTTGCAATGTGCCCCCCTAAACTTCAATTCCCTATCCACCATCACTCCCAAATCCCTGGCCTCATCAATCTCCTGGAGTACGGTTCCACCAATGCGATATACTGCTGTCTGCTATTCTTTTCACCCCAAAGTGCATAACCTTACACTTTGGCGCATTAAATTGACATCCATTTTTCCTAGCCCAGTCCTCCAAACTATCCAAATCATCCTGTAAAATTTTGACATCCTGTGCACTCATAATTGCTCTACCCAACTTTGCATCATCAGCAAACAAGTGAACACTTCCTCTCAAATCCTTTCCTATATCATTGATGAACAAATTGAAAAGCAGTGTTCCAAGAACAGAGCCCTGTGGCACTCCACTAGTCACAAGCCGTCTTTTAGACTTGACTCCACTCCTGAATAAACCACTCTCTGGTATCTCTCCTTCAACCATCCTCCTATCCATCTCACCAACCCCATATCTATCCCCATCTGCTCCAGTTTACTGATTAGGGTTCTATGTGGTATCCTATCAAAAGCCTTGGCAAGGTCCAGTAGTATTACTGTAAACCCATTACCCTTATCCAGTTCAGCCGTCACTGTGTTTTAAAACGTGAGCAAGTTACTGAGGCATGATCTACCCTTCACAAAACCATGTTGTCCCCCATACAATATCCCATTTTCATCTATCCAATCCTGTATTCTTTTCTTGACTAATTTCTCTAAAACCTTGACAATGATTCCTGATATGCTAATCGGTCGGTAATTTACAACAGCAGTCTTGGAACCACCGTTATGCAGTGGAACTATTTTCCCCTCTTTCCACCCCCTCGGGACTAACCCAGACCCGAGACTCAAATTAAACAAAATGGTCAAGGGTACTGACAATTCTTTAGCCGCTTCTCGTACAACACGAGCTGGTATACCATCCAATCTCACAGATGTATTGACATTGAGCTTATGCAATAGACTACTCACCTTCACTTCATTCACCACAATTCCCGTATAATCTACTGGTACATTCGTTTCTGCGATGTCACCACCTGGATGATATATTCTTGCAAAGTGCTCACTCAGTAACTCAACTATATCAACTGATTCAGTTACCTCCCTACCATCGGCATTCTTTAAAATCATTCTGCCATGTACATTTTTCCTTTTACTTGCTACATATCTAAAAAACTGTTTAGGATTCTCTTTAGCCTGCATGGCCAATGTTCTTTCGTAATCCTTTTTTGCTTTTCTTACCACACTCGTTACCCTTTCTGGCCTGCGCTTTATACCGTTCATGTGCCTGCTGGTCACCTTTCTCCTTAAATTCCCTCCATAGTTGTTTCTTTTTTTGCAGCTCAAGCTTAATGGTGTCATTCATCCATTTAACCCCTAGTTGATTTATTATTCGGACTCTAGGTATACAGTCATCCATTGCTTCATGCAAACACTTCTTAACTACCTCCCATGCACTACCGACTTCTAGTCCTTGCAGTTGTACATGCCATGGCACTGAACCAATCAAACTCCTAAGCTTGTCATACTTTCCAGCCCGATAATTCCACATGTACCCTGTCTTAATTGAAAATTCTACACCTTTAGCCACCTCCCAAGTCAAGACCCTATGATTGGTGGCAATGTGGTCATATTTGTTACAGCCAAATCCTCAGATGTAATTACTAGGTCAAGCACTCTCTGACCCCTAGTATTTTCCATTACATGCTGTCGCAGATAGTTATCCCTTAATAACCGCATAAAATCCAATTCCTTCCTCCCGTGTCCTCTCCTCACTCCATTCAATGTGACCATAGTTGAAATCTCCCATAATAATCACCCTCCTTCCACTCATTTCTTCTATTTGCTTGTGCATAATGTCACCACCATCTTTTCCATCACCTGGTCTATAGCAGCACCCAATTGTATATTTAGTTCTGCTAGCCACAATCTCACACCAAATGGCCTCAAATGTGCTCTTTTCTCTATCCTGCAATTCAACTTCTATTCTCCTTGGCTGCAGCTCATCAGCTATCATCAACAATACTCCTCCCCCCATTTTATTCTCTCTGTCATTCCTGAACACACTATACCCATCACATTCAATCCCACTAGCTATATCATCTACAGTATTGTACCTATTGTACCCCTTTTAATATGATTTTTACAATTGTTTTTATGTTGTTTTATGTAATATGTATGTAATATCCTGAGGCCTGTACATTGTACACTAAATAAATAATAACTGCATAATTAAGAGAATCTGTTCAGAAGGTCAAATTCCAGATGATTGGAGGAGAGTTCTGATGGTTCCCTATAAATAAGGGAATAAAGCTGAATGAGAGAATTACAGAGGAATTTCTCTACTAAGTCTTCCAGATAAAGATTTATGCAAGTATACTTGAAAAGAGGTCAAGAAAGATTGCAGAAGAGAAACTTGGAAAAGAACAAGCCAGGTTCAGGCCAAATAGAGGTTGTCAAGATCGTATTTTCACTTTATGCCAAATAGTTGAAAAATCATGGGAATATGAGAAGGTACCCAAAGAAAAGCTTTTCAAAACACTACAATTATATGGAGTAAGTGGAACGTTATACAAAGCAATACACAGTCTATATTTAAGTTGTAAGTCAGCAGTTACAATTGAAGGAAATACAATAGGATGGTTTGATGTAAAATCAGGAGTAAGAGAAGAATGCACATTATCTCTCTCCTTATCTGTACGTGTCAGTGTGCTATGATAAGAAGACACTGACATGTAGAGATAAGGAGGTGGTGGTGGTGCCTCTCTATATAAGCCATTGGTCAGACCATACATGTGCTATTGTGCTCAAATTTGGTCACTTTGTTTTCATTGTGATGTAGAAACACTAGAGAGGATCCAAAGATGAATGACCAAAGTGATTCTGGAGTGTTGTTATGAAGAGCATCTGAAGGAATGTGGATTACAGAGATTGGTAGATAGGAGGAAAAGAGGAGATATAATAAAGACCTTCAAGTTAGTTAAGGGATTCTATCAGATTAATACAGAAGGACTTATAAAAAGAGTAGACATTAAAATGAGAGAATGAGAGGCCATCCCTGGAAGCTGTATAAAGATGCAGTGAAGAAAAATGTGAGGAGTAGATTTTTCATTTGGGGAGTTGGTGGTGGTGAGTGGAATATGTTGCTAGAGTATTGTGAATGCAGGGAGTGAAATTACTTTAAAGTTCATTATGATAGACATGTTGCTTGTTGAGTGGGCCTTCCATGATGAATCTATTGACTCCATGGAGGTTACCAAAATAATAATAATAATAATATGAAAGAAAGTGGTATTAGGTCTGATATTAGTATTAGAATTGGAGATATCAAACTTAGCTCTTTGTTTTATGCAGATGATGTTGTACTCCTAAATGCATCAAGTGCAAGTCTGCAGGATTCTCTGACTAAATTGAATAACAGCTGTAACAAATTTGGCATGAAAATCAGCAATAAAAAGACCAAAACTTGAAAACTGGTAGGAACATAGAAAACTTCAGCATTCTTGATGAAGAGCTTATAGAATAAGCAAAGTAACTATTTAGGTACAGTTTTTAGTGAAGATGGTAAGTTAAATCTGTAAATAGACAACAGGATAAGCAAAGCTGGTATGGTGTGCTGAATAAATTTATATGGAATAAGAGAGAAATTAGCCAAAACATTCACATAAAGAGACCCAGAGAAAGACCAAGGTCTAGGTGGATTGATTCAGTCAGAAGTCTTTAGAAGCATGAAATGTTAGATATGATAATATTGGAATGCTGACAAGTAATAGAGCAATTTGGAGGAAAATTGTTGATAGGAGATTAATAATGTAAACTTAATCATGTAGTGCTGTCATAGTAGCCAAATGGCCTGAAGCAGCCTGAACATATGACACATGTTCAGGCTACTATGACATCCCTTGAGGTGTTTAGCTCTTATTTTTGTTTTGATATTTATTTTATTTTTTACTTATATCTATATTTCTCATTGTGTTAAAAGCAATTTTGGATTTTTTTTTTTAATTCTGTTTTTTATGTCCTTTTCTGTTCCTCCTTAAGTGCTCACCACCAATCTCAGATAAACAAAGATGTCTGCCTGTTCTAGCAGGTCTTCCATCGTTTTTTAGTGTTAGTTTTTTTTTTTTTTTTTAGCCACACTTGGAGGCTTTCAGGCTTAAATTATCCATTTTCTTTTGCTTTCATGTCGGTGCTTTTGAGCTAGCAAACATGATGTTATTGGCAGAATCTGGATCGTTTAATTTATTTGACTATTCCCATTGCATATTAATGCTCTCATTTATTATTTCTCATTCACCCAGTCTATTACAATTAAGAAGATTGTAAGGGAGCTTATGCACCTGGCCTTTCACTTATTGTTTTTATTTCTTTACTTAAATTCCCATTACATATTATCTTAATTTTATAATTGTCATACACTGCTTTTACTATGTTGGTTATTTTTTCTCTCTGGTATGCCAAACTATTTCATTAATTTTTAAATTTCTTCTCTGTTTATGTTATCAAATGCTTTTTTCAAAATCAATGAATCCCAAATATAGGCTCCTCTGCCATTCTGTTGATTTCAATAATTATTCTCTGCGTTATCATTTGGTATATGCATGATCTGTTAGGTCTGAAAGTTGCTTGTTCTTTCCTCAATTTATCTTCAATTTCATTTTTCATTTTTTCTAATATTCTGATGAAGATTTTATTAACTATGCTCAAAAGAGATATTCCTTGCCATTTTTGCATTCTGTTGTATCTTTTTCTTTGGTATTTTCACCAATAGTCCTGTATTCCAATCATCTGGATACTCTTCCTTTTTCTATATTTCATTTAGTAGGGGATATCACTATCATTATCTGTATGCATGTCTACAGTAAGTATTTTGTTTGTATTGATATATTTTATTGTTTATCCCTCATTGATCTCTCTCTTTTTATATATTTTTTCCCCATTAATCTTCCTTGTTATTTTGAATAATTTCTTGGAATTAAAATTTACTGCAGCCTGTTCAGTCTCCCTACAGAGATCTTCGCTGCATTTTCTTTGCTTGTCTATTTTTCTCATTGTACATTTTATTTATCTCCTTTGCTCTTCTTTATTTTGACTTTGTAGTAATTTTCTTCTGACAGTGATCAAAGTACCCTTTTTAAGGTCTTAGTATTTGAAAATCTTTTATGCATCTAAACAAAAACAAAATCCATGAGATTTTTGAATGAATTCCAATCTATTCAAGAAACAGTGGAACTAGAATGAATTAAAATTATGTGTGTTAAAGAATTTTAAATGTTTTTATTATTATTATTAATAATAATTTTATTTATTGCTTTTATTTTATTTTATTTTATTTTTTTTTTTTATATGTTGCTCCCACTCACAAAAGGTTATTTTGTAAACCTATAGTACATTTTGTGCCGTGGGTGGGCTAAGGATTTTTTTTCTATTTTTATAAATTTTTATATTTTTTTTTGTATTTTTCATTTATTTTTTACA
This sequence comes from Typopeltis vanoorti, assembly GCF_054136105.1. Taxonomy (NCBI): domain Eukaryota; kingdom Metazoa; phylum Arthropoda; class Arachnida; order Uropygi; family Thelyphonidae; genus Typopeltis; species Typopeltis vanoorti. The sequence continues at coordinate 69,182,820 of NC_143552.1, read as the reverse complement.
TAGTCTGGAACCCTGTTCTAGAGTCCAAACATGGAACTTTTTCAAGCCACTTCAGGCCTCCAATAAACGGGGTTGTGGTCTCACATCAGGCAATGACATTCATCTTCCGCCCAAAGACAGTCATGAACATCCATGCCCACGGTGTGATTCGAACCCACAACCTGTTGGTTGGAGAGTGGCCGTACGCTAACCATTCAGCCAACCAGGCCATTAATTTACATATAAAACTTAGAATTTGATTATTCATTTTCAGTGTTACTTTATCTAACTTCTTTTTTCCTTTTTTTCATGGTAAGTTAAACTGTAGTAACTTTGTTTAATTTATATATTTTCAATGGGATCAAATTGTCTGTTGATTAACTTACTAACTGAGTTAAAAATAAAAAAAAACCGACATGAGTTTTTTTTTTTTCAATAAAGAATTTAATAATTGAATTCTAGTTAAATTTATCTCATGAAAGAAGAAACAGGAATAAAGTAACATTTGAAAGTGAATATCCACAGAAAGTTTTAGGTTTCTGTAGTTGTAAAGATGTTCTGCAAAATTTGAGTATAATTTAATATGATAAGAACTATATTAAAAAAAAAATACGACTTACAATAACTTGCGTGACTAGATTGTGTGCCAATAGGTACACTTCATCAAGGCATGCTTATAAGAGTAATTAGCTAGAGACATATATCACAATAAGCAATAAAAAAAGAAAACAAAGTATAAAAATTATAATAAACAATGAACATGTGTAATGAGTTATATTACCTTGTATTGTTGCTTAGTATAGCTTGATGCATATCATAGCCAAGGTCTGTAAATGTGAGATTTTTTATTAAAAAAGACCGAACTTGGTGCAGAATCATTCTTTGGTTCTTAATGCAATTAGTGGCTGTGCATGGCATTTTGGAAATGCTTTATATGTTTTAACAGTATATTGAACATAACTGTTCAAGATACGGCATAAAAATTTAGCTGAAAAGTTATATAAGATCTGTTTTCTTTTCTTTATGACATCTTGAAAATGTTCTGACATGCACATTTCTCCAGCATGTCCACTTTGACCAACATAATAAATGCCACATGAACAGTGAATCTTGTAGATGTCTAGCTTCTTGAAGAGATAATGTAGATCAGGGATCGCCAAACTTCTTTGACCGTCGACCCCTTCAAGAGTTTCTTGACTTTTTATTGACCCCCCCCCCTCTATTTTACTATTATGTAATTATAATAGGACAAGCAAAAAAGATGCTTATGTGAGTTTTTAGATTGTTTATTTTATAGTTACAGTGTTTACTGTATGTATAATATAGTATATATTATTATATTGGCTTAACGTCAAAGGGATGCATTTTTGTTTTTGACATCCTTCTTAACATTACATATTTGATAGGAGGGATAAATAATATATAAAATATAAAATTTAATTTAGATAACAAAATAACAATAATACAATCTTCCTTATATATATGAAAATAAGACTTTTATTAACTTAGTATACAATTTACCAACGTTGTCAATGTGAAGGGTGTGCTTCGTGACTCTTGACAAGATTAGCAATGTTGGGTTCAAAATTAGTAAGTTTCAGCCTTAAATCGCCACGAAATTCTATATCTAGCTTATTTCTTTGTTTTGTTAAAATGGAATTAACATGGCTGAAACCAGCTTCAACCATGCACGAGCTTGGAAATGCAAGCAAAAAGGGGAGTACCAATTCAGAAAGTTTTGGATATTTTTCTATAACATTTATATTCGTCCAAAAGTAACTTAAAGTCCTATTTTTAAAAAGCGTCTTAGCTTCAAGATCAACTGACAATTCAATAAGTTCATCTTGTAAGTTACATTCGATATTTTCAATATCTGCAGAAAATGGCTTCACAACCCGATCTGGAATGTGCATGTTTTCAAAATCTTCAAAGCGCAATTTAAAATCATCGCTCAAAATTTGAAGATGTTTCGTGTATATTTCTAAGTCTTCATCTTTTACTTCCAATTGCCATAAATTCGAAAAGTAATGAAAATATTTTCGTAACAATGATGATTTAAATAAGGCTAATTTAGCTTGGAAGCCTAAAAGAATCGTCCGAGCTTGAATAATCGTAACATCTTTACCTTGTAGATGGGTCTGTACGTCATTAAATTAAAAGTAATGAAAAAAGTCCTCCAAGTAGAAAATATGATTCTTATTTCTCTCAGTTCATCACCCAAAAATAAATTAACATCTGTAAGAAACTCTAAGGTTGAGTCGAACAACTTAACAAATCTTTGTAGACTTGCACCTCTAGACAACCATCTTACTTCAGTATGCAAGAGTAATTGGTTTGATACTTCATCATTTTTTTCACAAAGTTTGGCAAACAAACGCCATTTAAGAGGATGAGCTCTAATTTGATTAATAGATTTAATACACACTCTTAGAGTATCATGCAGTTCGTCACCGAGAATTTTTGCCACCAAATGGTTTCGATGCAACACAGTGAATAGTACGTACACTTTGAACTTTTTCTTTCAGAAAGGCAGCGAAACCTCGATAACGACCCACCATTGCAGATGCGCCATCTATGGCTACTACTGTTATATTAGTAAATGGAATATCATACTTATTGAAATATTCCTCCAATCACTGAAAAATTGTCAACCCCGTTCCATCACTTTCAAGATATTTTGCAAATAAAAATTCTTCAATAATTTGATGTTTGGTTTTACTATAATATCTTACATAAGCCATAAGAATAGAAGAACTATCGAATGTAGATTCATCAAGTTGGATGGAGATCTTACTATTTTTGAGTTCTGATACTGCAGTTTTTTCTACATCTTCAGCCATTTCACCAGTACGTCTTTTCATGGTATTCGCACTAAATGGTAAGCATTTTAAAATAAGGCCGGATTTTTTTTTCCATTATGGTTTCAATTACTTCTTTGATTGCAGGTATAACAATGTCCTCTGCAATTATATATGGTTTACCTTTTTTTCCTATATTAAAAGAAATATTGTAGGAGGCTGTTAATCCTTGTTTATTGTCAGCTTTGGCATGTGCTTTCATAAATGATTTTATAGTTGGTCGATGTGTGTATTTCTCTTTTAGTTCTTTAAAAAAGTCAAGATCTTTATCTTTCTTATGGATGGAGTCTTTGAAGATGATCTTTCATTTTTGCTGGTTTATTGTTTCGTTACTAAAAGTTTTTTCACAAAGAAGACACATAGGCTCGTTTCATTTCTTAATGAAGCAATAAACCCAAGTTTCAAATTTCTAACGAATATTGTCTGCATTTCTTTTTAGAATCTGAAGCTGCCATTGTGATTACTGGGATTGTAACAAAATAATTAAAATTGAAGTCAGTAAGCAATAGTAATGTCTAAATAATATACCTACTCACGTATTTCTATAGGATGTACAAAACTACCAGCCCTGCCCAACTCTTCAACATAAAGAAGTTTAGTTCGTGAATGAATAAGGATTGAATTATAATATGTATGTTGATGAATTTTAGAATATTAACACTCACTTGTATGTCAATGCGCAAAAATGAGACTGGGATCGAATACGTGTAAGTATATGTAAATAAGCAACCGTGCACGTGTTGCAATCTCGCTCCCGCTGCGCTGGCCGGGTAGGAACCACCGACATCCATTTATTGGTAAATACGTCATTTTTGCCTACTTGATTGGCCTGCATAACTATTTTCATGACCTTGCTCCATCTTACAGGTCCTATTCATGTCACTATTCCCACGATTCACTCTTAATTGTGTTGTCATTCAGGATGGAGGTAATCCAAGTTAACCGAATTAAATATTACCCGTACAATGATGTCTTATATTTTTCTATTGACCCCTGAGCCTGAATCGACCCTAACAATGTTATATCGACCCCTGGTGGTCAATATCTGATGTAGATCCTGTTGAATGTTAGGATTTTACCATTAAAAAAAATTCAGGAAATGTTGGCATACTGAATATTTTGTATTTTATCTACCTCACTCAGTAGCTTTTTTTATGTTGGCATACTGAATATTTTGTATTTTATCTACCTCACTCAGTAGCTTTTTACGTTTCCATCATTACAGAGATAATAATCTGTCATTATAAATAATAATCTGTCCATCTGCATATCCACAAATGGTTTCATATATGCTAGTAATTCTTGGATAGATTGTTTTGACCCATCCTGCAAATTTTCCTTTTTCCTGATATACTGTATTTGGCATGCAATTCAAGTATATCACCTCAAATAGTAATTTAACCTTATATAATAGTATGCATTGCTACATATATTGATTCCTGTAATTATAGAATTATTTTGTTGTAGTAAGCATTTATTCATTTCAAAAAATTTGATATGGTTTTTTGTGAACAGGTATAGTAAAAGAACAGTATTTTGACAGTGTAGATTAAATATCATTATTAAAAATTATTTTATATATATAGGACATGAACTTTATTGCTTGAATGAGGAATCTGTTTGTAGATTCTATGCAGAAGTATTGCTGAGACCTGCTGGAAAGGTAAATAGCTGTTTTAAAGATAATCTCTATTTCATTTCAGATAATTTAATTTAGGTCCCATACTTTGGACTTTAGGCACTAAAAATTACACATATCAGCCACCGAACTAGAAACTCTTAATTTAATACTGTGTTGGACTTCTTTAGCCTGAATTACAACACACATGCAGTTTGGTATAGATTCCACAAGGTATTGGCTCAGATTTGACAGAAGAGGACTTTGCTCCTTCCAGATCTGTTTTTCTAATATGTCCCATACATTCTCAATGAGATTTAGATCTGTGCTTTATGGTGGAAATCTCTGTCATGCTCTCTGAACCACTACTGAACACTTCTTGTGCAATGGACAGCAGCATTACCATCCATGAGACATTAATATAATAAATTTAGTTTAATCCTTTATCCAAGTGTGAGCGAACAAAGTTTGCACCTGAAAATATCTTCAGGACTAGGGTAAGGTAGTACAACACCGGGCAACTCGTAGCAAAGGTGGACCAAGCTAACATCACTCCTATCCTAGTATTTCCCAAAATGCAAAATACATATCCTTGTGGATATGTATAATGTTATGCATTAAGGGAAGGGCCACTACCCAGACTAGTTTCTACTTTTATTGAGGTCTCTTCAGTAGGAGCCAGGCCCAGAAGTGGAGATACCAGGCAGAAGCAATAGCGAGGTCATCTTTACCTATAGGAGTTGCCAAAAGGTGTGCCTCCTTTTTATTAAATTACTCTGGATTTAGAGAAAGATGTTGAAAGTTTATTTTTCACTTGTTTAGACTATGATAAATTTAGTTTAATCCTTTATCCAAGTGTGAGCAAACAAAGTTTGCACCTGAAAATATCTTCAGGACTGGGGTAAGGTAGTACAACACCAGGCAACTTGTAGCAAAGGTGGACCAAGCTAACATCACTCCTATTCCAGTATCTCCCATAATGCAAAACACATCTCCTTGCAGACATGTATAATGGGAGGTACTGGGATAGGAGTGATGTTAGCTTGGTCCACCTTTGCTACGAGTCGCCCGGTGTTGTACTACCTTACCTCAGTTCTGAAGATATTTTCAGTTGCAAACTTTGTTTGCTCACATTTGGATAAAGGATTAAACTAAATTTATTATAGTCTAACCAAGTGAAAAATAAACTTTCAACATCTATGGGACAAACGTCACTTGCTGGAAAAAAAAAGTCAATATTACTTGATTGGCAACAATATTCAGATATTCCTTGGAGGACACCTGACCTTCAAGCAATATCAGGGTAAGGGGACCCATTGCGTACCAACAGAACATGCCCCACACCATGCCACCATCTCCAGAACCTTGAATTGCATTTGCAAGGCAAGCTGGATATTACTTCATAGGGCTTCTGCCAAATACTCTGCCTACTGTCACTACAGAACAAAGTGTGCTGTGACTCATCAGACTGTGACTTTTATCCGGTCTTCCAGTGTCTAGTCACGGTGTTGTTGACACTGTAGACAAACTTTCCGGTTCTTTGCAGAAATCAGTGGTTTCCATATAGGCATGTAATTGTTAGTATCAATCCTCTTCAGTTCCCTGTGCATAATTCAGTGAGATATGGGTCAGGAACAGCCTTCATTAAATGCTTAGGTCAATTGCTTCAAACAGGAAGTTCTGTTTGTCTGTGGGATACTAAGGCAAGTGATGTGAAATCATTAGTAAAGGATTAAACCAAGAATATAATTTTTTGGCATCTTTAATTTATAGCATAACCAAGTGGAAAAACTTTTCAAAATCTGCTCTCACAGCCTTCCAATCCCATCCATAGCTTTGCCGACGACAGTACACTCCATTCCTCCTTTTCATATGACAAACCTGTTAGTGCTCAAGTGTTAGAATCTTTAAGATCTGTCATGACCAAGTACCTGAACTCAAATCTCCTAGCTGTATCCCAGTGGGGCAAGGGCAACCTTGTAAACTTCAGTGTCACCAAAACTCAGTTTTTGTCTGATCTCTTGCAAGAAAGAGCTCGCATCCCTTCCCCCTTACTTTCAGTAATACTGAGATATTCAAACATGATCAGATTTCCCTTCTTGGACTGACTTGCACTTCCGATCTTTTCTGGCACAATCATATTTCAACTATAGCTTCCGCAGCTGCCAAAAAACTTTGTGTACGTTTTGCATGAGACGCTGCTTCACAGCTGCTAACCCTGTACAAAGCCCAAATCTGCCCAGCCATGGAATAATTGCTCCCATATTTTGGGTGGTGAACCAAAATCCTCTCTTAGATTGCTCAATTCTATCCGGAAGAGCGCAATCTGTCTAATTAACGATCCCTCTCTCTCACAGATGTTCAGTTTCTGCTTCGTGCTTCTTCTACAGATACTTTTATGGACAATGCTCTGCTGAATTGGCCAAAATCATTAAAACAAGAGCCACTGCTAACCAACATCCTTTTTCAGTCCACCTTAAAACTCACCAAACCAACATCACTTTCTCCTCTTTTATTCCATCTACTTCTGTCCTTTGAACATTCCCCCCTCCTACTCTGCCTTCCCGAAAGACTACAACCGTCAGCTGTTCAAACAAAATGTGAATAGCTGACGGTTGTAGTCTTTCGGGAAGTCTATTCCTCTTGCCCACACACACACAGCACTAGTGTACTATAGATCTTGTGGCCTTTCATGTATGGATCGGATATTAAAAAAAAAAAATTTTTTTTTTTTAAATTGCCCACCCTCATATTCAGGTCAGCAGCTTCATGTCCATCCATTTTCTCCTATATACTATATACATAATAGGGTTTTAATGTGGCAGTTTAATGAATGCCTTTGCAAAGACTAGCAGTGCTATCATCATCATCATCATCAAATTCCTGACATGTACCCTCAAGGGATGTACAGGATAGCAGTACTATATTGTAACCATTTCCTTTATGTGACTTGACTGTTATCTTATTAGAAAGTGAGCAAATAAGAGTAATGAAACTAAGAGTAATTCTTAATTACTCTTAGTTTCACATTCTTATCCATTTGTTCCTGAATTCTACCTTTCACTGACTTCTCTTAATATCTTAAACACCATTCTAGAAATGCTGATTGGTCTATAATTTGTTATCTTAGTCTTTGAGCCTCCTTTATGTAGTAGTACTGTCTTTCTCTTTCCACTCTGTTTTACCTTCCCAGTGCTGGACTTAAGCACACTGGTCAGGGACACTGCCAGTTCGCTTGCACTTTCTCATAACATGTAGAGACCGATGTCAGATCAATAGAGTTCATAATATCCTAAACAGTTCAGTTAACTTCTCATCTCAATCACTGCATTATCTCTACCTGGATAAGATACTCTCCCAAAGTGATGTGATAAAAATCATATCATAACATATATCGCATCATATAACATTATAAGATTGAATTGTTAACTTGCATTCTTCATGCTAAATAATTGCACAAGACTGTCTCACATAATCTTTGTACTTGCTCTCAAGAAATATAGTGGATATGATGGCACTAACATACTTTGTATTTAATGATGAGTTTATTATTGGGCATTTCGTAGGGACTTTTTGGATAGTTTGTTATAGTGAGTGAATTTGCTATAGTGAGAGTCAACTGTTTTTATCAAATCCCAGATTTGATTCGGGATCTTTTTATTGCCATTTTTGATGTATTTTGCTTATTTTGTTCATATTTCATCTCCTGTTCTGCTTAACTGATCATACCCTTTTAGATTAATCTACTTACTTTTAAATATTAATAATGTCAACTCTAATGTTGTTCTGCCATTGATGCCACATGTTCGCTTCCATAATTTTCTTTCAGAATTCTCATGTCTGTGATTTCTAGTCTTTGATGAGCTGCTGATTTAATAGGGAATCTTACCTTCAGATTCCAGATTCCCTAATTAAAATTTGAATTCTGTCTTGTATATTACTTCTTTGGCATTTTACCTACTTTCTCTCATGCTTTCTCTACTTTCTTGTTCTGTGGGATCCATGTTTTGAAATCCAGCCTTTATACCACTTTCCTTAATAATGTGGTCCATGTAGATTATAATTAACGGCTAAGATAGTTTATAACCTTACTTTATACCTGATTAATCATCAAACCTTATTACATCTGTCAGTTTTAACTACTGATTTGCAACTGAAGTTGAAGTCATCACACTGTTCAAAATGCTAAAGCATTTTGAACAGTGTCTCTCTTTGCACTTTGTTAGATGCTTTATATGAAATCAGCAAAGTCTAAAGAGATTTTTCTTATGTTCTACTTTTTTTGTTTTTTATTCCCCATGCTTTCTAGAACTTTTGATAATATCTTTGCTGTCTAGCTTACAAGCTCTGAGTTCAGATCTGAAGATGGCATGAATGTTTATGAAAGTCTTTAGGTGATAAATGTTTTTTTTTTCACTGTAAATCCTCCACTGGAGGGTAATATGTTTCAGTAAAGCATAATTCCCTCATTATTTAATGCTCAGACCACAGTTTGGAATGAGGCATATTTAAATCCTACCCACTTTTTTGGTAGGATTGAAATTAAAAAAATGTCATAAGATCTGATCTTGTAGCTCTTACTGCCTAAATCCAACAACCTGTTCTTAACTTTTCTTCCACCAGTTTTTTTTTTCCATGTATGCTTGCATACTTGAAACATTCAGTGAGGAGGATATTTTTTTTATTATAATAATTGAGTATGATGAATCGACTCCAGTCATCTGGAATTCAATCTTCTGACCAAGTTTCTTAGTTTATGTAACATAATTACTACAAAACATTTATACAACATTTCGTAGTCTAATATCATCTACTATGACTTTTCAAGTTTCTGATCGATTTTTATACTTCATGTTATATATTCTAATTGTATGCCTCTGAATATTTTCTATCAGCTTGATTAATAGTTATCTTGTTTAATTGTAATTTAATTGCTGGCCTGGTTGGCCAAGTGGTTAGTGCATCCGCTCTCCAGCCAAGAGGCTGTGGGTTCGAATCCCGTGTAGTCATGGATGTTTGTAATTGTCCTCTCCAGTAGGGACTGGGTCACCATGGGAGTAGTAGATCCCAAACCTCCCGCATTGGGAGAGGCCTTCACCCTGTAGTTGATAGAAAAATAGGCTGTTAATTTATTGCCGGCCTGATTGGCCGAGTGGTTAGCGTATCCGCTCTCCAGCCAAAAGGCTGTGGGTTCGAATCCCGCCATAGGCATGGATGTTTGTGAATGTCTGAAAATACTAGTGATGGTTGTGGGCAGTAGATGGCGTTGGTGTAGATGATGCATTTTGCTGTAGTTGGTGGATCGAGTGGTGGAGACAGAGGGTGTCCTCCCTAGATGAGTCTTTGGACTCCTTGGAGGTGTCATGTATTAATAATAATAATAATAATTTTTGAAAGTAATTACTTCAGACATCCAGAGGAGCATCTTTGTGTTTGTATTACCTTTATGGTCTTTGATTCCTTTTTTTGGTACTCTTTCTTCATTTACTGAGCTTTCTTAGTTTCATAACATGCTACCTCAGAATATTTAGTTTCTGTAACATCATCAAATTCCTGAATATATCCACAAAGGATGTATTAGGACAGTGGTGGCGAACCTTTTTATGTGGGCATGCCAAAAATGTACAAATCGAGTTGCTGACGTGCCAAAAATTTACCAATCGATTTGCTGATGTGCCGGGCAGTTTTTAATAGAGGAAAAATTAATAGAAAATTAATCTAACTTAATTCATTCATTTATTTATTTATATATAAATTTATATATATATTTATTTATAATATTTTATAAATAATTATTTATAAATTTATAATGTTATTCAGTGTAAAATTGATTATTGTATTATTAAATTGATTTTCATTATGTTGGTTTGAAAAAAAAAAAAAACAGTAGTGAGAAAAATATTTATACATTGTAGCTCACCATCGAAGTTAGCTGAGCAGGGAAAGCAGCAGTAGGATGTCAACTTGTCGGTGAAATGCTTACCATGTTTCCTCGAAAATAATTCACCCTCACGTATAACTGGCACCCCTAATTTTACTTTACGAAAAAATGCATTAAAAAGTGTTGCATATGCCTCACACACGAAAAATGTTTAAACATGTTCACGTCGAGGCGAGGCGATAGCAACTCGCTCTCTGCAGTTAACAACACGAACTCTCCCCCCAACAGCCATTATACTGCAGATGCAAGAAAAACAAGTAGTTTTATTGTATCCCTGATTAAGGTATGGAGGCTTTTGCAGTCTGTGTAATATATTTCTCAACAGTTAGTGCAATTAGAGACAGCTGGAATAAAAACGGTGCTAACTAATCAATCACATGTCCCCTCTTAGAGAAACTATGCTGTATAGACTCAAGCAAAACCATATGTTGCACTGGAAACACAGTATCTAATTAAAATCATTTATCCAATTTTTCAATTACATGAAATAAGTGTTTGTTTTATTGCATTTGAAATTCTTGATGTCATTATGACAGATCACAAAGGCTAACTTCAAATAAAATTTTACCACGCATTGAAATATGCCATATAATTGCATGTGTGAGTTCACCTGCCAGCTCAATAGAGAGCATAGTAATAGTAGCGAATGCATCTTTCATGTTCTTCCAGGCAGATGTTCACTGATCTTCCTGTTTGTCCATAATAGGCCAAGTCACAGTCACACGGAACTTCATACACTTCTGGGTGTGCTAAAGGGTGAAGTTTATCCTTAGGCGAGCGGATCAGAGTTGCCAGCTTGACATGAGGTTTGAAGGTGGTGCGAAGGCCATGTTTCAACAATACTTTGGCTATTTTTTCTGATGTACCTCTGATATAGGGAATAGAAATGGTCATGTTGTATTCTTGTGTATTAGGGGAGGGCAGAGTAATGGGCCTATGTAGTATTTTATCTATTTTGTAGGGATTGTAGCTGTTGGCTAAGAACGTATGGCGCAGGTACTGGAGTTCAGTGGTCAGAGCTGTATCGTTAGAACAAATGGCTCTGGCTCTGTGTGTAAGTGTTTTTAAAATGCCGTACTGTTGGACTGGATGATGATGTGATTGTTTATGTAGGTATCTTCCTGTGTGTGTAGGCTTTCTGTAAATAGAAAAAGATAGTGATCCATCTGAAAGGCAGGTGACTAATGTGTCAAGAAATGGTAAACAGTTATTTGATTCTTTTTCTACTGTGAAGTGAATTTTGGGGTGTTGGCTGTTTAGGTAGGTGACAAAAGCATCCAAAGTGTCTTGTCCATGGGGCCAGATGGCAAACACATCATCTACATAGCGCAACCACACTTGTGGCTTGTATGTAGCTGTGGTAAGTACTTTGTTTTCAAAATGTTCCATGTAAAAATTTGCTAATGGGGGAGAGAGGGGGGGGAACCCATAGCAGTACCATTAATCTGTTTGTAGAATTCCCCCCCCCCCATGTAAAGTAACCTGCATTCATGGTAAATTGAAATAATTCAAAAATATCTGGAGGAAATTTAGACTTGATTAAATCAAGAGTGTCTATAAGTGGTACATTGGTAAATAAGGAGGTAACATCGAAACTAACCATTATGTCTGAATTTTTTAGGATTAGATTTTTAACCAGTGTTTTGAAATGGATTGAATTTTTTACAAACGTAGAGGAGTTGCCAGTAAGAGGGGCAAGCGACTTAGCTAAATGCCAGGCCAGTTTATATGTGGGACTATCTATGCTATCAACTATGGGGTGTAGGGGAATATTAGTTTTGTGGATTTTTGGTAATCCGTAAATACGGGGTGTTTTAACATGAATTGGTTTTATTTTCCTGATGATTTCTTTGGGCCATGATGTCACTTTTTTCAGTAATTTTCGGACTTTTTTCTTTTGCGACATCGTAGGGTCTTGATGTATAATTTGATATGTGGAACTGTCACATATGAGATCTTGCATTTTTCTGTTATACTCTTCTTTATTCATGATAACTGTTGCATTTCCTTTATCAGCTTTTGTAATAATAATATTTTTATTATTATATAACTTTTTTAGGGCAGTTATTTGCTTACGTGGCATATTGCTTTTTGGAGGCTTAGCCTTGTTTATAATACTTGTTATATCTAGTCGCACGTTATTGGCCATTGCTGGCGGAAGATCGTGGATACCCCGTTCTACTTTCATCATAATTTCGAGTTTAGGAATTTGTTTGGGTGCGACGACAAAGTTATGTCCTAAACTGAGAGCGTTCTTAGCTTCTTCAGTGAGTGTTTACGACCACGTGGTCTCGTCGGAGTTGCGGTCGGGACTTCGTATGTTGCCGCTGTTGTAGGAGTTCAAATTTCTTTAGGTATTTGCTTTTTACTTTTGTGAATTCTTTTTTTGCTGCAACTTCCGAGATGTGCTGTAGGACAGTCCATATTTCAGGATTTAACACGTTTATTAGTTCTTGTTGTAGAGCTGTTTAGCTTACTAAGCTCTATGCGAGTAGCGGCGATTTGTTCTCAAAGAAGCGCTAAACTCGGCCGTCGATAAATACGATGTGCCTTTGCCGATTGCAACTTTTCTTTAAATTTCAGAAAGGATGGAATAATATCGTTGTCGCGGCATTGTTTAAGGAAGGCTAACCGGTTCAATTTTCTGGACAATTTCAGTTTCAACTTACCGAACCGTCGCGCTTTGTAAACAATATCTTCTCCGTGCAGAATCATCAATCTTACAGATAAGCTTAGGTGTTGATGGTTATTCGTGACTTATTTTTCACGGTATTAACAACACCACAAACACTTCTATCAACAAAGATGTTTCATTAACGCTTATATTTCGCTGATTTTCAACTCAGCATCATCAGAGCACAACACACATGTAAACGCGACAGTGAGTGAGTGAAACAATATAATTGCAAAATACAAAAGATCTAAAGTCCTATTTTTGGTGCCCCTCTAACGAAAAAAAAAAAAAAAAAAGACGCAGTTATCCAGGAGTTTTTCTTAGGATAACCGTCTCCCAAATTTTTGGCAAATTAATGCAACCATATTTGTTAAGGTTGGGAGAATTCTTCAAAGCCATTGCTGACTCAAAAAATAATCTTTCAGATCTATAATGACTCCTAAATAGCACATTCGTTTTCCTCCATCTAATCCAGTGTGAAGGAGTGTCCAAAGCGTGGTCTGCCAGTCCCCACTTGCCATAGTAATAGTAGCGAATGTTCACTGATCTTCCTGTTTGCCCATAATAGGCCAAGTCACAGTCACATGGAACTTCATACACTCTTGGGTGTGCTAAAGGGTGAAGTTTATCCTTAGGCGAGCGGATCAGAGTTGCCAGCTTGACATGAGGTTTGAAGGTGGTGTAAAGGCCATGTTTCAACAATACTTTGGCTATTTTTCATCAGCGAAATATAAGCGTTAATAAAACATCTTTGTTGATAAAAGTGTTTGTGGTGTTGTTAATACCGTGAAAAATAAGTCATGAATAACCATCAACACCTAAGCTTATCTGTAAGATTGTTAAAGCAGTTATTCAGCTTAGTTAAGGAGCACTGCAGGCTTGTTCTGGATTTATTTAAGAGTATACCCTCATCTGCATACTGTAAAGAGTTGAGATTAACATTTCCAATTTTGTTATCAAGAGTAATGCCACTTTTCTTCATAATGTGATCCATTTAGATGATGAGTAAGTATCTTACACTTGATTTTACATCAAACTATCTTTTATATTTTACATCAAATTATCTGTACTTTCTTCAATTCTAACTGCTTACTTAACTAAAATATACTTAAGATACTCAAAATTGAAAAAAAAAAGTACTCCTGTACTTTCTTCAATTCTAATCTGATTACTTAACTGAAATATACTTAATATACTGAAATATATACTCAAATTTGCTTAATATAAGCCTCATTTATAGCATATAATTAGAGCATTCTGAACAGCTTTTCTCTTTGCATCTTGTCACATGCTTCTTAATATCTACAAAACTTAAATACAAATCCTCATTATATTTCCATAATTTCTCATTTATTTGTTTTAGTGTGAAAATCGGATCCTAACAACTTCTGATTCATCTAATACCATCATGTTTTTCCCCAAGTTTCCATTTCACAACTGTTCTAATCCTCTTCTTAGGTATGTTTGCATATATCTTACCTGGAACACTTAGTAGGGAAATCCTTTTGATTCTTTTAAAAACTTTCTTACACACTTTTCTTTCAATATAATATTCAATTTTTATTCTGCTCCAAACTATGAAATCCATGACACCCATGAAAATTGTAAATCTACTGTACGTTTATTACTGGTCATGAGCTTAAGGGGTTTAGATAATATAGAAAGTGTTCTAGAGCATGCATGGTAGCACCTTTCCTAAGCCACTTCAGGTCTCCAATAAGAAGGTTGAAGCACACTGGATGACAAATCCTTCCACTTAATTTTTAACCCTCTTAAAGTCTTTTTTGGATTTGTTGACTTACAGTATCATTTATGTATAACACAATTAAGAAGGTGAGAAAAAGTATAGTAAGACCGGTGTTCTTAGCTCTGGGATGATTGTCTGCTAACAGCATCACATGCAGGTAAGAAAAAGTAATAGCTGATTAAAGGGGGTTTCCTTGAAATAACATTCCTTGATAGCCTGCTACTTTAAGTTTACCAAGGACTGTGAGGCTAAATTTTAACTCTTCTTATAAATGTTCTTACCATAGTGCCAAATAACACCAATTTCATTTCTGTTTCTTGTCAAAGGCAGAGTGTGAAAGGGCAGCTGATTGCACAAGAATACACTGATGTTAAATATATATGATTCAGTTCAGTAGACGCATTATAATAAACATTACTGTCACAAACTACATCCCCACCAAAACCCACAGACGCTATGCTAAAAGAAATTCACTAGCAAACCGTCCACTCTAGCAAACTATTCCTTAGCCCCTACGAGTTGCTGTAGTGGATAGTTTCATGCGATTTTTTGATATAGTGTTGTATCTGTGGTGCTGAGCTTTGATTTGGACTTTTCATTTTGTTACAGTGAGAAAGTTTGTTATAGTGGTGTCTTATGAGATTTTGTTGTTAGCAGAAAATGGTAAACTTGGGTCACCGGCTGCTTGATAAACACAGTTGGCATAATATCATGCTTACAGATATTAATATATACAAGTCTCAACATTGTTGTGTCAGTCTTCTGATTGTTTTGTTTTATGTAGGTATGTCACATTTAATACAAAGTGCATTCAGAAAGTAAGATCCATTCAGAATTTACTGTTGAATAATATATGGGTGAGGGGTCACTCGTGTGTTAGCATAGATTTTTTTTCAGGTTCATCATGCATTACTCTTTTTTGTTGGCAGAAAATGATAGTTCTGCAGAAATTCACCGATGGCTATGTAAGGTTTACAGTAAATTCAAACAGGCACCGTTGATCAAAAAAAAAAAAAAAAAAAAAATGATGGCGACTGTCTTCTGGATCTAAAAACGATTTATTGTTGTGAACATTAATTTAATTTAATTTATTGTTATAAACAACTTTTTAATAAGCAACAGCATAAAATTTATTTTAAAAACTTATCTAGTGTTTTTAATATGCTTGGACTACATCTTCCGGAGACCATCAGCACAGAAGATCTTGGTTTTAACATTAAAACATCCACTCACGCTATGCAAATAACTGATCTTAGCTTTGCTGATGGTTTTGATGTAGTGGATAGTTTCATGCGATTTTTTGATATAGTGTTGTATCTGTGGTGCTGAGCTTTGGTTTGGACTTTTCATTTTGTTACAGTGAGAAAGTTTGTTATAGTGGTGTCTTATGAGATTTTGTTGTTAGCAGAAAATGGTAAACTTGGGTCACCGGCTGCTTGATAAACACAGTTGGCATAATATCATGCTTACAGATATTAATATATACAAGTCTCAACATTGTTGTGTCAGTCTTCTGATTGTTTTGTTTTATGTAGGTATGTCACATTTAATACAAAGTGCATTCAGAAAGTAAGATCCATTCAGAATTTACTGTTGAATAATATATGGGTGAGGGGTCACTCATGTGTGTTAGCATAGATTTTTTTTCAGGTTCATCATGCATTACTCTTTTTTGTTGGCAGAAAATGATAGTTCTGCAGAAATTCACCGATGGCTATGTAAGGTTTACAGTAAATTCAAACAGGCACCGTTGATCAAAAAAAAAAAAAAAAAATGATGGCGACTGTCTTCTGGATCTGAAAACGATTTATTGTTGTGAACATTAATTTAATTTAATTTATTGTTATAAACAACTTTTTAATAAGCAACAGCATAAAATTTATTTTAAAAACTTATCTAGTGTTTTTAATATGCTTGGACTACATCTTCCGGAGACCATCAGCACAGAAGATCTTGGTTTTAACATTAAAACATCCACTCACGCTATGCAAATAACTGATCTTAGCTTTGATGGTGTTGTACTTATTGATACACAACCAACAAATGCACAAAAACATCTCAGTCTACTAGAGGCACAGGCTAAACTTATTGGTCTGCAGATCAACATCCAAAAGTCCAAAGTATTCTCAATAGGCTGTGAAAACTTTATACTTCATATCAACAATAAACCCTTAGGGAGAGTAAAGGACTTTCAATACCTTGGATTGTACATCAGCAATAAAGAAAATGATATCAGAAAACGTAAACAGCTGGCTCTAGTCTTCCATAATAAACTCCGCCCCATCTGGAAATCATTAGTATCATTAAAGACAAAAATAAGATTATACCATGCAACTAGTAGATCCATCTTCTTGTATGGTTCTCAAACCTGGACAATAAGCACCAAAAAAAAAAAAAACTACAGATCTAATTAACTCCTTTGGAACTACATGTCTCAGACTGATCCTTGGATACACCTGGATGGATCGCGTCACTAATTCTGCTGTGCTAAATCTGGCTAAGCAAGAACCACTTGTCAGTATAGTCAAAAAGCTACAACTCAGATGGCTTGGGCATCAACTCAGATATCCTGAAATCTCACCCTTTTTGGAATCCCTCATCCTGTACAAACCAGAAGATGGCAAATGCAGTAGAGGAAGACCATGCAAACAATTTTGGCAATACATATGTGAAACCATCAGTAGGCTGAACTGCAAAACTACACCTGACATCTACCAGTTAGCTCAAGATAGAGAGACTTGGAAGACCATAATTTGCAATATTTAATTTTTAATATAAATCTCTTTTCCCTTTTCACATTGTATCATATTCTGAATAAACTATGTATGTATGTATGTATCTAGTGTTGTCTGTCATGTGTTTGAATATAGTAGTTTATGAATAACTTGCTCATATCAATGTCTTGAAATTTGTTGCTCTATGTTGCACACTGCGACAAAGTATTTTTAGAGCTTCTTGCATCTGGGCATTGGTTGGTTCAGAGGAGCTTCTAAAATTTGTTCTTCTATACTTGTATGAGGTTCACTTTCTTCTACTAGTTTAAAGTTCTCATGGGGAAGCAGCTTGACATATTTCTGACACTGTCATGGTAGCCACCACTTCAACATTGTTATCAATATCCAACCAATTTTCAAATTCTTCTTTTAACATGCCATCTGGGGTTTTATCGAAAATTTCATTTGTAAGATATTCAAATTCTTTGGAAGAAGAAGTTTCAGAGTTTGTTTTACAAAATTCTCCTTTTTGGAAGCAGTTTTCAATAGTCTTCTCTGAGACTTGCTTCCATGACATTGCTGCCCAATGCAATGCATCAAGAAGGGATGCAAGAGAAATTGTAAAACATTTTTGCAATTTCTCTTGCATCAGATTGGTCTTTTATATAATCAAGTTCAGCTATAATTCTCACACAAACTTCCTTGCAATAATAAGCTTTAAATGCTTGTATGATGATGTCTTGATCACATGGTTGAATTAACGAAGTAGTGTTCGAAGGCAAGAAGATTACTTTGATGTTCTTTAATGATAAATTGTGTGTGTGTGCAGTGCAGTTGTCTACTAACAAGACAATTTTTTGCTTTAAGATCCCACTTAACTAATTGTTGAAAATGGCATTAGTCATCCAAGCATTTGCACTAGAACAGTAGTCAACAGGCAAACTTTTGATGCCTTTAAAATACCAAGGATTTTTCCTTTTTTCAATCACTAGGAACTCTCATTTCTCACCTTTCATATTAGCACAACAAAGAACTGTCACTTGCTCTTTTGAAGATTTAAATCCTTTAGCACTTTCATTTTCAAATAAATAAGTATGCTCAGTCATTGCATGAAAATTGAGTCCTGTTTTGTCTGTATTGTAAATATCTTCAGAAGAATATTCAGCAATAATCTTTGCCCACTTGGTCTTAATCCACACATTAACTGATAAAAAATCAGCACTTTTTTCTTCACCATGAATACACTTGTATACAATATTCTTTTGCTTTTTCTACCTGTTAAACCATCCATCAGTTTCGGTGAAATTTTCTTTGCCTATTGTTTTTGCAAGTTCTTCTGCTTTTTGACAACTTCAATCCTGTATTAAAAGGCCCATTAATTGAAGCATTCTTTTCACAAACATCACTAAACCAAATTTTTAATGCTGATTCAACTTGAATATCCTTACCAGATTGGGCTCTCTTCCGATCCATGTTCTCATTAGTAAGAGCTGAGGTGTCGATGTTTGATCTGTTTTTTTAAGATCTTACACAAGAGTGGCTGTGAAATTTTTAAATGTACAGTCACACTATGCCAACTCATTTTGAGCAAATTATCATAGCACTTCAAAATTTGCTTTTCTTGAAAAGATAAATCTTTATGTTTTTTACTTACTTCTGCCATAATGCTAAGGGCTGTTTTAATGAGCACACTTCAAGTCAAATTCACTTACTGAAAGAGAGCACGAAAATAAACTTGAAAAATCACAATTCGAATGTATTTATACAGTCGAATTGTGATTTTTGCCTGAAAGATATAAGATTGCCCTCCAGCATTTGCCTGAAAGATATAAGATTTATGGAAGAATGAGATTAAAAGAAGATTAACACAAAAGTCAGATTTTGACAAATGTTCTTTGTTAAATTTTTTCCTGATTAACCCTTAAAGTTCTTTATTCTGAAATGCTAAAGGCTAAATATTCGAGGATTTTGATAACAGTAACCAGAACTTTGATTATTATAGATGGATTATTTTTAATTCATTTTAAATGGTGTGTTTTGGGACCACTGATTTTGACCAGCCAATGGATGATATTATCTGCTATCACAATAAGTGGTTTCTACTATATCTTTATTCTACGCATACAAATAACAATCCTTGAGTATGTTTAAAAAAAAATAAAAAAAAAAAAAAGCTACCTTCCTCACTCCTTTTTTTAAGTACCATTTTCATAAACAAAATTATGATTATCCTATTTTTATATACACATTGTTAATAAATCAGGAAATTTGTATATTAGAGAATAAATAAAGAAACATATATATTAGGGAATAAATGGAAATTTATTATGTGTAGCTTGTTTAGCTTGTTTATCTTTGTAACTTAAAGTTGTTGCAAATCTTAAACAGGATATTCTTACCTTTTATAGAAAAGTCACATGAAGTGAGGATTAGAATTTGGCAGTGATGCCTTAATCCTGTAAAAGAACATATAAATGTTTTTTCAAAGGATGTGACTTGTGAAATGACACACACTTAGTAGCATTTGGTCATCCGCTTTGTCTTTATTTTATTTTTAATTTATCACAGTACTGCAATATTGTATATGTTGATGACTTCACAATATACTGTCTCTCTTGTAACATGAGGGTAATTGAAAGACAACTTCAACAAGCAATTGATCACGTCTCTCTGTGAGCTGTTAGTAATGAATTCAGGTTTTCAGCAGAAAAAAGTGTCTGTGTACACTTCTGCAAAAAAATGAACTCTTCATCCAGATTGCTAAGAATTGGACAACATATTATTCCAGTAGCAACAGAAGCCAGGTTCTTAGGATTCATCTTTGAAACAAAGATTACCTTCCTTGCACATGTTCATCAACTAAGGACAAAATGTGAGCATTGAATCTTCTTCACACTCTGTCCTCTACTGAATGAGGTGTGGATTGATCTTCATTGTTTCATCTCTATTCATGCATTTATGCATTCAAAACTGGATTATGGGTCACATATCTATGGTCCTGCAAGGCAGAGTAGTCTGCAATAGTTGGATTCTGTCCATCATCAAAGTATATAGATAGCTTGTAGGGCATAGGTTTCTGTGGTTTAGCAGTTCATAAGAAAGATTCTGGTAATTGGACCACATGTTTATTAAGATAAATTAAAAAAATGTTGTTCCACAGGTTGGATGGAAGCGATATGGCTTCTGTCCAACCTGTGGAATTTATCTAGCAGCGATTTCTGATCAAAAGAAGCATAATCTAATTAAAAAATTTAATGTACTACTTCACGAAAAAGAAAAACAAAGAAAACATCTAGATTACTCCAAAGTAGTAATTAACCTTTCTTCAAGAGTCCTATCAAGAACCGAAAAAAATCTACTTCTGAAAGGTTTCAACTTCGCTTTAACATCACGCTACTTACCAAAAATTGACATCATAGCTCAAATAGAGAAAGGAATACAAAATTTGCCTGGTGATACATCAGATCTCAAAGCACAGCATTGATATTATAAAGCAAATTACCACCCAGGAACCTACCTTACGTTGTGGAGGTGGCACAAGATGAGTGGAGATAATCAGTTACATGAGGAGTACCAAGAGCAAGCAAAGGTGTTATCGTTATTCAATAAGGATAGCAAAAGTGTAGTATGAGCCACAGTTAACAGTTGACACTAAAAGAAATCACAATGAGTTTTTTTTTCAATATGTGGCCAGTAGGAGGAGGAGGAATAATTATGTGAGAATGATAATGGGAGAATAATAAACACTGAGGAGGATATTGTAGAAGTGTTAAATGAGCAGTTCATTAAAGTATTTGATCCTTGTCATTGTAACATAATGCAGAACTTAGTATAGTGGGAATGGGGATGGAACCACTGATGGTGAGTGAGCAGGAGGTATATGAGGAATTGAGTAAACTTGATGTCAACAATGCCATGGGACTTGATGGTATATCACTGCGTGTCTTTGAGAGAATTAACAACACCTTTAATGTACATTTTCAACATGAGTCAGATTAGCCCAGATCCCAAAGGAATGAAAAGATGGCAAAATTGTTTTGCTTCATAAAGGAGGTGATAAGACTAAGGCTATGAATTATAGGCCAGATTAGTGTGGATGCGATTTTTCATAGAATATCTGGAGACAGGGATAACTAGAAACCATCCCTGGAAGCTGTATAAGGTGGGGTAGGAGCAAGGGGGTGAGGAGTAGATTTTTTTGCATGGAGAGTGGTTGGTGATTGGAATGCATTGCCTGAGAGTATGGAGAGTGCAGCTACAGTGAATGCATTTTTAAGTTAAGGTATGATGAGCTGTGCATGTGAGAGTGGGACCTCTCATGATGAGTATCTTGACTCCATAGAGGTCTATTATCAAAAGACAACAGGAGGATTCTTTAATAATAAGATCAAAGCTAATAATAGTCCAATGGCACTTATAATGGAAGGAAACACTGTCAGATAATTTGCACAATATTAAGATATAAATTATGCATTGGCAGTGTAGTGAATGTAGAAAGAGAAGTTGAATTTATTTTGACCCTGCCTGTTTCCATTGCTTTAGTAGAAAGAGTTTTCTCTTTGTGAATTTATTATCGAGCAAAGGGGAAAAAAATTGATATTGCATATTGACATAGTATAATCAATGATTATTTTGAAAACCTACTTGAAAGAAAGGAAATACAATGATTTTCATGAGCTTATGTGTAAAGATCTTAAAAAGATATTTTGAAAAGTATATATGAGGCTAGCTGCATCAGCCACTGTTAAAATATTATAGTACTTTATCTCTCTCACACCCAATTTTGCTGAGCTCTGTTTTTTTGTTATCTTATTATATTATTCAACTCTCACATACCCTATTTATCCTAACAACTGCACGATTTGTTTAAAGTGTGTTAAATTTTATTTTTACTATAATAAGTTGTGAGCCTTTCCTTTGCTCCACATATGTTATCCCCCCCCCCCCCCCACTTTAATCCAACCAATGTTTAGAGACCGTCGTGGAGTAAAATAACAGTACATTAAAATTTTATCTCTTTTGTTGGATAGGTTATTTCAGATTCGTATCCTGGGCTAGTGCATTGACTTCAGTACCAATATGTTATTCTCTAAATAATGAAGACTACAACCATGTTAGAAACAATTATTTTAATTTCCCAATGTTTTGACCTTCATATTAAGGTCATCATCTGAAGTACACACACACACACATATATACAGAGACAAGCTATATTACATTTCACATAGTATGCTAAAGAGACAATGATTTGATCAACAGTTATTCTACTGACCTGACCTCTAGTGAGAAATTAAAATAAAATTAAATAAATGAAATAAAATAAAATAACTATGTCAAATCTATATTTTGTTTATGACAACATCAGAGAAAATTTTTTTCATATAGATAGTTTTATTACAGCAAAGGTGATGTCCTAATTTAACATGAGAATTGTTATATTAGATTTAAGATCCTGGATTACCTATAGTACTATTTATAATTAACTCTTAGGGAGAAGGGTTATGTGGGTAGGATATGTGCCTTCCATATTCTTGGGATTTTTAAACCATCATTATTGTTAAGATTAGAATTTCATAAGAATTGATAAGAATTTCACAGGCCTCCTTAAATTTACGTTCATACTACATTTTGGTATGATGTAAACAACAGATGCTTTTCCAGTCAATTCTATGTAAAGTATTCTTATTAAATAATTTAAGGAATTTACAATGTACACAGGATATAAATTAAATTAAACTTTAATCTGTATTTCCAATATTTCGGCAACATCACATTGCCATCTTCACAGGAACACACAGTAAATGAGGACAAAGCAGGAAGCTATTGTTTCTCCTAAAAGTCCTGATGGTGCCCCTAGCAAGCTATGTAGGTATTCTTGGCTGTTGGGCTGAAGGTCTTCTGATGTAAGTCTCCGAAATTTGGGGCAGTCTCATGAAACCAAATTTGTTGAGGTTTGGACTGTTCCTTAGGGCTGAGGCTGATTCCATGAATAGCCTTTCAAATTTGAATTTACTACGATGTATTACCGTGGCTTTTTTCCACTGTATTCTGTGGCGTGTATCCAGAGCATTGTCTGCAAGACCAGAGTGGCTGTACTGGTGAAATATTGGAAATATACATTAAAGTTTAATTTAATTTATATCCTGTGTACGTTGTAAATTCCTTAAATTATTTAATAAGCAAGTTTAACCAACATCTAAGCCTTTCTAAAAGAGAATATGTAAAGTATTCAGGGCATGATCAGAAAGGCCAGCTTTACCATAGTTATTAAATTTAATGTGCCATTTATGTTCCTTTTTTCTTATACGAATTGTGTTCTGTTTCCCCTATATAGGGAAAATTACAGGTACAATGAATATGGCATACTCCATGGTGGGCCAATGGAGGAAGTGGATCCATGGATGAGTTGAGTAAGTTCTTTAATTTTGCAGGAGGTTTAAAGGTGGCTTTAAGGTTGTATTTCTGTAGTATTCTGTTTATTTTATCTGTTATCCCTTTAATGTATGGAATGGTTACAGTTTTGTTGTAGGCTATTTTTGTTTTTTAAGTGAGGTCTTGTGAAGAATTTTGTTGATAGTATTTTAGCTGTAGCTATTTTTTAGGAAGGTATTGCTGATAACTTTTAATTCATCTTTAAGAGCTTGTTCATTGGAGCAAATCTTCAAAGCCCTGTTTCTTAGTGTGTTAATGACACCTAGTTTTTGTGTTGGGTGGTGGTAGGAGTTCATGTGTATATATTGGCTAATATGTGTAGGTTTCTGGTAAGCAGTGAAGGAAAGACTGCCAGAAGGAAAATGTGTGACAAGTGTATCTAGAAATGGAAGTGTGTTCTGCTTTTCAATCTCAATTGTGAATTTTGTATGTGTGTTGTTTGTTTAGGTGGCTGAAAGTGTGTAATGTCTGGTGGCCATGGGGCCAGATAGTGAAAACATCATCAACGTATGTAAGCCAGACTTTGGTTTTTAAAGGAGAGGAATCTAGAGCACATTGCTCAAAATATTCCATGTAAAAGTTAACAATTAGGGGGATAATGGTTTCTTTCTGTAGGTAGAAAGTGTTTTGCCGCACAAAATAGCCAGAATATAGTACATGTGCAAAGAGCACTGTGATATCGGGATGAATTTGTCCTAATGCCCCTAAAATTGAGTAAAAAGCCAATAGCATTATAAAAAAGGGGTACTCCTAAACAAAAATAGGCAAATAGTCATAAAAATTAATATTTATTTAGAGGAGTAACATGGAAATTTTTCCAGAAATAATACCTCTAAGTATGGTTTGAATGGGTCACATTATACAGTCGTTCCTTGACTTTTGACAAGGTTCTATTCAGATGATACCATTATAAGTCGGAAATCACTATATGAACCATGTTTTAACAACTAACATGCCTGAATGCTAAAATATTGTTATATTTTAATAATGATACTCTTTGTTTATAGTGAAATAATATAATTTATAAATTATAACATAATTACTGTGCACAGTACTGTACTGTAACGAATAATGAAATATAAGGATACGGTTCTTCTCTGCAATTACAGGAAAACACATGGAACAAGAGTAATTATTCATACCTGCTGCTTTATTGAATGGATGATTCGTTAGAAGAAGTAAGGACTATGTCTTCAGCAACAGATTTCTCAAATTCAGGAATTGCAACAGTGTTGTGATGATGATTCACTTTTGCATAACTTGTGAAAAGTTCAGTGCTCATCTTCAAGGGATAAGGTGACAACAGAAGTGGGCTTCTTTAAAAAAAATATGTACATTGTGTTCAGTGTCACCTGCACTGTTTGCCTTTTCTTTTTTGTATAAATTTCTTTGTAGTGAGCAGTTGCAGCTTCATTATTCTGACCGCTTTGCTAAATCTTTCCAGTTTGGTCCATTTCCTCAAACAACTGAAGTTCCTTATTAACAAAGGTACCCCTACCAATATTTTTGCTGTAAGCTTTTTTTTTAAGAGGAGCTCAACTTCTTGTTCTACTTTTTTCTCTCTCTCTCTCTCTCTCTCTTCTGTAACTTTCTGTGCTTCTATAAAGTCTTAATTTGATAGCTCTTCCTCTAACTATATTTCTTCACTGTCAACACCTCCAGCTCTTCAGTTAGCAGCATTATCTTGACTTTAAACTGACTTATGACATGATTTTAAACTGATTTCTTCATCATCATCATCATCAAATTCCTGACATGTACCCTCAAGGGGTGTACAGGATATGATGGTACTACATGAAAAATTTACATCATTACTAACTTCCTATCTAAAATTTCCTCCAAATCAGTCTGTTACTTGTCAAGACTCCCATATTATCAGATCTTATATTTCTATCGTCTAAGGCACTTTGTACTGTATCTATTCAGTCCACCTATATCTTGTACACCTATATGTCTTCCTCTTGGTCGTTTTCCTGCCAGCCTGGCAGAGAACACTTGTTTTGCTAATCTTACCTCGCCCATTCTGTTTAAGTGACCATACCACCTGAGATTAGCTCTGCTAACGCATTCCTGGATGTTGACAATGTCAAGTTCTTTCCCAATATCCTCGTTTTTAATATGATATTGCCATTGATGCCATCTGTTCATGCCTCTAATCTTTCTCAGAACTCTCATATCTGCGGTCTCTAGTCTTTAGTCAAGTGTTTTACTTCTGACCCAGCTCTCAGATCCATAAGTTAAAACTGGTTCAAACACTGTCTTGTATACAGCTAATTTAATGTTCTGACTAATTTCTCTCTTATTCCATTTAAATTTATTCAGTTGACTTCCTATCATACCAGCTTTGTTGGTTCTGTTGTCTATTTCCATATTTAATTTACCATCTTCAGTAAAAATCGTGCCTAAGTAGCTGAAATGTTTTACTTGTTCCACAGGTTCTCCGTTTTCACAACGCAGTTGACATTTTCAACACTTCTACCTATTTTCATTGTCTTTGTCTTATTATTGCTGACCTTCATACCATATCTTTTACAACAGTTATTCAATTTAGTCACGGAATCTTGCAAACTTGTAGTGGATTTATTTAGAAGTATAACATTGTCCGCATAAAGCAAAGAGCTGACATAACATCTCCAATTCTGATATCATGTTTAATACCACTTTCCTTCAAAATGTGATCCATATTATTATCATAATGTGATAATGAATAACAGAGGGGATAATGTATATCCTTGTCTCACCAGATTTAACATTAAACCATGTTCCTGTACTTCCTTCAATTCTAACTGCTGACTTACAACTCAAATAAAGACTAAGTATTGCTTGATATAATGCCTCATTGACACCTTATAACTGTAGCATATTGAATTGCTTCTCTCTTGGCACTGTGTCATATGCCTTTTCCAGATCGACAAAACTTAAATACAGATCTTTGTTATATTCCCATGCTTTCTCTACTTCAGACTGCCTGCCATTCAAGAAGATTAGCCTCGTATTTTGTGTTGAATACTATGGCTACTCCTTCTTTTCCTTGATTGTCATCCTGAATATAACATTTTGTATTTTTTGCTCAGAAAGATCTCACCAGTTTTTGTCTTTTTTGTTTCAGTCATCCCTATTATGTCGATCTGCTACTTATTTAATTTCTCAGCTATCCCCCATTTCTTTCTTTGCCATTCAGGCTTCTTATGTTGATAGTACCGATCTTTAACTCTGGTAATGTTGAGTTGGGGTATGCTTTCTGATTTGTTCCAGTAGTTGCCTTTTCACCGTTCGCCCTGGTTCCCTGGCAAAAACAACGGGGGAGGGTATGTTTAACCAGGCGATGCCCCAGCCGGCATGAAATTTTGTCGTGTTGTACCATCATTTTGTATATTGGTTTAAGCCAATAAGAATACAATTTGGTCGGCTAAATCCCAAATTACCAGCCCATCCTCGTTCGTTCAGTATCGAAGTAGATACCCAACAGGGTGCACCGCGAGAAGGTGAGGATTGTACATTAGGTCAGAAGCCCTGGTCGGTTCTCCGCATTCCTTTAAAGGCCATGTGGAGGTCTCCTCTCAGTTATACAGCTTTGACCCTTAAGAATCCCAACTGATTTCTTTAATTTATGAATATCACCAATTTCTTGTAAGGATTTGTGTTTTTCCAATCCTCTTAATGTATGAATGTGTATTTTCAGCAGCTTCTTCCAAACACCATTCACTCTGCTGTCACCTCACTCCATGCTGCATCTACATTCTTTATTTATATAAATACTTTATTTATTATACATTTATTTAAGAAATATATTTGCTCAGTATTGAGCAAACATATTTCTTAAATAAATACCTTGAAGGCAACAATAACCTCTGATCCATGGGTTACAGGAGTGAGATGATAATTGTGAACATGATAATAAAATAGCCATCATAACTATGAGTGGTCATAAGAAGTCACATATGTCATAAGTTGAAGACTGATTGTAGAGCCTATACTTAATTTCCTAGAACTGAATTGTAGGAATTAGAATTCAGGGATGAAGAGTGCACAGGAAGATATGTTACCTACATTGCTATTCATCTTCTGCGTGGATCGCATATGAAGTAAAGTGATAGATAAAAAGCAAATGATATTAAACTGATTTCTTTAATTTATGAATATCATGTAGTAATCCTAAATAAATCTTAAGAACCCATTTAAGGAAATTAAATAACTTCTTTAACAAATTTGATATGAAAATCAGCAGTTAAGATAAAAACTATGAAAATAGATTAGAATATGGAAACCATTTTAGTTCTCAGTAGAGAGCCTGTAGAAAAAACAAAACATTTCATTTTTTGCATAGCTTTTAGTTATGAAAAAATTATCTATTGAATAGATAACTAAATAAGCAAAGCTGATGTGATTGGGTGCTGTGAGCTGCTGGATCGACTACACTTTAGTCAGCATGCAGGAATCCTAATTATGACCAGCAAAAACATAACTCCTAGTATATCTCTATAATCCTGGATTATAAAACTATACACAGCAGGTCATTGATTTGTGTGGTTTGCAACATATGCATGCAATCCTTTTGTGTGTTGTAGGAATGAGGAACAAGTGTCAGACCAGAACACTTTTTTCCCACTACTATTAGTATCTGATTGGCATCAGCTTTTAACAAAGACCTTTAGAAATGACAGGATGTCTTTTGGACTGTTGATTCTGGAACCCTCATACATCCAAGACTGGTGCATTGTCATTTGATTAGCTTGTACTAGGCATTGCAAGGCATGCTAAGATGGAGACACTCATAGTACTTAATGCTTGAGCCCAGCAATCATGCTCTTTTTGAATTCTCTGGCATGCATTTTCTCATGATTGCAACTTTGTCACTCTGGTTTGCACAACCATATCTATCCATATACACTGGGATAATCTGCTCAAGAGACCAAACATAGTACTTTATCAAACCATTTCAGGTGTTCAGTAAGTAGAATGGAAGGTTTCAAATTATTCTAGGCAATGTAAATTTGTAGAGTCTAGTGGATAGGAGGACGAGGGGTGATATGATAGAGACACAAGTTGATAAGTGGTTGTTATATGATTAACATTGAAGCAGATGGGATAACAAGAGGTCATTATTGGAAGCTAAGGAGTGGGTATGAGCAAGGGAGTGAGAAGCACGTTTTTTTGCATGGAGAATTGTGAATGATTGGAATGCATTGCCTGGGAGCATGGCGTCTGCAGAAAATTTTAATGTGTTTAAGGAAGGGTATGATGAGCTGTGTGTGTATGACAACACAGACCTCCTAGATGAGTCTTAGGATAATAATAATAACAATAATAATGTAAATTATCCAATCACAAATATTCATACCATAGTGGGATTTTAACCACAGCAGCCTGTTAATTGAAAATTGGAGACACTATATACTAAGCAGCCAACTAGTGGCAATAACCACAATTAAGTAGAACTTATACATGTATAAAGTATAGTAAATTACTATAAGGTTCAACAAATCACAGCAGATTCTAGAGACTGCCAATGTGAATTAGGTGCATATTTGCAATTCTTAAGGTAAAAAATCAAACTTTTGAGCAATTTGCTACAGAAAAATAAAATTAGTAATTAAGATTGTTTTTGTATCTGGGCTGGTGATGTAATAAGCAGCTCGATAGGACATATGACTCATAATATTACAAAGATATAACATGCACATTTGCTGGGTGTGTTTTAGATGGGAAATAAAAACTTATAAATAAGAGAGAGATTCATTACTAAAAAAATAAAGAAATATTAATAATAACCAGTAATCAATAATTTCCATACATGTTATTACTGGATAGTTAGCCATACAGCATGTATGACCTCATTGTGATCTGACGTATGATGTTCATTTGCAACACATTTTGAGCAGAACTCTATAAGGAAACCAACATATACTGGTTGTTACCTTTCTTTATGCTAAATCTTTTCACCATCCTAGCTAATATTTGATATAATTGGTACTTTGTGACCACAAAAGAACTTGACCTTTAATATAATTAAATTTCACTCAGTGTTTACTGGACCATAGTGATTATGTGATTACAAAGAAACCATCTTGTTCTAAAGCAGTGGATCTTAACCTTTTTAGTGATCGGCACCCCCCCCCCCCCTTGAATCTAAAAATAAGTTCTCGCACCCCCTTGAAAAATGTGTTTCTATTTCTTTATTGAAAAATAAACACATACATTTACATATACATACAAAACAATATCTCAATTTTTAATAACTATGTTGTTGTTGTTGTTTATTCATAATAATACTTTTGAAGTGAAGCTCCTTTTTTTTTTGAAAGAGCCATGTGTTAGTCATCGCTTGCATTTAAGCGATTTATGGCTTTTGTTTTTATGTGCAAAAGTGATGAAAATCCCATTTCACACAGGTAGGTGGTGGCAAATGGTAAAAGTGTCTGCAATGCTGCTTTTGCCAGCTGTGGATAAGATTCTAACTGTTACACTAGAATTGTTCTAAGTCCAGTTTTTCAAATTCCATTTGAATACCTGCATTGGCTCATATTTCATTAAGATCATCTTTTATTAAATAGCTGTCGTCCATCGAATCTGGGTCAAATAGAAATGGATCCAGTATTCATCTCTGAACTTTGCTAATATTTCCCATGGTAAAGTATCCATGAAATGATTCACTCAATTGTTGGAGGTGTATTGCAGTTTCAGGTATAATTATTATTTTCTCGTGTGTAGAGGCTTAAATGCTGTGAGGACATCATGTTGGAGGCTTAATGGATTTTTTACAACACTCAAAAAGAGTTAAAATAGAATTTAATACTTCCTATTAAATAATAATAATAATTCCTATATAAAAAACTCTACCCACTTTAAAGCCCTCACAGAAAATTTAACCTTGAATAATGCAGACATATTGGTAAGCTTTGATATCTCCTCTTTGTTTACCAATATTCCCTTAACTGACACCTTATCTTTCTTAGAAAACGTTTTTCCCTCTGACATCTTAGATCTCTTTTCCTTTGCCATTAACTCTGGGTATTTCTCTTGGAAGAACAAAATTTACAAGCAGATGGAGGGAACCGCCATGGGTTCCCCCCCCTCACCCCCCCTTGCCAATTTCTATATGGTAGATTTCGAAAAACGAGCCATAGACTCAGCCCCACTCAAACCTTCTATCTGGCTAAGATATGTAGATGATATGTTCTCTATTTGGCCTCATGGCCCAGACATGTTAGACTCCTTCCTCAGTCATCTCAGTAGCCTACATCCAAGAATCCAGTTTACTATGGAAAAGGAAAAGAACAATTGTTTACCCTTCCTAGACACCTTAGTCACACGCCTGCCTAATGATACACTTGCCTTCACTGTATACAGAAAACCCACACACACACAGACAGATACATTCACAAGCTCCCACCACCTCTCCTCTCAACAAATGGCATTATTAAAACTCTTACCAAGAGAGCCCACAATCTTTGTTCCAGTGGAAATCCGCCCTCGCTACCGAGCTTAACCACATACACAGCACTTTCCTCTCCAATGGGTACAGCGATCACAATATCAAAAAAAAAAAAAAAAAAAAAAAATCAGTTCCTCCCCCATTCCCAGTCCTTCTCGTCAACAAGATTTTAAAAATGCCATCACTATAACCTACATCCATGGCACATCCGAAAAAATAGCCAAGATACTAAAAAAGTACAACCTACACACAGCATATAAGTCCCACCGCAAACGTGCTACCCTTATCCGTTCTACAAAAGATCAACTCCCTCCTCTCTCTCTCTGTCTGGAGTTTACGAAGTACCCTGTTCCTGTAAGCTAGCGTACTTTGGACAGACAGGCAGATCAGCATCCATCCACCTGGAGGAACACAAGGCTTACATCTGTAAACACAACTATGGCCATTCAGGCTTGGCTGACCATGTTTTGGACATCACCCACAGAGTATCATGGAAGAAAACCACCATGCTCCACCACAGCAAATTCAAGAAAGAGAGAGACTTTTCTTAGAAGCAGCAGCAGCTCTCAGAAACCAACCAAATCTTAATAAATACGGTTGCATTAAGCTTCTGAAGATTTGGGAAACACTCATCACCAGAGGCCCCACCTTACAATCCAGGCCACCTACTACCGCCCTTAGAGGGCGCTCCACTAGATAGGACTTTAGTGTCACCCACGTGGTTGGACTTAGTATTGTAAGATTTGCATGTGCATGTTGCATTAATTGTTTTTGTAATCCCTGTAGATGTCCTAGTGACTAGGACGAAATATAGGAAGTATTAAATTCTATTTTAATTCTTTTTGAGTGTTGTAAAAAATCCATTAAGCCTCCAACATGATATTATTTTCTCATTTTCCTGAATGATTGAATCAAGCAAAAGAAAGTTGGCAAAATTCCCATTTTCAACTCAATGTTTCCAAATTTTTAGTTTTTCAATAAATGAAGATAATTTTTCACTAGCTGTTATGTTCTTACGAAATCCTTGCATTGATGTGTTAACTTCATTCAGGTGGCTAAATATATCTTCTAAGTAGGCTAGTCGAAGTATTGCTTCTCTTTTTTCAAAAGCTTTAACTAAATCACAATTTTGGTTAGTAAGAAACTGTATAATTTCCTCGTGCAATTCAAAAACCCTGCTTAGCATGCAGTCCTTGGAGAGCCACCATACTTCAGTGTGATAAAGAAGCACAGTATGAACAGCACCGATTTCTTCGCACAAAGCACGAAAGATATGATGATTAAGCGCTCGTCCTCGGATATGCTTTACTACATTTACTGCAGTAGTTAAGTGTTGTTTTAAATTCTCTAGCAAAGCTTTCAGTGCAAGTGCAAGACGGTGTAACATGCAATGCATTATTGTAACTTGCGGTATTTCTGCCTTGATGTATGAAAAAAATCCAGAATTTTTGCCGAACATTGCAGGGGCATCATCGGTGCAAATTGAGCCTATCGCATTCATGGGTATTTGATGTTTCAAAGAAAAAGTTTTTAGTGTGATTGAAAACATCAATTTCTTTTGTCGTCAATTCCAGTGGCTCACAAAATAAAAATTCTTCTAACATTTCTTTTTCCTTAATGTATCGCACAAATACCAACAACTGACTGCAATTATCAAGTTGACTCGTCCAGTTGAATACTCACTTTTAGAGGACTGGCATTGATATATTCTACTACTTGCAGTAAAATATCAACACTGAGATCTTGACTGTGCGATCGAATCACATCGTTCGATAACGAAACCTGTTCAATTTTCCTTTGTGCTTCAGAACCCAATACAATTTTTGCAATTTCAAGTGCACATGGTTTTACCAATTCCTCAGCTATTGTATGACCTTTTCTTTTCTTAGCACACAGATATGCCACTTGATAAGAAGCTTCTAACAAGGGATTTTGAACTGCCGCAACGTCAAATTTTGTGATAGTACCACTGGTATCAAATCGTGCCTTCTTATACTTCAAGTTGTTAAGAGTATATCCTGCAGATTCACCACCATGCTGATTGTTGAAATACTCTAACAACTTTGACGGTTTAAGATTGGAGTTTGAAAATATTTTGCAACATAAAATGCATTGTGGTCGTTGCGTACCATCTTTTTCTGTTGTACAAGTGAATCCATAAGCAACATAATCGTCTTTCCATTGGCGTTTTTTTGACATAACGAGGGTCACTACAATGAATAAAATAATAATTATAATTTTTCAAAATTTGCAGAAAACCTTTATGTAATCAATTGATTGTATCCGGTATGGGCTTTAGTCACTGATGAATGTTGGTAAATTAAAGAAAATTAGTATTCGTTTCTGTGTCAAACCACCTCGTTAACATTTGTACTCAGAGTATGTGAACACATGCGCATATCAACCAGTTTCTTATTGTACTGCATGTGCTGGTAAGTGCAATGTGCTGAGGCAAAGGTAGAGAGGGTAGGAGAGGGTCCCAAAAGTCGACCTAGCATTCGCTAGTTTCTCACAGGCGGTAGTTTCCATCGAAAATTTAGAAACTTCTCTTGCACCCCTGGAAATGCTTTCTTGCACCCCAGGTTAAGAACCTATGTTCTAAAGGAAAGGATTGTTCTAATAAAGATTAAATAGAATAACTCTGTTGCTCTGCTATGCTACACACTTTCCTGTGATAAAAATTACAGAAATTAAAACTTCAAAGAGCTTACAAACCAACATAAACATTTCCAAGTATGCGCTCATCAAGCTTTTCGTAGACCCAACTTACCAGAGCTATGAAATTTGGGGGAGGGACACTGCAGTAATGTGGGCTCATAAAAGACAAAATCTAACATCATTTGTATCAACCATTCAGTGGATAGGTCTACAGCAGTGGTTCTTAACCTGGGTTGGGTGCACCCCCTGGGGGTGTGAGAAAGCATTTCCAGAGGTGCAAGAGAAGTTTCTAAATTTTTGATGGAAACTACCTCCTGACCACCTGTGAGAAACTAGCGAACGCTACGTTGACTTTTGGGACCCTCACTCCTACCCTCTCTACCTTTGTCTCAGCGCATTGCACTTACCAGCACATACAGTACAATAAGAAACTGGTTGATACGTGCACATGTTCGCATACTCTGAGTACGAACGTTAACGAGGTGGTTTGATGCATGTATGTATGTTTATTTTTCAATAAATAAATTATCTTGCAATAGATGTAATTTCTCAAATAAAGGAATATAAACACATTTTTCAAGGGGCTGTGAGAACTTATTTTTAGATTCAAGGGGGTGCCAACCACCAAAAAGGTTAAGACCCACTGGTCTACAGTGATGATATAGTACTGAAAAGAAATTTTGTTCATCATTTCAAAGGATATAAATGTGAAGAATTTTGTTCACGTGCACATTGCCAAATTAAACACTGATTTCTACTAAGAGTGCCACACGAACAAAATTGTTCATGTGGCACTCAGTTGACATAAGTTCATAATAAACATGCACACACACAAACACAATTCAAGATTAGGACTCTTCTATGTTCCATTATTTTTGTAACAACTTCTTTTTGTGTCAGTGTTTTTATAAGGACTTTACAACTGAACATGTGTGAAACAGTTTAATACAGAGATGGTGGGAATTTCTATATGGAAGCTTGGATTTTTATCACCACAAAACAATAATACTGTCTAGAGAACATATGGACATGCACATCAGCTGAGATCTTATACACATAGCTCATGGCTTTAGTTATCTCACCATAATACTTAAAACACCCACAACCATCTGCTTATAGAAGATATGGTTCTAAAGCCTAGACTTGAATCCTATATAAGAGCTTTTCAACAACAGGATCTGGTTAACTCACAAGGTTGAGCCATTCTTATATGGAGATGGTGGGTTTCTATGCTGGAATCTTATGATCTTATGTTTTTACTGCTGATAGTGATCAAGCAGGGTGTCTACACTAGCCTCTCTTGGCTATGATCCTGTGTTTTATTCAGTGTCATTATATTCTGTATATAAAAAATTACTTTCTGATATTTAGTTTAAAAAAAAAAAAACATTTTAAAATGAACCCAGTGCGCTCCAGTCATAAAAGCATCAGAGTATACACTAGAGTCAGATATAATATGGATGTCACTGTCTTGCCCTTCTGACTTTTCCCATATTAAATCTTGTAATGCTTATAAAAGTGAAGTACAGTATATTAAGTGATGGAGAGAAGTATTTTCTTTAGAAAATGATAATATCAAATTAATAAATAATTTATTTATTTTTTTTATTTTCAGCCATAATTTTGTGAATTTTATTTTAAAAAATAGAAAAAATATAATGAATGAGATGAGGAGGGGAGGGATATCCAGACACCACATCATAGTAGACATTATAATGTGGGTGATTGTATGACTCTTTCATGCTGTAACTGGAGAGTCCTATATCTTTTTTATCTGTTCTTTGATATAATTATAATAATATTTTTTTCCAAATTTAGTTTAATCTCCAAGAATTTATGGAAAGCTGGCAAAAGAGTGTTCCAGATGGGATGACTGTTAGTCTTTCTTATTTAGAAGTAAGTAGCATATTTTCTCTCCTTCTGGAATAGTAGGAGTGATGTCAAAGACATCAGAAACAGAAAACTTTGATGTGGCATTATTAGTTATTCATTTTGAAAAGTAAGAGGTGATCTTTGTTAAATTATATTAGCAAAGCACAGCAGAATTTTTTTTTCCTTTTTTTTTTTAAATTTTATTTTGAAAGATCAGACAAAAATTCTTTTGTATAATATATCGTTAGACTCCTTGACTTGTTGACAGATGCAGTCATATGTTCTCTTTCCCATAAAATGAAGGATCATTTCTTGTACAAGACACAACATAATTAACTTGACATTATTAATAGTCTCTATCAAAAGTTCTAATTTTAAGAGAAACTTGTGCCATAGTTCTATACATTATATATGCAAAAACACAAGGTAAAAGCATTATTTATTAAATATACTGCCATATATTTCAATCTGAAATTAATAGGCTATCATCAATGGCTTAAAAATAGTTTTTACAAGGTAAAATGCAAACAATTGATTATTCGAAATAGAACGAGCCACATGCTGTTAAATCACTAGTAGCATTATTTTCTTTCACTGAAGAAAAGTGGTTAATCATAAAAGCGTAAAATGAATTGCATATACAGTTGTGCACCCAGAGGGGGGGGGGCAAGGGGACCGAACACCCCCTCCCCCCAAAAAAGAAAAGGAAAAAACACTAGAAAAATTTCTAAAAATCATTTTCTAATTAAAATTCATTTTTTTTATTTATGTTGTGTGCTACTTATGAATTAGCGATCGCTGCAGATGCTCAGTTATAGGTCGTATGCGATGTGTAGTGTGTATTTGCAAAACATCTACTCAACTCGCCCCCCCCCACCCACCCAAAGGTTAAATCCTGAGCGCTCGGCCCCCTTCAAGATTAAATTCTGAGTGCGCCACTGTGCATATATATATATATATAATTTATAATATCATTATAAACAGATCATTAGATAGATGTAGTATCTAGTTGGTTTCTTAAGACCTTATGTCTTTATAAAATATCATTATTGGTTTTAAGTAGTTAAAAAAAAATGTCTCTTTCAAGTGCATTCGAAGTTCCATGTGACTGCCATCTTTCTTGCTTTGGACAAACTGGACGCTTAATAGAAAAAAGAATACAAGCACATCAATCGTATATTTTTCACAAAAAATCCGATAAGTCTGGATTAGCTCAACAAGGAATAAAGGCAGGCCACAACATTCTTTGGTCTGAAACACACCTTCTAGATAGATGTCAGTACAAATTCGAATGCCTATTTAAGGAGTGTCGAGGCCCTGTTTCACCCCTCTAACTTGAATTGGAACGACTGCCTATCCTTATCAAAAATATGGGAAAGATAATTTGAATAACACATCATTAAACTTTTATTTATTATTATTATTTTTTTATTACTAATTAAGACCAATTTATTTATTCATATGGAGTTTCCTCCCTATTTGTTTGTGTTCATTTGTTTGGTTGTAGATCTGTGTGTGTTCACGGGGCCAGTTTGCCTGCTTGCGGGATGAAAAACCCCAGATAAACTGGTGGGAAAAAACCCTGCTGTCCACGCCCAAGACCAGCTAACTTGTCTATAGCTGAGGAAGATCCTTAAGCTCCTCACATCGTTGACAGGAATCGAACCTAGGACACTCCTTCCCCAGGC
Source organism: Typopeltis vanoorti (assembly GCF_054136105.1). Classification (NCBI taxonomy): domain Eukaryota; kingdom Metazoa; phylum Arthropoda; class Arachnida; order Uropygi; family Thelyphonidae; genus Typopeltis; species Typopeltis vanoorti. Next base: position 69,145,204 of record NC_143552.1, on the reverse strand, counting down.
ATATGGTTGCGAAGCGCATAACCACTAGGCTAACCGTGCGGACATTAAGACCAGTAATGATATTTTATAAAGACATAAGGTCTTAAGAAACCAACTAGATACTACATTTATCTGATGATCTGTTTAGTATGATATTATAAATTATATAATTATATACATGCAATTTAATTTACACTTTTATGATTAATCTTTTCTAAATTGAAATTATAATGCTATTGGTGGTTTAGCATCATGCAGCTCTTTCTATTTTGAATAAATCAATTGTTTGCATTCTACTTTGTAAAATCTGTTTTAAGTTAATGATGATCGTCTGTTAATTTCAGACTGAAATATATGGCATATTTAATAAATAATACTTTTACCTTGCATTTTTGTGTATATATTGTATAGAACTATCAACCTGTCTTCCATATTTGTTATTTCTCAGGTTTCCAATATGGTTAAATCTTAAATTTTTGACCTTCTAAGACACTAATAACTGTAATCAGCTAGATCTTGGGTTTTTTTTTTTTTTTTTTTTTATCAAATTTAGAGCATCAAACATCTGTTCATTCCCTTAATTTTTTTCAGAAAGATCACATTTGTTGTCTCTAGTCTCGGATCTTCTTCTTTCTCATCCATCAGATGATGGGTTTAGTCCATATGAAATCTTTGCCATATGGCAAAGATTTCATATGGACTCTATCTCTTTGAGGCATGATAATTGCGGCCTATCCTTCAAAAACTGCAGTCAAGTTCCTTTTTGTCTGCTTTTCTTGATTGCTTCCTCCAGTGATTCCATTCAAGATTGTATTTGGTAATCTCTGAGAGGTCATTCTCTAAAGATGTCCAAACCATCTTAATTGCTGTTTACAATGCTGTTTTAATTCTAACCTAGTTTGCTGATTCATAAATTGGTTTCAACATTGAGGATAACAGTGAGGATAGCATTAACCCTTGCATTACAGTTAGTTTCACTTCAAACCATCTTACTTAAAATCCTTCAATTCTAAATGCTGGCTTACAAATATAGGCAAATATTACAAATATTTGCAATAATAAAAAAATAATAATTTTTTTATTATTGCAAATATTTTATTTGCAATAATAACAATGGTGTAATAGTTTTGATTTATCCCTAATAGTTCTATTTCCATAAAACTGACAGAAATACTTAAAGAATATAAAATCAAAGTAGTATTTACCCCCCCTTTATCAAGATGACATCACTTCTCCAGTCCACAAAAACTCAACATAGCCCACTTCAGTATTTGGATGTTTATTGGCTATGTTGTGATTACTGGTCATCTTACTATGGGCAGACAGAAAAATCTATTGAACAACCTATCTATTGAACACTTCCGGATATTGAATAATGTAGGAGTGAAGCCTCAGCCTTTTTATCACGTGTGATCTCTTCAGATGACCCACAAGAAGTTTTGCAAATGAGAGTGTTATGGAATAAATTGGAACTATTATACTAGTGCTACGATGTAATGGAGAGAAAAACCTGTGAGTCTTTGGAAATGGCATTAGATCCTAAAAATAAAAATATTAACCCAATATCCTGGCTATCATTAGCCAAACATGTTCATCCAAATATGCACAATGTACTGAACAATGTAACATACAATTAGAAATATTTTAAAATAACATCAATCACTTCTATAACTGGGGTGCTTAAGGGTCAGAGCTGTATAACTGAGAGGAGACCTCCACATAGCCATTAAAGGAATGCGGAGAACCGACCAGGGCTTCTGACCTAATGTCCAATCCTCACCTTCTCGTGGTGCACCCTGTTGGGTATCTACTTGGATACTGAACGGACGAGAATGGGCTGGCAATTTGGGATTAGCCGACCAAATTGTATTCTTATTGGTTAAACCAAAATAAAAAAAAATGATGGTACAACATGAAAAATTTCATGCCGGCTGGGGCGTCGCCCGGTTAAACAAGGCCCCCGTTGTTTTCGCCAGGGAACCAGGGCAAACAGCGAAAAGTCAGCTACTGGAACAAATCTGAAAACAAACCCCAACTCAACATCACCAGAGTTAAAGATCAGTACTATCAACGTAAGAAGCCTGAATGGCAAAGAAATGGAGCTGGCTGAGAAATTAGATAAGTACCAGATCGACATAATAGGAGTGACTGAAACAAAAAAGACCAAAACTGGTGAGATCTTTCTCAACAATAAATACAAAATGTTATATTCAGGCAATGACAATCAAGGAAAAGAAGGAGTAGCCATAGTATTCAACACAAAATATGAGGCTAATCTTCTTGAATGGCAGTCAGTCTCAAGTAGAGTAATGTGGGCAAATATGAGAATGGGGAACTGGACAATGAGACTTATTTGTGCCTATGGTCCCACAGAAGGTTCTACTAAGGTAGAAGTGGAGGAATTTTTTGAGGCTTTAGAAAAAGCAACTGACACAATGAAAAATGAAAAGTTGGTCCTTGTTGGGGATCTAAATAGCAGAGTAGGAAATGATTGTGAGACATACAAAAATATTTTGGGAAAATTTGGAGAAAAGAGCAAAGCTAATAATAATGGCAAATATCTGTTGGATTTCTGCTCAGGACATGGACTGGTTATTACTAACACCATGTTCCAACATAAAAATGTGCACATATTCACATGGAGAGAAGAGGCAAGGAATAAGAAAAGTCTCATTGATTATGTTATTGTTGATAGTGATGTTTTCTCCCTGGTGCAGGACACCAGAGTGTACAGAGGATTTGAAATTGGAAGTGATCACTATTTAGTCTTGAGCAGGATAAAATTGAATTTCATATTGAAAAGAATAACATGTAAGAAAGTTTTAAAGCGAATAAAAGTTGAGCAGCTCTCAGATGTGAACTGTAGACTAAAATACACAAAGATTATTGAAGAAAAAATGAAAGAGTTTTAGAACAGGAATCAAACCTTGGAGATTCAGTGGAAAACTCTGAAGAAAACATTGATTGATTCTGCCAGAGGGGCATGTGGTGAGGTTGTCTGTAAGAAAAAAATCAGAACTCCCTGGTGGACAAAGGAAGTTAAAGAGGCAGTGAAGGAAAAGAAGAAAGCATATCAAAAGTTCCTGTCAAATAAGTCAGCTTGTGCTCTTAGAGAATATAGAGACAAATGCAAGAATGCTAAACACTGTGTAAAACTAGCTAAACAAAAGTCATGGGAGGACTTTGGCAAGAATATAGAAAATAAATATCAAGAAGGTGGCAAAATATTCTCGAGGTTGTTGAAGATGCTTAAGAATGGAGGAAAGAGTGCCGTAAAAGGAATTAGAGATGATAAAGGTGACATGAAAACGGAAGAAAAAGATATCCTTGAAGTGTGGAGTAATGACTTTGAAAAACTGCTAAATAAAACAAGCAGTGATGATAGCACAGTGGTAAAAAACACTGACCAGGCATGCAGTCAGGAATACATATCCATACTTGAAGTAGAAAAAGCCATCAAACGCTTGAAATATGGAAAGGCAGCAGGAGTAGATGATATTCGACCAGAAATGCTGAAGTATGGTGCTATAAGAGTCTTACATTGGCTGCACTGCATAGTTCAGAAAGCCTGGACAGAGGGACGAATTCCTGATGATTGGAGTAGAGCTCTCATAGTACCCATATATAAAAAGGGAAATAAAACTGAATGTGAGAATTACAGAGGTATTTCCCTACTGAGTGTTCCTGGCAAGATCTATGCAAGTATACTTGAGAAATGGTTGAGAAGAATTGTGGAAGAAAAGCTTGATGAAGATCAAGCTGGATTCAGACTAAATAGAGGCTGTCAGGATCAGATCTTCACTTTACAACAAATAGTCGAGAAAGCATGGGAATATAACAAAGATCTGTATTTAAGATTTGTCGATTTGGAAAAGGCATATGACAAGGTGCCAAGAGAGAAGCTATTCAATATGCTGCAGTTATCTGGTGTTAGTGGGGCATTATATCAAGCAATACTTAGTCTTTATTTGAGTTGTAAGTCAGCAGTTAGAATTGAAGGAAGTACAGGAAGATGGTTTAATGTTAAATCTGGTGTGAGACAAGGATGTAGATTATCCCCTCTGTTATTCATTATCTATATGGATCACATTATGAAGGAAAGTGGTATTAAACATGATATCAAAATTGGAGATGTTAATGTCAGCTCTTTGCTTTATGCGGATGATGTTATACTTTTAAATAAATCCGCTACAAGTCTGCAAGATTCTCTGACTAAATTGAATAGCTGTTGTAATAGATATGGTATGAAGGTCAGCAATAAAAAGACAAAGACAATGAAAATAGGCAGAATCATTGAAAATGTCAACTGTGTTGTGAATGGAGAACCTGTGGAACAAGTAAAACATTTCTGATATTTAAGCACGATTTTTGCTGAAGATGGTAAATTAAATATAGAAATTGACAACAGAATCAACAAAGCTGGTATGGTGGGAAGTCAATTGAATAAATTCATATGGAATAAGAGAGAAATTAGTCGGAACACTAAATTAGCTGTATACTAGACAGTGTTCAAACCAGTTTTAACTTATGGATCTGAGAGCTGGGTCAGAAGTAAAACACTTGACCAAAGACTAGAGACCACAGATATGAGAGTCCTGAGAAAGATTATAGGCGTGAACAGATGGCATCAATGGCAATATCATATTAAAAACGAGGATATTAGGAAAGAACTTGACATTGTCAGCATCCAAGAATGCGTTAGCAGAGCTAATCTCAGCTGGTATGGCCACTTAAACAGAATGGGCGAGGAAAGATTAGCAAAACAAGTGTTCTCTGCCAAGTTGGCAGCAAAACGACCCAGAGGAAGACCAAGATATAGTGTTGGATTCTGATTATGTAGAAATTAGAATAAATGTTATTTGATTCAGAATCCAACATGATTTTCCGTCACAAGAACTATATTTGTAAATATTATTTAATGTAAATAACATAAATTATAATTGATATCATATAACTGCCTTAATTATATCAAGTTTTAATTAATTAATCAAAGGAATGTGTTAATGGTAAATAGATTCTGTATTAATTATTATTAAGCTATTTTATTTATTGTTATGTCAATATTATAAGAACTTGTATTTGTAATTTAACTACGCACTTATTGAAATGCGATTATTCTATTTATTCTTTTTTGTGAAAGCTTAATGTTATGTAATAACTCTATGTAGTTGTATAGCCTAATGTAACATTCGCGAGAATGTTTACGTTTATCGGTTGTCATAGAGACGCGTGAAATAAACGAGCGCGAGTGAAGGGAGCATGACCAGGATAAGAAGAGAAAATATATACATAGTAAGGAGAGTCGGAACGGAACTTTGGAACTAAATGGTAGCAAGGAGGACAACTAAAGAAGTAGAAGTAAATAAAAGGTTCTTAAGGGCAGGAGTTAAGCAGATATTTTTTTTAATATAAGTGAATCTTATAGTTGGCTGAAATTATTATGTTTCCTTTTATTACCAAGGCAAAGTCAGCCTTGGTAATAAAAGGAAATTAATGCCGTAGTCGGATAATTTAGAGAACTGGACATTCAAAGAAGAATTCTGAACAAATCCAGTCAGTCTAGAATTATGACTTATTTCTATGCTACCATAAGAGGAATTGTACGGAGTTTAACTAGTTGATGAATGATAAACAAGAATAATTAATGTACCCTATAGTTGTTGTCTGGAATTATAAAGCGCGATTATTAATGTTTTAGTTATAACCTTGGAGAATTCTTATAAATGTGTTTCGCAAGTGTAATAAATATAATTTAAAGGTGTGCTCACAAAATATTGAAAGTACTGAAGATTATTTCTGGTAAGAACAGTCATATCTCAGTTTATCTCGGTTTATGAAGATTTAAGTGTTAGTTCCGTTGCGCTGTTTCTAACATTAACTGTAGTATATCATCGAGGCTGAGAGTCGAAAATATAGTTACATTGAAATAATATCTGCCGTGGTTAGTGCCTGTTATGAGTTAATCATAGAGTGTGGCTGAGAGATACATGGAAACTGATTAAATAAGAAATTCTATTGTAATAAATTGAGTAAAGAAACTTTGTGATTCTGAAATTGTGAATTTGTATGTGAAAGTTTGAAAGATTAATTTATTGTGAATGACTTGACCTGATGTACTAGCTTGACTGAGTTGTCATATTTAAAAGTGGAATACATGTATTTGTTATATAACCATATATTAAATGTTTTGCTTGTTAATTTAAATATTGTGTTTGCCTGAATTTCTTTTTACTGCACCGTTCACAAAAATTCGAATCTAGCGGGAATCCCAGAAAGAAAATAAATACTTCGGCCTGAATGAATGAAAAGACTGCTAACTAATTTTGAATTGATCCTACTAATTCATATAGACTTATCTAAGGATAGAGTGGCGCAGTATAATAGAAATTTCTCTACCCTTAGATCAGTGATTAATTTGCAATTAGTTTTCCTTTATTTTATGAAAGTGACTTTTAGCAAGATGGCGAATTCGAACGTCAAGAGAACACGTCACGACAATAGGTGGATTGATACGGTACAAAGTGCTTTAGACGATAGAAATATAAGATCTAATAATGTTGGAATCTTGACAAGTAACAGACTGATTTGGAGGAAAATTGTAGATAGGAAATTAATAATGATGTAATTTTTTTTCATGTAGTACTATCATATCCTGTACACCCCTTGAGGGTACATGGCAGGAATTTGATGATGACTTCTATAACTACATAATGGTTTTTTTTGTCTTTACTTTTTTGTCTACTAATTTACACTTATTTGTTGAAAGTTTTTCCACTTGGTTATACTATAAATTAAAGATACCAAGAAATTATATACTTGGTTTAATCCTTTATCCTAGTGTAAGCAAACAAAGTTTGCACCTGAAGTATTTTCAGGACTGGGCAACGGGATATTAAGGCAGGTGATATGACAAGTTGCTCCAGTCCCTTGCAGACCACGTATAATGCTGTGCATTATGGGAAAGGTTACTATCCAGAACGGTTTTGACCTTTATTGAGGTTCCATCAATAGGAACCAGATCCAGAGGTGGTACCAAGGTTGAAGTAATGCAGAAGTCATATTTTAATATAAGAATTGCCAAAAGGTGTCAGACCTTATTATTATAATACTCTGGATTAGAGATAGTTAGTTAAACATTTTTCCACTTGGTTATATTATAAATTAAAGGTACCAAGAAATTATATACTTTGTTTAATCGTTTATCCAAGTGTAAGCAAACAAAGTTTGCACCGTAAGAATTTTCAGGACTGGGCAACGGGATACTAAGGCAAGTAATATGAACTCATACTGCCTTTACCACGAGTTGCCCCAGTCCTGAAAATACTTTAGGCACCAACTTTGTTTGCTTAAACTTGGATAAAGGATTAAACCAAGTATATAATTATTTGATATCTTTAATTTATAGTTTATACTTATGTTTATGCCTGAAGAAATCCTCTGCAATTACAATGAAACATCATGTTGGTAATTAAAATAAACATTACCATCTTATTCTAGTATTCTGCCTTATGATTTTTTAGTTATATTATTATTATCAACAGGCCTCAATGGAGTCAAGAGACTCATTGTGGGAGGTCCCATTCTCACATGCACAGATCATATCATCACACTTCAACTTAAATGTATTCACTGTTCCTACACTCATCACTCTCAGGCAATGCATTTATCAACTACCACCCTCCATGCAAAAAAATCTGCACCTCGTTATACCTACCTTATACTGGTTCCAGAGATGGCCTCTAGTTCTCCCCTTGTCTCCAGATATTTTAGGAAAAATCTCATCTGCACTAATCTAGTAATTACCCTTTATCAACTTATATGTCGATTGTGTCTCCACTTTTCCTTCTATCCACTAGGCTCTGTTATTTTCATTCTCTCAATCTGTCCTCATATTCCACATTCCAGAGAGCAGAAAATGATATTGGAAGTGATCACCATTTAGTTTTGAGCAGGATAAAATTGAATCTCGATAAGAAAGTTTTAAAGCAAATAAAAGTTGAGCAGCTGTCAGATGTGAACTGTAGACTAAAATACATAAACATTATTCAAGAAAAAATGAAAGAGTTTCTGAACAGGACCGAAACCTTGGAGATTCAGTGGAAAGCCCTGAAGAAAACATTGACTGATTCAACCGAGAGGCATGTGGTGAGGTTGTCCGCAAGCATAGAAAAATCAGAACTCCATGGTGGACACAAGAAGTTAAAGAGGGAAAGAAGGAAAAGAAGCAAGCATGTCAAAAGTTCCTGGCAAATAAGTCAGCTTGTGTTCTTAGAGAATATAGTGACAAATGTAAGAAAGCTAAACATTGTAAAACTGGCTAAACAAAAGTCATGGGAAGACTTTGGTAAGAACATAGAAAATCAATATCAAGAAGGTGGCAAGATATTCTGGAAGTTATTGAAAAAGCTCAGAAATGATGGAAAGAGTGTTGGAAATGGAATTAGAGATGATAAAGGTGACATGAAAACCTGAGAAAATGATATCCTTGAAGTAGGGAGTAATTACTTTGAAAAATTGCTAAATGAAACTAGCAATGATGACAGCATAGTAATAAAAAAACACTGACCAGGCATGCGATCAGGAATATATATCCATACTTGAAGTAGAAAAAGCCATCAAAAGTCTGAAATGTGGAAAGGCAGCAGGAGTAGATGATATTCGACAAGAAATGCTCAAGTATGGAGGTATAAAAGTCTTACAGTGGCTGCACTGCATAGTTCAGAGAGCCTGGACAGAGGGACAAATTCCTGATGATTGGAGTAGAGCTCTCATAGTACCCATACATAAAAAAATGAAATAAAACTGAATGTGAGAATTACAGAAGTATTTCTCTACTGAGTGTTCCTGGTAAGATTTATGCCAGTATACTTGAGAAACAGTCGAGAAGGATTGTGGAGGAGAAGCTTGGGGAAGAACAAGCTGGATTCAGGCCAAATAGAGGATGTCAGGATCAGATTTTCAATTTACGACAGATAGTTGAGAAATCATGGGAATATAATAAAGATCTGTATTTATGTTTTGTAGATCTAGAAAAAGTATATGACATGGTGCCAAGAGAGAAGCTATTCAAAATGCTACAGTTGTATGGTGTCAGTGGGACATTATATCAAGCAATACTTAGTCTTTATTTGAGTTGTAAGTCAGCAGTTAGAATTGAAGGAAGTACAGGAAAATTGGTTTAATGTTAAATCTGGTGTGAGACAAGGATGTACATTGTCCCCTCTGTTGTTCATTGTCTATATGGATCACATTATGAAGGAAAGTGTTATTAAACATGATATCAAAATTGGAGATGTTAATGTCAGCTCTTTGCTTTATGCGGATGATGTTATACTTCTAAATAAATCCACTACAAGTCTGCAAGATTCTCTGACTAAATTGAATAGCTGTTGTAATAGATATGGTATGAAGGTCAGCAATAAAAAGACAAAGACAATGAAAATAGGCAGAATCATTGAAAATGTCAACTGTGTTGTGAAATGGAGAACCTGTGGAACAAGTAAAACATTTCAGCTACTTAGGCACGATTTTTAGTGAAGATGTTAAATTAAATATAGAAATAGACAACAGAATCAGCAAAGCTGGTATGGTGGGAAGTCAGTTGAATAAATTCATATGGAATATGAGAGAGAAATTAGTCGGAACACTAAATTAGCTGTATACAAGACAGTGTTCAAACCAGTTTTAACTAATGGATCTGAGAGCTGGGTCAGAAGTAAAACACTTGACCAAAGACTAGAGACCACAGATGTGAGAATCCTGAGAAAGATTAGAGGCGTGAACAGATGGCATCAATGGCAATATTATATTAAAAACGAGGATATTAGGAAAGAACTTGACATTTTCAGCATCCAGGAATGCGTTAGCAGAGGTAATCTCAGGTGGTATGGTCACTTTTCAATAAACCTTCTCACGTGATGTTCCAAAAACGTGCTCACTATCTCACATACGTTTCCATGACAACAAAACAAAATATAATAAAATTGAGCTATTGCATAACGTTAAACTTCTACAAACAGGAATAAATAGAGAATATTTACATTTCAAATAATGCACAGTTAAATTATCAAATACAAGTTCTTATATAATATTAACATAGTAATAATTAAAATAGCTTAATAATATTTAATACAGTCTTATCACTATTAATACATATATCTTTGATTAAATAATTAGATATTAGACAAAATTAAAGTAGTTATATGAATATTAAATTGTAAAATAAGTTGTTTACATTAAATAATATTTACAAGTCTAGCCTTTGTGATGGAAGATCATGTTGGATTCTGAACCAATTAATAATTACTCTAATCTCTACATAATCAGAATCCAACAGCATCAGTGGCAATATCATATTAAAAACGAGGATATTAGGAAAGAATTTGGCATTGTCAGCATCCAGGAATGCTTAGCAGAGCTAATCTCAGATGGTATGGTCACTTAAACAGAATGAGCGAGGAAAAATTAGCAAAACAAGTGTTCTCTGCCACGTTGGCAGGAAAATGACCCCAGAGGAAGACCAAGATATAGGTGGATTGATACGGTACAAAGTGGCTTAGATGATAGAAATATAAGATCTGATAATGTTGGAGTCTTGAGAAGTAACAGACTGATTTGGAGGAAAATTGTAGATAGGAAGTTAGTAATGATGTAATTTTTTCATGTAGTACTATCATATCCTGTACACCCCTTGAGGGTACATGGCAGGAATTTGATGATGATTAGAAATATAAAGAATAAAAATTTTTGTTACAAAATAACGCAAACATCGATAATGAAAGAAAATAAAATTAAACAAATGCATTTAACATTAATTAATCAGAATCTTCAATAGTTGGATTTACAAAACTGTCATAACAGTCATCGCAAACAATATTACTATGCTGAAAGCATAATACTTTTTACAATGCTTGCAAAAGTATTTTGATAAGCGACTCGTTTTGGATGCATAGCACATAAAACATCTTTTTCTTTTTCTGTTTGACGAGGGAACCATATCTATGTCGTCATTAGAATTTCCTTCAAATTGTGTCTGAAGTTGATGAAGTTTCAGGTGTAAAGGCCTATTCATACCTGTAGAGATTTCTGAACGTCTTTTTATTTGTTCTGACACTAACTGCATTACAAGATTTGTAATGAATATTCTGAGCCGTATTTTCATATTGTTCAGCATATGAATAATCCGAGTATTTATATTTATGAGCTATACTGACACCGGAGCTCACAGTAATTTACTCTCAAATATCACAAACCTTTACAAAAAAACGTGTTCAACCAAACTGATAGCAAAAAAAAAAAGTGCGGAATATCACTCGTAACATGCGCATGCGCAGCAAGTCATGACCTTCAACCTATTCAATAAAATATCTATGTCAATTAGCAAGTATCTGTCAGATCTGCCGGGACCTCCACAGGGTCAAATATCACAAATTTTTGCATAACACATGTTAAACCAAACTGACAGCAACAAAAGTGCAAAATAGCACTCGTAATATACTCATGTGCAGCTACTCATGACCTTCAACCTATACAATAGATAGATTAAAGAATATTCATGTTAGCAATTAGCATGTATCTGTCAGATCAGATGTGAGTACTGCCCAAGTGTTAAGCAGCACCATGAGGCATGCTGCCTCTATACTACTCTCTGTCGATGGTACTGGTCCCAGGGATTATCAAAATAAAAATAATTATTTGGAGCTTATATAAATAGAATAAAATATAATTATCTTCATAAATATGTATATATAAATTTAATATTGTTTTTAAAATTTTTTCTGCCTCCAGTATAATTGTAACATAAACTCTTTCCGCCCTTTTACTTTTCCGCCTGTGGCATTCGCTCATTCCGCCCCTGCCTCGCGCCGGGCCTGTCCGTCACCTTGTGGTTGTTGTCTAGGCCACCACTGTGAAATTGGCACCTTGGGCAGTCGTTCACAATATGAGTAATCATGTGAGCTACAGGAGAACAATCACAACAAGGGTGGTCTAACAGCCTGCATTTACGTACTAGGTAGCCACATCTTCCCTGGTTAGTTCTGATCCTGTTGATAGATGATCAAATATTCCTAGGAAGAGCAAAACCAGGCTGCAAAGCACAGGGATCTTCTACCAGGAAGCCGTTTGTCAGAAGATTGTTGGACCAGTATTCTCTCCACACGTCAGGTGTTGATGGCAGGGCAGCTGAAGAGATTTCGTCCATGGACCAGAAGGCTTTCTAGATTTTAGGTGAAGACTAGGTGGATTTATGAGAGTCTGATTCAGGGGCAGGAGTGGGTTGCTCATTGCTTTATTAAATTCTTTAATCGAGGCTTGTTTTCTCCGTCTGTTTGGTGGAGCAATGTTAGATAGGACAGGCAACCAAAAGAGAGGGGGGGGCTGCTTCTCACTGTCCCACTAATTGTGCACGTGGTAGAATTTAGTTGGGTGTCTATAATGTTAGTGTGTGCACTTCTTTCCCAGACAGGGGTACAATATTCTGCTGCAGAGAATGCAAGGGCTAGTGCAGATGACTTAGGACTTCTGCACCACAACCCTAAGTTGTTCCAGCAAGCCTTAAAATGATATTGTTTCTCTTTTTAATTTTGTTGGACAGGTTAGTGATGTGCCTTCTATAGGTTAGACTTCTGTCCAGGATCACTCCAAGGTATTTCGGGTGAGGCTCATGTTCTACCTTTTTTCCACAGAAAGAAAGAAAGGTTGAGGTGTCGGTTTGCCTCTGCATTGTTCAGATGAAATACTGTGGACAGTTTTTGTTGGATTTGGCTTCAAATACCACTGCTTGAAGTACTCTTTCAGGATGTTCAGGTCTGTGTTCAAGGTTGATTCCAGGTTGGCAAAGGAAGTAGATTGATGTAGGATCACTAGGTCATCAGTGTACATATATACTTGCTTGAGCTGGTAAGTCGTACACATAGATGTTAAAGAGTAAAGGGGCTAACACAGAACCCTGTGGGAGACTGTTGTGAAGGTATCTGGGCCTGCTATTTTTTCCGCCAATATGGACCCGGATCTTTCTGTTGGAGAGAATGGATTCAAAAAGCTGGAAACTTTTTTGCACCTTATAATATTTCCTGGCTTTAGGAGGAGGCCTCTGATCCAGACTGTGTGATAAGCTGATGTTAGATCAGTGAAAGTGGCTCCAGATTTAAGTTTCTTCTGGAAGCCTGCTTCAGTCTGTTTTGTCAGGGCCAGGGCAACAGCAACTTCTTTCCGGCCTGAAGCCAGCTTGTTCAGTTGGGATTGCTCTTTCAATGAGTGGCAAAATTCTTTTAAGGAGAATTCTTTTAAAGAGATTAAAGGTGGAGCAAGGCAAGGAGATAGGTCGTAGATATTTGACATTGTTTGGATCTTTTCCTGGTTTGGGCACAGCAATTATTTTGGCTTCTTGCCACAGATTTGGTAGTTTTCCGGTCATTATAATTTTTTGTGAAAAGGGCAGCCAGCCATGTTTGGCCTCGTTGACCGAGATGTTTTAGAAACTCAGGGAGGATGCCATCCACTCCTGCAGCCTTGCCATTCTTGGTGTGTTTTAAGGCTACCTGTACCTCATCCTGAGATACTGGGTGTACAAGTTCAGGAAGCTCGGGGCCCCCATCTTCAGGATTTCTCTGATGGAAGATTGCACAGTAATTTTCCTGATAGAGCTGGGACGTATCTTGGAGGGTTTCAATAAATGATTAGCCATTTGATCAGGAGTTATCTCTGTTGTTTTGTGTGTTTTAGTTCTGCCCCCACCTAATTTTCTCAGAAGTGACCAGCATTTCCGGCTAGATGTGATGAAATTGAGTTCATGGATGGTTGAGATCCATCTTTCCTTTCTGTTTTTATCCAGCATTGCTATGAGCTTATTAGCAACAGTTGGGTCTTCAGTCTCTTCATATTTGGCTAAAAGTTCCTCAGTTTCTCTACTCCAGCATGGGATGTATTGTTTTCTGTAGCCTCTAGGAATAGAGGCTTTGGCTGCAGCCTTGATTAGTTTAACAAATCTTGGATAGCAATTAGGGGTGGGTGGAATTGCACTAATGGTTTGCTCGATTTGTTTCTCAAATGCATTCCAGTTGGACCTGCGAAGGTTCCAGCTAGCGATTGGTGTTCCACTGATGACTGGGATTGATATGCCTGTCTCTATTAGTATAGGACAATGCTGACTATTAGGGAATCTTTTGAGAATGGTTCTGGTTGTTGGCAGAGGTAGGTCTTCAGAGTCTTTAGAGACTATGCACAGATCTGGGGTGTAGGTTCTGTTCCATCTGGCTGAGTGGAGAGTGCCTTCCTGCTTGGCATCATAAATCAAATACAGGTTATATGTATCCATCCAGTTAACTAGATTGTTACCATCCCGGTTGTTAGAGGAATAGCTCCACATGGTGTGATGAGAGTGAAGTCACCAACATAGATAGCAGAGTGAGGTGGTGGCTGGTCCATCTGATCAGGCCAGGATTGCGATGGTGACATTTAGTTTTACTATCCTTTTTTTTTTCTTTTAAAATAGTTATTCATCCTTCTAACTAATATTTATAAATTATAGTCTAACTACAAATATAAATAACTCTTCTCCATCGCATATGGAATTCATCCCCCCATTCACTTCAGGTGAAATAAAACATGCATTAAAACAAATGGAAAATGTCCTGGTGAGACCTAATTCACATAGAATTAATTAAATGGGATGGAAACAGTATAATTCGCCATGTCACAAACTTACTAAATCTATGCCTAGAAGAGGGGAAGATACCAGAAAACTGGAAAAATGCTACTTTGATACAGTTATTTAAAAAAGGGGGACAAAGAAGAAGTAAAGAACTATAGACCAATTAGTATTCTCTTAATCTGTACAAAATTCTCACAAAAGTAATAACAAACAGGTTAACCCATCTTCTAGACTCAAATCAACCAGTAGAACAAGCAGGATTCTGTAAAGGCCTTAACACAATCGATTGTATTCATGCAGTAAAACAAAGAATAGAAAAAGCAGAAGAAAACCCAATTGCCTCTCTGTTTAGCCTTCATTGATTAGGAAAAAAAAAAGCTTTTGATTCCATCAAAACTAATGCATTCTAGTAGTAAGACTTATACGTTGGTTAGACATAACTGGTAATTAATTTACGGAATTGACAACGCATATAAAGTAAATTAATTAAAGATAACTTTAATGAATCACTTCTATATTTCGGCAATGTCACATTGCCATCTTCGGGAACATAAAGATATGGTATGTGCACTAAGGAACTAACAAAGCAAATGAGGAAGAAAATAAGAACTAATTTTGTTCCTAAAGTCCTAATGGTGCCCTCTTGCGGGCTAATTTGGTAGTCTTGGCAGTTGGGCTGAAGTTCTCAAAATGAAAGTCTCCCAAATTTGGGGCAGTTTCATGCACCCAAATTTGTTGAGGTTAGGAACGTTTTTTAGAGCTGCTGAAGATTCTTTGAATAGTCTTTCGTATTTAAACTTGCTGCGATGGATTATTTTTGTCTTCTTCCAACGAATTTTATGGTGGGTATCTAAGGCATGGTCTGCCAGCCCAGAGCGGCTGTACTGGTGGAACCGGATGTAGTCTTGGTGTTCTGAAATCCTGATATTTGTTGTTCTGCCTGTTTGGCCAAAGTAGGACAATTTGCAGCTGCAAGGGACCTGGTATACACCAGGTAGGTCTAGGGGAAGTGGTTGGTCTTTGGTAGAGCGGATAAGGGATGCCAACTTTTTATATGGTCTGTAACAGGAAGTAAGGTCATATTTTTTGAGGATATTAGTTATTTTTTCAGAGGTGCCCTGGATGTAGGGGATAGTGATAGACTTGGTGTAGTCTTTATTGTGGAGGGGGGGAGGGGGGTTGTGGTTTACAGGTTTTAGTATTTTTTGGATTTTTTTGGGGTTGTAGCCATTGGCTAAGAAAGTGTTGAGGATGTGGTTTAGTTCCATAGTCAGGGCCTTGTCATCTGAGCAGATTAAGATGCCATCTGAGAAGATGGCAATGTGACATTGCCGAAATATAGAAGTGATTCATTAAAGTTATCTTTAATTAATTTACTTTATATGCGTTGTCAATTCCGTAAATTAATTACCAGTTATATCAAAACTAATGCAATAATCAAAGCACTCCAGAATCAGAGAATTCCTGGAGAATATATGGACCTCCTCCAGGAAATATACCACACTACAATAGCAACAATCTAACTTTGCACGAGTAGCAATAAAATATCAATTGAAAAAGGTGTCCGACAAGGCGACTCTCTATCACCCAAAATCTTTACAGCAGTCCTTCAAGAAATATTTATAATATAAACTGGACAAACCTTGGTTTAAAAATTAATAACAGAAACTTAACACACCTAAGATATGCAGATGATATCATAATTTTTGCAAACACTCCAGAAGACTAATATAATGATAGAAGCCCTATATCATGAAAGCAGAAAAATCAGTCTAAAAATAAATAGAGAAAAAGCTAAAATCATCTTTAATCATTTTGTAACACCAAAAAACAATAATAATAGAAAACAATTTCTTGAAAAGAGTCTCTTCATATACATACTTAGGTCATCTCATTGATATAAACTGTGGACTCCAAAAGGAAATTAATAAGAGAGTTCAATTTGCCTGGAGTGCATTCAGAAAATTGAAAAGCATTTTTCAAAACAATCATGTCCCACTCTGTTTAAAAAGGAATATATTTCGAATAAATAGGTGTATATTTCGAGTCATCTCATATGGTTGTGAAACTTGGTCACTAACAAAAGCACTGGCAAATAAATTAACAACAACTCAAAGAAAAATGGGTAGGTTGATGCTAGGCATCACATTAAAAGATAAGAAGCCAGACTCACATCATTGGCATCATTTTTCACCATAAGCGACTAAAATGGAAATGGGCTGGACGTCTATCCAGAAGAGAAGATGAGTGATGAACCATCATACTAATGAACTGGATTCTAAAAGAAGGGAAACGAGGCCTAGGACATCCTGAAAGAAGGTGGCGTGATGAATTGTCAAATTTTGTTGGGGAAAATTGGTCAGCCATTACCAAGAACAGAGAAAGGCAGAAAGAACTGGAGGAGGCCTTCGTTCATCAGTGGACAGAAAATGAAAAGAAGAAGGTCTAACTACATAATTATAATACATCTATAACAGTACATTTTTAGCTGCTTTTCCACATCTCCGATTTCAAATGATTTCTATCTCTTATTGAAATGGACACATGATTACATTTGCTTCTGGATATTTCCTCATAGTTACTACTATTTGTCTCTGATTTTTAATATACACCCTCTGTCCAAAAAAGAAATCGAACTTTTCGAAAATAGAAAAACTAGTGGCGCCAACTGTTGTATCTTTTTGTTGTCAAAAGCAGCAACCTTCATTAGTGTTGTTTCAACTGTTTATGACATTTTTTTTTATTAGAAGCCGAGTTATAGTGCCAAGAGTGACAATGTGTTTTGACAAACGGTCAGGAAATGAGTTTCAAGCAGAGAGCTGCGATTGACTTTTGTATTAAACTTGGTAAAAGTTTTACAGAAATGCACCAAATGCTTCAAAAAGCATGTGGTGATGAACGCTTATCCCATACTCAAATTTACGAGTGGTTTAAGTGATTTCAAAGTGGTCACAAGATTCTTGAGGATGACGAAAAGCCGGGCCGTCCAAAAACCGGTCTGAGCGAAGTTAACATCCAAAAAGTGCATGATTTCATCAAAGAAAACCCGAAATCATCTGTGAGATTGATTGAATATGAATTGGGGATTCGAAAATCAACTGTGCACAATATTTTGACCGAGAGTTTGGGCCTTTATAAAATTTATATTTATCAACTTTGATTTCTTTTGTGGTACTCTTACTTTTCAGTAGCCTTCAAAAACATTTCCTCTTTTCATGTGTTTATTCTTTTTCTTCCTGTGACTTTTTTAGCTGCTTTTTACACATAACATAAAAAAGTGGTTTCTTATATTTTTTATTTCTGTATTCTGTGTGGTTTCTTCTTTTCTTGGATGCCTGTTGAACTTTACTGTGCCACATAATTCTTTAATTTTCATTTAGTTTCTATTGCATGCTCTTATATTCAAACTTTCCCATGAAACACTATCCTACATATCAAAGGCTTGAAATAATATATAACAGATTTACAACCTTTTGTTGGTGTGATGCATATAATTATTGTTATCATAAATGTTCCTCGAAGGAGTCTAAGGAATCAACAAAGGGAAGGGAGACTCCTTTAGACATTCATACTCAAAGTAACCTATATCTCTTCTTGATGACATTTAGCAAAGCAGCACTCCAAACATCAAACAGAAATCTTCCATACAACCATGAGAAAAACCTGAAACTCACTTGCTAACTAACCATGTCCCCAGTAGCTTCTAGAAATAACTAAGTTCTACCATCACCAGCCATAAGCTGCAAAATCTCATTTGTGCTTGTACTATGAGATCTCCTTACTAACTTATGCTTCTGTCATATTATTATTAACATCTGACCTCCATGGAGTCAGAGACTCATTGTGGGAGCTACGCACTATCACACAGAATGCTCATCCAATCGTGCCTTAAATGGATTCAGTGTGTCTACCTTCACAACACACTCAGCCAGCCACTCTAATGCAAAGAACCTGCTCTTCACTCCTCTGCTCACACCCTCCTTATACAGTTTCCAGCAATGGCCTCTTGTTCTATTGAAAAATTTCTTCTATATATTTCTTCCCCTGACTAGCTTATACGAGGATTTTTTGAAAAGTTTGGTAAATTTCCAATAGATGGTGGCACAATTTGTTCATTCATACCAGTGTCGGCATGTATCACCTTTTTCATGACCCCTGGCAAAATTTTAGCCATGAGACACATATTTCTCATTTGGCAAACATTTAAAACAACCGTGTTTGCATTTTCCATAAAAATGGAAAAAAACGAGTTCGTACAGTGATAAAACACTTTTGTTTGAAGAAGTGGACGGCCACTCAGATCAAAGCCAAGTTAGATGCAGTTCATGGGGACTCCACACCAACATTAAAGACTTTATTTTTGTATAAATGAGTTTAAACGTGGTTGTAACTCCATCGAAGATGAAATGAAGCGTGCCTCGGATGCCCAACTGAGGTCACTATGAAGGAAATGATTGACAAAATCCATGGTATCGTTATGGAAGACTGCTGAGTGAAAGTGCATGAGATTTATGAGATTGTAGGCATCTCAGCTGCATGGGTCTATAATATCCTGCACAAAAAATTGCACATGAAAAAAGCTGTGTGCACAATGGATGCCACAATTGTTGACTGTCTATCAAAAATGCATGCGAAAAGACATTTCAATGCAGTGTTTGGCTTTGTTTAATCGCAATTCGTATGATTTTTTTGTGCCGATTCATGACTGTAGATGAAAATTGGATTCACCACTACACACCTGTGTCCAAGCAGCAGTCAAAACAGTGGACAATGCCTGGTGAAAGAGCACCAGAAAAAGCAAAGACCATTTTGTCAGCTGGGAAGGTGGTGGCCACTGTCTTTTGGGATTCCCAAGGAATTATTATGATGGACTATTTGCAAAAGGGTTAGACAATAACAGGCATCTATTTATGCATCATTGTTGGACCGTTTAATAGAGGAACTGAAGAGAAAATGACCAAGATTGGTGCACAAAAAAAGTGCTCTTTCATCAAGACAATGCATCGGCCATCGCAACGGCAAAATCGCACGAATTGAGGTTCAAAATACGGTGGATGTGGAACTATGTGTTGTTCTTGTTCCCAAACTTAAAAATTTGTCTTGGTGGGAAAAATAATTCTTCGAACAAGAATGTCATTAACTCTGTCAGTGACTGTTTTGCACAATTTGGCAAATCCTACTTTTTAGATGGGATGAAAAAATTGGAAACTCACTGGACCAAATGTGTAGACCTTGATGAGACTATATTGAGAAATAAAGGTGATTTTTTCCAAAAAAATGTGTTTAACTTATTTTTTTACCAAACTTTTTAAACAACTCTCGTATGTCTCAATCATGTCGTGGTACTCCACATTCCAAAGACCACTGACCATCTTTGTGAATCTTCTCAGGATCCTTTCTAACATATCCACATGAAAACCCAGTGACCAAATCTGTACACAGTAATCCATATGAGGCCTGATCTAGGCGTTATACAATGACCTCATAACCTCTTTGTTTCTGCATATCAATTTCCTCCGCATCATTGCCATTATCTGATATGATGTCTTCACAATTTCTGGAATGTGCTCCCTGAATTTCAGGTCCTTGTCCACTACCACTTTCGGATCTCTCATCTCTTCTACTGTCTTTAAAGTTTCCCACCAAGTGTATACTTTGCATCCCATTGTTGCTTACCAAATTTCAAAGCCTTACACTTAGCAACATTGAACTGATGGTTCCACTTACCTGTCCATTCATGCAATCTATTCAAGTCCTCCTGTAAGGCCATAACATCTGCTTGCCTCTGCATTGCCTTCCCCAATTTTACATCATCTGCAAACAGCTGCATATCACTAGTTAAACCCATCCCAATATCATTAATATACAAATTGAACAACAGTGGTTCCAAAACTGACCCTTGCAGCACACCACTAGTGACTGGTGACAGTACTTCCTCTTTTGGGATACTGCATCCCCATATACAACTTTCTGATACTAATCTGACAGCCGGTCGCTGATCCAACTCAGAAGTCTGTTATCCATTCCCATCGGTTTCAATTTATTCAACAGCTTGTTTTGTAGCAGTCTATCAAAAGCTTTTTGCAAAATCCAAGTACACTACAGTATATGCATCTTCCCTGTCCATAGTATTTGTCACCTTGTTATAGTACATGAGTAAGTTAGTAAAACATGATCTCCCTTTAACAAACCCATGCTGATAACCACAGAGAATACTACTGTTACCCACCCATTTCTGTATCTTACTTCTCACCAATCTCTCTTGTAATTCACCACATCTCCAGGTACACAGATTGGCCTATAATTTGAAGCTACAGCCTTATCACCACCTTTATGCAGGAGAACAATTTTACCCTCCTTCCACTCCCTAGGAAAATGTGCTGTTGTAAGACTCTTATTAAATAGGCATGCCAATGCAACTGCAACTGCCAATTCCCTAGAACATTCCCATAAGATGCATGGTGGTATGTCATCAAATTCTATCGTCTTATTGACATCAAAGTTATTTATTTCTTTAAATACCTCCTGCTCACTTACAGTTAAGTTTACAATTAAACTATATCCTCTACACTTAAGTTCCTCATGATTCCAATATGATGAGGATGAAATACCCTTATAAATTGATCACTGAATATCTTAACAGTGTCTTTTTCAGCAGTTACCATTCTACCATTTTCATCCGTTAACATCTTACCATAATCATTCTTCCTTCTACTTGCCACATATCTAAAAAAACTCTAGGGTTTTCTTTTCCTTATTTGTCAATTCTGCTCATACTGCACTTTTGTTTTCCTTACTGAGTCACCCTTTTGACTTGTTCTTTATACTCTTCATGTAACTGATTATTACCATTATTCATCTTGTACTTCCTCCAAAGTACCTTATTCTCAGATTGAAACCCTCTGATTCCAATCTTGAGTTTCTTATTCGGTTTTAAAACAATGTGGGATTTAATATCCCCTTAATTTAAAAAATGTTTATATCGCCGAAATGAAGCTTATTAGCTCTTTATATTTAAGTAACCTTATTCTCAGTTTATACTTCAAATTTTACGGATATTTACAGCTGTCTCTCCATCCTCTTAGAACCTTGGTGACAGTACCTACATTTAGCAGTCCAGATGTGGTCTGATCAGTGCCTTGTAAAAAGTGGGAGAATAAATTCCTTATTCCTACAAGTTAGTATTCTCTTTAATGGTGTAGTTGTCTAACATGATGACTTAACCACCTTAGCAGTGTGACCTCTAATTTACTGTCCATAATAACTCTCAAATCCTCTGGCTTCAGTGACTACTTTCAACAGATTCCCATTAATGTAATATTCTGCCTCCAGTGTTCTCTGTTGAAAATGCATAACCTTATACTTGGTACCATTGAACTAACATTCATTGCCATTTGTCCATGTCTTAAGTGGAAGATGTGACTTCATGGAGGGATTGAGAGCAGTTGATGATGGGGAGGAGAGACTGACTGTAGGTGAGCAAGAGGTGTATGGGGAGTTGAGTAAACTAGATGTTAATAAGGCTGTGGGACTTGATAATATATCACCACATATTCTGAAAGAATGTGCCAGGGAGTTGACACCTACCTTGACATATTTTTTTAATACGAGTCTTACACTCGGTCAACTTCCTAAGGAATGGAAGGAGGGCAAGATTGTGCCACTTCATAAAGGCAGTGATCGAACTCAAGCATCAATCTATAGGCCTATCTGTGTGTCAGGTGTTTTCGTTAAGTTGTTGGAGAAGCTTGTGAGAACTAGGATCCAGAGTTGGGTTGATAACAATGGTATTATCTTTGATGGACAGCATGGATTTGCTAAAGGG
This sequence comes from Typopeltis vanoorti, assembly GCF_054136105.1. NCBI lineage: Eukaryota > Metazoa > Arthropoda > Arachnida > Uropygi > Thelyphonidae > Typopeltis > Typopeltis vanoorti. The sequence goes on along the minus strand of NC_143552.1, from coordinate 69,122,747 downwards.
AGGTCATTGTTTTAGTAATCTACTTACTTATTACAATAAAGTGACTGCTTCCTTGGACAGAGGAAAAAGGTACACGGTAATATACTTGGACTTCACAAAGGCTTTTGATAGAGTACCTCATGGTTGACAGTCAAACTAGAGCAGATGGGGTTGGATATTTGATTGGTGCATTGGATTGGAGACTGGCTATCTGATAGGTATCAACAAGTTGTGTAAGGGGGGAGAGCGATATCCAGGAAAAGGAAAGTCACTAGTGGAGTGCCTCAGGGGTCTGTTTTAGGGCCATTACTGTTTAACATATATATTAATGATATTGGCGAAGATTTGGATGGAGATATTCAGTTGTTTGCAGATGATGCAAAGTTGGGATGAACCATGAAGTGTAGTGAAGATGTTGTGGCCTTACAGGAAGACTTGAATAGATTGAGTGATTGGGCACGGAAATTGGGATGTGAGTTAAATGTTGCAAAATGTAAGGTTTTAAAATTTGGAAAACAAAGATGGGATGCAGAATTTATGCTTGGTGAGAATATATTGTTGGAGGTAGAGGAAATAAGAGATCTGGGGGTGATAGTGGATAAGGATCTAAAATTTAGGGGACACATAGCCAAAATTGTGAAGACAACACAAAGGCTTCTGGGAATGATGCGGAGGACACTGATGTGTAGAAGTAGGGAGATTCTTGTTCCGTTGTATAAGGCTTTGATTAGGCCACACACATGGACTATTGTGCCCAGATTTGGTCACCAGGTTTTCAGAAGGATGAAGATATGTTGGAAAGGATCCAAAGGAGACTGACTAAGGTAGTTTCTGTCCTTTGGAATGTTGAGTATGAGGAAAGATTTGAGAAGATGTAATTTGCAGGGTCCAGTGGATAGGAGGAAGAGGGGAGATATGATAGAGACCTACAAGTTGGTAAGGGGTTGTTATAGGATCAATGCTGGAGAAGTTTTACAGAGAATAGTGGGAGATCAGGGGAGAACCAGAGGTCATCCCTGGAAACTGTATAAAGAGGGTGTGAGTAGGGGAGTGAGAGGCAGGTTTTTTTTCATGCAAAGTTGTGAATGATTGGAATGCCTTGCCTGAGAATGTGATGCCTGCAAAGAGTTTGAATGTGTTTAAAACATGGTATGATGAGCTGTGTGTGTGTGTGTGATAAAAGGACCTCCCAGATGAGTCTTTGACTCCATGAGGTCTTGGGGTGGTAATAATAATAATGAATTTCATCACCCAGTGTGAGACCATCCCACTATCTGAAGCCTGAAGTAACTTGAAAAATTTGCATATTATGTAAAAAATAAATAAATAAAAAGTACAAAAAAATCCTTAGCACACTCATGGCATGAATGTGCTATAGGTTTACAAAGTTAAACAATAATATCCCAAGTACAGACCCCCCCCCCCTCAATGTGGGGACACCTGTTTGTGGTGGTGGAGGAGACCTCCCAGTGATGGTACTGGCCCTTTTCATTCTTCCTCTTTTTTTTCTTTGCTTTTCTTCCCATATTCTTTGCTCTACTTCTCCTGAGTCTTTTTCACTATCCTTTTTTCCAGACCACCATCGCTGGGATCCAATTTCATGCACCTTCACTCTTCTATCATCCATCACCATATCATGGATTTTTTCAATAATTTCTGGAGTAATGACCTCAACAGGGCATCCAGAACATTCAGCATCACAGTGCTCATATGCCCACTTCAAAAGTTACTAAACCACTTATAAACCATTCTAATCGAAGGTGCAGACTCACTATAATGTTTATCAAGCTTAGCTTTGGGTACCTGAGCTGTTTTGCCTTTCAAAAAGTAATGTTTAATCACTACACAAAATTCTTTCTCGTCCATTTTTCACAAATCACTGTACTTGATCGATTCAAATGAATGCCAAACACAGAGTAATAGATCTATCTGACTGAAACTTAGTGTGTGGTTCTCCAAAATAACCTCGATATATACTGGAGGCACCATCTCTTTGACTTTGCACGGACTTATCGAACAGCCCTCGTACAATGTCAAAAAAAAAAAAAGAAAAGATCGACATTGAACTTAACATTTTTTTGACCTTGGTGAATTTCGTGACTTCCACTGCTAGGAATGACTGTTGCTTTGTCTCAAGGTCATAACTATAAACCTATCACCAGTTATGACCACGAAGATGAAGTTGGGAGTGATCTTTGGTTTGATATTTGAGCTCCAGCAGTACTTTTCCTCCCTTTTTGCTATGCTTGTCTTTACAAAACTTATATATATACTTCCATCTCTGTTCCTGTCAGGATGTCATCCTCATCCAACCATATCTCACTTATTCGAAGTTTTTTGATCAATGCAACAATTTAATTCCCCTACTTCAAGTACTAGCATTCATATACAAACATAATAGCTCATTTCCGATTCTATAATAAATCCCACTGATACCTCTTCTCAGATGCGACTCCTCCATATTACGCCAGCCATTACAACATTCTGAGCTTTCTCAATCCTTTTTATCTGTGTTCACACAATTATTCTGAATCCAGCATCCACAATTCTTACTCAGCATTTCTCTCTCTCTCTGTTCAACCCTTTTTGTTTCCCTTTCTTATGTTCCTACACTCTCATTCCCTCCATTCACAAACTCTCCTATGTTACTTTCCTGCACTTCCATATCATCTCCTTTCCGAGATCTTCCATTCACCATCATCATCATCATCATCAAATTCCTGCTATGTACCCTCAAGGGGTGTACAGGATATGACAGTACTACATGAAAAAATTACATCATTACTAACTTCCTATCTACAATTTTCCTCCAAATCAGTCTGTTACTTGTCAAGACTCCAACATTATCAGATCTTATATTTCTATCGTCTAAGGCACTTTGTACCGTATCAATCCACCTATATCTTGGTCTTCCTCTGGGTTGTTTTCCTGCCAACCTGGCAGAGAACACTTGTTTTGCTAATCTTTCCTCTCCCATTCTATTTAAGTGACCATACCACCTGAGATTAGCTCTGCTAATGCATTTCTGGATGCTGACAATGTCAAGTTCTTTCCTAATATCCTCATTTTTAATATGATATTGCCATTGATGCCATCTGTTCACGCCTCTAATCTTTCTCAGGACTCTCATATCTGTGGTCTCTAGTCTTTGGTCAAGTGTTTTACTTCTGACCCAGCTCTCAGATCCATAAGTTAAAACTGGTTTGAACACTGTCTCGTATACAGCTAATTTAGTGTTCCGACTAATTTCTCTCTTATTCCATATGAATTTATTCAATTGACTTCCCACCATACCAGCTTTGCTGATTCTGTTGTCTATTTCTATATTTAATTTACCATCTTCGGTAAAAATTGTGCCTAAGTAGCTGAAATGTTTTACTTGTTCCACAGGTTCTCCATTCACAACACAGTTGACATTTTCAATGATTCTGCCTATTTTCATTGTCTTTGTCTTTTTATTGCTGACCTTCATACCATATCTATTACAACAGCTATTCAATTTAGTCAGAGAATCTTGCAGACTTGTAGCGGATTTATTTAGAAGTATAACATCATCCGCATAAAGCAAAGAGCTGACATTAACATCTCCAATTTTGATATCAGGTTTAATACCACTTTCCTTCATAATGTGATCCATATAGATAATGAATAACAGAGGGGATAATGTACATCCTTGTCTCACACCAGATTTAACATTAAACCATCTTCCTGTACTTCCTTCAATTCTAACTGCTGACTTACAACTCAAATAAAGACTAAGTATTGCTTGATATAAAGCCCCATTGACACCATATAACTGTAGCATATTGAATAGCTTCTCTCTTGGCACCTTGTCATATGCCTTTTCCAAATCGACAAAACTTAAATACAGATCTTTCTTATATTCCCATGCTTTCTCGACTATTTGTCGTAAAGTGAAGATCTGATCCTGACATCCTCTATTTGGCCTGAATCCAGCTTGTTCTTCACCAAGCATTTCTTCCACAATTCTTCTCAACCGTTTCTCAAGTATGCTGGCATAGATCTTGCCAGGAACACTCAGTAGGGAAATACCTCTGTAATTCTCACATTCAGTTTTATTTCCCTTTTTATATATGGGTACTATGAGAGCTCTACTCCAATCATCGGGAATTCGTCCCCTCTGTCCAGGCTTTCTGAACTATGCAGTGCAGCCACTGTAAGACTTTTATACCACCATACTTCGGCATTTCTGGTCGAATATCATCTACTCCTGCTGCCTTTCCACATTTCAAGCCTTTGATGGCTTTTTCTACTTCAAGTATGGATATGTATTCCTGACTGCATGCCTGGTCAGTGTTTTTTATCACTGTGCTGTCATCACTGCTTGTTTCATTTAGCAGTTTTTCAAAGTAATTACTCCATACTTCAAGGATATCTTTTTCTCCTGTTTTCATGTCACCTTTATCATCTCTAACTCCTTTTATAGCACTCTTTCCTCCATTCCTAAGCTTCTTCAACAACCTCCAGAATATTTTGCCACCTTCTTGATATTTATTTTCTATATTCTTGCCGAAGTCCTCCCATGACTTTTGTTTAGCTAGTTTTACACACTGTTTAGCTTTCTTACATTTGTCTCTGTATTCTGTAAGAGTAAAAGCTGACTTATTTGCCAGGAACTTTTGATATGCTTTCTTCTTTTCCTTTACTGCCTCTTTAACTTCCTGTGTCCACCAGGGAGTTCTGACTTTTTTATCCTTGCACACAACCTCACCACATGCCTCTCTGGCAGAATCAATCAATGTTTTCTTCAGAGTTTGCCACTGAATCTCCAAGGTTTGATTCCTGTTCTCAAACTCTTTCATTTTCTTTTCAATAATGTTTCTGTATTTTAGTCTACAGTTCACATCTGAGAGCTGCTCAACTTTTATTCGCATTAAAACTTTCTTACATGCTATTCTTTTCAATATTAAATTCAATTTTATCCTGCTCAAGACTAAATAGTGATCACTTCCAATTTCAAATCCTCTGTACACTCTGGTGTCCTGCACCAGGGAGAAGACATCACTATCAACAATAACATAGTCAATGAGACTTTTCTTATTCCTAGCCTCTTCTCTCCATGTGAATTTGTGCACATTTTTATGTTGGAACATGGTGTTAGTAATAACCAGTCCATGTCCTGAGCAGAAATCCAACAGATATTTGCCATTATTATTAGCTTTGCTCTTTTCTCCAAATTTTCCCAAAATATTTTTGTATGTCTAGCAATCATTTCCTACTCTGCTATTTAGATCCCCAACAAGGACCAACTTTTCCTTTTTCATTGTGTCAGTTGCTTTTTCTAGAGCGTCAAAAAATTCCTCCACTTCTACCTTAGTAGAACCTTCTGTGGGACCATAGGCACAAATAAGTCTCATTGTCCAGTTCCCCCATTCTCATATTTTCCCACATTACTCTACTTGAGACTGCCTGCCATTCAAGAAGATTAGCCTCGTGTTTTGTGTTGAATACTATGGTTACTCCTTTCCATTCGCTACATTCATTATTCTCCCTTCCAGCAACAGTCCATCTGACTTACACCAAAACCATTTAAATGTTGTTCCATTTCTGCTTCAGATTCATCCAACACATTCACAAAATGCACTCTTCACACAGCTCTGCTAGCATACTGTTCATGAACTTCACTCACATCACACCTCATCAACACATTGACTACTTTTCCTGTCGCACTGTTATCTTTTACTCTCCTCAACAGCAGTTTCATATCCTCATATCATTCTTGTTCTCAACCGACAATTTGTTCCTACTATCACTATCAACTCTTTTGTTTTCTTAATCCTCATATCCAATACCTCAATTGCTCTGCTCTTTCTTCTCCCAGAAAACAAACATCATGTACCTTCTCTTTACCACACCTCTAGTAACTGAATCTCCATACAAAGCCACTCTGAAATCATTTATTTCCTCTTTGACATCTTTCATTCCATTCTTCCTCACTGTTTCATTAATGTCCATCATTCCCTTAATTTCACCCTGCATAGGCTTCATCTTTACACCTTCACTTTCTCATCTTAAATAGCTGTCTCACTGCCATTCACACTCACTACCTTTTAGACTTTTACTATTAGTCCCATTCTCTTTCTTGCTATCAGTCTTGGACTCTGTTTTACCACCACTTCCATAGCTATCCTTATGATCTCCTGCTCTGCCTTTTGTCCACTACCACTTGCATTCAAAGATGCCTTAGTCTGCGAGCATGTCACATTTCCTTCATACCACACTCACTCGTCTCTTTCTCCTATTTAGTCTCCCACATAACCATCTATGACATCTATCCACATTTGCACATGTTGTAGCACCTTACTATTTTGGTTTTGGAAAAAGCCATGCTATTCACATTTGGCTTTAGTGCTGATCTATGTGCTGACTTCATTCTCATTACCATTTTGTCTCAAATCAATAAACATACAAGGAAATGCATAAATTAATTAATATACAATCTTAATCTTCTTCAAACACTGCAAACCACTCTCATATCATAAAACAAAATCCATTTGAAAACTATTGATATCACTACACAATAAATATAAAATTTAACTTATCTGTCACAGCTGAGCAATTATTTTATCTTCATTACCTGGTAACTGCCAAACTTATGAAAAACTTAGTTTTTAAAAAAGTTTTCAATAAAGTTGACAGACTTAAGGGAATATAATCTTTAGCATGAGAGCTGCCTTAGATATTGCACTGCTAGATGACATTCTCTCATTCACCTTTTATTAGTGAATGAGAGAATGTCATCTCATAGGATAATCTACTGAGGGCTCTTCTCAGTAGATTATCCTATGTATGAAAGTTGTAATTTTCAAAGCTATACTACTATGAAAAAATACTCTCAATAGATGCTTAAAACACCAGTAAAACCTTAAATTTAGAGAAAGTATAGAAAATATGATAAGATCCTATAAGAACTTCATTTTGGCATCAGAAAACTAATAGAAAGATTATAATGAAAATCTAATATTGTTTTATAGCAAAACAGTTTTCTTTTGAAATGTATAAAGTTTTGACACTTACCAAAAGGTTCACAAAATGCAATCTTTAGCATGAGACTTGCCTTGATATTGCAATGAATTGTCTGAAAACTTATTTATACAATTTTCCTTTTGATATGGTATCAAAAAATATCTGATTTGATCTAGCAGTGTTTTTTATCGTTGTTATTCCTGCTTCTCTCTATTCTCCTACAAAATTTTCCTTTATAAGAGAAATCAATTTCTATATTGGTAAATGTTTATTGTCTTCAACTTGAGACTAGTTCTGTGAACCGAGTCACTAGATACTTGCAGATTATCGGGTTCTGGGAGGTTGTAGGAATAAAAAAAGTATCATTCCAGATCATTAGAAATGTCTTCAACATGAAATCTTTTTTTTCCCTCCTTTCTTTTCTCATGTCACTTGCTCTTTCTGATGACTCAAATTCTCTATATCTTCTGTTGGACATGCAAAAAAGTTGCATTATCCAATTTCCCAATATGAAATCTTTTGCTATACTTAAAATTACCCATCCCCCCCCCTCCCATTCAAGAAGTTTATTTTCATTTGAACGTTATATGCTGTGCCTTTTATTTCCTTTCCTTGATCTTTTAAGCAATGACAGGTACTATAACATGGTATTTCTGTACTTTCTTTGCTGCCTTCCCTGTTTTTTGTTGAAGGTCCTGCATCGCTTTTGTTAGTTCACCTGTTGCCTCTGATTCCCTAGTGAAAGTGAATGTTACATTCCATTCTCACTATAGCAAACCCATATGGACCACAGAAATAGTTTGCCGTAGTGAATTTCTTTTGAAAATAGCATTATACCTATGAGGATTTGGTCAGCACTATCAGTAGTTTGTTAGAGCAGTGTTTACACAATACTTAGACTGCTTGCTGTTGGGGGGGGGGGGGGGCGAGGAAGATTCTTAAACAGTCTCTCTTAGATAATATGTTACTTTCGTACATTAAATGGACTGTAGCAAGGTAAGTTAATTTTACATTTATTATGTGATGATATTGTGTAATTTATAGATTGGGTGTTGCTGTGTGATATTTATGATTAGAATGCAGTGTTTGATTAAATATTTTAGACAGCGTTATTTTTAATTCTTTGTTAATTCCTTGTTTAGTACTTTGGAACAAAATAGTGGTAAACGGGAGATTATTCTGTAAGTTGGTGTGAATTATTACAATAAAATGAATGGAGTGAACTTTTTGAGAATGGTGTGGTGCAATGAGTGTAATATGTATGTGTGCAGAGATGTTTCTAATGCTTATGTGGAAATATTGAAAAACAGAAAGGAACGAATATGGGTATGCAGGAGGTGCAATATGCTGATGGACCATGGGCCTTGTTTGAATCAGAATAGGGAAGTTGGCAACATTGAAATGGATATGTCAAGGAAGATTATGTGAATGGTAAGAAAGCAAGTGAAACTGATGAGGAAAAAAACAGTGTGCTGACCATAAGAAAGTGTGCAAGAATGATGGTGAAAAATAAAGTGCAAGTAACATTAAGTAAGAACTGGTAACAAGCAAGAAGTAACAGTAAGATGACAAGCAGGGCTGACAGAAGAAAAGCATGTGTGACACAATAAAATAGCAAGAGAGAATGATAGCAAAAAATGCAAAATTTGAAAGCTAAGTTGAAATGAAAAATGAAGTGAATTGTAGATACTTATGGAAGAGTGAAGAAGACTAAAATGATGTCCAAATGAAAAAGGTAATGAATACCTGGGAGTGGTATTGTGTGGGGGATTCGATTATTATTGGTGAATGAACAAGAAGATTTGGTAGTAACAAATGATTTGACTGGGAACAAGGAGATTGTAAGACTGGATATCAGGAGGTTGTTGTTGAGCATGATGAAAGATAATAGTGTAATAGGAAATGTAGTAGTGTGTTGCTTAGATATGATTGTGAGGAGATGAGATGGAGATTAAGCATTATGTGAGAATGGATATCAGGCAGTTGTTGAAGAGAGTAAAAGATAACAGTATGATAGGAAATGCACAGCATGAGAAAGGTCTGCTCAAAGAGGAAGTGAGAGTGTGAGTAAACAAGAAAGGAATAAGATGACCTAGGATGTAGTAGGAACAATTGAGTTTTAAGAGTGTACTGGGATAGGTAATGAGTGAGAGAGAGAGAGAGAGAGAGAGAGAGAAAAAATGGCTCAAGGAAGGTATGGTGTAATCACATCTATCAGTAAAACTTGCTATAGATCCAGAAATGAACTGTTATACTTGTATCTGTGCTAGAAGTATCAAAAACATAAGAAACAAAATTGTTGCATGTTTGTTCACCCACAAATTGTCAGAATAAGGGATATGTGTTTGGATGAGGATGACATGCTGACAGAAATTGAGATGGAAGGGTATGATATTTTTCATGAAGACAGAAACTTTAAAAAAAAAAAAAAAAAAAAAAAAAAGGGAGGTAGAGTGCTGTTGATGATAGAAAAGGAGTTATGCCAATGCAAGGGAGGAAATAGTAATAGTGGCAGTGGTTTTGAGGCAGTATGGTGTGAAATAGAGCTGAATAGAATGAAATGCTTAGTGGGATGTTGCTATAGACCTGGTAATGTTAAGGATAGTGACCATAAAATGTATAAGCAAATAGGAAAAGGGTGATCATTATGTGTTATTAGGGCATTATAGATTGGGATGATGAGATAGCATCTGAAAGTTAAGAACATGAATTTCTCAAGTTTTTGAGAGACAACTACCTCAGGTAGTATGTAACACACGGCATATGGGAATTGAGGGGGTTGGATTTGATTATCTCATTATAAATGAAGTGTCAAATCTCCCTCCGGTTGATGAGGGTAACCATGAAGTGATTAACCTGGGTGGTTACTAGCCGTGTAAGAACTTCTGTGAGGATAGGATATATGTGAAACTATAAGGCTGGTGATTATGAAAAGCTTAGGAAATAACTTGTAGCTGTTGCATGGAATGAGGAGTGGGTGGAAATGAGATCAGTACTGCTTGGGTGATATTTAAGAATTATCTAGTAAAACCAGTGTCTAAATGTATTCTGAAGGTTAGAAGGTTAAATAAGATGGACATACAATACAGAGGAAGAAGACATTGTGGAGACAACAAAGATGGGTGTTATCAGTTCCATATGGAGTACAAAGAGAAAAAAAACAACTCACTTGGTAAGGGTAGCAAATGCAGGATGAGCAATGATTAGCCAGTAAAGTGAGGGGGGGAAAAAAAGGAAGTTCTTTCAATATGTAGGTAGCATAAAAAAGAAAGATTATCGAAGGATAACATTGGTTTATGAAAATGGTAAAAGGATAACTGCTGCAGAGGATATGGTTGAGATAAGCGAGCAGTTTAAAGGTATTTCATACTTGTAAATGTGACTTCATGCAGAGTTTGAGAGCAATGGAAAGGAGGGGGGGAGAGACCAACTGTGAGTGAAGTTACATATATATGGAGTATTGAGTAAACTTGACGTTAATAAGGCTGTGAGTCATGATGATATATCACCACGTATTTTGAGGGAATATGTCAGGAATTGATATCTGCCTTGGCATAGTTGTTTATTATGCATCTTACAGTGGATCAAGTACTAAAAGAATGGATGTATGCAAAGATTGTACCACTTCATAAGGGAGGGTCTGAAGAGATTGTACCACTTCAGAACACAAGCTTCAAATTATAGAAAAATTTGTATGTCAGGTGTTGTCGTTCAAGTGTTGGTGAGGTTCGTGATAACCAGGATCCAGAAATTGGGTTAACAAGAGTGGTATTCTCTTTGATGAATAGCATGGATTTGTTAAAGGAAGGTCATACTTGAGTAATTTGTTTACATATTACAAGAAAGTGATAGGTGCATTGGACATGGGAGATGGATACACAGTAGTGTACTTAAATTTTACAAAGGCTTTTGATAGACTGCCACATGGTAAGTTGAGAGTCAAACTAGAGTGAATGGGATTGGATAATAGATTAGTGCATTGGATTGGATATTGCTATCTGAAAGGTATCAGCAAGTTGTGTTTGGAGTGAGCAGTATCCCAGAAGAGGAAAGTAACTAGTGGCATGCCTGAAGAATCTGTTTTAGGACCACTGCTGTTTAATTTCTATGTTAATGATATTGGGGAAGGTTTGGCTGGGGGATATTTAGTTTGTAAATCATGCAAAGTTGGAAAGAGCCATGATTAGAGTAAATGTTGTGGCTTTACAAGAGAACTTGAATAGACTGAGTGAATGGGCATAGACGTAGGGTCACCAGTTCAGTGTTGCAAAGCATAAGGTTTTAAAATATGGAAAACAAAGATGGGATGTATAGTGCACTTGGTGAGAATATATTGGAGAGGTGGATGAAATAAGAGATCTGTGTGTGATGGTGGATGAGTATCTAAAATTTAGGAGACACATTTCTATAATTGTGAGGAAAACACAGCAAATTGTGGTGATGATACAAAGGACACTGACTTGTAGAAGTGGGGAGATTCTGGTTCCATTGTCTCTGACTCCATGGAGGTCGGATGTTAATAATAATAATAATAATAAGGCTTTGATTAGGCCATATGTGGAATATTGTGCAAGATTTGGTTACCTGGTTTCAAGCTCTTCAAAAGGATGAAGGGATATTGGAACAGTCCAGAGGTGACTAAAGTGAATTCTGGTCTTTGGAATGTTGAGTATGAAGAAGGGTTGAGAAGATGCATTTATATTTAGAGTCTGATGGATAGAAGGAGGGATGATATGATAGAGACATATAGGTTGGTAAGGGGTTCTTATCAAAATAATGTTGAAGAGGATTTTTTTATAGAATGGTGGGGATGAGAGAACAAGTGGTAATCCCTGGAAGCTGTATAAGGAGGGTATGAGCAAAGGAGTGAGAAGCAAGTTTTTTTTTATATGGAGAGTGGTGAATGATTGGAATGCATTGTGTGTGGTGTCTGCAGAGAATGTAAATGTATTTAAGGCATATTATGATGAGTTGTATATATGGCAGGGGTTCCTCCCACAATGAGTCTTTGACCCCATGGAGAACTGCAAATAATAATGATAACTTTATGAATTCTGTTATTATTATTTTGAATGGTATAGTTATTTTTAAACATATATGAGCTATTGATTTTTTTTTATTTTTATGCTGGATTAGAAAAATGAAAAGTGTTTGATCTATTTTGCATTAACTTTCCTTAAGTGTAATCTGTACAGTGAAAATAAGATGCAGTGATATGAACAAGAATGTTTAATAAGAAAAAAAATATAAGTATGGAGTTTTTGCAGCTAATTAATATCAATGAATTATGCATAAATTATTGATCTTTGAACAAAGTGAGCTGAAATAACAACTCTAAAATATTAAACAAATGTTATCTTAGAGAAAAGGAGAAATTTTTGACAGTTTATTATTGAATTTCAGTATGTCACATATCCAAATATGTAGTATTGCTGTTAATATTTCAGTTCTCATTATGTAGTCTGTTGGTTATCTAATTTATGATTGGATTTCATTATACTTTGTTTAAATGTCATTCTTACACGAAACAAAAGTATTTCGGCAAATGAAACATTAAGGGAAAGGAGAAATAACCAGTTATCATATAACTCAGTGAAAACAGCAGTTTGCCATATCAGACAGTTACCAAGAACATTGGTTAGGTTAGTATTTTCATGCTTTCCACTGGCATAATCCTTGGCATCTTCTTCAAATATAACATTTTAATTTTTTTCTTTAGAATGGAGAAAGAATTTAAAATGTTAAGAAAGTCTAACATTCTTTTTGATATGTAGTATTTTCATTGGGTAAGCTTCTGTGGAGAAAGAACATGTTACACTGGCTGCAAGTTCATGGGCTGCTGTATACTGCTGGGAGATACAAGTGTGTCATGATGGATTAAGGAAGACCAGATTTTGATGTAAACTCATCCCTTGTTTTTTGTTATGCTGTAGAGGATAACTTCATCATTTCAGCTGATTCTTTGGATACTAAAATAAAAGCAATAATCAATGTGGAGCATTTCAGTTTGTTGCCATTCTACTAGATATTTTGTATCTGTTATATGTGCTGCCACCCCTGATTTATGCTTTATTTTCATTCTCAGAGTCCTTGATATGTTCCGATTGGCATTCAGAACACATCCGGCAGTATACAGCAACCCATAAACCAGCAGCCAGCATAACAGTGAATGCATGCTTTCGATTGTTTAAATGTTTTCAAATATTCTTCACTAGAAATGTTAACTGTTATTACTTTGCTTGTAGTTTTTTAATTTGTTCCTGATGAAGTGAAACATATTTTTTTCATGAAACTAGTTGAATTAAAACATAATTTCTTTTTGACTTCTTTGTGAGTGGTTTAATGCCAGAAAATACTGATTCTAATATAGTATTTTCAGTTCGTAACACTAACACATCTACATGGCTCACTTGAAAATGTCATATAACATTTCATATCAAAAGACCAAACAAAATAATTGCAGCTGGTTTTCGTTAAGTTTCACATGATTTAGCTTATAATATCACACTTCTGGTGGCCACTTGCACAATCTTATATGTAGGCCAAGATGTTCAGATTATAAAAACCAGCTAGACATTGTTATGTGTTATTGTTCTTCATTCTCCATTGTTGTAATAACATTGTTTACTAAACAAATGATGTTACCTCTTTTAACATGTTTGGATAAACTGGCTTATCACAAAGGGATTTGACTAGTTTGATTATTTTATCACAAAAAAAAAGGATTTGACCTACTATATTCACACCAAATTTTCGTATAGTAAACTGGGATAAATCCACATGCAGATTTGTTGTCTATTAAAACCATGAAAAACAATTCAAAGAAGCTGTAGAAGTGACCATATCAGTAGCAATAACTTTACCACAAGTTGCTGTTGTAATACAAAAAAGCTACAACAATGGTGAAACAGAATGTATGATCAAATCACTGCAGTGAACCTTTAGGGACTCAAGGAATAGGTTTGCTGTTTTGGAAATTTTTTCTAAGAATAAGAGTTATCCTCTGTGACTTTACCAGGACTTTTCAGTTATAGTGGATGCATTGTGTGCTGTAGTAAGAGCTGCCTATACAAGTGATTTATGCGACCAAATGATAACAATCCTGAATTATTGGAAAATTTTATTATTGAGTGTTTAATAATTGTTCACCAAACCATTATATATTTCAAGAAATACACTTTGATTATAGTGCAGCCAAACAAATCGAAATCAGTGATCATAAATTTAAGGCAATATGCATTAAAATATTATTTATTTATACATCATGCATGCACTAATTTACAACAACTCATATTTGATTCATTGTTTAAAAGTACTTATACCCAAATTCTTTCATGGGGGGAAAAAAAGTGTGTAAATTCACTGCAAGGTGCAATTAGCAGTAAATAATATTTTTTTAAAATTTATTATTATTATTTTTTTTTACTAGGGTTTGGCACTCACTGATTACACTTCTAGACCAGAAGTCATATTTTTCTTTCCAGTATGGGATCTCTCAGAAAATGTCAATGAAAGGTAATAATCCTTCTACTAGATATCTTTAATTGAATATTTAACTCTTCCTCCTCCTCATCAAATACTGAATGTGCATCCTCAAGGAGTGTATAAGTACAACACGAAGACTTTACATTATTACTAACTTCCTGTCAATAATTATCTTCCAGATTAATCTGTTATCTGTAAGGACCCACATATTGTCAGATTTTTTTTTATTTTATTTCAGTCCTCTATTCACATGGATCTTGGTCTTCAAGTTTCTTCCTCATATCGTCATTTTTTAATATGCTTCTTCCATTGCTGTCATCTGCTCATTTCTATAATTTTTCTCAGCACTCTCATACCTGTGGTCTCTAGTCTTCGATCAACTGTTTTCCTTCTAACCCAGCTTTTAGATACATAAATTAAAATCGGTTTGAACACTTGCATACAGCTAGTTTAATATTTTGAGTAATTTCTCTCATATTCCATCTGAATTTATTTAGTACTATAATAAGGTTAGTTTAATCCTTTATCTTTGTTTGCTCACACCTGAAAGTATCTTCAGGACTGGGGTAAGGTAGTGCAACACCAGGCAACTCATTGCAAAGGTGGAGAAAGATCTCATCACTCCTATCTCAGTATCTCCCATAATGCAAAGCACATCTCCTTGCGGATGTGTGTAATGCTATGCATTAAGGCAAGGGCCACTACCCATACCGGTTTCGACCTTTATTGAGGTCTCGTCAGTGAGATGAGAGCAGATGAAATGGCAGATGAGAGCTTTCTCCACCTTTGCAACGAGTTGCTGCTGTTGCACTACCTTACCCCAGTCCTGAAGATATTTTCAGGCACAAACTTTGTTTGCTCACACTTGGATAAAGGATTAAACTAAACTTATTATAGTCTAACCAACTGAAAAATAAACTCTCAACATCTTTCTCTGAATCCGGAGTAATTTAATAATAAGGTTGCACACCCTTTGGCAACTCCTATAGGTTAGGATGACCTTACATTGCTTCTGCCTTTGTATCTCCACTACTGGGCCTGGCTCCCATTGACGAGACCTCAATAAAGTTCGAAACCAGTATGGGTAGTGGCCCTTGCCTTAATGCATAGCATTATACATATCCGCAAGGAGATGTGCTTTGCATTATGGGAGATACTGAGATAGGAGTGATGAGAGCTTTCTCCACCTTTGCAACGAGTTTCCTGGTGTTGCACTACCTTACCCCAGTCCTGAAGATACTTTCAGGCGCAAACTTTGTTTGCTCACACTTGGATAAAGGATTAAACTAAACTTATTATAATAAAATTAGTTTAATCCTTTATCCAAGTGTGAGCAAACAAAGTTTGCGCCTGAAGTATCTTCAGGACTAGGGTAAAATGATACAACACCAGGGCAACTCGTTGTAAAGGTGGAGAAAGCTACCAACACTCCTAACTCAGTATCTCCTATAATGCAAAACACATCTCCTTGCGGATATGTCTAATGTTATGCATTAAAGGAAGGGCCACTACCCAGACTAGTTTCGACCTTTTTTGAGGTCTCTTCAGTGGGAGCCAGGCCCTAGTGGAAATACCAGGCAGAAGCATTAGCAGGTCATCTCTACCTATAGGAGTTGCCAAATGGTGTGCCACCCTTTTTTAATAAATTACTCTGGATTTAGAGAAAGATGTTGAAAGTTTATTTTTTCACTTGGTTAGAGTATAATAAAATTAGTTTAATCCTTTATCCAAGTGTGAGCAAACAAAGTTTGCGCCTGAAGTATCTTCAGGACTAGGGTAAAGTGATACAACACCAGGGCAACTCGTTGTAAAGGTGGAGAAAGCTACCAACACTCCTAACTCAGTATCTCCTATAATGCAAAACACATCTCCTTGCGGATATGTCTAACATATCCGCAAGGAGATGTGTTTTGCATTATAGGAGATACTGAGTTAGGAGTGTTGGTAGCTTTCTCCACCTTTACAACGAGTTGCCCTGGTGTTGTATCACTTTACCCTAGTCCTGAAGATACTTCAGGCGCAAACTTTGTTTGCTCACACTTGGATAAAGGATTAAACTAATTTTATTATACTCTAACCAAGTGAAAAATAAACTCTCAACATTTATTTAGTACTCTCTATCATAACAGGTTTTCTAATTGTGTTTGCAGCCGCTGTAAAACTTTTAAACATCTGTCATTCAGCATTTAGTTGAATATGTTCTAGCTGCCTTTCTACATTTCAGGTTTTGATGGTTTTTCTACCTCAAGTATTATGCTCCTGACTGCATTCCTCTGGAATATTTTCTAATACCATTGTTTCACTTATTTCATTTAGGAGTATCTCATATCAGCAAACTGTAGCAAACTCTAACTAACTGTGATGTATCTATGTCCAAACTTCTTGCCAGAACTTGCTTAGAATGACATTCTCCTGTACATGTCCTTGACTTAATACATACTTGCTTCTCCCTCCTGCAACAGTTGCAAGGATGTCGATGCTCTTCAGCTGAGATGACCTGAATTCAGCCTAGATGCAATGAACCTTTATAAAGCTTTTGTTCTTCAACTAAAGACCAGTTAACTTTCTCATAAGAAGTCAGAGTTTTTTCATTACACAAAAATATACAAATCATCCTGAAAACACAAACATTACAATTTACAGAGTGTTTGCCTTAGTTGCTTTAGTGTAATCTAAAAACGAACCAACCAACTAACCATTTTTGCAGTGTCACTTCTAAATGTCACTGCAGTCCCAGTTGGCCAAGTGGTTAGCATATCAACTCCCCATCCAACAGGCTGCAGGTTTGAATCCTGCCTTGGGAATGGGTGTTTGTGATTGTTTATAGGTGAGAGATGAATTTCATCACCTGGTGTGTGATCACCATCCTGCTTATTGGAAAAGTGAAGTGGCTTCAAAAATTTCCATCTTTGATTTGTAGAACAGGATTTATTAGACCATGCAAAAAAAAAAAAAAATTAAATATATATTTTTATTTAAATTATTTTAAATTTAATATTTATTCATAATACTTAATAATATTATGTCATAATATTTAATAAATTTTATTAAATATTATGACAATATATTAACACTGTCATAAATTATATAATTTATGACAATATTATAGGAAACTTCATGATATTTTTATTTGTATCAAATTTTGTCCAAGGTGTGTTCTTTATATTTTGATGACATGCACAAAAAATTCTGTCTGTGCCACTTTCAGTATACATCCTATAGATTTTCCATCACACTGGTTTATGCTGTTACTTCATATTGAGCTCCTTTTTTTTTTGAATATGTGAGGAGTGTTAAGTTACTTTAGAAGTATGTGTTAATTTAATATTAATTCAATTCATTTTCTTGTAATAATTGTTGTAAATTTTGTTTCAATTGTAAGCAAGCTTGATCTGAACTGAGTCCTTCAGACTAGAATGACAAAAAGATAATTATATCAGTATGGGAATAGGACATGATGATTGATGCTACTGTTAAATTGTGATCGATTGAGAATATAGGAATTCCAATTTCTTCATAATTTAACAATCAAAACTATAGAGATTGAATAAATACGTGTTTGTCTCTGAGTATACTGTAGTGTAACCTTGTAAATATATCCAAGTTCCATACTGTACAGTTTTCCTTGTCTAAGTATGTTAGAATACATCTGAGTAAGTGTGTCAAATATTGTATAATTTACATTAAATTATGTTGTTAGCAAGTTATCTATAACTGAGTAAGTGTATCAAATATTGTATAATTTACATTAAATTATGTTGTTAGCAAGTTATCTATGAGATATGCTTTGTCATCACAATACCAATGTCAATCAAGGTCAGGGTCCTGTCGTAAGTGCAACTAAGTAAATGTGTCAAATGTTGTATAGTTTACATTAAAATATGTTGTTTGTAAGTTATCTATGAGATATGCCTTTGTCACCACAATACCAGTATCAATCAAGGTCAGGTCCTGTCGTTTTAGTTTGAGTTGAGTTGAGTTGCGTATACAACTTTGTCCCACCCTTCAGCTTGGATGGATTGGTCAAGCTTTCAGACCGTTGCAGCATGATTTGTGTAAAGTTTGGAAGGGAGTGTCACCCCAAAGTTCCGGAGCAGTAATATGAGAAGGACGGTTCGCCCCGGCGATCGCATACCAACGGCGCAGGAGAGGGGTAAGAGAGAAGGCGGTTGCTATGACGTTTGACCCACGTGAGTAAGGTTTTCAGTGTTATGTGGATATCGTAGAGTGCGGGAATCCCCATGACCAGTGGGAAATAAAAAGGTCAAGAGCACCCCTGCTGGCTCTCTTTTTGTTCCTAGATCGTCTCGCATTGGGATTCTTGAGGTTGTAGGCTGGACGAAGGTGGCAGAGCCTCCACTCCGGAGCTGGTTGGATGATGCATCAGTGGAGACAATATCACAAAGCATATCATAGATCTATAGCCGAGTCAGTCATCCATAGAAGGAGGGGCCATGCTTTCGTCGTATGGAGGTCAAGGAGAATTGTCGACAGCCTGGAGAACCACTTGCCAATGTTTCAGTTGAGGAAAGGAAAAGGGGCATTCTATTGAAGAAAGCCAGCTTCCAACAAGTCAACAACGGTGATGACTTCCAAAATAGATAAGTAGAAACTTTTCATTGCTAGCTGTGGATGAAAGGAATTTGTTTAAGTGATCGATTGAAAGAGAGAGCTTTAATGATAACATAAGACAGGACTGTAGCGATCAGAATCTTGAAGGATAAATTATTGTAGTTTTGTAGCAGTGCTGAGTTATTGTACTTACTAGGAGAATGTTGAGATGATTCAAAAAAGGTTTTGAAGGCATTGAGGTTCAAATGATAGTACTACTAGAATTTTGTATTGAATTTAATGATAATGCTGATATCCAAGATAGCCTGTTAGCATTTAGTTTAGAAGTGATTTTTTTTTGCCACATGTATCTAGCCTTGAAAGAAAATTTATTGGTTAATATCATTAATAATACTAAGCATGGAATGATTGGGCCCAGTTAGAGTTTTAATATCTTAATATATTAACCATTGACTGAAATTGTGTAGTGTTCTAATCTGTATGTATCATATATAATGTTCATTAAACCTTTGTTTTCTGTAATCTAATCAAGTTGTCTGTGTGTGGAATCTGATGCACCGCTTATAAAAAGATTAATGAGAACCTCAGCGGGGAATTAAAGAATAAGACCTTGGCCACGCCTACAGATTTAGGATATCACTTGTGCTCTTTCCTGAGATCATCTCTCTTTTATTATAACTTATAAAATTCATTAGTCCTAAGAGGTGCAGTCCCAAAATATAAATATCTTAGAACTTCTTGAGAAGCTGATCTCAGGACTCTGAGACAATGGGATTGACTCCTCCCAGAGCCAACTCTCTTGTTAACCAGAGGCATCACGTGTTATCAAGAAAGGGTCTTATCAATATCGTTATATAAAAACACAAACATCCGAAGAGGGAAGGAAGTCGATATATCACTATTGCAGCATATTTAATTAAATCACTTCCCCAAACTGGAAAAGCTTCTGTCATTTTTGTTTTAATTCAATCTATGGAGAAAGTTTTGCAAATTGCTTCCTATACCTTTTCCAGCAGAAAATAGCTTGTCAGAAGCCTGGTAGTAAATGTATGATTAATATTCTTCTGAGTGAATAGATGCTACTCTCCTTAATGAAGGGTTTCAGGAGACTCTTTGGCTAAAAATAATAATTAAAATACTGCATGAATAGGCTGCTTTGTGAATTCCAGCATTTGACAATAGATCAAGTTTATTCTAAAGAATATAAGAAACCATATAGGATAGAATGTGATGGACACACCAGTGGAGTGCAGTCAATCTTTTCTGAATTGCCTTCTATCTGAGAAATAAAAACCCTGTAATTGTCATCTTCTGAAAGAGATGGAGCTTATTAATTATCTTATTATCATTATCTTATCTTATTTATCACACAACTTTTATAAGCATTAAGAAAGAAAGAAATGTGGATGCAATTACTTTTGTAATGCATTATCTGTAGAGGACAGGATGGCAGATCAAAGTTGTAATAGCACCTGACATCTGACTGGGATCTTCTTCCTCTGTGCATTTATACTGCTTCCAATGCATGGTCCATGTGTTACGTTTGATGCAACGTTTTGTTAGTACAACACCCCCAACTGGCCTGCTGAGGGGGGGGGGGTGTATTTTTGACTGTAATGGCGTGTGTTCTTGGGGCTGGTTTGCCTGTTCAGGGACAAAAAACCCGAGTTTCCAGGAGAAAAAAACCTTCTACCTCCATATGAGACCAGCTAACTCATCTTTAGTCAAAAGAGACCAGATAAAGATTCCTCACATCATGGACGGGAATCAAATCCAGGTCTTTTCAACCAAAGGGCCTATACTGACTGACTGAGCTATGGAGGCTCTCTGACATCTGACTAGGATGATGGCAAGAATTGGCATCAACTAGGTGGTAGATGGTCTTCATTGATAGGTGAACATC
This sequence comes from Typopeltis vanoorti, assembly GCF_054136105.1. Lineage (NCBI taxonomy): Eukaryota > Metazoa > Arthropoda > Arachnida > Uropygi > Thelyphonidae > Typopeltis > Typopeltis vanoorti. The sequence goes on along the minus strand of NC_143552.1, from coordinate 69,101,821 downwards.
TTGCATATTGGATGCCTGAAGTTTGCCACCCCAAGGGATTCTGTTCTCTACCTTCTTCAAACATGCAGTGTAAATACTTCATGGGCATGTAGACATATTATAGATATCCCACTCTTCCCTGTTTTTGAGGATACTACAATAAAACATTTCAGCAGGCTGGCTGCCAGGTTGTGCACAGACCCAGACCCTTAATGGCAGCACATTGGGAGGCATCTCACTCAGTTGCCACATATATTGCTGCATCCCTGGAAGGAAGCCAAAATACTGGTATGCAGGGAAGCGAGAACACTGTTGGCCATGTTATGACATGGAGACTTAATGCTCTCTTCTCTGAGCAACGTCTTAAAAGTATCTCCTCTGTACATGTCTCTGCTCTTTTTTTATCTGTGAAACACCATGACATCATCATTATCATCATCATCAAATATAGCATCACTATAGTAAAAATAAAAAGCAAACATCAAAAAAATTTTAAATAAAAAAATCTTACCAAAAATCTCTTTCACATTGACTTTTTTGCCACATACACACAAACTTAAATGATGTATATCATCACTCTTAGATATCAAAACTCTGCCTCTTTTTTTTGACCCAACCCCCAGATGGTAGTTACACAACAACCACAGTCTGACAGAAGGAATTACACTCTTTGTAATTCTTTCCACCAGAAGGATGCACATTAGCTTTTGCAATGTGATATTCCTTGCCAGAGAATATCAGATCTTGAATCTCCTCTTTCTCTGAATTAAGGTTTCCTTTCACAAATGTATCTTTCTTCTGCTGTTGTACTACTCCCCCAATTCTGAATTTTTAATTTCTTTTCCTTGAAGCTTGATTTCCTGTAATCCAATTATCCAAACAGTGAAGTCTTCTTTCTTGTTGACTTTAATGTCCACAGTTCTGACTGACTCCATTTTTCCAATTTACTGACAGAGCTGGAAGAGAAGTTGAAGTATTTGCTGTAGTAATGGCCAAAACAAATTCTCAACCAACTAGAATACCAGACACTCCTCTCCACTCAAAAAACACTCAGTCTTTTCTTACTCAGTGTTCTCTTTCCAGATACACTGGTGAAGTCACCCTCATCTGTCAGCAGCTCAAACCATAATTTCCTTTTGTCAGCCATTCTCAGCACCATGTCCAAGTGAAAAGACCTCTGGAATTTTTCCTCCTCTTTTCATGGTCAGAACAGCATTCTGACAATGATAAGAAGAGAAGTCCTTTTAAAGGAAATCTGAGATTGAGGGCGTGTTCTGACATGAGTAATTTCCAACATGGAAATTACCCATGTTAGAACAAGACCCTTCATTTTTGAATGCCTCCAAATGGAGGCATTCAAAAATTGACATTCAAAAAAAAAAAAAAGCAAGTACATTTCAAGTGGTTTGAGAAAAAACTCCAGCCTTATTTAGCCCACACTAAAGCCATAACAAGTGTAAAACAACCATTAATTTATCAAAGTCTGACTTTGAAAGAGCTAAATGCAGAAAACATATCTCATGCACAAATGACAGTTGTGCTTTTAGTTCCATTGCAAAGGCTGTGGATGCAATTTCTATCATCTTGGGTTCCCACCCTCTCTCTCTCTCTGATCCAGTTGAAACCATTGTAGCAACACCTAAAGACAAGCTGATCATTGCATCATTCATCTCTTCCAAGTCTTACACAATGACCAAAGCAAATTACCTTCAGCTATACCAGCAACAGCTCACCACATGTGCTTCCTATAACTTTTGGCCCAGAAAGATATTAGAATATTGAACAACCTGCATGTTAGTCACATCCTATTATATTCACCTGGCATCGCACCCCCCCCCCTTCACATCATGGAAGCAAGCCCATATTCAGTCTATTTCAAATATGGAAATGACTGTATGCTGTCAAACTGTTAACCTGTTGCTCTTTCCCTTTCTAAAGTGATGGAGAAGATCATGAACTGGTAGATGATTACCAGTATAGATTTCTCACCTCAAGATCCACAGCAGGTCTTCTTGCTTGCATCATCTACCTCTGGACATGCTATGGGAGAATTTGGAGAAACTTCTGCTGTTGCACTTGGCATTTCCAGAGCTTGTAAGTGTCCAGATTTGTTTTAAACTTCCTTGAGGGGAAGCTGTTCTGTAGTACGATACATTGGATGGTGTCCAGTTCTTGTTGGAGATCCCTGGAATTGGAGCAGATAAAATGTGCTCTATTGATTTAGCCTGAGTAACCTTAAGAGAGAGAGAGAGAGAGAGAGAGAGAGAGAGAGAGTGTGTGTGTGTGTGTGTGTGTGTAAGGGGGGGGTAGTAATTTTCAAAAAAAGTGCATGACATACTTTACATTTACAAGCTTCCCCCTCCCTCCCCCCCAAAAAAGGAAGACAAGCTAACATATGCTGTACATAAAATAGGTGTATACATATGATAGCCTCAGTTTTCACTAGTTTACATTGTGGTATTAACTTCCTTTCCTTAATGCCATCGTGATTGTCTTGTCTTGCACCAAGCTTTGTACTACGTGCTTTGACACCTTAGTGGGATCAAACTTAAAGCTTTTAAAAATCACATGCTGCTGATCACCTGCTATATTAAGACTAGGACAATCAAAGCATATTTTGGTAGTGCATTGTCTGTAACAGTTAGTGAAAGACAGTCTTGTGCACATACAATGGCTGCTGTTTGGCTGCACATGAACACAGCTTAGAGGAGGGGGGGGGGGAGCATTGACAGTGAACCTTCATTATCAGTAATCACTAATTAATTGGTGAGACCCACCAATTAATTAGTAATTACTGATAATGATTCTGCCACTCTTGCTTTGCAGCAGATTTCCTAACTAACCTTGTCCAGCTCTGGATGCAAGCCTTGGAAAAGTTTAGAAAATCCATGTAGTTACTCTTGACATTTTGGTTATTCACTGAGGATCATGATGGATTGTTTTCTCTCATTAGATTTTCCCCACAAGTGCAGGAGAAAAATTTCATTGGCAAAACTCCCTTCCTCCTCTACATATATAACCTTCTCTCGCTAACTTTAAATCTTATTCATTGTTTTGCTAATGACAGTACAATTCACATTTGACAAATCTTTCAGCTCTTAAATGATCCATGTTCAGGAGCTTCGAAAACCATTGTCTATCTCTTTGCCATTCTCCACTGGGAGTGTGGACAACCTAATAAACTTCATTATATAGTGAAACCTGTGGAGTATTCATAACTAAACAAGTGCACATAACCAAAATAATTAAATTAAATCACTTTTGATGCTACCTGGCATTTACAAAGTTCTATATTCCTGTAAGATGTCTTACTACAGACAAACAGGAAGATTTATTAGTAAGCGCATCTCTGAACATCAAGACCATATCCATCTTATCAAACCGCACAAATCTGGCCTCGCACAACACAGTGTTGAAAACTCAAACCATAGGATCAAATGGAAAAACACCAAACTTTTACATAGATCCTTATATAAACATGAGCGTTTATATAAAGAAAGTGCTGAATCCCTACATCACAGACACAACTTAAACCGTAATGACGTTCTTACTATCCCTAAAGTCTGGGAAATTGTCATCCTTAATTGTGTAAAATAAATTTATGTATGTCATTTTTTTTTAAATTTAATCTAATTTAATTTTTATCAGATATATTAATTTAATTTAATTCTATAACATGCTACTGCATGCATAGTGGGATTCCATTGTAAGCATGCACCCTAACTGTATGTTATTCCTAGTATTGTTTGAAATAACTGTACTGATGATGTCCTAAGATACTTAGGACAAAATATTTACTTATTAAAAATAATTTAATTACTGTGATTACATGTGTATGTTTACTAATAAACTTCAGTGCTACTGAAACACATCCTGTCCTGCATGTATTAGGCTTAAATACTGGTTGAAATGCATTTTTATAGTTTGATGGAATTAATTAAATGAGAGTTTCACTTTAGTATTTCATCTATCACAAAGACAAATCAATCTCATGTGTATAAGATTACAAAACCTATAACACATCAAAATCATGTGTGGGCAAGCAGTCAAGATGAAAGAATGAACCTATTGTTATAGTTTTTGAACAACTTGAGGTTGTAGTTCTGATTGGAAGAACTGTGTGGAGTAGACTGCTTGCAAACCACAGATCTAGATGGAATAAGAGTGAGTGAATGTTGACAAGCAATTGCTCACATGTTTATGGCTTGAGGAAAATTGCAGGAAGGTTACAGCCAATCATTGGAACAACACCTCTGAAAATAGAAGAGGCATACAGAAACAGAATCTATGAGAAGTGATTGGAGTGAGTTTCCGCAAGGGGGGGGGGATCACCCTCTTGCAGAAACTTACTCTCTCTCTCTCTCTCTCTTTCTGAAATTGTCACCAAGCCAGTTAACTGGCTTGGTGACAATTTCAGAAAGGTTTTTGTGCCACCACCCACGTATATGTGAACAGTATTCAAAGTTAGGGTAGATTTGGAATTTCTGCAGGTGAATGTCTTGAGTAGAAAAAATCACCTAGTTTTTTGGAGACAAAGGAGGTTATAGGTGTCAGTCAGACCAAGAAAGTAAATCTGATTTTGTGTGGAAATCTCTATATTATCAACATTGAGGGAAGAGAAGGTGAAGTGTGATCTTTCTTGCATCACATAAGACAATTATGTTTTGATATTGAAATCGACAAGGCTTTAATCACTCCATCTGATCATTGGAGATCATTGTTTTAATATGTACCCTCAAGGTGGATAATATAATAATAATATGACAGTACTACAAGATCACATTTACATTATTACTAATCTCTTATCGGCAGTCTTCCTCCAAAATTGTCTGTTACTTGTCAGCAATCTGATATTCTTGTCTGATATTTCAGTTTTCTAGGCTACTTCTGGTTTAGATTAGACCACTTCTGGTTTAGATTAGGAAAGATTAGCAAAGCAGATGCTTGACACCAAGCATCTGCTTTGCTAATCTTTCCTCTCCCATTCTGTTTAAGTGACCATATCACCTTAGGTTAGCTTTGCTCACATGTTCTTGAATGCTAATAATATAAAGTTCTTTCCTAATATCTTTATATATATATATATATATATAGTTGTCATTAATGTCATCTGTTTACTCCCTTAATTTTTCTTAGAACTCTTATACCTGTAGTCTCTCTTGTTTGATCAGGAGTTTCATTTTTAACCAAACTCTCAAGATCCATGACTTAAAACTGGTTTAAACACTGTCTCATATACAGATAGTTTGGTGGTTTAATTAATTTCTCTCGTATTCCATATAAATTTATTCAGTTAACTTCCTACCATTCTTTGCTAATTCCATTGTCTATTTCCATACTTATTCACCATCTTCAATGAAAACTGTACCTAAATAGTTGAAATATTTTACTTATTCTGTAGGTTCTTCATTCAGAACTAAGTTGAAATTTTCTATATTCCCTCCCATTTTCATAGTTTTGGTCTTTTTATTGCTGATTTTCATGTCAAATTTGTTACAGCTGTTATCAATTTAGTTAGAAAGTCATGGAGACTTGCACTGGATTTGTTTAGGAGTACATCATCTACATAAAGCAGAGAGGTAGGATTGATATCTCTATTTCTGGTATCAGGTTTAATGCCACTTTCTTTCATAATGTAATCCATATAGATGATGAATAAGAGTGCAGATAGCATTGCACCCTTGTCTGAATTATGCAATCTAGCCAATGCATAATTCAGAAGACAATCTGTGTTTAAAACATTGATTATGAAACATTTTGTAGTGTGGATTGTAGACTATACACAGTGTAAGATTGTAATTTGATAAGTTGGCCTTTGTGACAGATGCGATAATTTTTTATGTAATTCCTACCACAGAATTAGCCTATAGTTATGTGTTGATACAAAAAAAGAAAAAAGTAATCTTTGATCTAGTTTTAAAGCGTTTTGTCATCAGGTTTACACAATTCACATTAATGAACTGGCAGTCTCTTCTTCCTTTTCAATTTAACACTGTTCTCACTATTTGAAGCTGAAATGTATGTTTTTACATGCTTACAAGAAAGTGAGAAAAGTGGTAGTCATTTTGGTGTAGCATTAGCACTCATGGAATTACCTGTAGAGAATGCATAATTCAGAAACAGAGAATATATGAGAAAGTCTGTGATATCGAAGTCGACATCTCCTACTTAATTTCATGATTTATCCATACAACACCCTCCTCTAAACAAGATGAAATTTCACTTCTTTGGTAACTAATCTCTTATTTATTGGTATAAACATCACAAACATCATTTCCTCAACATCCAAGATAGTAAAGTTTCTCTGTTACTGCTGGTATTATTACTCTACCCTGAAAAACCATTAATCTTATACAAACTGCATTAATTGAATCAGTGCATAGTGTTCTAACATTCATGTTGGCTTTATGAGTTAGTGTTAAAGAGAACGGTTTGACTAATTAATGCCCTATCTCTCAATGATTTACTCTGTACTCATTCACATAATGTTCATTTTCTACTCTGTGTCCTTAGAATTGGCATAGTTACCAAAAAATAAATTAATTAATTAAAAAAAAAGTTTTATGCATGGCATAAACTGATTTTTGTAATTCCTTCAGTGCTTTTTTTAAACAAATTTTTAAATTAAATATTAATTGACATGTTAGATTTTATACAGGAATTCCACAAAATAATGCTAATATTTTAAATGAAAGTTTTTAATGACAGAGATTAAGATATAGTGTCAACAAATATTGAATGGCATTCTGGAGCGTAGATTTTTTATTTGGGCGAACAAATTCAATGTGAGCTTCGTGTGTACTCTGATACATCCAACCAAAAATTTAGCTTTTGCCACATGCATTTCAACATTTCTGGAGTGACTAATAGCTACAGCATTTCTAATATTCTCTTTTAATGTTGTAGTGAAATCTCCTTTCATATGTAATCTTATAAGAAAAAAACAAATATAAAATTGTAAGATCAGTACTACAAGGTGGCCACAAAATTTTCCCTTTCTTCCTAACCGCCTAATTTGGAAATAAGCATCCAAAGTTTGCACTGTGTTTCCAAAATAAAGGTGTTGCATCTAGCTGGAAAATATCAGTTCATTCCTCAAACTGTGAAAATAATTTATTTTGTTATAATTTTTCATTTTCATGACAAAGTGGAATTACATTAACTTGGTCATTGAATCATGGTTACTGTCATAATTACAATAAAGGCTTTTATTTAAAAGAAAACTTTATTTATTCAGGCACTCTTGGAAGTGTGTCAGCATAGAAAAAAGATTGGCACTTTTTATAAAAATAATTATGAAATAAATACTTCATAGTATTTGATCTTTTAAAACAACTGAATTGTCCTAAAAATTGTTATTTATTTTTATTTCTTACTGAAATGTAGGAAAGTAAAATTTTTAACCAGATGTGTTGTGAATCCTTTTAATGATGGAACGCTGACAAAAATTTTTCATGTTAAAGTTATTCAGTTAAATGATGGTCTTCTTAGCATTCTAACTTCTAACAAATATTATTATGTTAAATTAATTTATAAGTTACTTAATGGGTGGCAGTGGAAGAATTTATTGCAGAATATTCTTCCTTTCAATTATATTTTAAAAAGTAAAATATTTGAATTGATTCAAGTATTATACACATGCACATCTACAGAAAGATGAATGGACAAAGCAACCCTAACAGGTATCAGTATTCTTGCAAATCATCTAAAAACAGAGTGATTTGTTTTATAATCTGAATAAAAATTTGTGATTTTTGATAATTAATTAAAAGACATTTTTGATAATGCTTCAGGTTTATTGCACTATTCAAGACAAAAGAAAAATGGACTTATAATGACATATGCCCATACATAAGGTGAGAGGACTATAAATTGTTTTATTTTTGCAATAATAAAAAAAAGTATAATAATAATTAAATTACAGTATATGCAGAATTTATTAGATCACTATTGAGAGTTTTTTCACTTTGTTATACTATAAATTAAAGATGCCAAGAAATTATATTATTGTTTAATCCTTTATCCAAGTATAAGCAAACAATGTTTGCTTGTGAAGTATCTTCACAACTGGACTACTTGTATATAGAGGCTAATGACTTCACATTGCTTGTCTTAGTATCTCATAATGCAAAGTATGTTTGGATGTGTATAATGCTGTGCATTATTCAAGGTCCACTACCCAGACCAGTTTTTCACCTTTATTAAGACATGTTGAAGTGGAGATACCTCTCCAAAAACTATGTGTGATCTACAAGATCACTCTAAATCTCACTGAGTGATCCTAAAGGATCACTTCTAAACTTGCATCAATCCAGAACAGGAAACAGTGGTTTTACCCAGTGACAGGCAAAAACCAGCAACCAAGCAAAGCCTCTCTACTCCTTGGGATGCAGGCTACCATCAGTGGGAGCCAAACCCAGAAGAAATACCCAGTTTGAAGTAATGCAGAAGTCATATATTTCTCATACAAGTAGACAAAAGGTGTTGCACCTTTTATTAAAATACTCTGGATTAGAGATAGATGTTGAAAGTTTTTCACTTGGTTATATTATAAATTAAAGAGGCCAAGAAATTATATTCTTGGTTTAATCCTTTATCCAAGTGTAAGCAAACAATGTTTGCAGATGAAGTATATTCATGACTGGACTACTTCTATATAGTTACATAATTCATATCATTATACACATCAGTGTATAATGCAATGCAATGCAAGTGATGTTCACATCACTTGCATTACTTTTCATTTTGCATTTCTTCAAACGTTGAAATAAAATGTCTACTTAATATCTCTTTTTATTTACTATTCACTTGCTGACAGTCTCACTTTTCCAGTCTAAGGATTCATCTCATTAAGCCCTTTTCAGAATTCTCTGTTAATACATTCCAACTGTCAAGTTTTCCCGAAACAAATTTCTCTGGTTTGCATTCTCAGACTTCCATTCTCTATTTTCCTGTTTTTCTTCTGTTACCCAGGTACCATGTGATCTCCTCAGTGAGCATGCATACTTCTTCCCTTAAGTCTCAAGTGAGAGGCTAAATAGTAATGCCTGACACTTTGTCATTGTTGATTAGGGGACTGAACAGATGTCATCAATGGCAGTATCATATTAAAAATTGAGGATATTAAGAAACAACTTGACATTGTTAGCATTTAGGTTTTCAGAATAATCTCATGTGGTATGGCCACTGAAACAGAATGAGAGATGAAAGATTAGCTAAACAAGTGTTCTTTGCCAGGATGGCAAGAAAAAGACCAAGATGTGTGTGGATTGATACAGTAAAAAGTGCCTTAGAAGACAGAAATGTAAGATCTGATAATATTGTAATGTTGACAGATAACAGGCTAATCTGGAGGGTAATTATTATTAGGAAGTTAGTAATGATGTAACTTTTCATGTAGTACTAACATAAGATTCTAAATTTGTGTTAATTGAAGTAACAATTTGTATATCTTTTGGTTCTCTCTAAATCATTGGCATTCTGTAAATTATAGAGCAGATAATGAGGAACTCATTTTTTAAGTCACATTTCACATCCACAATAATGAAAGTATATTGTCCTGCTATGCATATTCATGAATTTCTTCTTAAATCATCACCATGATTAATGGAGTGTTCATTTTTTTATTCTTCTCAGATGTAAAGTGGTGGTGGTCACCTTACTGTTTCACACCCTCTCCCCCTGCATGCCTTATATCTTAGATCAACTTGAAAGCATTACTATCTGCAAAACTTAATCAGACTTTTTGTTTTTTGCATTTTTATGTTGGAAATATGCATGTTGTTTAGTGTCCATTGTTCAAATTATTATTAGCTCTTCCCTTTTCTTCAAATTTTTCCAAAATACTTTTATGTGGCTGGAATTCATCTTTTACTCTGTATTATCTATCCCTCTTCATTAACTCAATAAAAACTTATTTCATACTAGATCTCATAGGCACAAATAAGTTTCATTATGAAATTTTCCATTTGGAAATTTGCTCATCGCTCTGCTTGAATTGCCTTCCATTCAGAAAGTTTTATGTTTAGTTTGATGTTTTTAGTTTCATGATTCTTAAATAAATCATCTTATTATTTAGAAAGAACTCACTTATTTTGGTCTTCTTAATCTCAAAAACACTACTTATGTCAGTATGGTATTCTATTCCCATAATTCCTTTACTAGCTTCACTTCATTTCCATTGATGCTTCTTACCCTGAAGATGTCTATGTTTAGTTCTGTTGAGGTTTTCTAGTGGTTGACTTTATTGTTAATGCTAGTTTTCTGACAGAAGCTATAAAAACTCTGGAAAAACTGTGCTATGTCCCAGCCAGCTTGATATTTACCTGATTAATATTAAAAAAAAAAACATCTTGGTAAGCAAATTTCAATCTGCAAGTGGAGAGGACTATTTTTTTTTTCAACAAAATTATCTGAATTGTTACTTTATGTTGCTGTTATCATATACAGTCATTGTGTGTGTGTGCGTATATATATATATATATATATATATATATAAAGGTCTTTTAATAAATACCATATTTTTCCGTGTATAAGACAATACTTTTTTCTAAAATTTTTAGACCAAAAATTGGGGGTCGTCTTATACACAGGGGAGGGGAGGGTAATCGGTTGAGAGACCTGCAGTTGCTGTGGCGAAACTGCTGGTACCTTATCTTCGAGAACAGGCTTCCGCCAATCACTAGCCTTTGTTAACTCTGTCGATTGATGTCATTAATGGCTGATTCTGAATAAACCAATTCAGAACTCTGAAAGCATTCATACATCTGCAACTCCTTGGCAGGGTAAGTTAATGCATTAATAATATTTTGAGCACTAGCCCATAAAAATGTCTGAAAATAAAAAACGATGAAGAAAATTATATGCCTGGAACTGAGAGTGATGCATAATTTCTTAGTATGTACCTTAAAAATATTACCTAATTACTAAATATACTTTGAATATTTAAAAAAATATCAAATGTGTTCTGTTTTATGTTTAAAATATTGATTTCTTAATTTTGGGTTTGAAAAAGTAGAGTTCATCTTATACCTGGGAGCGTCTTATACACAGAAAAATACAGTAATGTGTTATGACCCCTTGTTTTTCATGAAAATGAATGTTAAACAACACTTCAACAAAAAACTTGAAAAATAAAAAAATTAACAATTTCTCTGTTAAAAATCTCCAAACACCTTTTATTCCTGAAAGGAGAAGACAGTACTATTAAGCCCTAGCTCGTTTGGAAACTGGGAATCAGCCAGTCTCTACTCTTAGCCAATCACAGATAGCTGCCACAAGACTATCAGTGATTTTTAGCATCTGGGCAAAAAAGAGTATGTGAGTCAACTTTTGGCATCTCGTGGCTTCTAATCCTAACACTATATAGTATCGTCTGAAGTAGTTAGAAGTTAATATTTTCGTGAGTTATAGGATTAAAAACCCAAGTTTCAGGGAGAAGAACTATCTTGTACTGGAGATAGACTAACTCAAGAACTGGGTATAGAAAAGCTTAGGAAAGAGTGCTTCTAGTGAGCAACTAAAACTGAACTTAGAATGGTCTTTATTCATGTTGCCTACACTGTGGGTGCAAATGCCATTTCCACAGGGCTACACAGACCTTTTAGCAATTTCTGTGAAATGTATATATACAAATTTGTGGGACACCTCAAAAAATTTCACTTAAACACAGTCATCCAAAAAAATTTAATTTAAAAAAATCCTTAAAATTATGAAAATTGCAAGATTATAATAAATCTAAATGGAAATAAAATGTTAAATCTATAAACCTTTTAGAAGCACTAGCTTTGATTTTTGTTGAAACAAATTCATCAGCATTACTTTTCTTTTTCCTTTTTTTTGTTAGTTTATCATAATTAGGTAAAGCAATTTATCGATTCAAAATATATGATGTGATATACTTTACTATCTTGCATAGCATGAGATGAAATTTTGTTTTCTCTTTCTCGCTCTCTAATTGGAAATAAAAAAAAGTATATAAATATGCAAAATGTAAGTGAATGTTTGGTGGGCTAGAAAAAATACTTAGAATGTACATTCCTGAAAACCTGTTCTATGGCATGACATCATGGGTTTTTCAGTGCTTTACCCCTAAGTAAATACTTGTTGTATGTAGGTGGTATCAGATTTCACGCATATGAACTGGAAAAAAATTTTTGTGTACCTTGGATAATCACAGTTGAGTAGATTCAACAAGATGAAATGATAAATGATATGAGGTAAGTGTATCTCCATCCTGGACACAAGAAAGACGTAACATATGCCTTCATTTGGAACTTAGGTTGAAATCCTGTCTGGGATATGAGGAACTGTTATAAGGGCTTTCCAACTGGCTGATTAGCCAGTCTCATATGCATGTAGAAAGAGTTCTCTTCCAGTAACATGAGTATCGTGCAAAACAGGCAAACCAACCTAAAACACACACACAATTAACATAATGCGCTGTTTTAAGGATACTTGTGACATAAGACTGAATGATATATGCATGTAAACACAAGAAAGATGTTTAATTAACCAAATATTTCGGTCTGGAAATAGCAGACCATCCTCAGTGGTAATACAAGAACAGTTTTAAAAAAATACAACGCTAGAATACTAACATTAGATCGTTAAAAATAGAACATGCCGCGTGATGTTATATCACTAAGTATTAAGTATAAAACAGAATATTTTAAAGTAGAGACATGATGTCTCTACTTTAAAAAAAAAAAAAAATTAATGAGTAATCTTGATTAGACTTTCCCAGATTTTTGATATAGATATACAGTCATTACGATTCAGGTTGGGACGATGGAGCAAGGCCTCCACACTTTCCTTGAACAAACATTCGAACCTATAACGGAATCTATGTAAGAGGCGAGTCCTGGACCAAAAGATGCTGTGGTCAGTTTCAATCCCGTGTTGAGCCAATCCAGACTTTTCAGGTTTGTTGTGTAGAATGGAGGATTGATGTTCTTGGATTCTTTTTTCAAGAGAACGTCCAGTCTGTCCAAAATAGGAGAGATCACCTAATTTGGACAAACTGGACGTTCTCTTGAAAAAAGAATCCAAGAACATCAATCCTCCATTCTTCACAACAAACCTGAAAAGTCTGGATTGGCTCAACACGGGATTGAAACTGACCACAGCATCTTTTGGTCCAGGACTCGCCTCTTACATAGATTCCGTTATAGGTTCGAATGTTTGTTCAAGGAAAGCGTGGAGGCCTTGCTCCATCGTCCCAACCTGAATCGTAATGACTGTATATATATATCAAAAATCTGGGAAAGTCTAATAAAGGTTACTCATAAATTTATTTTTTTTTTTTTTCAATCATGTCTCTACTTCAAATATTCCGTTTTATACTTAATACTTAGTGATATAACATCACACGATGTGTGTTATTTTTAACGATCTTTGTTAGTATTCTAGCTTGTATTTTTTTAAAACTGTTCTTGTAATATCACTGAGGATGGTCTGCTATTTCCAGACTGAAATATTTGGTTAATTAAATATCTTTCTTGTGTTTACGTGCATATATTATTCAATTAACATAATGTTCTAACCACTTAGGCATAATTGCTGGTTTCATAATTTTAATCATAACTTATATATAGTTTCTTTATTTCTTCAATGATAATAATCTTTGTTGTTGAGTGGAGAAAGGAACAATCCTTCTCCCCAAAAATTGGAGAATGATTGTTGAGGAATTATAAAATGAAAATGAAATGGGTAAGAATAGTGTGATAGTAGGAGGTGTTTATATTGATAGTTGTGGGTTGAGAGATAAGAATTCCTCAAAGAAGGTAAACGATGCTCTGTGTTTGTGATACATAATATAAAATTTCAGTGATTGTATTTTATTAACAGTAATAATGGTAAGGATCAAAGCTGATAACTGGGAGAAGCCTCCACATAGCCTCTTAAGGAATGTAGAAAACTGAGCAGGGCTTCTGATCAAATGTTCAGTCTTCACTTTCTCATAGTGCACTGCCATTACATTACTAAGTATCTACCTAGATACTGAACAAATAAGTATGGACTGGCAGTTTGAGATTTAGCTGACCAAAATTGTATTCTTATTAGCTTAAATTAAAATACAAAATGATGGTACGTGGTAGAATTTCTTGTCAGCTAGAGCAGTGGCAGTTAAACAAGGGCCATTGCTGTTTTTGTTAAGAAACCAAGACAAACAGCGGAAAGTCATTTATTGGAATAATCTCCACAAACTCCAAATCACTATCAGCAGAATTCAAGATTGGCATCATCAGCAGAAAAGAAATGGCACTGGCAGAAGAACTGTACCAGGTCAACATAATTGGTGTTACCAAACAAAGAAAGCAATAACTAAATAACCAATATAAGATGTCATATGGAAAGGAAGAAATAGCTATAGTATTGAACACTAAACATAAGATTCTTGAATGGTGGGCAGAATCAAGTAGAATGATGTGTACAAATATCAGAATGTGGAATGGGGAGCAGCCAGCTGACATATCAAAGAAAAAAGTTGGTCCTTTTTATAGATCTAAACAGCAGAGTATGAAATGATTACCAGATATATCGTATGGTGCAAAAAATTCAGTACAAAACTTCGGCATCCCCCCCCCCCCCTTCAGTACAAGCACTATGAGATTTGACTGCATGCATATTAATAGGAGAGCACATGTAGTCTCTGTCATTACATTTAGCTGCAGCACCGGTGTTGACATTGGAAGAAAAGACATTTATTGGTGAACATTATTTTTGTTCATATGGAGTTGGTAAAGCAAATGGTCCAAGTCTACGACATGTTTATGAGCAGTTTGTTTGTCGTTTCCATAGGTGTGCTCCAAGCAATGGTGCCATCGTTGCCTTTATTGAGAGGCTCCGGCATACTGGGAGTGTTCTGCCACAATGCAAAAGGTGTTCAGGTAGACCACGAATTGTTACACAAATGAGAATCATGGAATGTGCTGGAGTAAGTGTTATAGTCTCCAAAACCCAGCTAATGCCGAGCAGCGGTAAAACTTGGGATGCTAAGGCGGTCACTACAGAGAATCCTTAAGAAGCTAGGTACTTTCTGTAGGTCATTCAGGTGGGTCAATGTTTAACAGCAGTGGATTATGCTGCATGGTGGGAATACTGTGCACGCATGCTAGCCAATGTCTATGAAGAGCCATCCTTCCTCCATAATGTCTGGTTCTTGAAGGAAGCACATTTCCATCTAAGCGATCATGTAAACAGACGAACCTACAGGTTTCTTGGTTTCTCGAACTGAATTTGTCCAAGAGAAACCTCTTCACAGTGAGAAGATCACTGCATGGTGTGTGGTTTCTCCCTATGTTATAATTGGGCCCTACTTCATTGAAGAGGGTGGTGTAACTGTGACCTTGAATAGCAAACACTATATCGAGAATGTGTTGGTTCTGTTCACCCACTTCCAACAGGAAGGAGCAACCTGTCGCACATCATGTGGTTCTAAAGCCTATTTATCAGAACTCTTCCTCAGGAGACTCATTTCAAGGTTCACAGAATTACTGTGAACCTTGGCATGGGTATTCTACCATGACCTGCATTCAAACCTAGATGAACTAAGGGATAAAATTGCACAATATGTCCAGCAGATGTTCCAACCCTTGTTCTCCAGGATGACAGAAAACCTTCACATGCACTATGAAACCGATCTTGAAAGTCAAGGTGCCTATTTCGAGCACATAATCTAATGCTTTTTTCGACCATTGCTAATGCTTTTTTCGACCAAGATTCCACTAATAGCTATGGATATACATATCATCATGTGTAAACATATATACAAGATCAGCTTTCGCTTCTTAGGCTGACTGATAGATCTAGCTTATCGTGATGCAAACGTATTACATCAGTAGTCTCCTCAACCTATAATAAACTTGGTGTTTTTTTATTCAAAACATTACTTCTCCTTTGCTCATCTCCTAACACTTTATAAGCAGTCTCAGACCCATCAATCTTGGAATATTGTTCTCACATTTGGGATGGTGCACCTGAAACCTTCCTGGGAATTCTTGATGATATACAGAAGAGGACAATGCTTAATACATGACCACTCTCTCAAAGACTACCTTCAGTCACATTCCCATAGATGCTCTGTTTCTGCAGTCGTATCTTATAGATACTTTCATGAGCACTGCTCTGCTGAACTTGCCAACATCCATATGCTTCCAACTTGAAACACACTAAATGAACTCCTCATCTTCCTTCCATACTTTTTTCCCCACTTGGTACAATCCTCAACTCTTTAACACGTTCATTGCCAGTCGCGTTATCTCGTGGACGTTGCTATCGAGTAAAAAAAATTTGGCCACCACACAAAATTCCAATTTTCAGCTTGGCAATGAACGTGTTAAGAAATATAACAGTAGCTACTTCTTTCTCCTTAATCACTTACACACACATGACACTTGTGTTATAGGCCTTGTGATCTTTCATATGTGGCACCATTGTAAATAAATAAAAATAACTCTAGTACAAATCTTTAGGATTTCTTAACTAAATTGAATGATTGCTGTAATAAATATGGTATGGAAATCAGCAATAAGAAGACAATGACTATGAAAAATGAAAAGCAAGAAATGTTGAAAACATCAATGATATTCTGAATGGAGACCCTATAGACCAAGTAAAATATTTCAGCTAATTAGGCACAATTTTTAGTGAAAATGTTAAATTAAACATGAAAATAGATAGCATCATAAGCAAAACTTGGAACTAGCTATATATGACAGTGCTCAAACCAATTTTAACTTATGGATCTGAGAGCTAGATTAGAAATAAAACAATTGATCAAAAACTGAAGGCCACAGATCAAGAGTGCTGAGAAAAGTTAGGGGGAACAGATGGTATCAATAGCAGAGTTATTAAGAATAGGATATGACGAAGAAACTTGACATTGTTAGTATTCAGCTGAATGTGAATAGAGCTAATTTCAGGCAGTAAACAGAATTCAAGAGGAAAAGTTAGCAAAACGTGTTATTTGCCAGAATGGCAAGAAAAGATGCAGAGGAAGACAAAAATTTAGGTGATTGATGCAGTAAGAAGTGCCTTAGAAGATCAAAATATGACAATATTAGAGTCCTGACAGCAAACAGATTAATTTGGAGGATAAACTGTTGACAGGAAGTTAGTAATGACCTTTCATGTAGTATTATTATGATATCCAGTATATTCCCTGAAAGTACATATTAAGAATTTGCTGATGATCAGGCTGACCTCTCTGCATCCTTCAACCTGTGCTGAAACCAAGGCAAATCTTGTCTTATTATATATTACAAACAGTGCATATACCTCCTATGATCTTTAACCAGAATGACATGAAAAATCTTCACGTCATAATACTAGTAAATTTCCTGCTGCAGTAATGGTAGTGTTTAGTTGTGCTAAAAACTTCTGCTCAAGGATTAACACCCATCCTGTATATTGTTTTTTTTACCTTTATAATTTGCCTCATCTGTCCAACAGCACCTAGAGGCTCATCAGTTAGCTATTACCAACATGGATTCCACAGCATATCTCCTATCCCATCTTTGAACACTAGCCAGGGAAAATCTTGGAAAAACTCATTCTTGATGTCTCCATGAGATATGTTTAAGTTGAGCATAGAGGCCTTCACACCAAGCTGCTGTCTTACAATCTCCCTCCTTCCTTTTGTGACTGAACTGCCAGATATTGTGGCAGATGGTTTCCTCTCATTAGAGAGAGAGAGAGTCATTGCTGGTGTAACCCAGGTTTCTGTGCTTTCACCAGCAGTCTTCCTCTTATATACTAATGATCTTCTCTTACTAACTTCGAATCCTGTTCTTAGTTTTGCTGATAACATTATACTTCACTCTTCTTCATTTCATGAGAAATTTTGTTGTGCCCTGATTTAAGCTTGAAATTTTTCTATAACCAATGTTTTAAACACTGATCACCTTTACCATTCTCAAGTAAGATGAAGATAATTTAATGAATTTCAATGCCATGAAAACACAGTCGTGTCTTAAATTAAGGGGATAAAAATCGCTTATTATTTTACAGCCAATATGTGAAACTCTGAGATCGAAAACTACGATCTAAGAGTTCAATGCCGAAGAACTATCTGCGAATCCAAGCGTATGGTAGTACAACACCAAGGCAACTCGAAGCAAAGGTGGAGCAAGATCCCTCATTATCCTTGATATTTGTTCATAATGTAAAACACAGCTCCTAGGAGATGTAATACTACCTTATATTATGACGAAAGGTCACTACCCAGACCGGTTTCAACCTTTTTTGAGGTCTCATCAGTGAGTAGGTAGACCTGGATGATATCAGAGTTTAAGTGAAAAGAACTTACATACCTTCACCATACGAATGCCAGAAAGGTGTGCCCATATATTATAACTAAGATAAAAAGCCAAATGGCTATTTTTTTTGGCAAAGTTAATTAAATTAAGTGGATAAAAATCCCTTATTATTTTACAGCCAGTATGCAAAACTCTGAGATCGAAAACTACAATCTAAGAGTTTCATGCCGAAGAACTATCGGCAAATCCAAGCGTAAGTGAACACCTGGTAGTACAACACCAAAGCAACTCAAAGCAAAGGTGGAGAAAGTTCCCTCACTATTCCTTGATATTTTCTCATAATGTAAAACACAGCTCCTAGGAGATGTAATACTGCCTTACATTATGAGGAAAGGTCACTACCCAGACCGGTTTCAACCTTTTTTGAGGTCTCATCAGTGAGTAGGTAGACTTGGATGATATTAAAGTTTAAGTGAAAAGAACTTGCATACCTTCGCTATTTACCAGGTGTTCACTTACGCTTGGATTCGCCAATAGTTCTTCGGCACGAAACTCTTAGATCATAGTTTTTGATCTCAGAGTTTCGTATACTGGTTGTAAAAGAATAAGGGATTTTTATCCCCTTAATTTAATTAACTTTGCCAGAAAAAATAAAAATAGCCGTTTGGCTTTTTATCTTAGTTATAATATATAGGCACACCTTTCTGGCATTCGTATAGTGAAGGTATGTAAGTTCTTTTCACTTAAACGTGGATATCATCCAGGTCTACCTACTCACTGATGAGACCTCAAAAAAGGTTGAAACCGGTCTGGGTAGTGACCTTTCCTCATATTGTAAGGCAGTATTACATCTCCTAGGAGCTGTGCTTTACATTATGAGAAAATATCAAGGATAGTGAGGGAGCTTGCTCCATCTTTGCTTCGAGTTGCCTTGGTGTTGTACTACCATACGCTTGGATTCGCAGATTGTTCTTCGGCATTGAATCTTAGATCGTTATTTTTGATCTCAGAGTTTCGCATACTGGCTGTAAAATAATAAGGGATTTTTATCCCCTTAATTTAATTAACTTTGCCAGAAAAAAAAAAATAGCCGTTTGGCTTTTTATCTTAGTTATAATATGGGCACACCTTTCTGGCATTCGTATAGTGAAGATATGTAAGTTGTTTTCACTTAAACTTTGATATCATCCAGGTCTACCCACTCACTGATGAGACCTCAAAAAAAAGGTTAAAACCGGTCTTGGTAGTGACCTCTCCTCATAATGTAAGGCAGTATTACATCTCTTAGGAGCTGTGTTTTACATTATGAGAAAATATCAAGATAGTGAGGGAGCTTGCTCCACCTTTGCTTCGAGTTGTCTTGGTGTTGTACTACCAGGTGTTCACTTATGCTTGGATTTGCAGATAGTTCTTCGGCATTGAACTCTTAGATCGTTATTTTCGATCTCAGAGTTTCGCATACTGGCTGTAAAATAATAAGGGATTTTTATCCCCTTAATTTAATTAACTTCGCCAGAAAAAAAAAAAATAGTTGTTTGGCTTTTTATCACAGTCATGTCTTATTTCTTGGTAAAAAACAAAACAAATCTTACTGTTCTTACTTCACTCACCCCTAACTTTTGATAATAATCTGATCTCCATTGTAGACAGTTTTTCTCATCTTGGCTTGACTTTTGCATGTGCTTAATCTCTGGCAAACACGTCACATCCGTAGCCTACTGAGTTGCAATTTTTTTTTTTCTTTTTTTTCAAAACTCTGCCAAACCTTTAAACCTTCCTAAGGTTTAATGTCATGCAGATTTAAGTGGGCTATGCTATCCAGAATAGTTCAGCCACTTAAAAATGATCTCCTTCTCTTACATTTATGCTTATATGCATTACAGCTTTTATATAGATATTTTATAACTTTTATACAGATATATCCTCTGCTTTTCTCTAATTACATAAGAATACAAGAAACTGTGTTCAGCATCCGTACACAGTTCAGCTCAAAACCCATTGCATCAGCTTCTCATTCTCTTTCATTTCATCTACCTCTGTGCTTTGAAACAGCCTTTTCTAACTATTTTTTTCCAATAGATGCAATCTCCCAGCTCTTTGAGAAACACAATAACAGATTCTTTTTTTCTGCTTCTTAATTACTTACCTGCACAGTATAAAGAAAGAGAGAGAAATTAATAAATCTATTATTTGTTAATCACTCTGCATTTTAGTTTTTGTTATTATTAAAAATTATTGTTGTAGTTAAAGTTAAGAAAAATATGCATATATTGGTTATGGTTTCTGTTTTCTGTAATACTATGACTTATCTGTGGTAAAATTCTTCCTGTTATTATTCTTTTGGCACTTTGAGCTTGGAGAAAGTTATTATTGTTTAAGAAGAAAAGGTGTTGTCTAAACTTGATCACCTGGGTTATTTATTGCACATGGAAATTCTGAATCAAGATTTTTTAGGTATGCCATTATGCTTATATATAAGGTAATATATTTATACAGTGGTGCCTCGTACTTCAAACACTTGAGAACGCAAGAAATCTGATTCGCAGTTCGAATGGTGTTTCTAAGTTTCGAACTGTCCAGGAACTCCATTGGGCATGCTTCTCTCCCACCCCCCACTAATTTCCTTCACTCACTTTCCCATGCTTGCGCAGTGTGTGTCTCTCAGTCTGCTGTGCGTTGTCCCTTACTTTACACAGCCTAGTCATTGCACGATATGTTTGTGTAGAGAATTTTTAATTGTTTTTGGCATTTTTTTTATTGCCCATGGCATCCAAGAATGTAGAAAGAACAAAACCTAAAAGAAAAGTTGTAATATCGACAATTGAGATGAATAAAGAAATTATCATGAAACACAAAAGCGATACACGTTTGACGGATCTGGCGACGATGTTTAAAATGTCAAAGTTAATGATAAGCAGCATTCTTAAGAATAAGGAAACAATAAAAGCAGCAAATGTGGCTAATGGTGTGACAACATTGACCTCCATGAGATCACATGTTATTGAAGAGATGGAAAAACTCCTTTTAGTGTGGATAAACGAGAAGCAATTACGTGGTGACGTTATTACTGTGAGAATTATTTGTGAGAAAGCCAAACATCTGTATAGTGAACTTAAGAAATGCACACCTGAGACCAGTACTGAAAATGGGGAGTTTAAAGGAAATAGAGGCTGGTTCGATAAATTCAAAAAATGAACTGAGATCCATAGTGTTGTCATGCCCAGAGTGGCTGCGAGTGCCAATGTAGAAGAAGTGGACAAATTTGTAAAAACCTTTAAGGAGTACGTGGATAGTGAGGGATTTGTATCTCAACAGGTTTTTAATTGCGATGAAATGGGTCTTTTTTTGGAAAAAAATGCCCTAAAGGACCTATATCACAAAAGAAGAAAAGATGGCACTGGGATATAAATCTATGAAAGATAGAATTACTTTGCTGCTTTGTGGTAATGCTAGTGGAGACTATAAGATAAAGCCTTTGCTCGTTTACCATTCTGAAAATCTACCCATTTTTAAAAAGAACAATATCATAAAGAGCAAATTCAGTGTTATGTGGAGAGCCAACACAAAAGCGTGGGTTACCAGAGAGTTTTTCACTGAGTGGATTTATCAAGAATTTGCTCCCACTGTAAAAGCTTACCTTACTGAAAAAAATCTACCATGAAAAGCTCATCCCCCAAATTTAGAGGAGGATTTAGTGGGTGAATTCATTTCATCAAGATAAAGTTGTTGCTGCCCAACCACTTCTATCATACAACTCATGGACCAGCAAGTGATTTCAAACTTCAAAAAAACTGTATATTAAGGCTATGTTTCAAAAGTGCTTTGAAATAACCAATGCCACAGAACTGACTCTTAAAGAATTTTGGAAAGAGCATCACAACATTCTTCATTGATAAAGCATGGAAAGCAGTTTCTATTAAAACAATGATTTCTGCTTGAAAAAAACTGGCCAGATTGTATTTCAGTAAGTGACGTAGTAAGCTGTGAAGAAGAGTCTGTTGTAAATGAAATTGTGTCTTTGGGTAAAGCTATGGGATTAGAGGTGAGTGATGAGGATGTAGAGGAGTTAATAGATGATCATAAAACCAAACTCAGCACAGAAGAACTTCAACATCTTCACGATCAACAACAAAAAGAAGTGGGAAAATAAATTTTTTATGGAAGAGAAGGATGCCAAAGGATGCATTTCCAATGCCGACCTTCAGGAATTGTTCTCTGTTTGGGTTAGAACACAAGCTATTGTGGAAAAATTGTGACCAGAGATATCAACTTATTCGATGACAACGTGATGGGTTATTTTAAAAATATCAAAGAAAATCATCAGCACCAAACAACATTAGATAGAGTCTTCTCTGCAGAAAAAAGAGAACATGAATCAGCATTCTCAACTCCAGCTAAGAAGCAGAAAGAAAATGCTTAACAATGGGAGCATTATTTTCGTCTTTGGGATTTTTATATTAAAAAAAAATATTCTTCACTGTTATTTTTATGTTGTAATAATTAAAATTAATAAAATAAATATAAGATTATTTTGTTTAATTTTTTCTAAGTTATTAACATTAAAAAACCTAAAAAAGATAAAATAAAAAAAAATTATTGAAATTTTTTGGATATGGGAACGGATTATTTCGCTTTCCATTATTTCTTATGTAAAATCTTGATTCGGACTTCGAACGATTCATAGTTCGAATGGGTTTCTGGAATAAATTAAATACAAACTACGAGGCACCACTGTATAAGTATTATATATTACCTTATATAGAAGATAATATATAATATAGGTAATTATGCTTATATGTAAGCATAATTACCTGTATGACTTTAGAGCAGTGCTTCCCAAACTTCTGGATGTCAGGGCCGTCTTTGGAAAAATTAAAATATTTCACAGCCCCCGTTGAAAAAAAAATCATAATATAGACATATATTATTATAATATTTATTGTATTTCTATTCAATACAAAACATACACAGCGAATATTACAAATATTACATTTTTAGCATCTTACATACACATTTGACATGGCACATTATCTCATATTTTTATATAGATAGATATATTGTTATTGTACATTTGCAGTACAAGCACATGAAACGTAAAACGATTAGTAATAAAGAAAGAATTAAAAACATAAAAAAAGTTTAATAACAATTTAATGTAATTGATGTGGTTTCAATACATACTGCTATACAAAAAGTCAATATCAAGTGAAATATTTGAAACTGCAATTCTTAGATTTCTGCTTTGAAATGAAACTTATATGAATAAGCATATATTTACTAATATTCATTAAGCGCCGAAATATGCAGGAAGCAAAATTTGCGAACCCTCACCACTGTGCGATTTTTTATGTTAAAATATAAAAAATAACAAAAAAGAAATAATAAAAATTACATTTCTTTTAAGATAAAAAAAATTCTACTTAGTCTTAAAATATTTTCAATTTGTTTTCATTATTTCACGGCCCCCTCAACAAAACCTATGGCCTCCAAAGGGCCGTGGCCCACAGTTTGGGAAGCGCTGCTTTAGAGTATAAAGCTAATTACTCGCACTGGGTAACAGTGCGAGTTTCATACTTAAACAAAACATAATAGAAATTACTTTGGAATCCCTTCTAACATCCATTGTGTTGGATAGAACTTGAATATTTTCCTCTGTGAGAGAAAATTAGTATTAAACGCAAATTTAGACACTAATGTAATTTCTTTTAAGTTTTTTTTTTATAACTTAGGTTTTCTTATATACATTATTCAAGTTCATCATGTAATATAGCAGTATAATTTTAGTCTTTAGTGTTACTTTATTATTATTATTGGGTAGAGCAATAGTGAATCCACATGATGTCAAAATTTTGCAGGGTGATTTGGATAGATTGTAAGACTGGGTTAAGGAGAATGGATGTCAGTTTAATGTGGCAAAGTGTAAGATTATGCATTTTGGGGTGAAAAGAATAGCAGCAGTATATCTCATTGGTGGAACTGTACGCAAGGAGATTGACGAGGCCAGGAATTTGGGAGTGTTGGTGGACAGGGAGTTGAAGTTTAGGGGGGACATTGCAGAAGTGGCTAAATCAGCTCATCAGATCACTTGGTTACTGAAGAATACTTTGACGAGCAGAGACAAGTCAGTTATTGTTCCTCTTTATTGAGCCTTGATAAGACACCATCTTGACTACTGTGCCCAGATCTGGGCACCAGGGTTTCTTTTTGATGGGGAGGAGGTAGAGAGGATCCAGATCAAGATGATAGCAGGTCTATGGAATGAACCTTATGAGAACAGGTTGAAGATATGTGGGTTACAGAAATTGGTTGATAGGTGGGTTTTTACAGGATTAATTCAGAGGAAATTTTTCAGAACAGTTCTGGTGGTGAGAGAACTAGGGGCCATCCATGGAAACTGGGCAGGAGTGTGGTTAGCAAGGGTGTTAGAACTAGGTTTTTTGCTTGAAGAGTGGTGAATGAGTGGAATAAGCTGCCAGTGTCTGTTATGGGTGCCATGATTGTGAGTGAGTTCAAAGCAAAGTATGATAGTTACTTTGTGGATGCTGAATAGTTGTTCTTGATATGATGTTTAGGGCCTCCCTCGATGAGTCTAAGGACTCCTTGGAGTTGCCTGTAATAATAATTATTATTATTATTATTGATGCTAAATTTTTGTTATTTTATAGTGATATGACTACAGAAAACCAGAATGTGAATGCCCTTCTTACCAGGTACACTCGTTCTTCAGTGTTGAACGGAATTAAATTCTACAGTTCCAAGTGGTCCATTGTTTGAAAATTGTAAAATATAGCAAATAATAAATAAAATTAGAGAATATTTTTTTTTATGAAATATTTTCTTATCTGTTTATGCTTCCATATATCATTCTAATTTTGATTTAAGCCTGATCCTAATTATCTGTATTTGTTTTGAACACCTTTATAAACCTTTAACTAATATGACATCCAAAGTTTCCATGATAAGCAATATGCTTAACTTAATTTATCATGTTAAGCATATGGTTTATCATGGGAACTTTGGATAAGTCATATTAATCAAAGGTTTAAGGTGTTAAAGTATTACTTCTTTAAGAACTAATAAATTGATTTATTATTATTATTATTATGCTGTGGAGAAGGTTAATCCCATCTACTTAGTCTATGTGTCTGTCATTTGGGTGTATTCCGGCCAGTTTGCTTGTCTTGCTGGATGAACAGTCATTTTCTGGGTGAGAAGAAAGAAAAAAACATGCTACTACTGTCATTTGAGACTGGCTAACTCATCTTCAGTTGAAAAATATGTAAAAAGGCTCTTTGTATCCTATCTGTGTCAAATCCTAGTCATCCAAAAGACATCATTATATGGTTTTTATAAAATGTTATTGACACTCTTTTATATTGCAGCCATTCTTTACAACTCTCTTTCTGGGGTAATTCATTTCTTGTCATTTTTTTGTAATTACAAATGGACACCTCACCTCTGGAAGTGTGAGGTATCTTTCTCATATACTTCACTGCACAAAACTTACTTGCTTTCAAACATGCTCACACCCAAGAAACATTTGCCATCACAGCCAAAAGTATTCATTTATCTACTTTGCATCTGCTGTTACCAGCTCAACAAATACCATGTAGATTTGTGACAGAATTCAGAAAAATAAAGTGCAGATATTCCACTCTCCTTTCTTTGATCATTGAATAGAATAGATGTGCAACAGCCAAAAGCATTTGCAGATAAGCTAGTTAAAATTTCCAAAACATCAGATTCAGTTTATTTCAATCATTCTGAAAGATCACAACACCCTTTTTGAGAAAGATTGAAAGCTACTTTGGTTCACTATTGAAAGCTACTATAGAATACTATACATGATATTCATTATGAGGTGTTTAAACATCTCTCACCATAATTCATGGATCAACTGATCTATTTATTGAACAGAATTTTCTATGAGAATGAACTTTTGAAATCCTGGCAAAAGGCAGTTATTATTGGCTTATGAAATCATCATTCTACAAATACCACTGGAAGAAGCATCTTAGAGATGCTTTCTTAAAACACAAGTACTTTGTATCTGATTTCTATGATGTGGAAAAAAAAGTGTTGGACACATCTTAAAGGCTTGGTATATTGAAAAACCTACACAGTTTTATTAAAAACTTTATATCTAATGGAATCGTACAAGTCTTATTCTAGCTGTCATGGTTAATCAAGTGCTTAACACACCTACTCTTCAACCAACAGGCTGCAGATTCAGATCAAGCCGTGGGCATGGATGTTTGTGATTGTCTTTAGGCGGAAGATGAGTTTCACTGTCCAGCATGAGACCACTGTCCTGTTTACTAGAGGCGTGAAGTGGGTTGGAAAATTTCCATGTTTAGTTGCCCTCTACAACAGCTAGCAAGTGCCACCATCTCATGGTCCCTAACCCAACACAATATTTTTAATGTTTGAAAAAGTGCAGGTTCAACGGTCGATTTTCTTGAGTTTACAGGACGAAAAACCCACTTCCCCATGCCCCTGGAAACTGAAGATGGTTGTGAGCCTGTTTTGGTTTGCTTGGAATTGATCTGAGTTTAGGAAGAGTGGTAAAGCACATTTTTGTTAAATTTTTCAAAATTCTTAGTTTCTGGGAGAGCAAGCTGATGTACTGTAAAGAGATATAACCTTTGGAGTTGTCCTGTGTTTCTGCGTTGTTTTGAGGATGACGATATAGTTGTTTATTAATAGCTTTTGAAGCATAGCCATTATTTGCGAAGGTTCTTTTTAGATGTTGTAGTTCATTTTTTAGTTCCTCCTCATCTGACAGTACAGACCTTGCACGATGCACTAGAGTGGAGAAGATACCCAACTTCTGTGCTGGATAGTGGTGTGAGGATGCATTCAGTTATCTATCCATGTGCGTTGATTTTCTGAAAATCGAGATTTTTATGGAGTCAGATATCTTAGTAAGTTTGACGTCTAAAAAAAAGAGATCCATTTTCTTCAATTTCTATGGTCAACTTGATGTCTGGGTGGAAGTTGTTTAAGTGATTTAAAAAAATGTGAAGATTATCTATACCATATTCCCAAATAAGGAATATATCTTCAACGTATCGAAGCCATTTCTAGGTTTAAGTGTAGCAGAAGAGATTGCCTTTTCTTCGAAATCCTTGAAGAAAATGGTGGATAGTATTGGAGACATGGGGCTGCCCATTGCTAATCACTTATTTTGTTTATAAATTTTTCCTTCAAACTCATTTGAATATTCAGTTAATTCAGGCTACTGATCAAAGTAGCCTGAATTAACACAATGTGATAGCAGAGCAAACATCTTTTTTGAGTTCTTGTTACTTAAAATATTAAGAACCTCTTGCGTTGGAATATTTGTGAAGAGTGCTACCACGTCAAAGCTTGCCATGATATCTGAATTCTTGAGCTTTATATTTTTAATTTTAGAGACGAAGTCTTGAATTTTTGATGTAAGAAGGAGATTTTCCTGCAAAACCTTTTAAGCATGATGCTAGATATTTTGATAACCTATTTGTAGGTGAATCAATACTATCAACGATTGGCCTTAGTGGACAATTTTCCTTGTGTACCTTCGGGAGGCCGTATAATCTGGGGATGAGCAGATGTAAAGAACGGAGAGAAAGGTGTATGTTTCGTGGAAATTCCATGGTCTTTTTTAGAAGGTTGTTGGTTCTGTTATGTATCACCCTCGTTGGATCTCTCTCTATCTCCGAGTATGTATCTGACTAATAACGTTACGATTTTGTTATGGTAATCTGTTTTATTTAGGACAGGTGTTGCATTAACCTTGTCAGCTTGGAGGATGATGATATGCTTGTACTTAAGATTTTTAATGGTTAATCTTTCACCAGGGGAGATGTTATCAGATGGAGGTTTTGCGTTTGTGATCGTAAATATTGCCTCCATGCGAAGTAAACTCTCCTCTGTGGTAGGTATTAGTGAAGCAGCTTTCTCTATCTTAGTTAGAAACAATTCTCTTGGAATTGTTTTAGGCGAAAGGACAAAAGTGAGACCTTTTGAGAGAATTTTTTCTTCGTCATGATTAAGAATGTACGATGGTTGGCTTATTACTAATTTTTTGAGTCTTTCATGATGATTGTTAGGGGTGGGACTTTCTTGTGTTGATTTGAACGAATTAAACTTTCTAATTAGTTTTCTATTTTCTAAATTTCAAAAGAAAGCAGATCCGAGCCAGAAATATTCATAAACAATATGAAAATTGAACATACAACAGAATACAAATATTTAGGCACCTACTTTACTGCAGATGGAAAGCAAGATAAAGAAATAATAAGTACAGCCATAGCTGCAGATGCATTCTGGAAAAATAAACATCTGCTCAGAAGTTCTGTGAGTATCGAGACAAAGAAAAGAAATATATAAGAACATTAGTGTGACCAATTTTAACATATGGAAGTGAGACCTGGATATTCAAGAAGAGAGTAAGGCAACAGATAATGGCTTTTGAAATGTGGTGCTATAGGATAGCTCTGAAAATCCCATGGACAGAACATGTGACAAATACAGATGTCCTTCAGAGAATGAGAACACAGAAATCTTTATTACAGGAAATGATCTGGAGAAAGATGAGATTGGCAGGACATGTACTGAGAGGTTCAGCAGGACAGAGGATACTAACAGTTTTAGAAGGAAAAATGATGGGGAAAGGATCAAGACAAAAAACGAAGGACATGTTTGAAGATATAAGATCACGGACAGGATTCCATGGCTATGCAGAAATAAAAAGGAAAGCTAACAACAGAGAGAACTGGAAGGAAATGGTGCTGCAACCTCTCACTGAGGAAGCTACATGAAGAAGAAGAAGAATTAGCTTTATTTATTTATGTTTTGAGATCTTAAGGCCCGACGTCTGTTGATTTCTTGAATGTAGTTCCATGACCCCGGGGCAGAGCTGACTACTACCAGGTGCGTCCCCAGG
Organism: Typopeltis vanoorti; assembly: GCF_054136105.1. Lineage (NCBI taxonomy): Eukaryota > Metazoa > Arthropoda > Arachnida > Uropygi > Thelyphonidae > Typopeltis > Typopeltis vanoorti. The sequence continues at coordinate 69,072,655 of NC_143552.1, read as the reverse complement.
TGGCGGATCGGGGAACAGCCTTCAAATATGGAGGTTAGCTGCGATATAAGCAGAGCAATCTGGCGAATAAGCAGCCGTGGACCAACAGCGACTGATCTATCAGGGCGTGGGGAAGCAGAAGTGGTAACTCTGTCTCACTTAAAACCTCACAAAGCCCAATGACAACTCGGTGACATGGCGAGTAGTGCCGCCATTAAATAAGTACCTACTGGGGTCACCGCCCCTGACATTTCGGAAGCAGCATTGTCAGTACTGACACGAGGTTGAAGCCAAATGATGACGGAAAAGCTTGTGATCAGAGATTTGCAGATGGCAATATGATTATATTGTGAACGTCTGTAATACTGCGGAGCAGAAAGCAAATGGAGAAACTACTGCTCTACCTTATCTCCAGAACAACCACCATGGCGAGCAAACCCTTACAATTGGCCCCAAGTTCCCGGCGTCCCTTAAATGGGACAGGGGTGCGAAGAATCTCCGGGCTCAAAATGGTGTCCACTTTTAAAATTGCAACTTGGAATGTCAGAACTCTGTATGAAGCTGGCAAATTAAGAAATGCCACAAGAGAAATGAAGAGGCTGGGCATCCAGATTTTGGGAATTTGCGAGACAAGATGGCCAGGATCTGGAAAGTGTCAACAAGATAATATGACAATGTATTACTCTGGGAATGATGAGAACAAACATCGACATGGTGTAGCTGTAATAGTAGATGAAGAAATCAATAAATCAGTAATAAATTGGATTCCATTTTCTGAAAGGATAATGCTGTTACAACTTAAGGGAAACCCCGTTAACATAAATATCATCCAAGCTTATGCACCCACAGCTGACAAAAGGGAAGAAGATGTTGAAGAGTTTTATGAACACCTAAAAGAGATTAAAAACCTAACAAAGAAACATGATATAAACATAGTGATGGGTGACTTCAATGCAAAAGTGGGAAGAGAGGATGATGGAGAAATTGTTGGCGAACATGGCTTAGGCACCAGAAATGACAGAGGAGATCGCCTAGTCCAATTCTGTCAGGAAGAAGATCTAACAATAGCAAATACCTGGTTTAAACTTCCACCAAGAAGACTGTACACTTGGAAATCGCCTCAAGATAACCAACATAATATTGTCAGAAATCAAATTGATTATATACTGATAAATAAAAGATTCCACAGTAGTATAGTATAAAGAGTGCAAAGACATCCTGGAGCAGATATCTCATCAGACCACAATTCCATAGTTGCAGAAGTACGTCTTAGATTAAAATCAGCTAAAAAATCACAAAAGAAGAAAAAGAAAATTGATGTAGAAAAACTGAAAGACCCGAACATAAATAAAAGTGCCAAGGCACAGCTTAACCTGCGATTACAACAGATTAACATAGAAGAAAATAAAAATGTGGAATCTCTTTGGAATAGCTTAAAGAATGCCATCGTAACAAGTATTGAAGAAGTAGGTTATGTGAATAATATAAAACAACAGGAATGGATGACAGATGAGATTCTTTCTCTTATTGATACAAGAAGAATGTATAAAAACAAAGACCTAGCCAGGTATACAGAAACACATAACATCATCAAGAAAAAAATAAAAGAAGCCAAGGAAAATTGGATGAAAAATTTATGTACTGAAATTGAACTGCTTCAGAAACAACATGATAATTTCATTCTGTATAAGAAAATCAACGAAATTTCTGGAAAACTGAGGAAAAAGCAAATAGTGTCTCTAAGAGACGAAAATGGAAAAATAGTTCTAGAAGAAGAGAATAAAGCACAGATTTGGATAAAATATGTAACAGAACTTTTCAATGATACTAGACAGAAGCCTATAAATATAAAAGATAACATTCAAGGACCAGCAATCATGAAATGCGAAATAGAGAATGCTATACAAACAAGTAAAACAGGAAAAGCCAGTGGACCAGATGGTGTGCAAACAGAATTTTTAAAATTAATCGAACCAGATAACATCAAACTTCTTGAAAAACTATTTAATAAAATATATGAAAGTGATGAATTTCCATCAGATTGGCTCAAATCTACATTTATCACTATCCCAATGAAACCCAAAGCGAATTCCTGTGGTGACTTTCGACTTATTAGTCTAATGAGCCAAACATTAAAAATATTTTTGAAAGTAATTCAGAATCGCATTTATAGAAAAAGTGAAGAAACTCTAAGTGAAACACAATTCGGCTTTTCTATACAAAAATGCATAGAAAAACAGAAATCTGTCTTTATGTGTTTCATAGATTTTGAAAAAGCATTCGACAAAGTCAGACACACCAACTTAATAGAAATCCTTCACCAAATAAGGCTAGACGAACAAGACATAAGACTAATAACAAATCTGTATTGGAATCAGTCAGCTACCGTTCAATTAGACAACATTACCACCAGTGATATTAACATCAAAAGAAGAGTGAGACAAGGATGTGTGCTCTCACCACTCCTGTTCAACATATATGCAGAGGTAATCTTCAAAAAAGCATTGGAAGAATGTCCAGAGGGAATCACAATAAATGGAAAGATTGTTAACAACCTACGATATGCAGATGACACCGTGCTAATTGCAGATAACATTATGGATCTCCAAAAACTCGTTGACAGAGTATACATAGAAAGCCAAAGAATGGGAATAAATATAAACATCAACAAGACAAAATACATGATCATCAGCAAACATCCTCTTCAATGAAACTGACACTCAATGGGAAAAATATTGATCAAGTGTCAAGATATAAATATCTTGGTAGCTGGCTTAATGAACGGTGGGATCCAGAAATAGATATAAAGACAAGGATTGAAGTTGCACGGCAGTCCTTCATGAAAATGAGAACACTATTCTGCAATAAAGACCTAAACATGGAAGTCAGATGCCGAATGCTGAAATGTTACGTGTGGTCTATTCTGCTCTATGGAGTTGAAACATGGACATTGAAGGCGACAACCATCAAGAAAATCGAAGCCTTTGAGATGTGGCTATACAGAAGAATGCTAAAGATATCATGGACAGAAAAAATTACCAATGAAGATGTCTTAAAATCCATTGGCAAAGCTAAACATCTTGTACAAATAATCAAGAAACGAAAAACATCATATCTTGGACACATCATGAGAAACAGCAAATACCAACTTCTACAAACTATTTTGGTAGGAAGAATTGATGGCAAAGGAACTAGAGGAAGAAAAAGAATATCATGGTTTGACAACATCAAGACGTGGACAGGAAGGAGCAGTGCACAACTGCTCAGATTAACACAAGAGCGCAGTTTGTTCGCCAAGATGGTCGCTGACCTTCGATAGAAGATAGCACAATAAGAAGTTCCATGACACGCAATCTAAGGATGCCGCTGATTGGTAAAGAGAAGAACTAAACTGCGTTTGGTATCGCTGATCCATTCTGCTAAAAGTTCTAATTTTGCTTTTTTGTAGATTCTGTGTGCTCTTTCTGTAGTAGTGACTTCCTTGAATTGTTGAAATTTCGGAATAATAGAAAAGAACTTACAACGTTCTAAGAAGATAAGTCTGTTAATAGAGAGTCCAATGCTTCTGAGCGTCTTCTGATAAGCTTTCGTAAGTTGGAATTTAACCTCGTCAGAAGAAATATGATGATTATCCGTTGTATTTATTCGGTATGAAGATATGTTCATATTTTTTACTGACTGAATTCCGAGAATTAGACAATTTTATTTAACAGAAAACATGTTTCGTCGGAAAGCCGAATTCTTCAGGCGTAAGAACGTTAAAAGCAAACATAAAAAACACCATAAAGAAACATATCACTACAAAACCGACTATTAACTACAGTTAAGTTTGAACTGAAGCTACAGTTCGGGCTAAAGTTCTATTTAGGCATCTGCGAGCGTGTGACTTCACGAGTGCGCCAGTTTCTGAAAGCATAGCTAAATGAGTCTGGTAAATTATAACTAAGGTTACTGTTTATGTGATAAGAGTCCAGGACAATTTCTTTAGACTCAACTATACGGCATTCTACCTCGTCGTGGCAAATATGAAGGTTTGATGTTGTGGTCCAGTTTATCTCATGTTGGCGGCCTTCACTATTTGTGTTCGCTAAGCTTGAGAGGGCTCTGGTTCTGTTGTAATCAATGTCCCTTTGATGTTCCTCGAGATGTAGTAGGATGGACTTCTCAGTTTGGCCATAATATGGCTTCCCACAATCGCACGTGATTTTATACACCCATGGAAACTTAAGATGGTTGCGAGTCTGTTTTGGTTTGCTTAGAATTGAACTGAGTTTAGGAACAGTGGAAAAGCACGTTTTTATGTTAATTTTTTTCAAAATTCTTAGTTTCTGGGAGCGAGCTGATGTACGGTAAAGAGATATAACCTTTGTGGTTGTCCTGTGTTTCTGCGTTGTTTTGAGGACGGCGGTATAGTTGTTTATTAATAGTTTTTGAAGAGTAACCATTATTTGCGAAGGTTCTTTTTAGATATTGTAGTTCATTTTTTAGCTCCTCCTCCTCTGACAATACAGACCTTGCACGATGTGCTAGATGGAGATGATACCCACTTCTGTGTTGGATAGTGGTGTGAGGACGCATTCAGTTATCTATCCGTGTGCGTTGATTTTCTGAAGATCGAGATTTTTATGGAGTCAGATATCTTAGTGAGTTTGACGTCTAAAAAAGGCAGAGATCCGTTTTCTTCAATTTTTATGGTCAACTTAATGTCTGGGTGGAAGTTGTTTAAGTGATTTTTAAAAAATGTGAAGATTATCTATACCGTATTCCCAAATAAGGAATATGTTGTCAACGTATCGGAGCCATATTTTAGGTTTAAGTGTAGCAGAGGAGATAGCCTTTTCTTCGAAATCCTTGAAAAAATGTTGGCTGTAGTATTGGAGACAGGGGGCTGCCCATTGCTAATCCCGTATTTTGTTTATAAATTTTTCCTTCAAACTCAAAGTAGCCTGAATTAACACAATGTGATAGCTGAGCAAACATCTTTTTTTTTTTTTTTTTTTTTTTTTTTGAGATCTTGTTACTTAAAATGGGTTGAGTTGGAACATTTGTGAAGAGTGCTACCACATCAAAGCTTGCCATGGTCTTTTGAATTTTTGATGTAAGAAGGAGATTTTCCTGCAAAACCTTTTAAGGATGATGCTAGATATTTTGATAACCTATATGTACGTGAATCAGTTACTATCAACGATTGACCTTAGTGGACAATTTTCCTTGTGTACCTTCGGGAGGCCGTATAATCTGGAGATGAGCGGATGTAAAGAACCAAGAGAAAGCCGTATATTTCGTGGAGGTTCCATTGTCTTTTTAGAAGGTTGTTGGATCTCTCTCTCTCTGTCTATCTCCGAGTATGTATCTGACTCTAATAATGTTAAGATTTTGTTACGGTAATCTTTTATTTAGGACAGGTGTTGCATTACCCTTGTCAGCTTGGAGGATGATGATATGCTTGTACTTCTTAAGATTTTTAATCGTTAGTCTTTCACCAGGGGAGATGTTATCAGATGGAGGTTTTGCGTTGTTGATCGCAAATATATATATATAGGAGGAAGCCATATTATGGCCAACTTAAGAAGTCCATCCTCCTACGTCTCGAGTAATATGTTGGAAGCAATGTTTAAACTTTTTTAAAAAAATTTAAACTTGAACTTTTTAATCAGTTTAAGCTTGGAAAAACTTTCCGCACTTGCTACGGACGACGCCTACCGCCATATGGCTGAGCGAGCGCCCTTATTAAGCCACGCCGTGAGGAAGGCTGCCTCTATGCTACACCTTGTCGACGGTACTGTATATATCTACACTATATACTGTATATAAAATAAGCCTTTTTATGTCACGTTTGTTTGAAACTCAGGGGCTACCCTAGGCACCATGGCGTGGAACCCCCTTTCGAGTTATCAGAATTCAAGGAGAACCGGCCTACCAGTTCGGAACATGGGGGAGTTGGGCGCCAGGGGTGGGGGGGGGCCTAGTGTGTGTGTGTGTGTGTGTGTGTATATACATATATACATACACACACCTCACAATTTGAAACCAAAATTAAATCATCTATATTACGGCTTCTCAATTAAATAACGTAAAGGGCAACCTACTTTGTTGATCGAATCTTTTGCAAGTCAATCGGAGAAGCGAGACACTATTTGATAAAAAAATTAATGAAATGAGTGTATTTTTAATAAAAAATAAATACATAATTTGACTTCACACTTCGCATAAAATAAATAAAACCATTAACAGATAGTTCACTCAGAGAACTCAGTCATAGCTTGCTAGAACGATCTGATAAAGATTAAAAAAGAAAAAGTATCCTTATTTTCTATTGATTAATTTATATGAGGAGTTTCTGTAGCTACCATAATAATTACAGAAACTTAAAAATTATAAAACAAATTTTCCATTTTGCAGTCAACTCTTGATACTCAGAATGGTATCACTGATTGTTGACCTGGAATAGCCCAATTTTTGGAACAGTAGGCCTGCAAAACATGGCATTCTATCACAATGCATCTTCCAAACTCTGTGTTCTTCTAGTAGCCATTTCGCACTGACTTGGGAGCATCATATTCCTCCAAATTTATACTGGCTACAAACACGTGACTTATTAATGATACGATGCATATTGCTCATGGGTATGCCATTGACTTCTTTCAAGCAGTGTATATATAAATTGCTATTGAATGTTTAATACATAACTCGTTTTTTAAAGTTAATGACGTTAATTTTTTTCAAAATTCTTAGTTTCTGGGATATATAAATTGCTATTGAATGTTTAATACATAACTCGTTTTTTAAAGTTAATGACGTTAATTTTAAATGACGTTAATTTTTTTCAAAATTCTTAGTTTCTGGGAGAGCGAGCTGATGTACGGTAATAATTGCAACACAAACTAGCTTCAATCTTTACGGGAGTATTATATTATAGTCGCTCTCTTTAGGCCATTATAGTATACAAAGAGAAAGAGACGAGAATGATAGAGGGGGGAGAGTTGCGTATGGTGTAATGGCAGCTCGTGGCTTGAAATCGTGGGGGTGCTGAAACTTTCGAAATATACATACACACTGTAAGTACAGTGTATACGTGTTTGGATAAAATATCAAAATTATGGTAAAAATTAAAAAAAAATAAACATGAAAAAATATTGTTTATTATCGATAAAATTATACAGTTTGGTATAATTCAAAATTATTAAAAATAAAATCCATTCCTTTAATTGTAATTAAAGGAATGGATTTACAATTTTTGGACATTACAATTAAAGGATTTAATTGTAATGTCCAAATATTTAAAGAGAGGGAGTAAACACGATAAGCATTACAAACACTACTACTGGCGCAAACTGCATATAAACAACAGTAGAACTGCGCGACGGACAGTGCCACATTTCGCTATGACGTGCTATGCTTGCGCGCGTAGCAATATGACACTGTGGTAAAACACAGTGCTGCTAGCATCCTTCACCCTCCTAAGTGCTACAAGATGAATTTTTATTATTTTTTATACAAAATAAGAGAATTGTATAGGATTGTTGATGATAAAATTAAATATTAAAAGCAAATATAAATAAATTAATTAATATATTTATATATTGAGAAAACTTGGGGGTGCTGCAGTTCTGCACTACCTATACACGAGCCGCCCCCTGGTATGGTATGATACAAACTAAAGGAGAAACCTCGGTTAATTAAGCCACTTGAACCCAAGCCTGCCCATTGCTATATCAGTCTTCATTCCTCACTCCTGAGGTTTCAGAGTTCTAAAACATTATATTGCTCATCAAAATGAACCAAAAGGAACAAAATACTTAGGATTACATCACAAATATTAAAAGAAAATAACAGAAAAGATATGAATTGGGTGGGGGAAGAAAGTGAGGATAGTCTTGAGACTTTCCAGGCAAACTTATTCAGGACAGCTCTCTCCAATAATATCCATTAAAAAGAAAAATCAAATAATGAATGATATGCTATCATATGATAAAATTGGATTTAAACCTGCTCCTTTATGCAAACGCCACTTCCACTGAGCTACATAGGATTTTTGTTTTTAATTTAATATAAGACGCTAGGTCACTGAAAAAATACCTAATAAGTTTCTTGTTGCCAACTAGAGAACTTTTTCTGAGTCTTTCTCCAACAGGTTCCCCAGATAGCCGATCTTTGGTACGAGCAACCAGGATTTTTTCCACAGAAACTCGGGGTTTTCGTCCCAATAAACTCGAGAAAATTGTAGAATCGACAGTATTTCAGGTAATGACATTTTATGTTATGGTTAGTGACCACGAGATGGCGGCACTTGTTTGTCATGTCTTCACTTAATGCCACATAAAATTAGTGATAGTCTTGGGTGAGCTATTCTGATTGGCTACTTGCAGAGATTGAACTTCTCAGCCAGATAGGGATAAATAGAACTGCCAAAAGTCAGATAAGACTAAATTTGTTCCCTGAAAACTGAAGATAACTCCTTATGGAAATTGGCAAAAACTCTCCGTACAGACCGTTCCAATATCCAGTCCATTCACGGAGAAAGAGGTATAGTTTATAGGGACGATAAAAAGGCAGAAGCCCTCGGTGAAGCTCTTCAACTTCAGTGCAGTCCTAATTATGCGCATGCGGATTTGGTCTTCATAGAGAAAATTCGCCGTCGAGTCCGTACTACGCTCCGGCAGCCCAACAGCCGTGAAAATATCTGTCCCAACTCGCCTAAAGAGGTCTATTCAATCATTAGGAAGCTTAACAACAAAAAAGCTCCTGGCTCAGATGAAATTAACAACAAAACAGTCAAGGCCCTTCCACACAAAGCTGTCATGCATTTGGTAGCAATTATAAATGCAACACTCAGACTAAACCATTTTCCAACCCGATGGAAACAAGCAGATATAATCCTCATTCATAAGCCGAGAAAAGCACCTCAGTTACTGCAAAGTTACAGACCCATCAGTCTCCTTTCATGCTTGGGAAAAATTGCAGAAAAAATCATCCTCAATCGACTTCAAGATGTGGTGAACAAAAACAACACAATACCGAAAGAGCAGTTTGGGTTTTGAATCGGGCACAATACTACACAACAAGTTCATAGACTGGTCGAATTCATCACTACTGGATTCAGTTGGCGACAACATACAGGAGCTGTTTTTCTGGAAGTAGCAAAAGCCTTTGATAAGGTTTGGCACAAAGGCCTCATCTATAAATTATTTATGGCCAACGTTCCGCTCTACCTTATCAAACTTATCGACTCCTTTCTAAAAAACTGGAAATTTCAGGTCAAGTTGAGAGGACTCAAATCCTCTTTGAAAAGAATCACTACAGGTGTTCCTCAAGGATCGTTGCTCTCTCCGCTGCTTTTTAACATCTTCGTTGCTGACGTCCCTAACACGACATCAACCACCACAGCTTGCTGTGCGGATGACATGGCAATTTTGAGTAGATCTCTCAGGCCGAACTTAGCTACGCAGCGCTTACAAACCGCAGCAACAAACCTAGAAAAATGGCTCCGGAAATGGAGAGTAGCTGTGAATGCCGACAAAAGTACTGCGATTCTCTTCACAAGACGGAAGGCATCCCACTACGGAGAAGTCAAAATTTTCAACACAACTATTCCATGGAAATCCAGCACCAAATATTTAGCTATTAAACTAGATAACCGCCTCAACTTTAACTCTCACATCGATTATGCCTGCAGCAAGGCAAACTCCGCAATTATGCAACTTTACTGTCTTCTCAACCGAAGAAGCCGTGTCAGCACTGAAAACAAACTACGAATCTATAAAGCAATCATTAGACCCACATTGACCTATGGATCACCGACTTGGGGTCACACCTCCCCTGGCAACATCAAAAAGCTATAGGTCATCCAGAACAAATGTCTCCGTATGATATTCAATGCTCCGTGGTTTGTCAAGATACTCTCCTCCACCGAGACGCTGACATTCCTGATATTCACATGTTTCTCCGTGATACTGCCATTACATATTTCACCAAAGCAGCTAGTCATCCCAATCAACTCATTCGAGAGTCATCTAACTACGATGAAAACGATAGGTGGAAACACAAGCATCCGAAAGCAGCTCTGCTCATCGGTACAGACGCTCCCACACTGCCCTAAAATGGGTGAGCCAGGTGCTCGATAAACTCTCATTATTTTAAGCCATTTTTCATAGAGATGAAGGGATTATAATCCAAGGGATTGAGATCCATCCAGCCACAAAGGTTAAAGGTAAAGATAGGACTAAAAGGCGTTAGCAGATTAAAATAAAAAAATAATAAAAAAAAAACAACTTTTGAGAAAGACATTAATCTCTCCATATGCATTGAAGCAAGGTAGAGGAATAAAAGTATTAACCGTTTCAAAGCTCCGACAGATATATTATGAACAGCGACTATGCTTCTCAGGGACCTGAAACAATGCATCACTGGAAGTCGTCCCCAAGTAGACTCAGAAGCTAATTCACGGTGGAATTGGCTCATTTATCCAATATTAGTAAAGGGATCTCTGAAAGTGGACTATCTTTCAATGTCATGACAAAAAAAAAAAAAATCAAAGAAATGACAATACAATTGGTATTCCTTCAGATTTGGTTTCGAATACCTGCACAGTGAAGTGTGGGTATACTCTTAAGCATAAATCAACAAGAAAGAAAATTGCGTGCGTTCTCATGGCCGATTTGACTGTATACGAGTTGAAAATCCCTACGTTCCGGTAGGGAAAACCCTGCTACCTTCGTATGAGATCTGTTAACTCACCTTCAATTGAAAAATCTCATATAAAGATTTCTCTCGTCGCAATAAGAATCGAACGCAAGTCCTTTCCAATCGAAGAACACAATGTTCAGTTGTTCTTTCAACTGTACTATGGAGACGCTTATTATTATTTTTTTTAAAAAAAAGTTACAACTTCTCTTCGCCACAGCAAGTGAAGCATGAAGCAGATAATTTTTTAAAAAAAACTAAAAATTTTTAAAAGTGCAGTATATTTCCAATCTTTTTGATAACAAATAAGAGAAGATAAATCGTTTTGAACCGAAGTTTGCTTTTTGGTCTCTTTATTTTTTCCCCATAAGATTAGTTCTCTCTGATCATTTGCCATGTGGACACTGAATACTTATCTCCTGTGTAGTAAGACTAAGTCTTAATTTAATACTGAAAAAAAAAAAAAAATCAGTAGAATTATATAAACTACTGCACAGTGTATTTCCCAGATTGTATTCCACATCACTCAGTTTTTCAATTCGCCTTTGAAAGTCATTTCCTGTATTTTATCGCCAAATGTTTTTACAATTGTGACGTACATTACAATCTTAATATTTTATAAATTATCAGTAATAGTAGTCGAAGTAAATCTAGGTGAGTTTACTCTTCAAGCCGAAAATATTGATATGAGCAAACAACCAGTTAGACATTGACTACCTTGGTGATGTGATATACAGTAGATGACTTTTAGTATTATTGACTGAAATGAATAATACTACTAAATCATACTACCAAATAATACTACTAATACTACTATATCAGCAAAGTAGTCTCTAAATTGCATCTGGCTCAATTTTTGCACGCGGACAGCGGAACAATGACACAGTAACAAAGACCGTCCCGTCCCGTCCCATTGTGACACTCATACTATGATCGCGAAAGAAATCCAGCAGTATCACGATGTATCATAGATATCAGGAGCCGGACCGTACTTATGCACAGGCGCACGAGGCTGTAGCTGGGGCTCCCTAAAAATTAGGGCACATTTAAGGCCCCAAATAATGAGAAGCTCCGGAGCACCCTAGCGCCTCTGGTCCCACCCACCTCAGGAAAAGTGTAAGTACACCCTGATCAGGATGATTTCTCAGAGAAAGAAAATCACAGAACATAAAAAAACTGTTTATATCTGGGGGAAAGGTGGTGGGGAGTTCGATTGCAAAACGTGACGTGTGGAAGTGCCTCTACTGCAAAACTGTCAGCCTTCGAGAATAGGAAGCAAACTATTAGACACTGCAAAAAACATCAATGGGAAATCCAGGACAAACAATTTAACTAGACAAACGCAGGTTTATTAATTAGTTATATGAATGTAACAGGCGAGCTCATTTTGGATTTAGTACTTGAAAACTGACTACAAAATATAAATTACTCTTACTTAGTTACAATCCGTTTCAAGCTATTCGATAAACAGAATGCACAAAATTTTAACGACCGAGAATGTTATCGAGTCTAATAATATTGCATGAAAGTCCTGCCGACGGTCAGGAATATTGAAGATAACAGTATCAAGTGCTAAAAGACAGAACAATTTACTAAAAATTACTTCTGAAATACAGGAATATTTTAATCCATTAAAACTGCAGTACGAACTTTAAAACTTACATCATAAAGATCCCAGACAACCATTTTGAAACTACATCAAGTGAACGTTTAAGAGACGTTATATTAAAGCTGAATTACAGAGTTCAAATCACCATTGAAGCCGAAGACATTTAGTTTGTTTATCGATCTTCTTGTAGTGCGACTTGTTGCAAACAGACGCATACGAGAAAACGCATAAAAGACAGGATTTTTTTAAAAGTAAGAATCTGAACTTATCCCAAGATAATATCCTGATCTTTCTATTTGGATATTTTACATTCTGTCAGAACTTTTTTTCTACAAAAGAAGAAGAAAACCAAAAAAAAAAAAAGTAATTTTTTACCCTACGACATTCTAAACTATCTCTTAAAAATGCGTTGCCATATTACGAGAATATTAATAATAATAATTATTATTAATAATTATTATTATTACATCAACCCTCCTGGAGTCAAAACCTCATCGAGAGAGAAAGGTCTATACCATTAACAGTTACATAAATTATATAAAAAATATACATTACATTACATTAAAATGTGAAATAAGTGTATATATATTACAAAAGTGCACAGATTTACGGATAATCTCTCCTACCTGTAATGAAGCTTAAACTCATTCCCACTCTTAGCATTCACAACATACTCAGGCAATTCATTTCACTCACCCACCATTCTCCACGTAAACAAGAAATACTTCTCGCCCTCTTTTTCACCACAGAATAAGAAGTTAATTGCGCAGTTTCTAGGGATGGCCTCTAGTTCTCACCCCTTCCTTATTTTCCACTATCTGAAAAAATCTCTCTCGTGTCAATTCGGTAAATACCTCTCAACAGCTTAAACGTCTCAATTATATCACCCCTTCTATCGGTCAAACTTTGCAGATTATATAACATCAATCTATCCTTATAGCTAACATTCCACATTTCTGAAATCATTTTTTGTCAACCGTCTGCACCCTCTCCATATCCGCAAGATTTCACATATCACTCACAGTCAAATAGGCCAAATTACTCCATAATGCGGCAACTGGCATATTTTGGATTTGATAACTGCATGGCAGCAGACAAGAGAAGGATCTGTAATTCTCCACATTGATAACTGAAGCATTCAGAAATGCAGGCTCATTTGAAGAATGATGTAGAATGAATGAGCCAGCATTTGAATGAAGAAGAATGTATTAGTTTTAACTGATAACAGCAAGCACAACAAAAGAAAGCAATTGGCTATCAAATGCCAGACTTTCGACAAATAAAAGTAATAAAATAAATTTAAACAGATAATGTCGACTAACAAAAAAAAAGAAGCTGTGGAATAATAACATTTAGTAGTAAAATAAGTTTTAAAATGCAGAAAATATTTACATTAAAATGAATAATATCAAACGTTGTCTACAAATCCATCAAAATGAAATAACTTTGACCTCAGAATCCTCAGCAGTAGAATATTTAACAGTAATATGAGCCATGAATGTAAATACAAATAATATTAATAACATTGCACAGTACTTAGACTTAATCTCAGTGACACCCACCCACACGCGCGCGCACGCGCGCACACACACACACACACACACACACACACACACACACACACACACACACACACACACACACACACACACACACACACACACACACACACATCAGCAAAGAAAGTCGGAAGTAAAATGACCTCTATCGATCACATAATATGGGAACCGTCAAACAGCTTCACTAAGTCGTTAGTTAGCTACTTCGTAGCTAAGTCGATTTCGATGATATCCTTCGACTGGAAAGACCTGGGTTCGAATCCCGTCTAGGACGCAGAGAACCTTTATAAGAGCCTTTCAACTAAAGGTGAGTTAGCCAGTCTCATACTGGGATATAAGTGTTTAACTCCCTGAAACTGGGATTTTTATCCCGCAAAACAGGCAGTCAGATAAACATATAATATTTACACATATAATATTACGATGGCCTCCTAGTCTTAGTTGGTCTGGCAGTAAATTCAAAACCAAACAACAATAACTGAAGTTATCATAACATGCAGACTAATATTACTTTATTTTGGTACAGTTGGGCATTCAACTGAACTCTCTTAAAATGCACCTGATTCCGTAAAGCATTATAAGAGAAGATAAGGTCTGCATCGAATGTACCCAGATGGCAACATTGCTGTCTATGCATTTAAACTCACATTTGATAAAAATATATAACAATTGGGACTAAAAGAGTTCCTCCCGTCCTTTGAAGAATACAAATAGCGTCAGTGGATCTACGATGATGGTCTGAAAAGTTCTCAGTCTCGACTATAGATGGCGAAACGGCAAGATTTTTTTTTCCTAAGTTGGTACATCTATCATAAGCTTCCATGTGAAATTGCAAGTCATTCTATCAAGTAGTTTGTTTTATACAGCATTTTGAAACAAAAATGTCTGTATCCCTTGAAATGGATGAAATTGAGTATCGTGCGGTTATAAAATTCTTTGTAAAAGAAGGTTTAACGCCAAAAGAAATTCATTCGAAGTTTATGGGCACTCTTCTCCTTCGTTTTCGACAATTAAGAAATGGGCTGCTGAGTTTGATCAAGTGCAAGATATGGTATTGGATGACCGGCAAGTCAAAGTGCGCGAAATTGCTGAGACTATAGGCATTTCAAAAGAACGTGTAGGATATATTTTGCATGAAGAATTGCATATGAAAACGTTTTGCGCAAGATGGGTGCCACGCTTGTTCACAGCAGATCAAAAACACACTCGCATGAAAATCTCTGAACAGCGCTTGGAGCGTTTTAACAAGAATAAAACAGATTTTTTGTGTCGATTTATTACTATGTATGAAACTTGGATTCAACATTACACACCAGAATTCAAACAGCAGTCAAAATAGTGGTCAGAAGCCGGTTGTTCAGCGCCAAAGAAGACAAAGTCGGTTCCATTAGCAGGTAATGTCATGGGATCGGTGTTTTGGGATGATAAAGGCATTTTGTTTATTAATTATCTTGAAAAGGGTAAAACAGTAACTGGGGAATATTATTCCGATCTTTTAACTAGACTAGATTTCTCATCAGGACAATGCATCTGCCCACAAAGGTGTTTTGGCAATGCGAAAATTAAGGGATTTGCATTATGAATTGTTGGAACATTTACCCTATTCCCCAGATTTGGCTCCCTCTGACTTCTATCTCTTCCCAAAACTAAAACTCTTCCGCTGGTCAGCGTTTTTCTTCGAATCAAGATTGCAGCTGTGGAGAGGTATTTTGCAGATCTTACTGAGAATCTCTACAGCGACGGGATAATGGAATAAATGTATTAGTCTTAAGGGAGATTATGTTGAAAAATAAAAATAATTTTGAAATTATAAATTCGTTGTTTCATTGTTAAGTAAAACGTTTTAGACCACCCTCGTATTTTGTAAGCAATAACGACAAATAAAGAGATAGGATTAACTGGAGAGGATTGATGCTCGGCCTTAAGGGCTGCAGGGTACGAAGTGGATACAGTTGCAGAAATGAATAGAAGAGAAAATGAAATCATCTCACATCATAGATTAGAGAGGAAAAAAATTAAAAGAAAAGAAGAGCAGCAAGAACTACTACTACCGGAACAAACTACAGAACGACATAAAACAACCTAGCACTGGTCAATGAGATAGATTATACGCATAAATTCACCCAGTGGTATCAGTACATAACATTGGAAATATGCAGAGCTGATTTGAATAACTGCATTCCTATAAGGACATCTCTGCAACACGTTTTATCATTTATTTATTTTTTTATTTTTTTTTGTGAATAACCGTCTATCATTTATTGCATCCACACATGAACCATGATGAGTCCTGTGACTCCAAGGTCCTGAATAATAATAATAATAAAAAGTCTATAGGATGAATGTAATTCAAATAAATAAAATAATAGCTAATATTAATACTTTATCCTGTTTTCCGGTGACAGTTGGTCACAAACCGTTTAGCATGTTAAACTGTCGACAATACTCATATACACCCTCTGTTCAAAAAGAAACCGAACTTTTCGAAAATAGAAGAAACCAGTGGCGTCACCTATTGTATCTTTCTGTTGTCGAACGCGGCAACCTTCATTAGGGTTATGTCAACTGTTTATGATATTTGTTTCATTAGAAGCCGAGTTATAGTGCCAGGAGTGACAGTGTGTTTTGACGAACGGTCGGTCGTCACGATATTCATGCCGTACGCGACGAATTCTCGCTATCAATCGCTTCAAAACTTCAAGTTAAAACTCATCATTGACCGTTTGGCCAGGCGGAACGAATTCTTTATGGATAATGCGCTTGGAATCGTAGAAACAAATCTGCATTGTCTTTACTTTGACTTCTGCAAGCGACATTTTTTCGAATGCCCCTCTTTTGGTGGTCTCCACTCAGCACTCTAGCGCTTTGTTTCGGGCTCATACTCAAAACAGCACGTTTCGTCACCAGTAACGATCGTTTCATGGAAGTTTGAGGCCTTACGAGAGGTTTTAATGAGGTCGTCGGTCAACTTGTGGGGAACAAATTGCGAATTTAATTTACGAAGGCCCAAACTCTCGGTCAAAAGGTTGTGCACAGTTGATCTTGGAATCTCCAATTCATCTTCAATCAATCTCGCTGATGATTTCGAGTTTTCTTTGATGAAATCACGTACTTTTTGGATGTTAACTTCGCTCAGTCCAGTTTTTGGACGGCCCTGCTTTTCGTCGTCCTCGAGCATCTCACGACCACTTTGAAATCGCTTAAACCCCTCGTAAACTTGAGTACGGGATAAGCATTCATCACCGTATGCTTTTTGAAGCATTTGATGCGTTTCGGTAAAACTTTTACCAAGTTTAACACAAAAGTCAACCGCAGCTCGCTGTTTGAAATTCATTTTCCAACCGTTTATCAAAACACTGTCACTCTTGGCACTATAATTGGTTTCCAATGAAACAAATATCATAAACAGTTGACACAACACTAATGAAGGTTGCCGCTTTCGACAACAAAAAGATGCAAAAGGTGGCGCCACTAGTTTCTTCTATTTTCGAAAAGTTCGGTTTCTTTTTTGACAGAGGGTGTATATATGGATATTTTATGGTGTTACTGAGATAAATTTTCTGTTTATTTTATTTTATTTTTTTTGTTTACCTAGGGAAGCCTATAGATAAGATTTAGTTACTAAAGTCAACAGCTGTTTGCTTAAATTTATATTTTAGATTGGACATAACATACTGAGAATGTAAATAGGCAAAACAATTGGACCAATACAAAAATTATCCTCTAAAAGAATATTAAATTGGGATATTTCTTCCCAAAAAACACCGGGCAGGATCTGACAAATCTTTATGACCAGGCATAGAGACTGCAAGGCACACTTCCTCTTGGGCATGTATAATGCTATACATTATGGGATTAACGATACTCAGACCAGTTTCGACCTTTACTGAGGTTTCATAAGTGAAGCAATGCAGAAATCATATATTCTCCATATACAGTAGTAAAAATGTGTATCACCTTATTGTTACAAAACTCCGGATCAAAGATAGTTATATAAAGTTTTTTCATTTGTTACAAATTAAATGAAACTTGCCTAGAAATTATACCCTTGTTCAATCCTTTATTCAAGTGTAAGCAAACAAAGTTTGCATGTTAAGTATCTTCATGACTGGCTGCTTGGTTATACAGGCTGATGACTTTGCATCAATTGCCTTAGCATCCCATAATGCAAAGCATACTCAGTACCGTGGAGAGGGTGTAGCATAGAGGTAGCCTGCCTCACGGCGCTGCTTAATAATGGCGCTCGTTCAGCCATATTGCGGTAAACGCCGTCGCTATGTAGCAAGTGCGGAAAGAAGTTTTTCCAAGCTTAAACTGATTAAAAATTATATGCGAACAGCAATGACCCAAGGAAGATTGGTTGGTATAGCAACTATATCGATAGATGCGGACATAGCTTATAATTTAAATTCAGAAGAGCTTATAAACAGATTTATTGTGCGATATCCCCGAAGAGCAAACATTTATTATGTAATCGTTTTGCATTAATGTTTCTCTTCTAATAAAAACCAATTAGGAATTGGAGGTTTTCTTATATTTTTGTCCTATAATCCATCAGGGACAATATTTAATTGTCTGCCTCAGGGCGCGATCTAATCTGGCGACGACCCTGAAGCATACTTCTTTTCGTAAAGAGTCCCGGAGATGTTTCACTCGCAAAGTTTGTTTACTTAGACGTGGATTAAGTTTAAACAAGATATAATTTATTGGCAAGTTTAATTTAATTTGTAATCATTGGAAAAACTTTCTATACGGTAATTTCAGAAATAAAATGTACACATTTAAGTTACGAATTTCGGTGCTCTTGCCACTCAAATATCGTCTCAGATGCCATTTGTTTGCCACCCTGCAACCTCGTCATCAAAATTGATATAAAATTCCTTAAAAAAAACTTCTTAACAATTTTCTTTTCCTTTCTTTTATTTTCCAATACAAGACGGAAAATATTTTTTCAGCTTTTCTCCTTTTGGATTCTCGATTAGTTACTATTATTGCAATAAATATTGCTATCGATCTGCGAGTTTCTGTAAAATGCATAAAATTACCCAATAAAAATTGGTTCGGTTACTATTGCAGGAATTCTAGTACTCAACGAACGTAAAAAAGCAGTAACGCTACATTATAATCGGAACCAATAATATTATTTATTAAATTTAGTCATTAGACATCCTATGTGCTTCTGTATTTCCAATGGCATACTAGCAGCATAACTTGAAGAAGAAAAAAAAAAATCTAGTATGACCGGAAGTGAGAAGCAGACTTCGGCTTGTGCATTGTAACGAAATGTTTCATTTTATTTAAATCATTCAGTTATTGGAAATTGTAGCGCAGCATAGGTATCCCTTAGCATACTATCAATTACAAAATAAAGGATTACTTTGAAATGAATCCATAATTTTAAATATCTTTAACAAATGTTCTCTTAGAAATTTAAATCATTTATTTACAACAAAAGGGAAAGAAAAAGAAGAAAAAAAAACTCAATTTCTGATTGCTCATTATTGTATAGAAATTACTCCACTGAACAATTCTGACATTCTTCACACATGCGCATAACACTTAAAGGCTAATGAATAATCTCGTTGCTTAGCAACTGGCTTTCTGTCATCCGTACTTGCACATGTACTTATAGACATTTTGAAATGTCCTTTATATTTTAAGTATTTATTTTTATTTGAACTAGTTAATAAACAGACATGTCTGTTTCTTTTAATGTTATCTGCAGGCTTATTTAGAGTTATGAGAATGGTTTCTCATAGGTATTTTCTTTCTTCTTATTATCGGATTTTTTTAGTCATTAATGTATTAGGTCGGCATTGTATACGTGTGTATTGTGTCATGAGTAACAAGAAAAAACCCGGTGCTACTACTAGATATCTGAAATAAAAGGAAAAAAAATCACTACTGCATAACAAGACGAATTAACATGTAGGACAAAATGTCTCGATGAATTCTGATTTTAGTAGTAGCAATTTATTATTATTATTATTAATGGATGTTTCGATTATTATTTTCAATTGATGGAATTTTTCAATTTATGGAGGGTAATAAGGACGAGAGGGCATCCTTGGAAGCTGAGAATGAAGGCCGCCAAAAAGAGTGTTAGGGCTAGATTTTTCTCTCAGCGGGTGGTGCGTGATTGGAATGGATTGCCATTGGATGTTGTGAGTGTAAGCAGTGTGAATGAATTCAAGAATAAGTATGATAGCTGGTGTGTGTGTGTGTGTGTGTAGTATGTGGCATCCCTCGATGAGTCTCTCTTTAATAATAATAATAATTATTATTATTATTATTATCATCATCAAGATAATATATGTAAAATTATGTAATATTATAAGTTGCAATGTCACTCAAGATGTTTATTGTAGGTGTAAATATTTTAGCAATCAATAAATTACTATTATTATTATTTTAAAAAAAATCATTATTAGACCTCCACTGAGGTTTCACTGTCACATGCACTATTCATCGTGCCCTGTTTTAAATGCACTCACCTCTCCGCATTCACAACTCTCCCAAGCATTAGTGGAAATTAAAATAAATTATATTAAATACATAATTGTAATACATACGTTATTATGAAACCTAAGAAAAGAATGGTATTCAAATCTACTTTTCAATCACGTGCTACAGTATTCTACAAAGAGAATATCCACGAATGATGAGAATTTTACGTTACTGTTAACGGCAGTCGTGCGTTATAGTTACTCGAAGAGGCTGTTGGCACAATTTCTGTCCATCATTCTTCTAACTATCTGTCAACCAGATGGTAGTATTGAAATATCATCCAAGGATTAAGCTAGCCACTGTAGCATTCTTCTCATCAAGCTCCCGAATAGATGACAAAGCAAACTCACTTATTTGTGTAATTACCACATTGCATTGAATGCTTCCTGTGGCCAGAAAGATATCAGAAGAATCCTGAATAACAAAAAGTCATCTGGTTTTGATGGTATATCATCAAATGTGTTCAAGAAATGTTCTCGTGGACTAACACTTGTTCTTTATCATCTCTACATTGTATTATATTATACTCAGCTGGTATCCACCCTGCAATGCGGAAGAATGAATATACAACGAATTAAAAAAAAATTATATGCATTTACCGCTACACTATTGACTCATTACTCGCTCTCTCTCTCTCTCTCTCTCTCTCTCTCTCTCTTCCCAATCAACTTCTTAGACACCTGGAGAATTGTTATCTAATCAGTGACAAAGGATATGGAATTGCCAGTGAAGATCGACAAGGGATCTCATCTACATCACTTACCTCTGGACTGGTACCATGGAAAGGTTTGGAGAAACCTGAACTGTTGCATTTGGCATTTAATACGGTTTGGCATCGAGGGCTTCTCAGCAAATTGTCATCTTATGGTTTGGTCTGCTTCCTTTGTAATTGCTGTAATTGCCAGTTTTCTCTCAATTTCTTTACTGCGTGTAATAGTGGTGTTCTCTCTCTCTCTCTCTCTCTCTCTCCCTCCCTCCCTCCCTCCCTCCCTCCTTCCCTCCCTCCAGATTTTCCAACTAATACAGCTGTTCCTCAGGGCTCTGTTATTTCATCAACCTCTTTCTTATATACATAGACCAACTCGAAAGAAAGAAAATAAAAGAAAAACCCTTAGGTTCTCAATCCTCACCTTTGATAATGCTCAACTTATCACTCAAGACCAGCTCTCTCTTTCAGACTGACTCTTATTCATAGCCTTTCATATCAGAATCCACTCATAGCGCAACTGGAAGAATGACGGTATATTGCGTACTTTAGTTGGAAAAGATCTGAGTAAAAAAAGCCTATAAAGAGGAATCTTTATATAAACCTTTTCAATCGAGGGTGGGTTAGCCGATCTCATAAGGGAGTAGCAGGGATTTTTTTTATCTTGGAAAAATGTTTTTCATCCCACATACAGGCAAATCGACCAAGAGAACACACAATTTACAGAAAAATATGCTGTTGTTGTTGGTGGTAAGCAGTAGATGGCGTCTTGTTGATGGTAGTAGCGTCGTATAGTTGGAGAGAGAGAGAGAGACGGTGAGTTGTAGTGGAGTAGTGTGCCCTCTTACAATGAGTCCCTGGACTCATTGGAGGTGCCATGGAATAATAATAATTATTATTATTATTATTATTATTATTATTTTTATTATTATTATTATTACATCATACTCACAAAATACTCAGCATCCTTTTTCGCTAAAGGCATTACCTTTCATCTTTCCAGCTGCTTATCTGTACTGTATAAATCCCAAATCCGCTCTTGAGATTCCTCTCTTATGTAGTGCACATGAAACCTATGTAAACGTCCTTGATGCTGCTCGAAAGGGAGCTAATTCATGATACCCCCCACTCTTGCAGACTCTCTTCAGTAATTGTCTCATAGTCAGTCAGTTTCCGTATTGTGCCTGTTCTAGAGATATTTTCATAAGCGTTGTCAGCGGAACTGGCATCCATCATGTTTCCATTTCTTTTGAATCCCTGCAGCAACGAGCAACAGCTCCCAACATCCATTTACAGTTGAACTTCTGACGCCCCAAACCTACTCGTATTCATCTTTTATTTATTTACCTCACTTTTGTGTAACAGCCTTTCCCCATAAAGTATTCCCAAAAGAACTATAACATCCAGCTCTTTTAAAAGAATATTAACGGATTACTTTGCTCCTTACCCAAGCCCACACACACACACTGTATGTATGTGCCATAAGATTTATGGCCTTTTCTGCGTGAGTGATTAAAAAAAAAAAAAAAAAAAAAAAAACCTCGAACAATTTAAATAATTATTGCAAGCTTACCAGAATGAGTTTCACCCTGCAGAACAAGCAAACTGGACAGAAGAACGCACAATTAACAGATATAATCCACTGCCCCCCCCCCCCCCCCATAGCCTTAGTTGCTACCGCAGTAATTCACAACTCAATCCAACCAAATACACTGTCAAATTCCAAAATCGAAACTCATGAACAAATCTTATTTATATCTCAAATTCCAAATTTGATTAAACTGCATTCAGCTAATACATAGATATCAGTATCAGGGCCGTTGCCAAATTAGATCGCGCCCTGAGGCAAACAATTAAATATCGCCCCTGATGGATTATAAGGCCAAAATATAAAAAAATCTCCAATTGCTAATTTGTTTTTATTAGAAGAGAAACATTAACACAAAATGATTACATAATAATATTAATTAAATGTTTGCTCTACGGGGATATCGCACAATAAATCTGTTTATAAGCTCTTCTAAATTTAAATTATAAGCTATCCGCCTCTATCGATATAGTTGCTATACCAACCAATCTTTCTTGGGTCATTGCTGTTCGCAAATAATTTTTAATCAGTTTAAGCTTGGAAAAACTTTCCGCACTTGCTACGCTAACAGGAATTGTTAACGTAACAAGTGCGGCGCTTACCGCAATATGGCTGAGCTAGCGCACTTATTAAGCCGCGCCGTGAGGCAGGCTGTCTCTATGCTACACCCTGTCGACGGTACTGATCAGTATATATATAATTTTGAAACATTCTACATTTCAACCATTACAAGCATTCTACATTTTGTGTTTCATAAAATGATAAAATGAGAAAAAAATTGCAATAGTGTGAACAATTTTTGCCAGGATTCATGAAAGAATTTTTGTAAACATTTTGAAGACGTGAAGAAAGTTATCTTGCATTTTTGAGATTTGTATTGTGAATAGAAACTTTTTCAGGGTTTCATTTTATTTATTTATTTTTATGGAATCACTGCAGGTTATCTTTCGTTATAGCTTCCATCCCCCTCCCCCCCAAAAAAAAGAATGCCGGAATTTGAGTTTTTTTTTTTTTTCCACCTCCGTACTGCAGCTGGAACAACGGAACAATGCACCTTCGAATGAAAAATACCTGAGTTCGATTTTCGTCATGACAATAAACATTTATATGCACTTTTTTCAGTCGAAATTGAGTTAGCCGATGTCACATGAAATCAGCAGAGTGTCTGACATAGTACTTTGACTTGTAGATTATGTAGGTAGCGTAGACTGTTGGCGATGGATCCTTGAATTCTATGGAGATGTCGCGTAAGAATAATAATAATAATAATAATAAAAATCAGCTAACGCCTTTTTATTCCCATATATATAGGGAGTAGGCGAGGCCGATTTTAGCCCTGTCTAACTTTTGGAGACTGAGTGGGCAGTTCAATCTCCACTGGTACCCAGTCAGAGATAGCGGGCTCAAGGCTAATTAAGCGGCACGCAGTGAAAAGTGACGGCTCAAGCCTTCTCGTGGTTTCGAGATTTGTGTTGTGAATAGAAACTTTCTCAAGGTTTCATTTTATTTATTTATTTTTATGGAATCACCGCAGGTTATCTTTCGTTATAGCTTCCATTCCCCCCCCCCCCAAAAAAAAACCTTAACCGTAACATTCGTATTTATTGTCTGAAATAATGTGGGTTCTACGGTCGATTTTCTTGAGTTTACGGGACGAAAAACTCGAGTTTCCGGGGGGAGGAAAAAAGCCGCTTGCGCGTGCCAGAGATCGACAAACTCGGGAACCGGTCGAAAAATGGCTTAGAAAAATTTCCTCTAGTCGCCGACTAGCCTCGAAATCAAGTCTTCCTTCGTGCGGCCAAAAGCTGGGTGTGCAAACGCCACATCCACTAAGCTACAGTAGTCATAGCAATACTAGTAATAACAAATTCCAAATACTGAATTTCACAAAAAAAAAAAAAAAAAAAAAAAAATCAGCACGTCTAGATCACGAAATTACTTGTGCATGGACGGACAGATGAAGAAAAGGGGAACATATTTTATATTTTTATGAAAATTACCTAAAAATAAATCTTCTCTAGACTAGTTTTGAATTAAGATTGATATTATAGCTCATTAACCAGTTTGCGAATGTGAAACTCAAAATACAACTTAATACCAATATGTATGTATCTATTTATGCATATGACGAAATGTATGGCGTGGTGAAAAGCACTTACAATAGTTTATATTTCTGAAATTATGAAACTTCGAAAAGTTTCAGATATTTCAGTCGTTTTTACGATGTGCCCGCGACAAATTTATACTCGAATCGCTCTATCGAATGGTGATTCTTTTATCTCTTTTCGAATTTAAAAAAAAAAAAAAAAGTCTCTTATTAGAAAAAAAAACAAAAAAAAAACGATCCAAGTACTGTTTATAAAGGCAGGAAATCAGCTGCAATTTAGCAATTACTATTTTACTGATATTATTTTTAATAATTAGTGATATTCTTTGAGATAGGAATATATGTTTCCATGGCATGTGTAGTTCTGTGAAAATGGCGTTTGTACTCATAGTGCAAGGCCGGAAGAAAAATCGATTCTAGTCGCTGACTAGGAACTTTTGCCTGTCTTCTTCTTCTTCCTCTTCCTTCTTCCCCCCCCCCCCCCCAACCTGTTCCTGAGTTATCGATTTTTGGCAAGGGAAAGTAGTTTATATATATATTATACAATGAAACCTGTGGAGAATTCATGACTAAATAAACACACGTAATAACCACACTAAATAAGACACCACACAAGAAATCTAAGAGTAAAGGAAACTTTAGAATAATCATGATTCTGACTAAACAAACACACATAATAACCACAGTGATAAATTTTAATAAGTAAATATTTCATCCTAAGTATCTTAGGACATCGTCAGTACAGTTAATTCAAACAATACTAGGAATAACATACAGTTAGGGCCCATGATTACAATGGAATCCCAATATGTGTATATATATATATATATATAATGTTAAAAATACTAAGCAATTTTAAACCTGGTTTTACTCCATATCCCAAGTAAGCAAACAGACAAACAAGTCAAGTTTGCGCCTGCAAGTGATGCAAGACTAGCTGATCCTACAGGTAGTGCAAGACCAAGGCAACTCGTGGTAAAGGTGGCATAAGCTCTGATCACTGATCTTAATATTTACCCTTAATGCTAAAACACATCTCCAAGAAGGGGATGCATGATGTTTTGTATTAAAGGCAGGAGGCCACTACCCAGCCAGGTTTCGACCTTTATTGAGGTCTCATCAATGGGAGCTAGGCTAGAAATACCAAGATTTAGTAATACAGAGCTTATAAGTATAGAGCTTATAATTTTACCAGAACAAGTTGCCATAAGGTGAAGAGATCAGTGATCAGAGCTTATGCCACCTTTACCACGAGTTGCCTTGGTCTTGCACTACCTGTAGGATCAGCTAGTCTTGCATCACTTGCAGGCGCAAACTTGATTTGTTTGTCTGTTTGCTTACTTGGGATATGGAGTAAAACTAGGTTTAAAATTGCTTGGTATTTTTAACATTTATTATACCCAAGGTAAAATACTTTCTACATATATATATATTTTTTTTACGCAATTTTGGTAAAGTGGGAACTTGTCATCACTATCTCCCCTCAGAAATTAGGAATTATTTCCACACTAGCTCATCGGGCGAGATCCTTGTTGTCAGAAGAAGAGGAACTTCAACAAGAATTTAGTTACCTCAAAAGAACTTTCTTAAATAACTGTTATTCTCCTAAAAATATCTATAATCGTCTTAGTCTACGTAATCAACATAATAATGAAGATAACTCAAATCAAACAACCAACATCTCCTTACCGTATATAAGTTCTATTTCTCCTAAAACTAGCGAAAATCTTGAAGAAATTTAATGTTAAAACATATTTCTCCACCTTTCCAAAACTCCAATCTTACCTCAGTCAACCTAAAGTAAAACACAACCTCTTCAGTTCCCGGGAGTATACAAAAGAGAACCATATTATGGCCAGACAAAAAAGTCCATCTCTCCACCTCGAAGAACACCAACGTGACATTTCTTATAATAGAGTCCATGCTAGTGCCCTATCCGGCCACGTATTATTCTCAGCCAATACCAATGTTGAAGGACGACAACATCAAATAGACAGGAACTCAACTTCAAACATCCATAAATGCTCCGATGAATTAGAAAGACATCTTGGAATCCAAAGAAATAGCTCTCGACCCTGCCCATCTAAACAGCAATCTCGGTTACAGCATGCCCGATCGCCATAACGCTGTAATCCAGTTTGCACTCACATCATTCACACGCACAGTGCTTCACGCCAGAACTAACGCTCGGACTCAATTTCAAACACAACTATTACTTCTAAACTCTGTTTTGTCTCAAGTACAATATAATTTTAAGATGTTGTTTCCTCCATGGTACTGTATTCACCTGACGAAGTCGTCATTTCCGATGAAACTAGTATTGAAACCTTATTAAATCTCTTGTATTTTTTTCTCGGTGTTTAAGTCAGTTAATAATTTTAAACATATATATATATATATATATATGTTTAAAATTATAATCACACACACACACACACACACACACACACACGTGTGTGTGTGTGTGTGTGTGTGTGTGTGTGTGTGTGTCGGCCTGACTGACCGAGTGGTTAGCTTATCCGCTCTTCAGCCAAGAAGCTGCTGGTTCGAATTCAGCGTAGGCATGGATGTTTGTGATTGTATTTTCCCAATACGGACTGAATCACCATGGAAGTAGTAGACCCAAAACCTCCCGTAATAGGAGAGGCCTTTACCCTGCAGTAGGTATAAAAATAGGCTGTCAATATATATATATATATATATATATTATCATAATTTATTTTTACTCGGTGGGAAATATTATTAAAAGGTTTTAATGACTGATACCGAGAGATAAAAAGATGACATGATATATTTGAAAAGATACTACTACTTTACTAGTTTCGTTGAATTGATCAACATCTTCAGGTATCACAATCAAAGAAATATATAAAGAATTACAGAGACTTAAATTGCATTAACAATTTAAGTACAAAAAGACAGTAGGGTGTTTGAAAACAAAATGCGAGCTTCAGTTCCAAATAAACGTAGCCTACTCGCTGTCGCGATGCGCAAATACGGAACAGAGGCAACGTGTGCGTCAGAGAGATTGAAATTTAGGCTGTTGTTGATATCGGAAGAATCTAGAGAAATTTCTCTGGATTCGACAATCTTTCTCTCGAGCTCATCATAGCACACATGGATGTTAGAAGTTTGAGTCCAGCTCACAATGTGTTGTGGCCTTCATCCGAGTTAACTGAAAAGAGAACGTGGCTAGAGAGAGCGCTAGCTCTAGTCCTGTTATAGGAGATATTTCTATGGTGTTCTTCCAAACGTAGAAGGACGGATTTAGCAGTCTGGCCATAGTATCGCTTTCCACAATCATATAAAATCTTGTACACTCCTGAAAACTGAGTTGGAAGATGTTTCTCTTCAGGATTACTAAGTATTGAATGACGTTGTAGGAGCGTAGTGAAGCAAGTTCTGAAGTTAAACTTCTTGAGAATGTTTGCCAGTTTTGGTGAAAGAGAGCTGATGTAAGGCAAAGAGATGAATGCTCTGCGGGAAGAGGGATCTTCAGAAGTAGTTGAGTGACTGGGGGGAAGAAATGTGTCAATTTTGTCAGGAGAGAAACCATTATTAATAAAAGTTTTTTTAAGAAAAAGGAGTTCGTTTTCAATTTCTGCTTCTGTAAGTAAAGATTTAGCTCGGTGAGCTAAGGTGGAAATAATACCAAGTATTTGTGAGAGTACTGATGGGAGGAAGCATGAAGGTATATATTAGTATGAGTAGGCTTTCTAAAAATTGAGATTTTAATACTCTCAGCACATCTGGTAAGTTTCAGGTGTAGAAAGCGGAGGCAGACATGGGATTCCAGTTCGAAGGTAAAAGAGATTTTTTCATGACATTTGTTTAGGTGGTCTAAAAATAAATTGAGGTTGTTGACACCATCTTCTCAGATGTGGAAAATATCATCAATATAACGATACCAAAATGTTGGTTTAAGGGGGAAGGAGTTAATTGCTTTTTCTTCAAAATCGTTGAGAAATATATCTGCGAGAATCGGAGAGAGTGAGCTGCCCATGGCTAGACCTGAGTTTTGTAAGTAGGTATTGTCATATTTGAAGTATCCTGACTTTATGCAATGGGAGAGTAAAGCAAAGAGTTTTTTTGATAATTTGTTCTTGGGAAGATCGAGGACTTCTTGAGCAGGCACATTTGTAAAGAAAGAAACAATATCGAAACTGGCCATTAAATCTGTTTTTTTAAGTTTAATATCCTTGATTTTTGAAACAAAATCTGCAGAGTTTTTAATATGTGAAGAGGAAATTCCAGAAAGTTTTCTTAGAAAACTCGCGAGATATTTGGAGAGGTTGTAGGTATGAGAGTGTATGCCCTCGACTATAGGTCTGAGTGGGCAGTTTGTTTCGTGAATCTTGTGGAGACCATACAGTCGAGAAAGATGAATGTTTCTTTGTTACTCCAAGGTGGTTTTTAATAAGTTATTAGTTCTATTGTGTAGTTCAATCGTAGGGTCACTATTAATTTCTGCGTAAGTATCACTGTTTAAAAGTTCCAAGATTTTATTATGGTAATCAGGCTTGTCTAAGATGACAGTCGCATTCCCTTTGTCAGCCGGAAGAATAACGATGTTATTATTATATTTTAAGGACTTAATAGCTGCTCTTTCAGAGTAAGAAATGTTGTCTGGTGGAGGTCTAGCTTTATTTATGGTGAAAATGGCTTCCATACGGAGGAGGTTGGCTTCTTTGTTTGGTAATAAATATGCTGCAATTTCTATCTTTGTTAAGAGATGTTCTTTAGGAATCGATGTACGAGCAGTGACAAATTTCAGACCTTTATCAAGTATGCTTTCTTCTGCCAAAGATAGTTGATGGGAAGACTTATTGATAACGGTTTTAAATAGGTAGAGTCGAAATGAGAAGTTTTGCTATCCTGTATATATTTAAGAGAATCATATTTTCTAATAAGGTTGATTTTATTTAAATTCTGTATTTTAGAAACTTTAAGAGTGCTAATTTCTTTTAAATGTTCCAGGATGAACTGTCTTGAGAATGAGATAAGCGGATTTCATGATAGGTCTTCTTAGAGAAATATGCGGAAAGACAACGTTTGGTATCACAAATGCGTTCTGATAAAAGATCCACTTTTGCTCTCCTGTAAATCCTTTCAACTCTATCGGTTTTTATGGATTCTTTAAAATTAAGGAAGCGTAGAATAATAGAATTGCACTTACATCTTTTGAGAAATACAAGTCTGTTGATGTATAATCCAATCGCTCCGAGATTCTTTTGATATTCGTTGACCAGTGAATTTAATTCCTCATCATCAGGAAAATAGATCTTATCATATTTTTTTTACTCGGTGGGAAATATTATTAAAAGGTTTTAATGACTGATATCGAGAGATAAAAAGATGATATGGTATATTTGAAAAGATACTATTACTTTACTAGTTTCGTTGAATTGATCAACATCTTCAGGTATCACAATCAAAGAAATATATAAAGAATTACACAGCCTTAAATGCATTAACAGAACAAGTAAGACAGTAGCGTGTTTGAAAACAAAATGGCAGCTTGAGTTCCAAATAAACGTAGCCTACGCGCTATCGCGAGTGCGCCAGTACTGAACAGAGACAACGTGTGCGTCAGAGAGATTGGAAGAGAGATATGGGAAGAATCAAGAGAAATTTTTCTAGATTCTACAATCTTTCGCTCGAGCTCATCATAGCACACATGGATGTTAGAAGTTTGAGTCCAGTTCACAATGTGTTGGCAGCCTTCATCCTAGTTAACTGAAAAGAGAACGTGGCTAGAGAGAGCGCTGGCTCTAGTCCTGTTATAGGAGATATCTCTACGGTGTTCTGTTGGCAGGATGGATTTAGCAGTCTGGATATATTATGGCTTTCCACAATCACATAAAACCTTGTACACTCCTGGACACTGAGTTGGAAGATGTTTCTCTTTAGGTTTACTAAGTATTGAACGAGGTTTTGGGAACGTAGTGAAGCAAGTTCTGAAGTTAAACTTCTTGAGAATGTTTGCCAGTTTTGATGAAAGAGTGCTGGTGTAAGGCAAAGAGATGAAGGCTCTGGGGGAAGAGGGATATTCAGAAGTAGTTAAGTGACTGGGGGAAAGAACTTTGTCAATTTTCTTAGGAGAGAAACCATTATTAATAAAAGTGTTTTTTTAAGAAAAAGGAGTTCATTTTCTGTAAGTAAAGATTTCGCTCGTGAGCTAAGGTGGAAATGATACCAAATTTTTGGGGATGTTGTGATGGGAAAACTAGCAAAATTTCTCAAGACGTTTAACTTCAGAACTTGCTTCACTACGCTCTCAAAACTTCGTTCAATACTTAATAAACCTAAAGAGAAACATCTTCCAACTCAGTGTCCAGGAGTGTACAAGATTTTATGGGATTGTGGAAAGATGTACTATGGCCAGACTGCTATATCCATCCTTGTACGTTTGGAAGAACACCGTAGAGATATCTCCTATAACAGGACTAGATCCAGCGCTCCCTCTAGCCACGTTCTCTTTTCAGCTAACTCAGATGAAGGCCACCAACACATTGTGAATTGGACTCAAACTTCTAACATCCATGTGTGCTATGATGAGATCAAAGAAAGATTGTCGAATCTAGAGGAATTTCTCTAGATTCTTCCGATATCAACAACAGCCTAAATTTCAATCTCTCTGACGCACACGTTGCGTCTGTTCAGTATTGGCGCACTAGCGACAGCGCGTAGGCTACGTTTGTTTGGAACTCAAGCTCGCATTTTGTTTTCAAACACCCTACTGTCTTTTTGTACTTAAATTGTTAATGCAATTCAAGTCTCTGTAATTCTTTATATATTTCTTACATTGTGATACCTGAAGATGTTGATCAATTCAACGAAACTAGTAAACTAATAGTATCTTTTCAAATATACCATGTCATCTTTTTATCTCTCGGTATCAGTCATTAAACCTTTTAATAATATTTCCCACCGTAAAAATGAATTATGATAATATCTACTTTCCTGATGATGAGGAATTAAATACACTGGTCAACAAATATCTGAAGAATCTCAGAGCGATTGGATTATACATCAACCGACTTGTATTTCTCAAAAGATGTAAGTGCAATTCTATTATTCCACGCTTCCTTAATTTTAAAGAATCCATAAAAACCGATAGAGCTGAAAGGATTTACAGGAGAGCAAAAGTGGATCTTTTATCAGAACGCATTCGTGATACCAAACGTTGTCTTTCCGCATATTTCTCTAAGAAGACCTATCATGAAACTCGTTTATCTTATTCTCAAGACAGTTCATCCTGGAACATTTAAATGAAATTAGCACTCTTAAAGTTTCTAAAATACAGAATTTAAATAAAATCAACCTTATTAGAAAATACGATATTCTTAAATATATACAGGATAGCAAAACTTCTCATTTCGACTCTACGTATTTAAAAGAGTTGTTATCAATAAGTCTTCCCATCAACTATCTTTGGCAGAAAAAAGCATACTTGCTAAAGGTCTCAACTTTGTCACTGCTCGTACATCGATTCCTAAAGAACATCTCTTAACAAAGATAGAAATGGCAGCATCTATATTACTAAACAAAGAAGCCAACCTCCTCCGTATTGAAGCCATTTTCACCATAAATAAAGCTAGACTTCCACCAGACAACATTTCTTACTCTGAAAGAGCAGCTATTAAGTCCTTAAAATATAATAATAACATCGCTATTCTTCCGGCTGACAAAGGGAATGGACTATCATCTTAGACAAGTCTGATTACCATAATAAAATCTTTGAACTTTTAAACAATGATACTTACTCAGAAATTAATAGTGACCCTACGATTGAACTACACAATAGAACTAATAATTTATTAAAACCACCTTGGAGTTATAAAGAAACATTCATCTTTCTCTTAGGTCATTTCATCCCTTGATCTTTTGATTAGATGGTCTCCCCAAGATTCACAAAAAAACTGCCCACTCAGACCTATAGTTGAGAGCATACACTCTCCTACCTACAACCTCTCCAAATATCTCGCGAGTTTCTAAGAAATCTTTCTGGAATTTCCTCTTCACATATTAAAAACTCCGAAGATTTTGTTTCAAAAATCAAGGATATTAAACTTAATAAAACAGATTTAATTGCCAGTTTCGATATTGCTTCTCTCTTTACAAATGTGCCTGGTCTGCTCAAAAAGTCTTCGATCTTCTCAAGAACAAATTATCGAAAAAACTCTTTGCTTTACTCTCCCATTGCATAAAGTCAGGATAGTTCAAATATGACAATAAGATCTACTTACAAAACTCAGGTCTAGCCATGGGCAGCCCACTTTCTCCGATTCTCACAGATATATATCTCAACGATTTTGAAGAAAAAGCTATTAACTCTTTCCACCTTAAACCAAAATTCCGGTATCGCTATGTTGATGATAATTTCCTCATCTGGGAAGATGGTGTCAACAACCTCAGTTTATTTTTAGACCACCTAAACAAATGTCATGAAAAAGGTTTTTAACCTTCGAACTGGAATCCCATTACTGCCTCCGCTTTCTAGATCTGAAACTTACCAGATGTGCTAAGAGTATTAAAATCTCAATTTTTAGAAAGCCTACTCATACTGATAGATACCTTCATGCTTCCTCCCATCACTACCCACCACGAAAATTTGGTATTATTTCCACCTTAGTTCACCGAGCCAAACCTTTACTTACAGAAAGAGCAGAAATTGAAAATGAACTCCTTTTTCTTAAAAAAAACTTTTATTAATAATGGTTTCTCTCCTGACAAAATTGACACATTTCTTTCCCCAGAGCCTTCATCTGTTTGCCTTACATCAGCTCTCTTTCACCAAAACTGGCAAACATTCTCAAGAAGTTTAACTTCATAACTTGCTTCACTACGCTCCCAAAACTTCGTTCAATACTTAGTAAACCTAAAGAGAAACATCTTCCAACTCAGTGTCCAGGAGTGTACAAGATTTTATATGATTGTGGAAAGATGTACTATTGCCAGACTGCTAAATACATCTTTGTACGTTTGGAAGAACACCGTAGAGATATTTCCTATAACAGGACTAGAGCCAGCACTCTCTCTAACCACGTTCTCTTTTCAGTTAACTCAGACGAAGGCCGCCAACACATTGTGAACTGGACTCAAACTTCTAACATCCATGTGTGCTATGATTAGTTCGAGAGAAAGATAGTCGAATCTAGCGAAATTTCTCTAGATTCTTCCCATATCAACAACAGCTTAAGTTTCAATCTCTTTGACGCACGTTCAGTATTGGCGCACTCGCGACAGCGCATAGGCTACGTTTATTTGCAACTGAAGCTCCCATTTTGTTTTCAAACACCCTACTGTCTTTTTGTTCTTGTTCTGTTAATGCAATTTAAGTCTCTATAATTCTTTATATATTTCTTTGATTGTGATACCTATAGATGTTGATCAATTCAATGAAACTTGTTTAATATATATATATATATATATATATATTAAACAACAATTTGAGTTATAACATCCCAGATAGCCATGCTGCAGTTATTCAATATTGGCGTTCACGTGAGCCTGCACGCACACGTGCAATAAACAATGGCACGCCTGTTAGAACAACTTGAAAAAATACAACGTTTTTTATGTATCAATTATGTGTGGCAATTTTTACCTGTAATTTTCAGTTTGTTTTGATACTTCAATGTTTATTACTATTCTTGTCCTTTAAGAATACCTGAGGAAGGCTGTTATAATCCGAAACTAGTCTTATTATTTTTATTAAAATCTTTATAAGTTATCTCGGTTTTTAGTCATTAAATCTATGTTTTTAAAATGCATCACAACAACCGAGTAAAAGCCGATTATCACACACACACATATATATATATATATATATTCATGAACATTGACTCGGTTACTGTGATACATTTTAGAAAAATATTTAATGACTAATAACAAACCGAGAATAAGTTAGAAAACTTTAATGATACAACTAGTTCCGGCTTATTGTGGCCTTCATAGGTAGAAGGAACAATAATAAAAGACTGAAGATATTAAGAAACCTGAGAAGCACAGGTTAATTGTATTACATAATTAAAAATAAAAAACTTTGTATTAAAATTCCTGTTGTTCTATTTACATGCCATTGTTTATTGTATGCGTGGTAGTAGACTCTCGAGAATGCCAGTATTGAACAACAGCAGTATGGCTCTTAGCTCAAATTACTGTTTAAATGTTCAGGATTAAGGACAATCTCTCTGGATTCCACTATCTTTCTTTCAAATTCATCCTTGCAACAAAAAATGTTTTCAGATCTATCCCAGGAGACTGAGTGGTCTTGAAAATTGTCATGAGGATGGTTAGAGAAGAGAACATGGCTGGATGAGGCTCTAGCATTTGATCTTTTATAGGGATGTCTCTTTTATGCTCCTCCATGCGAAGTTCAACAG
Organism: Typopeltis vanoorti; assembly: GCF_054136105.1. Lineage (NCBI taxonomy): Eukaryota > Metazoa > Arthropoda > Arachnida > Uropygi > Thelyphonidae > Typopeltis > Typopeltis vanoorti. Next base: position 69,037,529 of record NC_143552.1, on the reverse strand, counting down.
GTTTATTATTATGGCCGTAATAAGGAACATTACAGTCACACCATATTTTATATACGCCAGGATATTTTGGATTATGATGCTTTGGTTTAGGATGGCTTATAAGAGATCTAATTTTTTGGAGAATGGTGAATAACGTCCTGATGTACTTTTGAAGGACTTTTGCCAACTTTTGGGAGACCGAGCTGATGTATGGGATTGAGATGTTACCTTTAAACTGGATAGTTTCTGTATTGTGGTGCCTAGGAGGATCTATAAGAAATTTCTTAATTGTTCTTTTATGATATCAATTTTGTTCAAAAATATATGAGAGGTGATTAATTTCGTTTTGAAGCTCATCTGGATCGTTTAAAATAGAGCGAGCTCTGTGTCCTAAAGTGGAAATAGTTCCGAGTTTCTGTGGTGGAAAATGATGAGAAAGACTGTGTAGATATCTATTAGTATGCGTTGGTTTTCTGTACATAGAGATTCTAAATTTTCCAGAACAGCGTGAGAGTTTTATATCCAGGAGAGGAAAGGAGTTATCATGTTCTAGTTCTGCCGTGAATTTTATATTTGGATGCTGGTTATTTAGATGATGAAGAAAATTTGTGAGAGAGTTTTCACCATAACTCCATATAATAAAAACGTCATCAACATAACGTTTCCAAACTTTTGATTGAAATGAAGAGGAAGATATAGTTCTCGTTTCAAAGTCCTCTAGGAAAATATTCGCCAGAATTGGGGATAAAGGGTTCCCCATCGCCAAGCCCTGGTTCTGTTATTGATTTCGGAAGTAGCCAGATTGAACGCAATGCTTTAATAAACTAAACATTTTTTTTAGATAATTTATTCTTTAATAATATTAATACTTCTTCAGCTGGTACATTTGTGAATAATGAAATAATATCTAAACTGGCTATAATATCATCTTCGTTGATGGATAAATCTTTAATACTAGATACAAAATCTAAGGTGTTGTTGATGAACGATGAAGACTTATTGGAAAAAGACTTGAGTTATTTTGCAAGATATTTTGATAGTTTGTAGGTTGAAGAGTCAATACCCTCGACAATAGGTAGAAGAGGAGTGTTTTCCTTATGTATTCTTGGAACTCAATAGATACATGGTATAAGCGGATGAAGGGAGCGTAGAGAGAGAGAGATGTCACGAGGAAGTTCACTAGTATTTTGTAGTAAGTTGTTAGTACGGTTTTGTAGTTACCGAGTTGGATCATCCTGTAATATGGAATATGTGTCACTTTCAAGTAGTAGAAGCATCTTATTATGATATTCTTCAGTATCAAGGATGACTGTGGCATTACCTTTATCCGCCGGTAAAATTGTTATATTTCTGTTCTTTTTAGATTTCTAATAGCTTGTCGTTCCGCTGAAGAAATGTTATCTTGTGGAGGTTTTGCATTGTTAATGATAAAAATAGTTTCCATACGGAGAAGTTTAGCTAAATGAGTAGGCAGAAGTGAAGTAGCTTTTCCATTTTAGTAAGAAGAGATTGTTTTGGAATAAACCTTGGTGAAGAAATGAAATTAAGGCCTTTCCTAAGAATATCTTTTTTAGCATCTGTGAGAATATGGGAGGATTTGTTTATTACTACCTTGTGTGGATTAATGCGGTCTTTTGTAATATCAAATGCATTATGTACTCTCTTAGGATTTTCAAATTTCCTGATAAGAGTAATTTTATTATTGTTCTGTATCTGAGTTGCTATTGTTTCACTATTATAAATAAACTCATTAAAACTATCATTTTCCAGTAACTGTTCAAGTTTTTCAATTAAAGATCTTTTTTCGTTGAACAAATTATATATATATATATATATATATATAGAATGAAAAAACAACAAGGTTTAATATTAAGATACAACTAGTTTCGTTGAATGATTCAACATCTTCAGGTATCACAGGCAAAGAATTATTCAAAAAATGACAGAGACATGATAAAATTACATCAACAGATCTAGTAGTACATTTTAAAAACAGGAATGCGAGCGTGAGTTCTAAATTAAAGTTGACTACGTGCATGAGCTGCCACGAGTGCGCCAATACTGAACAGAGGCAATGTGTGCGTTAGAGAGATTGAAGCTAAGGCTGTTGTTAATATGGGATGAATCTACAGAGATTTCTCTAGATTCGATGATCTTTCTTTCGAGTTCATCTTAACATACGTGGATATTAGACGTTTTTGGCCAGTCTACGAATTGTTGGCAGCCTTCATCCGAGTTAATAGAGAAGAGAACGTGGCTAGAGAGAGCGCTGGCTCTAGTACTATTGTAGGAAATGTCTCTCTGGTGTTCTTCCATACACAAAAGGATGGATTTAGTTGTCTGGCCGTAATATGGTTTTCCACATTCACACAAAATCTTGTAGACTCCTGGATACTGGGTAGGGAGATGATTCAATTTAGGTTTACTTAGTATGGAGCGAGGTTTTGGAAACGAAGTGAAGCAAGTTCTAATGTTGAATTTCTTAAAAAATTTTGTTAGTTTTGGGGAGAGAGCTGACGTATGGCAATGAAATAAAAGCTTTTGTGGGAGAAGAATCTTCAGTAGCAGAAGAGAGAAAAAGAGAAAAGAGGAGAAAAAGAGAAAAGAGGAGAAAAAGAGGAAAGAGAAAAATTTATCAATCTGTTTAAGAGAGAAACTATTGTTGACAAAAGTCCTTTTAAGTAAATGGAGTTCAGTTTCAATTCCTGTTTCATCTGTAAGTCATGATCTGGCTCGATGTGCCAGGGTTGAAATAATACCAAATTTTTGCGGGGATAGTGATGGGAAGAAGCATGAAGGTATCTGTCTGTGTGAGTCGGTTTTCTAAAAATTGAGATTTTGATATTTTCAGCGCATCTCGTAAGTTTTAAGTCTAGAAAGGAGAGACAGTTGTTGGATTCCAGTTCGAAGGTAAAATTGATATTTTACTCTCTCACTGTGTAAATTCAGGATACTTCAAATTCGATAAAAAGATCTACAAACAAAACTAAGGATTGGCAACGGGCAGTCCGCTCTCTCCGATTCATATCTTAAGGATTTTGAAGAAAAGCTATTAATTCCTCTACTCTTAAACCAAAAATTTGGTATCGTTATATAGACGATATATTCCTCATCTGGGAACACGGTATCAACAATCTCAATTTGTTTCTAGACCACCTCAACAAATCTCAGGAAAATATGAAGTCATAGTTCGTCTGACAAGCAAGGTTACAAGAGACAATCTGATATATTATTATTATTATTATTATTATTATTATTATTATTATTATTATTATTATTATTATTATTATTATTATTATTATTATTATTACGGGCAACTATGTACATTTATATTTAAAAAAATCACTGTAATCTACATTTGTATTGAACAGAAAATGTAATAGTATACCTTATTGTATATAGGAAAATACTCTGTAAGATGATAAAAATAAAATATCACATATCACATTAACTGCTAGGAGTCCTTAGACTCATTGAGGGAGGCCCTAAATATCATATCAAGAACAACTATTTGGCATCCACACAGTAACTATCATGCTTTGCTTTGAACTCACTCACAGTCATGGCACCCATAACAAACTCTGGCAGCTTATTCCAATCATTCACCACTCTCCAAGCAAAAAACCTAGTTCTAACACCCTTGCTAACTACACTCTTGCTCAGTTTCCATGGATTTCCCCTAGTTGTCCCATCACCAGACCTGTTCTGAAAAATTTCCTCTGAATTAATCTTGTAAAAACACTTCAGTAATTTGAATGTCTCAATGATATTACCCATCCTGCCTATCAACCAATTTCTGTAACCCACAGATCTTCAACCTGTTCTCGTAAGGTTCATTCCATAGACTAGTTATCATCTTGGTCACTCGCCACTGGATCCTCTCTACCTCCTCCTCATCAAGAAGAAACCCAGTGGCCCAGATCTGGGCACAGTAGTCTCAAGATGGGGGTCTTATTAAGGCATGAAAAAGAGGAACAATAACTTGCTTATCTCTGCTTGTCAAAGTATTCTTCAGTAACTGAGTGATCTGATGAGCTGATTTAGCCACTTTTGCTATGTGCCCCCTCAACTTCAACTCCTTATCTATCAACAAACCCAAATCTCCGGCTTCGTCAATCTCCTGGAGTACAGTTCCATCAATCTGATATATTGCTGCTAATTTTTTCACCCCAAAATGCATAATCTTACTTTGCTGCATTAAACTGACATCCATTCTCATTAGCTCAGACTCCCAATCTATCCAAATCATCCTGCAAAATTTTGACATCAGGTGCATTCACTATTACTCTACCCAACTTTGCATCATCAGCAAATAAATGAACAGTTCCTCTCAGATCCTTTCCTATATCATTAATGAAGAAATTAAATAGCAGGTCTAAGAACAGAACCCTGCTGCAAACCACTAGTAACAGGCCTTCTTTTGGACTCCATTCCTGAATAAACTACTCTCTGATATCTCTCCATCAACCACCCTCCTATCCATCTCATTGAGAGATGATCTCACCAATCCTATATCCATCCCCATATGCTGCAGTTTACTGATTAGAATTCCATGTGGTATCCTGTCAAAGTCCTTAGCAAAGTCCAACAATATCACTGTAAATCCATTACCTTATCCAGTTTAGCCATCACTGTATTATAAAACGTGAGCAAGTTACTGAGGCATGATCTACCCTTCACAAAACCATGCTGTCCTCCATACATTATCCCATTTTCATCTATTCATTCCTGTATTTTGTTCTTGACTAATATCTCCAAAACCTTGACAACGATTCCCGATACGCTGATCGGTCGGTAATTTGAAACAGCAGTCTTGTAACCTCCTTTATGCAATGGAACTGTTTTCCCCTCTTTGCACCCCCTCGGGACTAACCCACAGCTGAGACTAGACTTAAATTAAACAATATGGTCAAGGGAACTGACAATTGCTTTGCCGCTTCACGCAAGACTATAGCTGAGAACTCAACCAAGAAACTCATATGATAACTCTTGCTGATGCCAATGCACTAGCAAAAGCTAAACTAATTCCATTGAAATCAGTGATACAACATCAAATTCCCGAGATCAATGCTGACAGAAGGACCTCCACCACGATAGCAAGACTACGAACAGGACATTATAGAGGAACGAAGATCAATACAGATGATACGAGAACATATAGAAACTGCAACGACTGCCCCAATACTGAACTGACACCACTCACATCTTTACCTGTCCAGCAATTACAGCAGCCTTGCAAGAAATAGATCCTAAGCCTGAACAACAGCTCTATACAAACAAAATCACAGACATAACCAAAGCAGTACAAAGAGCACACGGAAACATCTAAGACTCTTCAAAGGACAAGACAACAACAACAACAACCATCCAATCCCACAGATGTATTTACATTAAGGTTCAGTAATATACTATTCACCTCGATTTCATTCACTTCAATTCCTGTATCAGCCATTCGTTCTCTCATTCCTGAAATATCACAGCCTCGATGATATACTCTTGCAAAGTGCTCGCTTAGTAATCATACTATTTCAGCTGATTCAGTTACTTCCCTACCATCAGCATTCCTTAAAATCATTTTGTCGTATACATTTTTTCTTTTACTTGAAGCATATCGAAAGAACTGTTTGGGATTCACTTTAGCTTGCATTGCTAATTTCCTTTCATAATCTGCTTTTGCTTTTCTTACCACTAGTTACCCTTATGGCCTGCACTTTGTACCGTTCGTGTGTGCCTGTAGGTCACCTTTCTCCTTAAATGTCATCTACAATTGTTTCTTTTTTTGCAACTCAAGCTTAATGATGTTATTCATCCATTTAACTCCCACTTGATTTACTCTCCGGACTCTAGGTATGCAGTCAGCCATTACCTTTTTGAAATGCTCCTTTAGCACTTCCTATTCACTATCAACATCCAGCCCTTGCAGTTTAACATGCTATGGCAATCAAAGCAATCTCCTAAACTTGTCATACTTACCAGCCCTGTAATTCTACAGGTACCCTGTCTAAATTTAAATTAATTTATAATAGAGGAAGATAAATCAGAAATTATAGTACATGTGAAAATAATATTAAAAGAAGGATAGTCATGGGATAAAAGCTATGCTAAACCTGACAAAAACTATGAAAGATAAAGATGTGCAGGACTGTACTTATACACATACGCATGAGGGATTAGCTGGGGCCTCCGAAAAATTAGGGCCAATTTAAGGGCCAGAAACTACGAGAAAGGTGCACCAGAGCACTCTAACGCCTCGTTCCCCGCCCGCCTGTAAAAGTGTAAATACTGCCCTGGAGACGTGAGTAAGGACACTAAAGTTAGAATTGTGTAGCTCAGTGGAAATAATGTTTACATTCCTTAGCGCTAAACCACCCGAAGAAAGACTGTGACGAGTTTGATGCCGACTAGAGGAACTTTTTCCAAGCCTTTTTTCTACCGGTTCCCGAGATAGTCGACTCTGCCATGGGAAAGTGTGTTTTTCGTCCCGTATACTTAAGAAAATCGACAGTAGAACCTACTATTTTCAGAGATTAAAAATATTGTATTAAGCTTAGATACAACGAGATGGCGACACGTTAGCCATCTCTTCTCTGCGTGCCGCTTAATTGATGACAGCTAGTAGCCAATCAAAGATAGCTGGCCCAAGGGAGATTGAATTGCCCAGTCAGTCTCCAAAAGTTAGATAGGACTAAAACGGCCTCTCCTCCTCCCTGTACGAGAATAAAAGGCTTTAGCTGATATTTTTTATTTTATGGTATTTTCGGTAGTGATGTATGGATGTGAAGTCTGGATTATTAAGAAGGACAGAAAGTGAGTTGAGTAATTTGAAATATGACTGTGGAGAAGACTATTAAAAATTCAATTGACTGCAAGAATGGCCATTAAAAGTGTTTTAGAAAGTATAAAGACAGAATGCTCCTTGGAGGCAATGTTTGCTAAACAGAAACGGATGTATTTTGACATGTTGTGCGAGTTGATGAATCATTGGAAAAGGCAGTTATGTTGGAAGATTGAGAGAATGAGAAGAAGAGGAAGGTTACAAAAGAGCTGAGTGAACAACATAAAAGAACTTACAATTGCTGAAAGAAAGGACAAGAGGCCAAGTGAGATGGAGCCTTTGTTCACAAGATCATCAAGATTCAAAAAAAACAACTGGATGGCACATAATAACAAAGGGATATATAGTGAAGTACAAAAAAAAAATGATTGATCAACTGAAGCGCCAGCTTCGAACAGTGTCATGGCTTGAGAAACTGTCAGGGAAACGTGTTATCACTCAGCATGGTCAGTGGATGTTTGAAGAAAGCAGTATAAGACCAAAAGTATAGGTACAATTTTAGTGACGTTCCAAAACTAAATATGGGAATAGACAACAGAATTGGTAAAGCTGGTATGGTAGGAAGCCCAATGTATAAATTTATATGGAATGAGAGAAATTAGTCAAAATACTAGACTAGCTGCATACAGATGGCCTGGTTAGTTAGCATATCCGCTCTCCAGCCAAAAGTCTGTAGGTTCGAATCCTGCCATGGCATGAATGTTTGTGATTGTCTTTCTCCTTCATACACTTATTCATACAAATGTATAAACACTCTTCCAAGATGAATTGGGTCACCATGGGAGAAGTAGACCCCAAAACCTTCAGTAATAGAAGAGGTCTTTACCCAACAGTGGGGAATATACAGGCTTATAAAAAAAGCTGCATACAAGAAGTGTTTAAATTAATTTCAATTTATGGATCAGAGCTGGATTAGAAATAAATGGAACTTGTTCAATTTTTATTAAAAATATAAGGTTGACATTCCTTTATTTTCTAACCAAGTGAAGAAAGTTTTCAAACTTTAATGCACCCTCTTCCTTGCTTCAATTGCCATGGAATTCTCAGGGATTATGTTCCAAATTTGGTTTGAAATTGTTGAACTATGTAACCTTTTGTTTACTATTGGTACAGTAATTGGATACACAGTAATATACAGTAATTAGATTTGAATTTGCTGATGGTTGTTTTAGATTCATTGTGTGCTTCAGTATAGAGTATGACGCTGTGGGTTCTTGCTACAAGCAATTTGCATTATTTTAGTTTTTTCTCTCCCCTTCAACTGCTTTTATACAGCTTCTGTTGAACAAGAACTTGGAAAGTGGACCAGAATGTTTTAGATTCATTGTGTGCTTCAGTATAGAGTATGACGCTGTGGGTTCTTGCTACAAGCAATTTGCATTATTTTAGTTTTTTCTCTCCCCTTCAACTGCTTTTATACAGCTTCTGTTGAACAAGAACTTGGAAAGTGGACCAGAATTTGGGGAAAAATTGGGTGACGAAGGCCTTCCTGCCAGAAAGGATAATTTATAAATCTCGCTCAGTGTGGGTACCCGATCAGAAAACGAAACAACATTTCAGAAATCATCCCACTTGATTCCTTTGTAGTGCTAAAAAACATGAGATTGGGTGTGGTTGGCAAATTTGATTAAGCATATTGAGAAAGTGAAGAGGTTTATTAGAAATTCGAATAGGTAGATGTAAGATTTGTTTTACGTCATTCATTATAGAAAAAACTTCCCCATCACGTCCAGCTTGATTGGTAATGTTGCAAAATGGGGTTCAGTTGGATTTGAGGATTTCAAAGTCACCCAGGAAGATTAATTCACCATTTTGGATAGCTAGATTTCAAATTTCGCGCTTCATGGGTAGGGAGGTGAAGATGTAAGAGTGCTTTACGTAGTTTGGAGAGCACTAAACGCTGTATAGGATAGCATGAATCTTTATGATGGCTTTACAACTGAAGTTAAGTTGGCCAGCCTCATATAGTGTAGAAAGGAGTTTCTCTCCCAGAAACTAGAGGTACCATCCGCCATTGAAAGAAGCATGAGAATACACGCACTTAAACAGTCATAGTTTATTAAACTTCATGCTTTATTTGCTTATCTGCTTCTCTTAAGTTAACCCTAGTCAATCATTTAGACTATAGGTGGCCAGCAACAGGCCCGTAACGTGATTTTGTGCGGCGCGCGGCAGGATAAAAACTATATTAAATTATATGTATTATTAATTTAGCTATTGGTTTCGACTGCAGATTTTCTGATTGATATACTAGTTATAGTTATTTCTGATGACGGAAAAAATTTATATTCTCAACAGGGAATCAAAATAGCTTTAAAAGATTACTCAATTTATAAAAGCTACTGCTTCTCTGTGCGAATTGTAGTAGTGGGAGTTATTTTTTTAGCATATGGCTCACACATGAAAAGTTACATTACATTAATCCTTAATATATATGAACATAGTAATAGACATATGTACAATAAGAAGACATAATACAGTCATAAAAGAGACACTCAAGAATCAAGAATAGGCTACAACTGAATGTCTAGGTTGATTATCCAGTCGACTGCACTTGATGTAACATGGATGAAGTCTGACAGGTTTCCACTGTATGCACTAGGACACATTCTGCTATAATATGATTAATTGTCTGGCAGGGTGATCCACAGTCGCACCTGGGTGAGGAAATCATGCTCCATTTGTAAAGGTGGTCTGCACATCTGCCATGGTTGGTGCGGATTCGGTTAAGGGCAGACCAAGTTTTCCGAGGGAGGTCAAAACCCGAAGGTATCTGTGTTGGATCCACTAATTCATGAAAGATCCCTGTTGAAGTGTTACACCAGGACTCTTTCCACTTCTTCATGTTGAAGCTTGTCTCTGCAAGATTTTTTACTGTTAAGACTGGAGGGTGCCTTGACTTTAGCCTGTTTATATTCTAGGGGGTGGGATGTCTTCATGGATTGGAAGATTTTGGATTTCCATGATTTTGCTGTATTCATGTAGAAGAAAGTTGGATCTGCGGATGTGTGGAGGCGGGATGTTGCTTAGCACTGGGAGCCAGTAGGTTGGGGTTGATTTTACAGTTCCAGAAATAAGGCGCATAGTGGTGTTAAGCTGGGCATCAACCAAATACGCCCATGTGTATTTGGTTGAGTAAACTGTAGAGTAAACGAGGCCAAGAGCTGCGCAGCGAAGCGTTGTTGCTGAGGCACACCAAGTTGTTCCACATAGTTTTTGCAGTATATTGTTTCTTGTTTTTAGCTTGGATGCTTTGTTAATGAGATATGGTTTATTTAGTGTTCTATCTAGAGTGACGCCCAGATATTTCTGGAATCTGTTGTAGTGTAGCAGTTTGTGATTGAAATAGACCATGAGTTCTTTGTTAGCCTGGTTATTGTTCAGGTGGAAGCATGAAACTTGTGGTTTGTTAGGATTCGGGCGTAATCTCCATTTGCTGAAGTATTCATCTAGGACTGCAAGGTCGTTTGTTAGTGTATCTTCCATTGTAGTAAAATTGGTGTGTCTGGTGGCTAGAGCAATGTCATCAGCATAGCAAAACTTCTTAGAGGCTGTATGAGGCATATCTGCGATGTATAAGTTAAAAAGGAGGGGAGCCAGAACTGACCCTTGTGGTAATCCATTATCTAGTGTTCTTTGTCCATACACACTTGGAACAGGCGGTTGCCTAGCATGTTATCGATTAGTTTTGCTATTGTTTTGCATGGGAGCAACTCTGGAGCAACTTGCAGACTGCGCCATGCCTCCAGACTGTGTCTAGTAGTGGGGGTGGTAGATTTCTTTGCGCTCCAGAGTAACGCATCATTGAAAGTCACTTGCTCTGCTGGTTACAAAAATATGTAATTAAATTGAATTCAACAACTTATATTTAAATCAATCAAGTATTTTATATTGTTCTCCCAGTAGTAAAATGATTTAACAAAAGTAATTCAACACATATAACTATTGCCTTAAAAAAATGCAGAGTTTATTTTTAATTATGTTCTGTCTAAAAGTGTGCGTCCTGTGACGCTACCACTCATCATATATTGGCCCTCGTATAGAATAAAGTTGGCCACGCCTGATTTAGACTTTACTTTTTATTCAGAGGATGCTATTTCTTACTTTTCCAAGTACAACTACATGCTGTGTGTGGAACTCTGCATTAGAGCACAGGATACTAATCGATAGATGTAGAAGTTTTATTGATTATTCTGGCTGGTTAGAAATTCGGCAGTGACAACTGAGGCTGATCTCTTATTTCTGTTGTGAAATTGCAGCAGTGAGTTTGATGGGGGATAAAAATCAAATTTTCCGAGAAATTTAGAACTTTGAAGAACCAAACTTAGAAGTCTCAGAAAAACATATGAACTATTATTAATAATAATATTATTATTATTACGTGACACCTCCAGGGAGTCCAAAGACTCATTGAGGGAGGACACCTATTCTCTGTCTCTATCACTCAATCCACCAACAACGAACTGCAACTACCATCATGATATACACCACCGCCATCTATCGCCCAACACTACCACTATTAAATAAGAATTATTTTTTATAATAATAATAATAATAATAATAATAATAATAATAATAATAATAATAATAATAATAATAATAATAATAATAATAATAATTATTATTATTATTATTATTAATGCTACCTGTGTAGTTCTGTAGAAAACGGGGTTCCATAGGGCTAAGCCACTCGAAGGAAGATAGTTCTATTCTAGTTGCTAAGTAGAACTTTTCTGTCTTTCTTCGACTGGTTCCCAAGTCACTCGATCTCTGGAACGGCCAAGTAGGGTTTTTTCTTCTGTTAAACTTTATTATTATTATTATTATTATTATTATTATTATTATTATTATTATTATTATTATTATTATTACGTGGCACTCTAAGCAGGGCCGACCATCTCGGGGGGTGCAATGGGTACAATACACCCGGGCCCCCACGATCGAGTGGGCACAGTCGGTACACATTTGCGGAAACGTATTATATTTCGAATGTGTTTTTTTTTTGTTTGTTTTTTGTTTTGTTTTGTTTTCCTGTGCCAAAATCATTTGCAGGTAAGAGGTTTTACAATATGTTTATTTTAAATCCTTTAATTTTTACCTTTGAAAAATATTTTAGGACCCCAAAAGGTTTCTTGCACCCTCCTTTATAGAGAAGGCCGGTCCTGACTCTAGGGAGTCCAAGGACTCATCGGGGGAGGACACTCCACTCCACCACTATTAACTCTCCTACTACGACACTACTGCTATCACCGCCATCAGCAGTATTTTTTGTCTGTAAATTGCTTGTGTTCTGAAGGCCGATTTGTCTGTAAATTGCTTGTGTTCTGAAGGCCGATTTGTCTGTACGCCGGATATAAAACCTGAGTTTCCGGGAGATAAATTCCCTGCTACCGGCGCGAGATGGCTGCAGTTTTCTGCTTTACTTAATAATAATAATAATAATAATAATAATAATAATAATAATAATAATTTCTGAAAAGGTTTGATTTTTTTTTTTTTTTTTTTTTTTTTTTTTGATAGCTTCGGTTGGCTATCCTCTAATGATAGTTTGGACTGGTCGCCTAAAGTCATCACAAGTTAGTCCGAGCTAAAGGAGTACCGCTTACCCTATCTGGAGAATAAAGGCGTTGGAGGATTTATTTATTTTTATTATTAGTTTAGTTCAGAGAAACATCCAATATTTTCTTGGAAAAGAAATTCTTATTTATTTCAAGAATTTCTTATTTAACCCAGTTCTTAAATACTGTAAAAGTGTATCTGAATCCTCTTAAACGTCATCTAGGCAGCAACTGTCTTAACATTTTCAAGCAGTGCAGAAGTTTGATAAATAAGCCGTTCACTGCAAATGTAGTGGAAAGAGGATAAGAAATTTATGACCGGTAGTGCAACATTCTTGGGATCAACAACGTAACACCGGAGCTGGAAACCGACCACTTTTCTGCTACATGCGGACTCAACTGACGTCTTTGCACTGGTATTTTTAAAATAAATAAACAAATAATAATAATAAAACATTCCTGCTGAGAAGTTTTAATTCTCTATCTACTCACACCTCTCTAAAATTCACCCGGTCCGTCATTTCTCAGACTGAGCTAGAATCAATATTGTTTGCATAATTACAAAGTTGCGTTTTTGTACACGCACATATACGCATAGGGAAGAGAGAGATTTCTTTAACTTCCGAGTTATTCTATATTCGCAGATCCATTCAAAATTTCTGCTTTGAAGAAAACATATCATATACTACTTGCACCCATTTGTTAATAAATGGAATCTTCCACTGTAAATCCAATCGCTTGCAAGAGAACTTGATGCAGGTGTTACCGCGCTAGGATAGTTGCACTCTACTCTACTACTATTCATTCGATATATGGAAGAACTGCGTGAATGGGTAACGTAGTTTGTGTTATAGAGTAGTGAATGTGGTGATGTAGAAGCTGAAGATGAGTGGAGGTGTGTGGTTTGTGGTATGTATTCCCACAGAGAGCTGCGAAAGGCAACAATTAAGCAATCTTAAGAAAAATGCTAAGAACGGATCGTTTAAAGAAGAGCGCGATGAAACATCTGCAGGGAGCATATCATCCAGCACAGAAACATTTTCCACAGCGCAGTCAGGTAGTAGTAGTATTTTTTTAACCTGATGATGTGAGAATTACGAGAAAGCAAACAATAATAAAATTTGTTGTGGCTTCTTTGAATCCTATCGAACGTGTATATTTAAAGATAAGTGTTTTTTTTTTTTTTTTTTTTTTTTTGCATTTTGTACATTAAAATTGCAAATGCGTATACAGTGACTTATTTGTGTGTATGTTTGTATACATATATGATAAATACCTCGGCGGATGTCAACAATCTTAAGTGAGCGTGACTGCAAAGCTATGCATGCACGTGTTATAGAAATCGCTGAGTTACTCAAAAGGAGTGTTGGATCCATATCATTTCAAAGGAGAGGAAGCGGGGAGGAACTGCTTTTTAATGTGGTACTTTTTTTTTAATGTAATGGTTGATATGATTTCTGGAACTACCATAAAAATAAATCCTCTGTAGTTATATTTTTTGAGAAATTATATGACTTGTTAATATTAATCACATTGGGATGACAAGATTTTTACGCAAAACAATTGTACTAGTCATCAGAGAACTCATACTCACTAATGATTAACAGACGTGAATACGTTTCCTCCACTCTTCAGGGAGTCTTGGAACTCTATGGGAAGGTGCCATGTAATAATAATAAATTTGATGCCCTGTTGTTACTTATTTGCTGTATGCAGTTTATATTTTTAGTGATTGATGTTACTGATATATTCATGCATATTCCTGAACTACTACTGTTTTTTCCTGCAGTGAGGAGAGAGAGAGAAAGAAAAAAAGAAAGAAAACGGAATTAGACATGTTGTTATTTTGCTGTTATGTTGAAAGGAATTTTATCTGTTGAAATTGGCTGGAAGTCAACAATGGCTATTGTTGATATATCAATATCAAAATACAATATCAAATAGCAGTCTCGGAGTTGGAGGGATAAATCAGGTGGAAGTTAAAGGAATAGTTGCATAATTAAGCAGGAGTAGCATAAAAAGAAAATGTTATTATGGAAGGAACATATAAGGAAATCTAATAATCAAACTCACTCTTTGAGTTTATCACAGACAAGAAGTAGAGCATAGGCAAGAAAAATGATCAATGCTGGGAAAAGTAAAGTCAGATTATAAGAGAAACTTAGCTGAACAGCCAAAGAAAGTGGAAGAGAGTTCTTTTTCAGTGTGGTGAGCTTTAAAAAAAAATGATTATGAAGGAATAATTGAAGATTACACTATTAGGAAAGTAGTTGAATGTTTATTTTTAGCTATTTCTTTGAATGATTCACTCTGGTAAAGTGGTTACTCAGCCTTGTCCAAATTATCGTAGATTATCATTCATTCAAATAATAGTGACTGATAGAAACAGATGCAAGAATGTGAAAGGGATATTGCAAAATCTTGATGGAAGGGGTTGGCTTTAAACAACAGCAGAGCAAGTGCTCGTACTTGGAGCAGCATTTATATGGGCTGCATCCATTCTGTACGCAAGAAGAAAAAAATAAACTTAAAAAATAAAAATATGAGATTTTCAATATTGTAATTGTGATTACATTGAAATAAAAATCACAACATTAGCAGGAAAAGTTTTATTACATGAAATATAAGTTTTCTGTTTATATATATATATATTTATTTTTTATTATTATTATGTGACGCCTCCTAGAGTCCAAAGACTCATCAAGAGAGGGTATTTACTCTACAAATTTCTGTCTCCACCACTCATTCCACCAACAATTAGCATCATCTACATCAACACCATCTACAACACCATATATAAATTTTGAAGTAAAAAAAAAGCAAAAGGAGAAAGACCAAATTTTTTTTTTTTCCTTGGCAAAAAACTTAGAGCAGGTTCAGGATGAAGAATCAACATTGGACAGCAATCCTAGAGTTAGGAGGATAAATCAGGTGAAAGTTTAAATAAATGCATAGCATAATATTGCATAATACTGTATGTAATGATGATGTTATGGAAGGAATTTAAAAAGATATGATAAATACACTCTGAGAAATGCAAAGCATAGGCAGTTGGACACAACAGTAAGATTATTTTCCATTGCAGCATCAACCTCTGGTTGGCCAAATGGATATTTTCCACATTCTCCAGCAAACAAGCCATGCATTTGAATCCTGCACTGATGAATGTGAATTATTATTATTATTATTATGTGGCATTCCAGGAAGTCCAAAGCATAGGCAGAGTTTATGGGAATCTTAAGTTAGTAGATGAGGTCTCATTGCTTAGCATCTGAGGCCACTACTCAGCCTACTAGAGACCTGAAGTGGTTTGAAAAGTACCATTTTTGGTCTGGAGTAATGGAACCAGAAGATGTGACTTTAAGCCTACTGAAGTTACTAGGTTGTTTTCTCCCAAAGGAGTTGAAGAAAGGTTAGATAGTCCCATTACATAAAGAAGGCTGCAAGACTAATAACAAGTGATAGACTATTCAGAGTGTCAAGATTGGTGGTGGTTGTTAAGTATTGGAAAAGTTAATTAAACCAGAGTTTAGAAATGCAAAGCATAGGCAGTTGGAGGGAGTATGATACTTCTTTGAGAACAGCATGGCTTTGTGACTTACTATTTGCTCACTTTCGGCAATAATAACTGTTAACATCAGAACTCAATGGAGTCAATAGACTTATTACTATTATTACGGGCAACTCCAGGGAGTCATTAGACTCATCGAGGGAGGCCCCAAATCATATTCATCACAACTATTTGACATTCATACAGTATCTATCATACCTCGCCTTAAACTCATTCACTGTCACAGCATCCACCACAGACTCAGGGAGCGCATTCCACTCATTCACTACTCTAAAAGTAAAGAACCCAGCTCTAACACCTTTACTAACCACACTTTTTCCCAGTTTCCACGGATGTCCCCTAGTCCTCCCACAACCAGCCCTGTTCTCAAAAATATCTTCTGAATTAATTTTATAGAAACCCTTCAGTAATTTGAATGTCTCAATCATATCTCCCCTCCTCCGCCTATCAACCAATTTTTGCAACCCACAAATCCTCAACCTGTTCTCATACGGTTCATTCCACAGACCTGCTATCATCTTGGTCACTCGCCTCTGGATCCTCTCCACCTCTTCCCCATCAAGAAGAAACCTAGGTGACCAAATCTGAGCACAGTAGTCTAGATGGGGTCTTATCAAGGCTCGATAGAGAGGAACAATAACCTGCTTGTCTCTGCTTGTCAACGTATTCTTCAGCAACCAAGTGATTTGATGAGCTGTTTTGGTCACTTTTGCAATGTGTCCCCTAAATTTCAATTCCTTATCTACCAACACTCCTAAATCTCGTGCCTCATCAATTTCCTGGAGCAGGGTTCCACCAATGCAGTAAACTGCCGCCAATCTTTTCACCCCAAAATGCATAACCTTACATTTTGCCACATTAAACTGACATCCATTCTCCTTAGCCCAGACCTCCAATCTATCCAAATCATCCTGCAAAATTTTGACGTCATCTGCATTCACTATTGCCCTACCCAACTTCGCATCATCTGCAAACAAATGAACTGTTCCTCTCAGACCATTTCCTATATCATTTATGAACAAATTAAACAGCAGTGGTCCAAGAACAGATCCTTGTGGCACACCACTAGTCACAGGCCGTCTTGTGGACTCTACTCCCGAGTAAACCACTCTCTGATATCTCTCCGTCAACCACCCTCCTATCCATCTCACCAACCCTATGTCCATTCCCATATGCTGCAATTTACTGATTAGAATTCCATGTGGAATCCTCTCAAAGGCCTTGGCAAGGTCCAGTAGAATCACCGTAAACCCATTACCCTTATCCAGTTCAGCCGTCACTGTGTTATAATACGTGAGCAAGTTACTGAGGCATGACCTACCCTTCACAAAACCATGCTGTCCCCGATACAGTATCCCATTTTCTTCTATCCAATCTTGTATTTTCCTCTTGGCTATTTTCTCTAAGACCTTGACAATGATTCCTGATATGCTAATCGGTCGGTAATTTACAACAGCAGTCTTGGAACCACCTTTATGCAGTGGAACTATTTTCCCCTCTTTCCACCCGCTCGGGACTAACCCAGACTTATTCAGAAGGTCTACACTCTTGTGCAAAAAAAAGATCAAACCATGCCTTCAATCCATTCATAGTTTCTGCACTTACCACACCTTCAGGCAATGCATTCCACTTGCCAGCCACTCTCCATGCAAGGAGAGGAACTGCTTTTTCACTCTCTTGCTCACACACGCTCCTTATACAGCTTTCAGGGATGGCCTCTTGTTTTACCCTCATATCCCCGTATTTTGTGAAAAATCTTTTCCACTTCAATCTGGTAACAACTTTTCAGCAACTTATATGACTCTGTCATATCCTTCTTCTATTCATAAGGCTCTGCCAGTTGCATTCACTCAATCTGTTTTTGTATTCCATAGTCCTGAAACTGACTTAGTGAACCTCTTGCAGACCCTCTCTAATATATCTTTGTTTACCGTGAAATCCACGTAATGCAACTAAATCTGTGCACGGTAGTCAATATATGGCATGATCCATGCCTTACACAAGGGAACCATAATCTCTTTGCTTCTACATGTCAAGGTCATTGTCATCATTGCTGTAATCTGTTGTTGTTTTTACAGTTTTAGCAATGTGATGACTCCTAAACTTGAAATCTGCTCACCATCACTACCAGATCTCTTGCCTCCCTCTTCTACCTTCTTCAAAATTTCTCAGTTTCTATACTTTGCATCCCAACCTTGCTGACAGAATTTCAAGATCTTGCTAACTGAAGCTCCATTCACTTGCAAACTCATATATAGTCTACTGAAATCCTCCTGCAAGGATTTCTGCTCTGCTCCTCATAGTTCTTCCCAACTTTACATAATTAGTAAACATCTGTGTATATCTAGTTTAGCTTGTTCCAAGAGATTCCTGTGTACTCTGCTAGTGATCTTCCTATTTTTAGATATAACTTCCCCATACACAACCCACCTGATACTTATCTGACAGCCAATTATTATTATTACGTGACACCTCCAAGGAGTCCAAAGACTTATCAAGGGAGGGCACCTACTCTACAACTTTTCATCACCAGCAACTACACCAACTCCAGAATCTACAATCAACTGCAATTACCATCTACACCAATGCCTTCTACCAACTCCACCATTGGTATTTTCACTGACAGTTGCAAACATCCATGCCCATGGTGGGATTCAAACCCACAGCCTTTTGGCTGGAGAGCAGATATGCTGACCACTCAGCCAATCAGGCTGGCATTATCTATCAGACTCACTAGTTTCTTATCCAGTCCCATCTATTTCAATTTACTTATGTTTGTTTTGTGGCAATCTATTAAAGACCTTCGAAATATCCAAATATCCACTGTATATGCACGTCCTTTATCCAATGAATTTGTCACCTTGTATTGTAAATGCTGATTGCTCGAAATGACTTCTCACTAACAAACCTATGCTGACCATCCATCATGCAGAATCCTGCGAATTATCAACCTAGTTCTGAATCCTAGTCCTTGCTAATCTCTCTAACACCTTAAACAACTCCAGACACACTAATTGGCCAATAATTTAGGGAGAAGAGACTGACTGTAAGTGAGCAAGAGGTGTTTGGGGAGTTGAGTAAACTAGATGTAAATAAGGCTGTGGGACTTGATAATATATCACCACGTATTTTGAAGGAATGTCCAGGGAGTTGACACCTGCCTTGACATATTTTTTTAATATGAGTCTTGCACTTGGTCAAGTTCCTAAGGAGTGGAAGGAGGGCAAGATTGTGCCACTTCATAAAGGAAGTGATCGAACTCAAGCATCAAACTATAGGCCTATCTGTGTGTCAGGTGTTGTGGTTAAGTTGTTGGAGAAGCTTGTGAGAACTAGGATCCAGAGTTGGGTTGACAACAATGGTATTATCTTTGATGGACAGCATGGATTTGCTAAAGGAAGGTCATGTTTTAGTAATCTACTTACTTATTACAATAAAGTGACTGCTTCCTTGGACAGAGGAGAATGATACACAGTAATATACTTGGATTTCGCAAAGGCTTTTGATAGAGTACCTCATGATAGGTTGACAGTCAAACTAGAGCAGATGGGGGTTGGATATTAGATTAGTGCATTGGATTGGAGACTGGCTATCTGATAGGTATCAACAAGTTGTGTATGGGGGGTGCAATATCCAGGAAAAGGAAAGTCAGTAGTGGAGTGCCTTAGGGGTCTGTTTTAGGGCCATTACTGTTTAGCTTGTATATTCATGATATAGGTTAAGATTTGGATGGAGATATTCAGTTGTTTGCAGATGATGCAAAGTTGAGATGAACCATAAAGAGTAGTGAAGATGTTGTGGCCTTGCAAGAAGACTTGAATAAATTGAGTGATTGGACACGGAAATGGGGATGTGAGTTCAATGTTGCAGAATGTAAGGTTTCAAAATTTGGAAAACAAAGATGGGGTGCAGAATTTATGCTTGGTGAGAATATATTGTTGGAGATAGAGGAAATAAGAGATCTGGGGGGGGGTTCATAGTGGATAAGGATCTAAAACGGTGAATAGTCCGTTTTTTTTTACGTTTTTGAGTGCTAAATTGTTTCTCTGGAATACGAGTATACTATAGTGGTTGTTTTTTGAAGTTAGTGCTGTTGCGATATTGTGTATTTTGTTTACCGAGAGGACGGGGCGAATGCATAACGGTGGAAGACAAGACGAAGCTAAGTTTTCATTACTGTATTTAGTTTTATTTCATTTTATTTAATGTACTTAATGTTTTGTTTTGCTTGTAATTGTTTACTTATTTAGCGTTTATTTATTTTTGATTTTGAATAATTAACGATTACGCTAGTATTCCCTCGGCAGCAACGAATGATGGCGGATTCAGCTGCAGTTGCAAATGGCGTGTTACCAAGTCCTCTGCAATTTGGGCACTTTATTATAAACAATATAATAAGGGAGTTTGTGGCATGCAGTATTTGCGGTATGTATGTGTCTCGGGAATTGGATGTCTGGCTTGTGAGAGAGGATGAGGTGCGTGTGTGTTTAAAGTGCAGGCAGTGGGAGGAAATAAATGCAGCAGATATCTCAATAACCGACCTTGTTGCTCCAGGAACGGGAAATGAATACAGGAAGACGAGTAGTGTGATAGGAGAGAATGAAAAAAAAATGTGAATGAGAAAATAATAGTTAATAGTGTAGAAGGCATGAGTGACTGTGAAGGTTTAGATGGTTTTGTTTGGGAGAGTGAATTTCGATTTAGAGTGACTGACCTGCAGAGGGAGATAGAGGAGCTGAAAGAGGAGGTGAAATGTCTTGGGAGATGTATGATAAGTATGAAAGATGAGATTAGAAGAATGGAAGAGATAAATGCAAGGTAAATCAGAGTACGGGAGAGAGAGAGAGTTTTTGGAATGATAGGAGAGGAGAGAAATTTGTGAATGATAAAAGAGGAGAGAATGGAATTGGATATGGAAATGGAGAGAATCGAAACAGGAGAGAAAGGTATGGAAGTGCTAGAAGAAGAGAGAATGGAAACAGTAGGAGAGATAAAATGAGAGAGAGGTATAGGATTGCTAGAAGAGGAGCGAATGGAAAGAGTAGGAGAGACAGATTGAGAGAGAGGCAGGGGAGTGCTAAAGGAGGAGAGAATGGAAACAGTAGGAGAGACGGAATGAGAGAGAGGTATGGCAGTGCTAAAAGAGTCAAGAATGGAATGAGAGAGAGGTATGGGAGTGCTAGAAGAGGAGAAAATGGAAACAGTAGGAGAGACGGAATGAGAGAGAGGTATGGCAGTGCTAAAAGAGTCAAGAATGGAATGAGAGAGAGGTATGGGAGTGCTAGAAGAGGAGAAAATGGAAACAGTAGGAGAGATGGAATGAGAGAGAGGTATGGCAGTGCTAAAAGAGTCAAGAATGGAATGAGAGAGAGGTATGGGAGTGCTAGAAGAGGAGAAAATGGAAACAGTAGGAGAGACGGAATGAGAGAGAGGTATGGCAGTGCTAGAAGAGGAGAGAATGGAAATAGAGAGAGGTATGGGAGTGCTAGAAGAGGAGAAAATGAAAACAGTAGGAGAGAGGGAATGAGAGAGGTATGGGAATGAAAGAAGAGGAGAAAATGGAAACAATAGAAGAGAGGGAATGGTAAGAGGTATAATGTATGGGGACTCAATGATCCATGGTGTTCAAGATAGGATGCGTGAGGAGTGTTTGCCAGGAGGAACGATAGAAAGGGTGGCTTTGGCAGTTAAGAGAGGTGAAAGGGTGGATGAGATGATTGTGATGGTGGGAACAAATGACTTGAGTGTGGTGTAAATAGGGCAGCGAGATATATGAGATTCTTGCTTGTGGTGGTACGAAAGAAGACGCAGAGAGGAAAGATAGTATGTGTGTTGCCTAGGTATGATAATGATGAACTGAGCAGAAGAGCAGTAATATTGAATGACATAATAGCTAGAATGTGTGATAAGAGAGAACTGGAATATGTGGATGCTTGGAGTGCATTTGAGGACATAGAGGTAATGTATGCAAGAGACCACTTACATTTGAATGAGGAAGGACGTAGGCATCTGGAGAGATTGCTGTTCTGAAAAAGTCAGTGTGTCTCAGAGAGGTTGGTAGCAGGGGTGGCCTCTTGTGGGAATGGGTACTTGGGAGAAGGGGAGATGACATCAGGTAACACTGAGCCCAGTGGAGTCTAGAGGGGATAATGTATAGAAACAACGGCATTTATATGCTATATACTAATGCCAGGAGTATCCGGAATAAGGGAGAGGAATTGGTGGCACAGATAGCATCAGCCTGGCCAAAAATTATTAGGATCACTGAGACGTGGTAGACAGAAGAGGATATAATAACAGGAATAGAAGCCTCTGGGTACAGCATTTTTCGGCAGGATATGAAGGGAAAGTGTGGTGGTGGTGGAGTACTGTTTATGATAAGTGATGACCTATGTCCTCTAAGAGTGGAGACTTTGGAAGTCAGTGACACTAATGATTTTGAAAGCATATGGTGTGAAGTAGAAGTGGACAAGACAGGATATTTAGTGGGGTATTGCTACAGACCCAGGAGTACAGAAATTGGGGACCAGGAAATGTTTAGACAGTTGAGTTTGGCAAGTGCGAGAAGAATGATTGTTATGGGAGATTTTAACTAGTAGTATAAACTGGGGAGAGGAAGCTGCATGTAGCAATAAGGGAATGGAATTTCTAGAATTCTTTAGGGACAAATGTCTTAGGCAACATGTAATAGAGGGAACAAGAGGTTCAAGAGTTTTGGATTTGGTTATAGCATCAGAAGACTTGATAATAAATGAGATGACATCTCTCCCACCAGTTGGAGAGAGTGACCATATGGTTTTGACTTGGAAAATGAATAGACATGCAGGAGTCTCAAAGAGACGGGAACGTATGTGGAATTATAAGGCAAGTGATTATAATAGTCTAAGACATCAACTTGGGGAAGTTTCATGGAGGGAGAATGACTGTGGAAGAATGATATTGTGGGATAAAAATGGGAATAGAGTGACTGATGCAGAGGACATAGTAGAATTGTTCAATGACCACTTTATTGGAGTATTTCATCCTGGAGGAGTCAGTTTTAATGCTAGAGGGATAGGGCAGGTTCAAGGTTTAGAGGTACAGGAGGAGAGTGTGTTTCAAATACTGAGTACTCTGGATGTCAGTAAAGCTGTGGGACTGGATGGTATTTCGGCACGAGTTTTGAGAGAATGTGCTAGGGAACTGACAGTGCCTTTGACCTGGCTTTTCAGTGAAAGTCTGGTTGTGGGAAAGGTGGCCATGGAATGGAAGGAAGATAAGATAGTGCCATTGCATAAGGGTGGTTGCAGACTGGAAGTGTCTAATTATAGGCCAGTTTGTGTGTCATCAGTAGTTGTTAAGATCTTGGAGAAAGTAGTGAGGGACTGTATACAGCATTGGGCAGATGAGGGTGGTGTTATCCATGAGATTCAACATGGATTTGTGAAGGGGCGCTCTTGTTTTAGCAATATGCTAGCCTTTTATGATAAAGTTACAGGAGCATTAGATGAGGGAAAGGCATATACTGCCATTTTCTTAGACTTAGCAAAGGCATTTGACAGGATGCCATATGATAAGCTGATATTTAAGTTGCAACACATGGGTCTGGATGTCAGATTGGTCAACTGGATTCAGGATTGGCTGTCCGATAGGTAGAGTTACATATTATGGTGGGGCAGTTTCAAGGAAGCAGAGGGTTACAAGTAGCGTCCCACAGGGCTCAGTGCTGGTACCTATATTGTTTAACCTTTATATCAATGACATTGTCAGTGGATTGCAGGGGGATGTTCAGTTGTTTGCAGATGATGCAAAGCCGGGAAGGATTATTAGTAATAGTGCAGATGCAGCAGGCCTGCAAGAGGATTTGAATAAGCTAGATAGATGGGCAGATGACTCCATGGAGGTCTGAATAATAATAATAATATTAAAATTTAGCAGACACATCGCCAAAATTGTGAAGACAACACAAAGGCTTCTGGGAATGATGCAGAGGACACTGACGTGTAAAAGTTGGGAGATTCTTGTTCCGTTGTATAAGGCTTTGATTAGGCCACACATGGACTATTGTGCCCAGATTTGGTCACTGGGTTTTCAGAAGGATGAAGAGATGTTGGAAAGGGTCTAAAGGCAACTGACTATGGTAGTTTCTGACCACTGGAATGTTGAGTATGAGGAAAGAGTTGCATATAGTGGGGAAAAGATGTAATTTGCAGAGTCTGGTGGAGAGAAGGAAGAGGTGAGTATGATAGAGACCTACAAGTTGATAAGGGGTTGTTTTAAGATCAGTGGTGGAGAAGTTCTATAGAGATTAGTGGGAGATCAGGGGAGAACCAGAGGTCATCCCTGGAAACTGTATAAAGAGGGAGCGAGAGGCAGGTTTTTTTCGTGCAGAGTTGTGAATGATTGGAATGCCTTGCCTGAGAGTGTGGTGTCTGCAAGGTATTTGAGTGTGGTTAAGATACGGTGTGATGAGATGTGTGTGTGTGTGTGTGTGATAAAAGGACCTCCCAGATGAGTCTTTGACTCCATGAGGTCTTGGGGTAATAATAATAATAATTTTAGTCTTAGTTGTATCCCACCCTCCTTTGTGATGAGTAACAATTTTTCTCACTTTTCACTACTTTGGCACTCACCCCATTGCAAGATTAATGTTAAAATGAAATTAAAGCGAGTGAAGTAAAGGGAAGTTAAAGATAGTGCTCTTTGAGTGAAATAAGAAAATGACTACATGATAATATTGCTATACTTTCACAATATTAATGTAGCTTTGCAAAGACATTTGACTGGATTTTGCACAGAAATCTGTTATATAGATTGGAGCAAATGGAGATGAATGTGAAATTGATGACTTACATGAATGAAGGTGTTTGATAGAGGATATAATTGGGCAGAATCTAGGAGAAGGCATGATGAATGGTGTACCACTGGATTCTGTTCTTTGACTACTTGTTGTGTTAATGAAATTGGGGATGATTTTTGGGGTTGGTTTTTGGGGATGATTTTATTAATGGCAAACTGAGGAGGACAATAGTTCAGTGAAGTTGTAGAGATCCTACAGGATTTGAATAGACTATTCTTTGTCATAAGGGTCAATGAAGTCATAATATATCCTCTCTTGGCCAGTTGCCAACCTCATCTTCTAGTGATATGACCTTTGTCACAAAAGAAGCTATGGCAACCGAGTGTTGCTGGTATAAGCATAACATCTGTAGTAGGAGTAAATGCCAACTACCACCACTGTACTATTAGTACAGTGGTAGTTGGCATTTACTGTACTGTACTATTAGTATACCCTGCTGAGGAGTGGTCAACATCACAAGGATCTGACATAATTTAAACTGACTAGATCTGATTATGGTTTTGAATATGGAATGGACAATTGAACTGTTAGGCCTTTATGAAAGAGAAGCAGGCTCTGTGTCTGTTTGTGTAGACTGCCTGACTCAGGTAGACTGATATAGCATACCTGATATCAGCTGGTGACATGAGGAGCAGAAGCCATTGCAGGTATCTGGACTCTTGTTTCTGGAAGCATCTATAGGCTTCAACTGATGTGACATTGACAATGTTTATGTGGTTTAAGCAGAAGGAAGTAAGAAGATAGGTTTTTGCCTTATGTCTGCCATTTAAGGGGTGGATTGTGATTGGCCTTAAATAAATGAAAAAAAGTCATTCTTCCACAGACCTAGTAAAACTTATAGGGACCTGGAACTAAGACTTTTTGTATGATGTCCTTACTGAAGAATGAGGGGTCAATGGAAGATGGATAAAAAAAAGTGGCATTCAGAAGGGTAGCACTCAATTCATAATATACTCAAATCAGGAGGATGGTAAACATCACCAAGATGTAGAACTATTAATAGAAATGCTAGTAATGCTTTACTTGGATATTAT
The DNA here is from genome assembly GCF_054136105.1 of Typopeltis vanoorti. NCBI lineage: Eukaryota > Metazoa > Arthropoda > Arachnida > Uropygi > Thelyphonidae > Typopeltis > Typopeltis vanoorti. Next base: position 69,011,713 of record NC_143552.1, on the reverse strand, counting down.
TATATTAATGTAAGACTCCTAAAACTGGGATTAAAGCTCTGAATGTGGTTAGCCTGCTGTACTCCTACTGAGAATGGAGAGAAAGGAGTACTTACTTAACCAGCTACAAGACATACTAGACAGTTTTAGAAAGGTGATATAACAGTTATTTTAGGCAATTTGAATGCCAAGGTTGGAACTGATTCTAATTATTGAACAGGAATAATTGGATTTTTATTGATAGTTGATGTTAGCAGTGGCAAGAACCTCCCAGTTATTTAAGTTAAATGGACTGAGAATAATTAACACCTATTTCACTAATAAAGATAATTACAAGTACATGTAGTACAAGTACAATTACAAGTATTTCACATGATAGTATCTACAAGAACAAGAATATGTTTTTGTGAATACTATCTAATTAATAGTAAACCTAATTTATAGTAAATGGGTAAGTTCTGTATAGAGCACTAGGATGTACAGAGATGCAGAATAGGATCTAACCACTACCTTTTTAGAGCATATGGTTAGTAGTTGGAAGGGGATCGGTCGTTTGTTGGTGTTGGCACACTCTCCCCTGATGAGTCTTTGGAGTCCCTGGAGGTGTCACATAATAATAATAATATTGCACTTGGAGCTTTGAAAATGCCACTGTCTCTTTAACACTGAAGCATTGAGCAGTGCTGATACTGCTAGAATTTACCAGTATGAGTTTCCCAAGTTTATGAAAGAGCTAGCTAGGAGGTAGAGAGAAACAGAATTAGTTGAGCATTGAGATAATGTGGTTAATTTCTGAAAGAGGAGATTGCGGGAAGAGGCTACAGCAGCATCCAAATTATGAAAATAGACTGAGGTATAAGGAAATTAATAAACAAGTAAAAGCACAGTTGAAAATAGATGAAACTGCTGGTTTAACAGCATAGCAGAGAATGCAGCTAGAGAGAATAATCACAAAGGAGTATATAAAGTTAGTAATAAGATATGATGGGGTGGGGAGAGAGAGAGAGAATTGACTGAAGTAGTTAAAAGATAAAAATAAGAAAATAATTGAGGGGAAAGATGCCATCATGGCAAGGTAGCAGAACATTTTGGTCATCTTTCAAACAATATTCAGTGATTCAGTTATCCTCAGTGAATACCAAGATATGATGAGAGTACAGCAAAAATGCTAAAAGAAGGTAGGGAAGATATAATGCCTTGGCTGACTGAGATCCTGAACATTTGCTATCAAAGTAGTATAGTTGCCATTTTTCACCAGAAATATAATATTCTTCTTCTTCTTTTTCATGTAGCTTCCTCAGTGAGAGGGTGCAGCACCATGTCCTTCCAGTTCTCTCTGTTGGTGGCTTTCCTTTTTGTTTCTACATAGCCATGTGGTCCTTCGTTTTTTGCCTCTTGATCCTTTTCCCATAATTTTTCCTTCAGGACATGTACTGAACCTCTCAGTACATGTCCTGCCAATCTCATCTTTCTCTGGATAATTTTCTGTAATAAAGATTTCTGTGTTCTCATTCTTTGTAGGACATCTGTATTTGTCACATGTTCTGTCCATGGGATTTTCAGAGCTCTCCTATAGCACCACATTTCAAAGGACATTATCTGCTGCCTTACTCTCTTCTTGAATATCCAGGTCTCACTTATGTGAAAATTGGCCACACTAATCTTCTTATCATTATTTTCTTTGTTTCGATACTCACAGAACTTCTGAGCAGATGTTTATTTTTCCAGAATGCATCTTTAGCTATGGCTGTACTTATTTTTATTTCTTTATCTTGCTCTCCATCCACAGTAAAGTAGGTGCCTAAATATTTGTATTCCTTGTATGTTCAATTTTCATATTGTTTATGAATATTTCTGGCTTAGATCTGCTTTCTTTTGAGAATTTCATAAATTTGGTGTTTTTTGCATTTATATCTAATCCAAATTCTTTACCTTCTTCAATTAGTATCTGCAGTAATTTGATTAATTTGTTTCTGTTTTCTGCTATTAGAATGGTATCATCAGCATATCTAAGAATTAAATTTTCAGCATATCTAAGATTGTTGTATTTTATACCATCGATACTAATTCCTGTTTTTTGTTTTTCAGTCTTTTTCATGACTGTCTCACTATAGGTATTAAATAGATTTGGTGAGTATACAACCCTGTCTAACTCCTCTTTTTATTTTCACTACAGAAGTCTCATTGTTAAACAGCTGCATTTTCTGTTTGGTGTAAATCATTTTTATAATCTTAAGTACATGATCTTCTATGTCTAATTTATCTAATATATTGAACATTTTATTATGTTTTACCCAGTCAAAAGCCTTCTGAAAGTATATGAAGCATATGTAAATGTTCCTATTTCTTTCAAGTGATCTTTCTATTAATATTTTTAGTTCCAGGATAGCATTAATGGTTCCCATTCCTCTTCTGAAGCCTTTCTGTTGTTCACTCAATTCACTGCTTATGGCTCTTTCAATTTGCTTGTTAATAATGATTAAAATAATTTTAGATGCATGGGATATTTGGCTCACAGTTCTGTAATTCTCGCAATTTTGTGCATTATGTTTCTTTGGAATTTGTATGCAGATAGATGTAAAAACTTCAGGTAATTGTATTGTTTTATAGATGTCATGAATGGATTCCACTAAATAGTTGTTATTATTGCCAGTCAAAGCTTTCAACCGCTCAGCCAGAATGTTATCACACCCAGGGGATTTATTATTAGGAAGATTCTTGATTGTGTGTTCTACTTCCTTTCTTGTGGGTAGAATGGTATCTGTTGTTACGTTTAACTTAAGGTGTCGCGAATCATCTTACATGTTACCATTATCATCATCATCATAGAGGTCTGATAAGTACTCCACCCATCTTCCATTTATCTTTTCCATATCAATGAGTATTTCCATCTTTGTCCTTGATTATATTAGACTGTGCACATTTTGCTTTTCCATTAAGTTCTTTCACTTTCAGGAATGCTTCTCTGGTTTTGTTCCTATTTTGTAATTCTTCTATCCCAGTGCACTGCCTATTTATCCAGTTTTCTTTCAATCTTTTACATAACTGTTTGATTCTTTTATCCAAAGTTTTATATCTTAACCTTTCTTCTTCATTTGCTCCTCTTTTCCATGTTCTTCTTTCATCAATAAGGTTGATTACCTCTTGAGTTATCCATGGGTTTTTTTCTTTCTTTCTTTCTTTCTTTCTTCTTGTTTATTGATGTGGTTTTTAGCAGATGTTATGATAGCTGCTTGTAGTCTATCATGTGCAGACAGCAGTTCTGAAATATTTTCATTGAATTTTGATTTTATTATTGGATTTTGTACCATTTGCAGATCTCATTTTAGGGGTTGACTTCTTTTAAATTTTATTGTTTTCAGGCGAATATTCATCTTCATTAAGACCAGTCTATGATCAGATCCACAGTCAGCACCTGGCATCACCTTTGAGTTCCATATTCCATTGAAGTAATGTTTGCTGACTACAGTATAGTCTAATTGAGTTTTGCATCTTCCATCCGGACTTTCCCATGTGTAACGTGCTGTTGGCTTTTGCTCAAAATAAGTGTTAGTTATGATGAGACTGTGCTTGTTACAGAAATCAATCAGCTTTTGTCCTCTCTCATTCCGAATTCCTAGTCCAAATGGACCCACGTGAGTAGATGTTCTTTCTGATCCAACTTTTGTGTTCCAGTCACCCATAGCACAAATAACTCGATCTTTCTTGCCTCCAACTTCCTTTATGCACCATTCTATTTCATCATACATGATATCTATTTCTGCTTCCTCATTCTGTTCTGTAGGAGCATATACTTGAATGATCAGCATATCTCTAGGTTTAGATTTCACTAGAATTGCCATTACTCCATCAGATTTTTTGATTATATGGATGATGTTTTTATTAGTTTTCTTCTCTACAATAAACGCTACACCTCTTCTTGATATTTCACCACCTGACGTATATATTTTATATATCATGCCATTTGGAAGTTTCGACTCAAAATCTGATGATCCTTTCCAAAAAAGTTTCACTTATTTCTAGTATACTAATATTCAATCTCTCCATCTCTCTCTCTCATCACATTAGCCAATTTCTCACATTTATTCAATCCTCTTACATTTCAAGTAGCAATATTCAAGCAATTTCTGCGTCAAGTTTCTTTATAGCAGTCACGGACTGATGATAGCGCAGGGCCTGTTATATCACCCTGACACCACCGTTCCGGCCATATTGAGTATACCCGGGCTTTAATTCTTTTCTGTGTAGACATGATGCTTTACTTTTTGGCATTTTTTATGGAATGGGCTGTCAGAACCATCCAACCTCCAATATGAATGGAGGATCGCAGTTGTCGTTGGTCAGCGGGTCCCATGGACCTAGCCGGGAGGCCTACAAAGTAGTGTCACTGGACCACCCCTCTTTATACAGTTTCCAGGGATGACCTCTGGTTCTCCGCTGATCTCTCACTATTCTCTGTAAAACTTCTCCAGCATTGATCCTATAGCAACCTCTTACCAACTTGTAGGTCTCTATCATATCTCCCCTCTTCCACCTGTCCACCAGACTCTGCAAATTACATCTTCTCAATCTTTCCTCATACTCGACATTCCAAAGGTCAGAAACTACCTTAGTCAGTCTCCTTTGGACCCTTTCCAACATCTCTTCATCCTTCTGAAAACCCAGTGACCAAATCTGGGCACAATAGTCCATGTGTGGCCTAATCAAAGCCTTATACAACGGAACAAGAATCTCCCTACTTCTACACATCAGTATCCTCTGCATCATTCCCAGAAGCCTTTGTGTTGTTTTCACAATTTTGGCGATGTGTCCCCTAAATTTTAGATCCTTATCCACTATCACCCCCAGATCTCTTATTTCCTCTACCTCCAACAGTATATTCTCACCAAGCATAAATTCTGCATCTCATCTTTGTTTTCCAAATTTTAAAACCTTACATTTTGCAACATTGAACTCACATCCCCATTTCCGTGCCCAATCACTCAATCTATTCAAGTCTTCCTGCAAGGCCACAACATCTTCACTACACTTCGCGGTTCATCTCAACTTTGCATCATCTGTAAACAACTGAATATCTCCATCCAAATCTTAACCTATATAATTAAAATACAAGTTAAACAGCAATGGACCTAAAACAGACCCCGGAGGCACTCCACTAGTGACTTTCCTTTTCCTGGATATCGCTCCTCCATACACAATTTGTTGATACCTATCAGATAACCAGTCTCCAATCCAATGCACCAATCTAACATCCAACCCCACTGCTGTAGTTTGACTGTCAACCTATCATGAGGTACTCTATCAAAAGCCTTTGCAAAATCCAAGTATATTACTATGTATCCCTTTCCTCTGTCCAAGGAACCAATCACTTTATTGTAATAATTAAGTAGATTACTAAAACATGACCTATCTTTAGCAAATCCATGCTGTCCATCAAAGATAATACCATTGTTATCAACCCAACTCTGGATCCTAGTTCTCACAAGCTTCTCCAACAACTTAACCACAGATAGGCCTATAGTTTGATGCTTGAGTTCGATCACCTCCTTTATGAAGTGGCACAATCTTGCCCTCCTTCCACTCCTTAGGAACATAACCAAGTGCAAGACTCATATTAAAAAAATATGTCAAGGTAGATGTCAACTCCCTGGCATATTCTTTCAGAATATGTGGTGATATATTATCAAGTCCCACAGCCTTATTAACATCTAGTTTATTCATCTCCCCATACACCTCTTGCTCACCTACAAGTCAGTCTCTCCTCCCCATCATCAACTGCTCTCAATCCCTCCATGAAGTCACATTCACAAGATTGAAAGATCTTTATGAACTGCTCATTAAGTATTTCCACCACACCTTCTGCATCAGCTGTCTTTATACCATTTTCTCCAATTAATATCATCCTTTCATAATTATTCTTTCTTTTGCTGGCTACATATCGAAAGAACTCCTTAGGATTCTCTTTGGCTTCATTAGCCAACTGCTGTTCATACCTCTCTTAGCTACCCTCACCAACCAAGTCACCCCTTGCTTGGTCTTTGTAAACCTCATGGAATTGGTTATTTCCACTTCTCTTATGCTGCCTTCACAATGCCCTTTTTCTCTGTATCGCATGCTTAATCTCTTTATTCATCCATCTCACACCCAACTTATTTAACCTTCTCACCCTTGGAATACATTTAGACATTGCATCTACTGAACAGTTTTTGAAAATTCCCTAAGCTGCATTGATCTCTTTTCCAGCTAACTCCTCATTCCACGCTACACCCGCAAGCTGTCTCCTGAGCTCTTCATAATGATCTCCCCCCCCCCCCTTGTAGTTCCACATATACCCTTTTATCACAGAGGTCCTCGCACTGCTGGCAACTACCCAGGTAATCACCTCATGGTCACTCTCACCAATTGGTTTGACACCTCATTTACAATTACATCCTCTGATTAGATGACCAAATCCAAGATCGTCAATTCTCATGTGCCCTCTGTTACATACTGTCTGAGGTAGTTATCCCTCAAAAACTCAAACTCATTTTCTTTACTTCCAGTTGCTATCTCATCATTCCAGTCTATATTGCCATAATTAAAATCACCCATAATGATCACCCTTTTCTTATTTACTTAGCTAATTTGATTGTACATTTCATTATCACCACTATCCACATTCCTGGTCTATAACAACATCCCACCAAGTATTTGATTCCATTCAACTCTATCTCACACCATACTGCTTCAAAACCACTGGCACTATTTTCCTCTTGCATCTCCACTTTACATAACTCTCTCTATCATCAATAGCACTCCCTCCCTCCTTTTTTACCCCCTCTGTCCTCACGAAACACATCATACCCTTCCATCTCTATTCCTGTCAGGATGTCATCCTCTTCTAACCATGTCTCACTTATTCCAACAATCTTAGGGTGAACAGATGCAATTAGTGCAACCATTTCATCTGCCTTGTTTCTTATACTTCTAGGATTTGTATACAAACACAACAGCGGGTTTCTGGATCTACAGCTTGTTCCACTGATACTACCACTCACTCAATGTGATCTCTCCATGCTCAACTGGGGCCATATCCCTTTCTGCTTCTTCATTTTAAAACCTTTTTTAATTCCAACTGTTTCCTCTTGATCCCTGGTCATCTCATTCCTTTCCTGCCTACACATGCTCACCTCCTCTTGGAGCATCCACCGTTCTCATGCTGTGTACCCCTGTCCACCCTGAGCCTCCCCATTTCCCTGCTCCTCTTGCACACCCATTCTCTCATTTTCTATACTCATACCACTCACTTCCTCATTCATAACCACCTCTTCAATCTCTCCTGTCTTACTCTCCCGCTCTTCCACATCACATTCCACTCAGTCTGATTCATTCTCTCCCTCTATTCACTTCTCTACCTTCCAGCAGCAGTCTCTCCAAGTGACTCACATCATAACCATTCAAATGCGGTCCATCGCTCCCATGCAGCTCACTTTGTCCCTCAAACCCATTCCACACGTTAACAAACTGTACTGCTATCTCCTCACACATTTCAGCCTGCATATCATTCATAATCCTTGCTCTCTGCCTCATTTCACCACAGTCATACCTAGGCAACATGCTAACTACCCTTCCTGTCAGACTATTCTCTTTTATCCTTCTAAGCAGCCTCCTGATATCCATTCTGACACACTCTTTGTTCTCTCTCAAATCATTTTTACCTATTAATACTATTAACTCTTTTGCTCACTCCTGCCTCGTATCCAATGCCTCAATCACTCTATTCATTTTAGCACCTGGAAAACATACCTTGTGCATTCTATCCTCCAGCACACCTTTAATAATGGAGTCGCCATACAATGCCACTCGCTCATCTTTCGTTAACTCTTTCATTCCATCATTATTTATTTTAATAGTTTTTACCTGAATTTTCTTAATTTTATTCCGCATCCATTTCATTTCTTGCCTAATCCAATTCAAATTTCGAATCTCGCAGACATTCTCTCTATCATATTATCTTTCTAACTTTCTAACTCTCAACCCCTCTTCTCATTTTCACTCTCATTCATCCTTCTTTGTTTCCATACTTTCGGTGCAACATGCGTCCAACTTTTGCTATCATTCTTCCCATTTTCACACTCAAAGTGGCACAACTACTTCTTTATTTCAAGTTGTCAGTGTGACTTGCTCTTTATCATATCAGTAATGCACCTTTTATGTGCAGCACACCCTCTGAGATTTCGTGCCCTCATTGACTATCATTTTCCACATCCTGAATTTCTTTCGGCTCTGGAAGCACAGTTTCACCAGTACAGTAAATGGCCTTGTACCATTGCAGTCCAAAAGTGCTATATCTTATGCTTATTAAGACAATGTTGTTGCAGATGATGATGTCCTAAACATCCAATTTTCAAGTCTTCAGGGTTCTCTAATTAAATTTTAAATTGCATAACATCTATAACAAAAGTTAGCAATAGTTTATTAAAACTCTCTCTATTCATTTGTCCATGCTAAAAGACTTCAAGTCCTCTAAAAGGAATTGATGTCATTGTTACTATAACTCTCCTCAACTTTGCATCATCAGCAAATAATATTCCCTACTGATTACTTATCAACAAATAAGTTAGCCAGTTGGGACTCAAGAACAGAATCATGTGATAGATGATTCTTTTCTTGAGTTATCCTTTGCTTCTGCAACATTGTTTTCACCTTACGCACAACACCTTAGTATTGTTTAAGCCATTCTCTAACTTTTATTTCAACTTTCCATGTTGTAGTCTAACAAGTATACCTTTTTCAAAGTTGAAGGAACATTGTATGTTATCTGACTAAACACATAAATTATGTAAGGAAAAAATACACCATTGGACAAATAGGGTTTCCCTCTGAGAAACTTGGATTTTTAATCCTGCAACTCAAGAAAATTGACCATAGAACTTTCACTATTTCAGTCCAAAATGTATAGTGCTTTTCAAAACATTACAATTATATAGAGTAAATGGAACATTATACAGAGCAACACACATATAGTCTATTTAAGTTACAATTCAACAATCAGAATAGAAAGAAACAGGAAGATGGTACCCTTGTCTTAAATCAGATTTGAGACAAGGGTACACAACTACTGCCACTTTTATTCATCATCTATAAGAATTGTATTATGAAAGAAAGTAACATTAAATCTGATGTTGGAATTGAAGACATTAAACTTAGCTCTTTGCTTTATGCAGATGATGTACTTAAACACGTCCAGTGAAAGTCTTCAGGATTCTTTAATTAAATTGCATAACAGTTATAACAAAGTTGGAATGAAAATCAACAATAAAAAGACCAACACTAGGAAAATAGGCAGGAACATAGAAAACTTCTGCTGCATTCTTAATGGAGAACCTGTAGAACAAGTAAAATATTTCAGCGACTTGGGCTTAATTTTTAGTGCAGATAGCAAACGAAATATGGAAATAGATAACAGAATAAGCAAAGCTAGTATGGGAGCCAGTCAAATAAATTTATATGGAATGAGAGAGAAATTAGCTTCCAAAACACTAATACTAGCAGTATACAAGACTACATTCAAACCAGTTTTAAGTTATGGCTCTGAATAAGAGAGGAAAGGTCAGAAAAACAGGTGTTTGATGCCAAGATGGCAAAAAGAGATCCAGAGTAGGAGCAAGATCTTGGTTGATTGATTGTCAGAAGTGCCTTAGAAGACAGAAATATTAGATGCAATATTGGAGTACTGATAAGTAATAGACTAATTTTGGGGGAGATAATAATAATAATGTAAACTTAATCATGTAGTTCTGTTATAATAGCCTGTAAACTCCTTGAAGGTATATATCGGGAAATCGATGATGATACGTAGTGTTAGGGACATGAGCTGGTGTCAGTTGTCAGCCATACTCACTTCCTCTCTATGCCAGTTAAAATCACTGATAGTTTTGGACTAGTCATCTGTGATTGGCTAAGGGCAGAGCTTACCAGTTTCTGAAAGTTAATTTGGGCTAAATGACCTACTCACCTCACCTACTCCCATAAAGGCATTAGTACCAGATTTATTTCATTTTTATATTTTGGTGATGCATATCTTATCACACATCACTAATGTGAACACAGAGCAAATGGATCGTTACAGGAAACAAAGATGGGATGAAAACTGAAGTCACAAAGTTCATTCTGTTTTGGATGCGAATAATCCCAAATGAGATTCTTCAGCTTTCAGTATCAGGGCTTTTCAATTGAAAGTGAGTTAACCAGTCTCATATGGGATGGCAGGGTTTTTCATCCCACAACCAGGCAAACTGTCCAGGAGAACACATGCAATTTACAGATAAAAATATATTACAATCAATAGCTTTATATTGGTTTCACAATAGTGCCATATGTATGGGCTTTATGGCCACTGTATCATCATAGGCTAACTAACTGCTCTCTGATGAGCAGTATGATATTAGGAAACTAGGAAACAATTTAAACAGCTTAAAACAGCCATGGGAATACAGAATTTGCAGGTATAAAGTATATCTGTAAAAAATATATATATATATATATATATTATGCATGAAAAGTACCTTATGAATAAGAAATACATATACATTAAAATTATATTATAAAAGAATTAACAAAATTAAATTACTAAAAACAACACAAAATCGCCAATAAAAAACTCATTTGTAGATCTACAGAACATTCTAAGAAATGAATCAGATTGAAAAAGTTGGTGTTTTGAAGGATTTTTTTTTTTTATATTGTTCCAAAAGATTTTATGGTTGGTCAGAAAAAAAAACACACTTGGCATTCTACCAGAGTTCATAGGTTGAAGACAAACAGAGATTCTGTGTGTTCTGAACAGCAGGTGTGTAGGTCGGTTTGTCCAAAATAGGAGAAATTGCACAAACACTCCAAGGTACACATAGCTTCTGTAAACAGCATCAACTTAGGAGAAGTCAGTTCAGCAAGCAAAGATTTAGTAGCAATTAAATAAATTAACTGCACTCCTGGAGATATGAATAAACTGACTTAATTATGTTATGCTATTTATTAACAGTACAACAGATTAAAGTATATGATGCTGACTTATCCAATCTGAAGTCTCTTGTTGAAAGTTTATTTTTCATTTGGTTAGAATATAATAAATTTAGTTTAATCCTTTATCCAAGTGTGAGCAAACAAAGTTTGCGCCTGAAAGTATCTTCAGAACTGGGGTAAGGTGGTACAACAGCAGGGCGATTCCTTGCAGAGGGGGAGCAAGCTATATCTCAGTATCTCCCATAATGCAAAATACATCTCCTTGCAGATATGTCTACTATTATGCGTTAAGGGAAGGGCCACTACCCAGACTAGTTTTGACCTTTCTTGAGGTCTCTTCAGTGGGAGCCAGGCCCAAGTGTAGATACCAGCCAGAAGCATTAGCAAGGTCATCTCTATCTATTGGAGTTGCCAAATGGTGTGCCACCTTTTTAATAAATTACTCTGAATTTAGAGAAAGATGTTGAAAGTTTATTTTTCACTTGGTTAGACTATAATAAATTTAGTTTAATCCTTTATCCAAGTGTGAGCAAACAAAGTTTGCGCCTGAAAGGATCTTCAGGACTGGGGTAAGGTGGTACAACACCAGGGATACTCCTTGCAAAGGTGGAGCAAGTTAACATCACTCCTATCTTAGTATCTCCCATAATGCAAAACACATCTCCTTGCGGATACGTTTGATGTTATGCATTAAGGGAAGGGCCACTACCCAGACTAGTTTCGACCTTTATTGAGGTCTCTTCAGTGGGAGCCAGGCCCAAGTGGAGATACTGAGATAGGAGTGATGTTAGCTTGCTCCACCTTTGCAAGGAGTCATGCTGGTGTTGTACCACCTTACCCCAGTCCTGAAGATACTTTCAGGTGCAAACTTTGTTTGTCCACACTTGGATAAAGGATTAAACTAAATTTATTATATTCTAACCAAGTGAAAAATAAACTGCAACATCTTTCTCAAAATCCAGAGTAATTTATTAAAAAGGTGGCACACCATTTGGCAACTCCTATAGGTAGAGATGACTTTGCTAATGCTTCTGGCTGGTATCTCCACTTAGGCCTGGCTCCCACTGAAGAGACCTCAATAAAGGTCGAAACTAGTCTGAGTAGTGTCCCATCTCTTAATGCATAACATTAGACATATCTGCATGGAGATGTGTTTTGCATTATGGGAGATACTGAGATAGGAGTGATGTTAGCTTGCTCCACCTTTGCAAGGAGTCTCCCTGGTGTTGTACCACCTTACCGCAGTCCTGAAGATACTTTCAGGTGCAAACTTTGTTTGCTCAAAGTTGGATAAAGGATTAAACTAAATTTATTGAAGTCTCTTGCTCTATACAAGGCAAGGAACCTCATCAGGAAGATTTTCACATGTGACTTTTATATGCTCATGTTTGGGTAAAATAAGGATGAAAATGAGAATATTTCTTCAGAAATATTTGTGCTACATTTTTTTCCAGGAAAAAAAAAAATTGCTGAATAATCCTGGAGAATAATTCTACAGTAAAATAAGCATGGAGGGCTACATTTTATTTTCTGGAGATTGCACATCATTGACATTCACTGAAAATGCAGTAGAATTATTATTATTTTCCACCCTCAATGGAGTCGACAGACGCAATTCATTCAACTGACAACATATTTATCATACGGAATCTTAAAATCCTTAACACTCCTTCATTAACAACACATTCTGGTAATTCATTCCATTCACTGATAATTCTCCATGTAAAAAATATACTCCTCACACTCCTCTTCATCACACTCTTACATAACTTCCAGGGATGACCTCTGGATTTCCCCCTCTCACCTTATACTTTTTTATTATCCCATCTGAATTAATCCTGTAAAATCCTCTCACTAATTTAAATGTCTTTATCATATCACTTCTATTCCTCCTTTTCACCAAATTCTGTAATCCACATTTCTTCAACCTCTCTCTCTCTCTCCATAGCCAGCATTCCAAAGTCTTGATATGGTCTTAGTCATTTGTCTCTGGACTCTTCCTCTCTAATGTTTCCACATCGCACTGAAAACCAGGTGACCAAATTTTGAGCCCAACTAAGTGTGGTCTGACCAGTGCTTTATATAGTGGAACAAGCAGCACTACAATGTGCAGTCTTTTTTTTTAGCAGGTGCAGTATGCCTTCTAAACTTCAGTCTAGTCTCAACCATCACTCCTAAATCTTGATTCTCATCCACTTCCTGTAGTATGGCACCATCAGTATAGTACACAGCCTTACACAGCCATGATATTTTTGCTCCAAAATGCAACACCTTGTACTTATTAATATTAAAACTACAACTCCTCTCCTTTGTCCAAGTCTATTCAAATATTCCTGAAGGGAATTAACATCAACAGTGCTACTGATAATTCTCCCCAACTTTGCATCATCAGCAAACAACTGAAGATCCCCAGTCAGTCCACATGATATATCATTTACAAACAAGTTAAACAGCAAGGGCCCAAGAATGGAACTCTGGGGTACAACTGGTTACCTTCCTTTTTTGAGACAGTACTCCATTTTACACAACTTGCTGGTATCGTTCAGGCAGCAATCTCTGATTCATCTAATCAATATACTCTCTATTCTCATCGTCTGCAGCTTGTACAACATATGATGTGGTGATCTATCACACGATTTTGCAAAAAGTCCAAGAATATCGCTGTATATGAAACTACCTTATTTTATGATAAGGTAATACACTCATTCCCCTTATCATAAAATGCAAATAAATTGTTAAAACAAGACCTTCCCTTTACAAATCCATGCTGACCATCATAAAAAACGTTATGTCCATCAACCCAAACCTGTATTCAATTCCTTACCAATCTCTCCAACACCCTGACCACAACTGCAGTTATAAACACTGGCCTGTAGTTGGAGACTTCTGTCTTAGAACCATGCTTGTGAAGTGGTACTATTTTCCCTTCTTTCTACTCCTCAGAACCCTACCCACTTATTTATTTATTCGTTTATATGGGTTCCTCCCACATTCCTCGACCGCCCCTTAGGACTGGTTGAGCCCTCCCAGTGAGGGATTAAGTATGTATTTTATGACTGTAGATCTGTGTGTGTGTGTTCACAGGCCGGTTTGCCTGTTCTGAGTGACAAAAAACCTGAGTTTCCAGGTGAAAAAAACTCTGTATTTCTGTATGAGACCGGCTGACTCACCTTTAGTTGAAAGAGACCAGATAAGGGTTCCTCACATTGGTGCACCCAGGGAGGGGGACAACGGGCTCTGGGCCCCCCTAAAAAAAAAAAAGGAAGAAACACTAGAAAAATTTCCAAAAATATTTTCCTAATTAAAATTCATTTTTTAAAAAAAATTTATGTGTGTTATGTCTTCTATTTCTATGCTACTTATGAATTAACGGTCACATAAGGTGGGAATACCCTATAGCTCTTGGGAATCCTGGCCGCTATGAATGCAAGGCAAATGAAGTAGTGCTCGGGTGCTACTTTGCTTGCCCGAGGAGGTCACTGGTCATAGCTCATATGTGATGCGTAGTGTGCATTCTCAAATTGTCTACTCAACCCCCCCCCCCCCCCAAGATCAAATCTTGAGTGCTCAGCCCCCCCCTCAAAGATTGAATCTGAGTGCGCCACTAGTTTCTCACATCATAGACAGGAATCGAACCCAGGTCTTTCCGACCAAAGGGCTTTGTCTATACCGACTGAGCTATGGAGGCACACTCCTACCCACTTCAAGACTTTCATTAAATAACCAGGTCAAGGGCATAGCTATCTGTTGTGTGCATTCCTTAAGAATACATGGTGATATGCCATCCATTCCCACAACCTTATTAACATCTAACCAATTAACACCTGATACACTGCTGATTCTTTCACTTCCAGTTCTCCTAATACTTGCCTCCTTTCTATATATTGCACCACATCATTTACACCTGTATGATATACACTAATAAAGTGCACATTCAATAATTCAACTATAACTTTTACAACCACCATTCTGCTGCCATTCCTGTCCACCATTGTCAACCTGCCATAATTATTCGTTCTCTTGCTTGCCACAGAGTGGAAAAATTCCCTTGAGTTAACCTTGGCCTGACCAGCCAATCTCCTCTCATACTACACCTTTTCTTTCTTTACATGCTTGTCACCTTCCTAGCTGCACTTTATATTCTTCATGGATCCGATTACCACCAACTGTCTTGTATCTCCTCCATAGCATTTTCTTTTCCAACACAGCCTGCTTGATTTCACTGTTTATCCATTTCACTCCCACTTTATGTACTCACTTAACCCTTGGTATGCAGTTATACTTTGCTTGTGTCAGATACTGTCTTGTCACTTTTCATGCACTCCCAACATCTTTTCTGCTCAGCTCATCTACCCAACGTACTGATGCTAACTAACTACAGAGCTTCCCATAATCATCTACGTTATACTTCCACATATATCCATTTTTGGCAATTCTTGTTTCAATACTTCCCAAACAAATACCTCCAGATCACTCTCGCCAACTGGCAGCAGCAGTTTCAACACTTTATTAACAACTACATCTTGTGAAGTTATCACCAAATACAAAATATTAAAGCCTCTAGTTGCTTCACTCACATGCTACTTAAGATATTTATCTCTCAGAAATTCAACAAACTCATTCTCCTTATTCCTATACACTATCTCCTCCTTTCATTCTATATTCCTGTAATTAAAGTCTCCAATCAGGTTGACTTTTTTTTTTTTTTTTTTTTTTCACATACACAACCAATTTGACTAAACATTTCACAATTAATATTCTCTACATTTCCTGGCCCATAACAGCATCCTATCAGATATACTAGCTTGTTAAATTCAACTTCACACCACACACTTTCAAAATCTGTGCATATACTATCAACACATGACTATCAGTACCTTCTAGTTGATCTTTAACACTAGGTGTTAAATCATTTTTTCATTTCATTAACATTCTTTAATCATTTTCTCTTTTCCACATTCCTATCCTTCCAGAAAATTATATATCAGCCCATTTCTATTCCCCACATCATATTCTCCTCAGACAACCAAGTTTCACTTATTCTAGTTATCTTTGGACACACTGACTCAATCAGAGGAACAAACTCAGCTCTCTTGTTTTGAATACTCCTTACATTTATGTACAAACATAACAATCCCTGTGTCTTTGAGGCCATTCTACCAGCACCAAGATTCTCTATTCTAACTCATATACCATGCCCCCCCCCCTCTCTCTCTCTCTCTGATCTGACCACTCTTGTTTCCTGAATCTGAGTGCAATTCATACCTGTCTCATCCTTACCTTGCATGCATTCCATCACCTTGTGCTGCTGCAGCCATTTCTTCAACCTCATATTCATCTTCATCCTGTCATATAATCTATTTAGTTGTGCTATCCTG
Organism: Typopeltis vanoorti; assembly: GCF_054136105.1. Taxonomy (NCBI): domain Eukaryota; kingdom Metazoa; phylum Arthropoda; class Arachnida; order Uropygi; family Thelyphonidae; genus Typopeltis; species Typopeltis vanoorti. The sequence continues at coordinate 68,995,352 of NC_143552.1, read as the reverse complement.
CTTCACAAGTAGACTCTGATCATTTTAAATATGCCACCCATTCAAGTCAAAAGACTTTGGCTCACTTTCTTCTTTTTCTCATCCTCAAGTTTATAACAGTTACAAACAACTGAATATCTGCTGTTGAGCATATCAGTATTCTTCAGGACTGAATATGATGTTGTACTACTTACCAGGGTAGGTAGTACAACACCAGGCAACTCGTAGCAAAGGTGGAGCAAGCTTCTATCCCAGTATCTATCTACCATAATGCAAAACACATCTCATAACGGATATGTATAATGTTATGCGTTAAAGATAGGAGTGTTGAACAGTAATGGCTCCAAGAGAGAACTTAGTGATGCACTTTACTCTGATCACAGTATATTTGCCACATTGTCAGCTTTGTGGCAAATATACATTTGCCACAAATTACCCCTTGATTTGGCAGAATGTGTGCATCACCCTTACTAATATAAAAATATGCAATTTATTTTGATCATCATCATCAAATTCCTGACAGGAACACTCAAGGGGATATGATACAGAATATGATAATACTACATGAAAAATTTACATCATTACTAACTTCCTATCTACAGTTTTCCTCCAAATCAGTCTGTTACTTGTCAAGACGCCAGCATTATCAGATCTTATATTTCTATCGTCTAAGGCACTTTGTACCATATCAATCCACCTATATCTTGGTCTTCCTCTGGGTCATTTCTTGCCAACCTGGCAGAGAACACTTGTTTTGCTAATCTTTTCTCGCCCATTCTGTTTAAGTGTCCATACCACCTGAGATTAGCTTTGCTAACGCATTCCTGGATGCTGACAATGTCAAGTTCTTTCCTAATATCCTAGTTTTTTTATATGATATTGCTATTGATGCTATCTGTTCACGCCTCTAATCTTTCTCTGGACTCTCATATCTGCGGTCTCTAGTCTTTGGTCAAGTGTTTTACTTCTGACCAAGCTCTCAGGTCCATAAGTTAAAACTGGTTTGAACACTGTCTTGTATACAGCTAATTTAGTGTTCCGACTAATTTCTCTCTTATTCCATATGAATTTATTCAATTGACTTCCTATCATACCAGCTTTGATGATTCTGTTATCTGTTTCCATATTTAATTTATCATCTTCACTAAAAATCGTGCCTGAGTAGCTGAAATGTTTTACTTGTTCCACAGGTTCTCTGTTTTCACAACGCAGTTGACATTTTCAACAATTCTACCTATTTTCATTGTCTTTGTCTTTTTATTGCTGACCTTCATACCATGTCTATTACAACAGCTATTCAATTTAGTCAGAGAATCTTGCAGACTTGTAGTGGATTTATTTAGAAGTATAACATCATCTGCATAAAGCAAAGAGCTGACATTAACATCTCCAATTTTGATATCAGGTTTAATACCACATTCCTTCATAATGTGATCCATATAGATAATGAATAACAGAGGGGATAATGTACATCCTTGTCTCACACCAGATTTAACATTAAACCATCTTCCTGTACTTCCTTCAAATTCTAACTGCTGACTTACAACTCAAATAAAGACTAAGTATTGCTTGATATAATACCCCATTGACACCATATAACTGTAGCGTATGTCATATTGGCACCTTGTCATATGCCTTTTCCAGATCGACAAAACTTAAATCCCAAATCCTTGTTATATTCCCATGCTTTCTAAACTATTTGTCGTAAAGTGAAGATCTGATCCTGACAGCCTCTATTTGGCCTGAATCCAGCTTGTTCTTCACCAAGCTTTTCTTCCACAATTCTTCTCGAACGTTTCTCAAGTATACTTGCATAAATCTTGCCAGGAACACTCAGTAGGGAAATACCTCTGTAATTTTCGCATTCAGTTTTATTTCCCTTTTTATATATGGGTATTATGAGAGCTCTACTCCAATCATCGTGAATTTTCCTCTCTGTCCAGGCCTTTTCAACTATGCGTTGCAGCCACTATAAGACTTTTATACCACCATACTTCAGCATTTCTGGTCGAATATCATCTACTCTTGCCTGCCTTTCCACATTTCAAGCCTTTGATGGCTTTTTCTGCTTCAAGTATGGATATGTATTCCTGACTGTATGCCTGTTGAGTGTTTTTTACCACTGTACTGTCATTGCTTGTTTCATTTAGCAATTTTTCGAACTAGTTACTCCATACTTTAAGTATATCTTTTTCTCCCATTTTCATCTCTGACTCCTTTTACAGCACTCTTTCCTCCATTTCTAAGCTTCTTCAACAACCTCCAGAATATTTTGCCACCTTATTGATATTTATTTTCTATGTTCTTGCCAAAGTCCTCCCATGACTTTTGTTTAGCTAGTTTTACACAGTGTTTCGCTTTCTTACATTTGTCTCTGTATTCTCTAAGAGCACAAGCTGACTTATTTACGAGGAACTTTTGATATGCTTTCTTCTTTTTCTTCACTGCCTCTTTAACTTCCTGTGTCCACCATGGAGTTCTGATTTTTCTATCCATGCAGACAACCTCCCCACATGCCCTTCTCTCTCTCTCTCTTTCTCTTTTTCTGGCTGAATCAATCAGGGTTTTCTTCAAGGCTTGCCACTGAATCTCCAAGATTTGGTTCATGTTCTCAAACTCTTTCATTTTTTTCTTCAATAAGCTTTGTGTATTTTAGTCTACAGTTCACATCTGAGAGTTGCTCAACTTTTATTCACTTTAAAATTTTCTTACATGTTATTCTTTTCAATATGAAATTCAGTTTTATCCTGCTCAAGACTAAATAGTGATCACTTCCAATTTCAAATCCTCTGTACACTCTGTTGTCCTGCACCAGGGAGAAAACATCACTATCAACAATAACATAGTCAATGAGACTTTTCTTATTCCTTGCTTCTTCTCTCTATGGGAATTTGTGCACATTTTTATGTTGTAACATGGTGTTAGTAATAACCAGCCTATGTCCTGAGCAGAAATCGAACAGGTATTTGCAATTATTATTAGCTTTGCTCTTTTCTCCAAATTTTCCCAAAATATTTTTGTATGTCTGACAGTCATTTCCTACTCTGCTATTTTGATCCCCAACAAGGACCAACTTTTCCGTTTTCATTGTGTCAGTTGCTTTTTCTAAAGCATCAAAGAATTCCTCCACTTCTACCGTAGTAGAACCTTCTGTGGGAACCATAGCACAAATAAGTCTCATTGTCCAATTCCCCATTCTGATATTTGCCCACATCACTCTACTTGAGATTGTCTGCCATTCAAGAAGATTAGCCTCATATTTAGTGTTGAATACTATGGCTACTCCTTCTTTTCCTTGATTGTCATTGCCTGAATATAACATTTTGTGAATGATATATGCACGTAACCACAAGAAAGATATTTATTTAACCAAATATTTCGGTCTGGAAATAGCAGACCATCCTCAGTGGTATTACAAGAACAGTTTAAAAAAATACAAGCTAGAATGCTAACAATAGATCGTTAAAAATAGAACACAGGGTGTGATGTTATATCACTAAGTATGAAACGGAATATTTTGAAGTAGAGACATGATTGGAAAAAAAAAAAAATTGAGTAATCTTGATTAGACTTTCCCATATTTTTGATATAGATGTACAGTCATTATGATTCAGGTTGGGACGATGGAGCAAGGTCTCCATGCTTTCCTTGAACAAACGTTCGAACCTATAATGGGATCTATGTAAGAGGCGAGTCCTGGACCAAAAGATGCTGTGGTCAGTTTCAATCCCATGTTGAGCCAATTCAGACTTTGCAGGTTTGTTATGAAGAATAGAGGATTGATGTTCTTGGATTCTTTTTTCAAGAGAACAAAGCTTTCAGTTAAATCAGTCTGTCCAAAATAGGAGAGATCATAGTTGTATGGAATTTGATAAACTCCAGGAAGAGATAAAGTTGAGGATTTGTCTTTAGGAGAAGGAAAATGAGAAGACAATTTGTTAATAGGTGAATACGTAGTTGTTAAATCATATTTCTTTAAAATCCTTGCGATAGGTTCTGAAATACCGGAGATATAAGGAATAGGCACTCGATGTATTGAAACTTTGTTGTTTTGTGGAGGATTATTTTTTAACGATCTATTGTTAGCATTCTAGCTTGTATTTTTTTAAACTGTTCTTGTAATACCACTAAGGATGGTCTGCTATTTCCAGACCGAAATATTTGGTTAAATAAATATCTTCTTGTGGTTATGAGCATTCATATGTCATTATTATATTATCATATTATATTATTATTATTATTATTATCATTATTATATCATTATTATATCATTATTATCATATTATATTATTATGTCTCAAGTATCCTTAAAACAGCAAATATAACATATTATAATTACGGCTATTTGGCCTGCTTCAGTTTAGGAGTGCCCCTTGTTTAAATGTTATTGGCTATTTACTCATGGATTCTTAGGGCATTGTAGGTGTAAGTTTACCAAAAAGTATATGTAGCATAAGAAATAGAAATTTACACATACCTTTTTCTGGGTGTTGCGGCTTTTCCTCTTTCTGCGATGTCAAAAAACTACTGAGTGTGTGTGTGGGGGGGGGGTTAGGAGTGCCCCTGTTTAAATGTCATTGGCTATTTACTCATGGATTCTTAGGGCAAATATAACATTTTGTATTTATTGCTTAAAAGATCTCGCCAGTTTTTGTCTTTTTTGTTTCAGTCACCCCTATTATGTCGATCTGGTACTTATCTAATTCCTCAGCTAGCTCCATTTCTTTGCCATTCAGGCTTCTTATGTTGATAGTATTGATCTTTAATTCTGACGTTGTTGAGTTGGGGATGTGCTTTCAGATTTGTTCCAGAAGCTGACTTTTTGCTGTTCGCCCTGGTTACCTGGCGAAAACAACCGGGGCCTTGTGTAACTGGGCGACGCCCCAGCTGGCACATTAAATTTTGTCATGTTGTACCATCATTTTGTATATTGGTTTAAGCCAATAAGAATACAATTTGGTCAGCTAAATTCCCAAATTGCCAGCCCATCATCGTTCGTTCAGTATCCAGGTAGATACCCAACAGGGTGTACCATGAGAAAGGGAGGATTGGACATTAGGTAAGAAGCCCTGGTAGGTTCTACACATTCCTTTAAAGGCTATGTAGAGGTCTCCCCTCAGTTATACAGCTTTGACACTTAAGCATCCCTCAGATCTTTGTGGAACTTGCTAATTGGGAGATCCTTATCTATTACAGTAATAATTATTGTGCCTTAAACTTAATTGCTATTTGCATTCGCATTCTTTCGTCCTATTTATAGTATGGGAAGAAAGAGTATGGTAATTGGATTGGCATTTTAGAGATTAGTAATAATTGGGATAAAGTGATGGAATGTTCATATGATCTGAGACAATAGTTTGGTTCATGGCACATAGATCTTATATGTCAGTATTGCAAAAAGTTTATGCAATTGTAAATTAAGACTATTAAAAAGCAGACATGACTATGATTCTTCTTGTGTTTTTACATTATAGGTGACTTAAGTACGTTGGAACTGGGGCCAAATATTGTAATTTCTGAATATGAGAAGATAAGTATATCATCAGGTGAACAAAATGATAAAAGTTCCCTGCGAGCAGAACTTAAAAAGAGCCAGGAGAAAACAGAAACTGAGTGTTTAGTGGACTTTGTAGAAAAAGAAAGATCGATGCAAAAAGTAAGTTGTAAGTTAAATTTTCATCTGCTATTTTCTGCCTGAAAGATGTTATTGTTATTGTTTATCATTACCATCCTCTACACCAGTGGTTCTTAACCTGGAGTGTGTGTGTGCACCCCTGGTGGTGCGAGAGAAGTTTCTAAATTTTGACCCAGATTCGATGGATGACAGCTATTTAATAAAAGACAATCTTATTGAAATACGAGCCAATGCATGTATTCAAATGATATTTGAAAAACTGGACTTAGAACAATTCTGGTGTACACAGTTAGAACCTTATCCACAGCTGGCAAAAGCAGTATTGCAGACACTTTTACCATTTGCCACCACCTACCTGTGTGAAATGGAATTTTCATCACTTTTGCACATAAAAACGAAAGCCAGAAATCGCTTAAATGCAAGTGATGACTTACGCGTGGCTCTTTTGAAAAAGGAGCCTTGCTTCAAAAGTATTATTATGAATAAACAACAACAACATGGATTAAAAATTGAGATATTGTTTTGTATGTATATGTAAATGTATGTGTTTTTATTTTTCGTAATTTTCTAAATAAAGAAACAGAAACATATTTTTCAAGGGGATGTGAGAACTTATTTTTAGATTCAAGGGGGTGCCGATCGCTAAAAAGGTTAAGATCCACTGCTCTACACTCTCTACACAATTCATATCATCTTTCAGATCCTTATCTGAAGGATGTTCTGAACTGTGTAGAGGAATGTTGAAAGTTTTTTTCACTTTGTTATACTATAAATTAAAGATGCCAAGAAATTATATTCTTGGTTTCATCCTTTATTCTAGTGTAAGCAAAGAAAATTTGCACATGAAGTAACTTCACGACTGGACTACTTGTGTATATAGAGGCTAATGGTTCATATCAATTGCTTTAATATCCCATAATGCAGTGCACATATCCTTATGGACATATATAATGCTATGCATTATGAGAACGGCAACTATACAGACTGCTTTCGATCTTTATTGAAGTCTCATCAGTGGGAGCCAGATCCAGAAGTGATACCAAGGTTGAAGTAATGCAGAAGTCATATTTCCATATACAAGTAGTCAAAAGGTATCACATTTTTACTAAAATATTCTGGATTAGAGATACGTGTTGAAAGTTTTTTCGCTTTCTAACAAGTAGCCCAGTCGTTAAGTTACTTCATGTGCAAACATCATTTGCTTACACTTGGATCAAGGATTAAACCAAAAATGGGATTTCTTGGCATCTTTAATTTATAGTATAACCAAGTGAAATAATCTTTCAACATCTATCTCTAATCCAGAGTATATTAGTAATAAGGTGGTGACACCTTTTGACTACTTGTATATGGAAATATGACTTCTGCATTAATTCAACCTTGATATCACTTCTGGGTCTGACTCCCACTCATGAGACCTTAATAAAGGTCAAAACTAGTCTGGGTAGTGGTTCTTCCCATAATGCATAGCATTATACATGGCCATAAGGATATGTGCATTGCATTATGGGATACTAAGGCAATTGATGTGCAGTTCTTAGCCTCTATATACAGGGTGTCCCAAAATTCACACAAGAAGTAATTTTGATAGAAAACACAGGTTTTTAATTAAAAATTGTAATTTCTTATTGATTCATAAAGTATACAGTATAGTAAATGCATGGAATAGCATATCGGGTAAATGGCCTCCACGGCTTTGCTGGCACACATGCACTCTTTTGTCGAAATTTTCCATGACCGTTTTGCATAAATGTGGCTGAATTTCGTTGATACAGTGCTCAATTTCCTCCTTCAAGGCGTGGGTGGTCATGGGCTTGTTGGCATAAACCTTAGACTTCAAAAAACCTCCCCAAAAAAAGTCCAACGCCGTTAAGTCACATGATCTGGGGTGCCAATTCTGATCACCAAAACGGGAAATTACACGACCAGGAAATGACTCATGCAGTAATTGAATTGTTTCTCAGGCTGTATGGCATGTGGCATCGTCTTCCACATGTTGAAACCACATGTCGTCCACATCCATATCTTGCAATTTAGGCACGAAAAACTGGATTATCATGTCGCGATAGCAAGCGCCATTAACTGTTATTACCTTACCAGCCGCATTTTCGAAGAATGGACCGATGATGCCTCCAGCCCAAAATCCGCACCAAACAGCAACACGTTGTGGATGCATTTGTTTCTCAACAATCACTTGTGGATTTTCTGAACCCCAAATGCGACAATTTTGTCGATTTAATGAAGCCATCAAAATGAAAATGAGCCTCATCGCTGAAGATGATTTTGTTCAAAAAATAAGCATCCACTTGTTGTTGTTCCATAATCCATTCAACGAACTCTCTTCGCTGTGTGTGGTCAGTAGGCTTCAGTTCTTGAGTCAATCGAACTTTGTAAGCATAAAGATGCAAATCTTTCGTGACAATATGCTGTAGAGAGCTTCTCAAAATGCCCAATTCAAGACCACGGTGCCGAATTGATGTTCCTGGACTCTCAGCAACACTCTCACGAACTGCTTCGATGTTTTCTGTTGAACGACTTGTTGAAGGATGGCCAGAGTGTATAAGATCACTAATTGATCCAGTTTCCTTGAATTTTTTAATTAATCTTTTCACAGTTGATGAAGTTAAATCACTATTCCAACCATATTTTGTACGAAAATTGCAAACTGTAGCTGCCAAACCTTCATTATTTTTAAAATATTGCTCAACAATGAAAATGCTTTGTTCTTTCGTGTAGTGCTCCATTTTTAATAACCCTGAACTGTCAGCTGTCACGCTGTCTTTTTTTTCTCATTGGCAACACTTTACCGCACAAATGGCGCTACATTTAAATCTTGCGTGAATTTTGGGACACCCTTTACAAGTAGCGTGTGAAGTAACTTCACAACTGGGCAAACTTTGTTTGCTTACACTTGGATAAAGAATGAAATCAAAAATATAATTTCTTGGCATCTTTAATTTATTTTAGGAATCTCAAGTGAAGTTAGGTTGCTTAGAGAGAAATGAATGGTGATTGGAAGTTTGAAAGGATAAATGGTGTGATAGAAAGTTATGGGAATGAGAGAATGGGAGAACTAGGGAATGAGATAGTACAGGAGCAAGGAATAGAGAGAGAGAAGGAAGGTGATGATGGAGAGAGAGAACATGGAGGGAGGGAGATGGAGGAAGAGAGAAAGTGAGGAATGCTGGTGATCAAGGAATGAATGTGAGAGAAGTGATGTATGAAGACTCACTTATTTATGGTATACAGATTAGAATGTTGGAGCAGTGCTTGCTTGGAGGAACAATAGTGATTAAGGAAAGAAAAATTGCAGATTTATGAACATGCTGAAAAGATGTGATATGACATTTAAATTGAAGAGAATTTATGTGATTAATACATAAGGTATTATATTTCAAAAACAATGCCTGTATCAACATAGGTTAAGAAATGTCATTGTTTACATATTGTTTTTATAGTCAAGCATAAAATTCAGAATTTTTAATTTTATTGTGTTTACATTTTTAGCTACTTGAAGATGCTTTAAAATTCTTAGGAATTAGCGATGCTATATGGGTACTTTCAAGAGATGGCAAGTTTTATCAGGTGGGTCTTAAGTGATTGGTCATGTATTTGTAGTAAAGAGCAAAGTTGTAAAGAACAAAATGCTGCTAGCTTTAAGATATTTTTTTATTTATTTTAAGATTACTAGACTCATTTAATTTTACATGAATATTAGACTTGGACATCTGATAGATTATTACTTTTGATGGCTGCAGTGGAATTAATGGCAACACAACAGATTATGGCAGTGTGAAAGAGGATGTTGACTTGCAGAAATAGAAGTTACAATTTCCCTTTTACAGGTCTTCAATCAGACCGCATTTTGGCTTATTGTGTATACAGATTTGGTCACCTGGTATTGGAGGAGATGAAGAGGTTTTAGAAAGAATCCAGAGCAGAGTGACTAAGACATTGCCAGACCTGAATGTTTAGTGTGAGAATAGACTGAAGGAATACCATATGCAGAGCTTCTGGATAGCAAGCTGTGATATATTGATATATCATATTTTGCTGTCATACATTATATTGATATAATGAAATGATGTTGTGAGAATTGAAGTTAATAAATCAGAGGTGCATAGTGTATATTGTAGAATTTAAATGCAAACACTGTTGTAAGTTTAGATGGAATATCAGCTCGGGTGTTGCGTGAATGTGTCAATGCCTCTTACTTGGTTATTTAACTTAAGTTTGAACTCTGGTATGGTCCCTAGGGAGTAGAAGGAAAGCAAAGTAGTTCTTTTGAATAAAGTGTCTCTAAGAATGCGGTAGTTAATTACAGACCAATCACCATCTCGGGAGTGGTGGTAAAAGTATTGGAAAAGTTGGTTAAAGACAAAATTCAAGAATGGTTGGACCAGGATATGATACTCTATAGGGACCAACATGGTTTTGTTAAAGGTCAATCCTGCCTTAGCAATTTCTTCTTTTTATAATAGAATGACATCTGAGTTGGACGAAGGAAATGGCTACACAGTGGTACTTCTGGATTTTGCTAAGACTTTTGACAGGATACCCCATGGAATACTGTTGGCAAATTAGAGTGGATGGGGATGGATACTAAACTGGTGATATGGATAAGAGAATGGCTCCTGGAGACATACCAGAAAGTAGTGTATGGAGGAGCAGAGTCCAGAATGAGGCAGGTGACCAGTGGTGTGCCTCAGGACTTTGTGCTTGGGCCACTATCGTTTAATTTGTACATGAATGATATAGGAAATGGCTTGAAGGGAGATATTCAGTTGTTTGTTGATGATGCAAAGTTGGGTAGCACAATAAAAAATCAAGCTGATGTTGAGAGTTTGCAGGATGATTTAAATAAGCTGGCAAAATGGGCAAAAGATAATGGATGTCAGTTCAATGTGGAAAAGTGTAAAGTTATATATGTTGGGATGAAAAGATTACCAGCTGTATACTACACTGATTGAACAATGCTCCAAGAGATTGATAAGGCTAGGGACTTGGGGATGTTGGTGGATAGGGAGATGAAGTTCAGTGGACACATTGCTAAGGTGTCCAAAATTGCACATAGGATTACTTGGTTGTTGAAGAACACACTAACATCCAGAGATAAAGAGGTTATTATTCCTCTTTTTATAAGGCGTTGATACTTCCACATTTGGATTACTGCACTCAAGTCTGGTCACCTGGTTTCCTTGGAGATGAGGAGGTTGTGGAGAAGGTTCAGAGGAGAGTGACTAAGTTGGTGAGTGATGTAAAAAATGCTCTCTACATTGATAGATTGAGAGCTCGTGGATTGCAGAGGTTGGTTGATAGGCAAAGAAGAGGGGATATGATAGAAACATTTAAATTACTAAAAAGTTCTTATGAGATTGATGCAGAAGAAATATTTCAGCTGTGTGATAGTGATGGAAGAACAAGAGGCATCCCTGGAAATTAAGGAAAAGGGTGGTTAACAAGGGTGTGAGATTTTTTGCCCTATAATGCTATGTGTTAAGGGAAAGGTCACTACCCAAATCCAAAAAATGACTCCATTGAACTAGACAAGGGGAATGGATATACTATGATCCTTTGGATTTTGCTAAAGCTTTTGACAGAATACAGCATGGTAGACTGTTGCATAAATTGGAGAAAATGGGTTTGGGTTATACAATATTAGCATGGATAAGAGGATGGCTGACCGACAGATATCAAAAAGTGGTATATGGGGGATCTGAGTCTGCAAGGTTTAAGGTAACAAGTGGGAAGGATTTGACAAGCTACATACAGCTATTTGCTGATGATGCAAAGATAGGTACGGTAATCAGGAATGCTGCTGATATACAATACTTGGAGAATGATTTGAATAGGCTGGAATTGTGGGCATGGGAAAATGGGTGTCAGTTCAATGTGAGTAAATGTAAAGTCATTCACTTCAGCATGATTAGATATCCAATGTCGTATTATATTGGTGGGATTAGGCTAGGGATCATGGAGTGTTGATAGATAGGAAGTTGAAGTTTAGGGACCATGTGGCAACGATTGCAAATACAACTCAAAAGATAATTGCAATACTAAAACTAACGTTCACATGTAAAGATAGGGATGTTATTTTGCCTCTTTACAAGGCCTTGATAAGAATTCACTGTGCAGGTCTGGTCTCCTGGTTTCCGTTGTGATTCTGATATATTGCAGAGAGTACAAAGGAGAGTGTTAAAAATGATATCAGGATTGTGGAATACTGATTATGAAGACAGATTTGAGAATTTGTAGACTGCAGACACTAGCAAACAGGAGAAAGATGGGGGTGATATGATTGAGACTTACAAATTTCTGAAAAGATCATACAAGATTTCAATTGCTGAAATTTTTCAATTAATGGAGGGTGGGGAAAGAACGAGAGGGCATCCTTGGAAGCTGAGAATGAAGGCCGCCAAGGTTTGTGAGAGCTAGATTTTTCTCTCAGTGGTGCATGATTGGAATGGATTGCCATTGGATGTTGTGAGTGCAAGCAGTGTGAATGAATTCAAGAATAAGTATGATAGCTGGTGTGTGTAGTATGTGGCCTCGCTCGATGAGTCTCTGACTCCCTGGAGGTCTCTCTTAATAATAATAGTAATAATAATAATAAATATTTTTATAAATAAAAATTTATTTTTAACACAAGTAAAAAATTGCACAAAAATATCTTCAGTATTTTCAGTAAAATGAAAGCGTCTGAAGAAAATAACTGTTTCATTACACTGATTTGGAGAAAATAAGTTTGCAAATATTTCCAGTAATAAATTTTGCTTATTGATTATCATAATATGTTGAAATAGATTGAATTTTGCATGCGAAAGCAAAATTATTTTTTATATCTATGAACAAATAATGCAAAATTATTTATTTTTGTAAAATTAGGAAGAAATATTTTTATATTATCATTTTATGGGTATCTATTGCAAGACATTTTTAATACTTGAAATTCCAGGTAAAATGCTTCAGTTTAAGTAGTTGGATATGCCACAGCTACATTACAAGGAAGCTGTAATGTAAGATGGTTCTTACAGCAAATAATTAATACCAGGATAGGGTAATTAAAAGATAAAAACAAAGCTGCCTTTTTTTTATTATTATTATACCAGTAATCTCCATGGAGTCAGTAAATTCATAGTGTGAAGCCAACTCAATCAGCAACATGTATGTTATAATGAATCTTGAAATGATTTACATTTCCTGCATTCACAGTGTTCTCCAGCAATGTGTTTCACTTTCCAACAAATCTCCATGGGAAAAAAATCTCTTCATGACATGAGGCAATGTGGTGTGACGTGGAGGTTGATTAGTTGGATGTTGCTATAGGCCTGGGAATGTGGAAGGTGGTGATGAAGAAACATATAACTTTGTTTACTAATTCAAGTTGTTTATATGTTTCTTTATTATTAATAATAATAATAAAGAAACATATAAATGACTTGAATTAGTAAACAAAGGAAAGGTAATTATTATGGGTGATTTTAATTATGGCGGTATAGATTGGAATGAAGAGATAGCATTTGGGAATAAGGAAAGTGAATTTCTCGAGTTCTTCAGAGATAACTATCTCAGGTAGCCAGTAAAAGGAAGGCACGCAAGGATCAAAAGTTCTAGATCTGATCTTTTCATCAGAGGATGTAATTCTTAGAGGAATTTCACATTTTCTTCCAGTTGGTGAAAGTGATCATGAAGTAATCACCTGTATTGTGGCTAGTCATATGCAGGCTTTTGTGAGCAAAGGATATATGTGGAATTATAAGGCTGATGATTATGACAAGCTTAGGAGACAACTTCGAGCTATAACATGGAACGAGGAGTTGAGCAGTGAGGAAATAAATGCTGCATGGGAACTTGCAAAGAAATGCAGTACGAATGTATCCCAAAGGCCAAAAGGCTGAATAAGGTAGGTGTAAAATGGATGAATGTGGAGCTTAAGCATGAAATCTGGAAAAAGAAAGTACTTTGGAGAAAGTACAAGATGAATGAAGGTAATCAGTCACATGAAGAATATAAAGAACAAACCAGGAGAGTGACTCAGTTATTAAGGAAAACAAAAGTAGAGTATGAGCAGAAATTGGCAAATCAGGCTAAGAAAAAACCCTAGAGTTTTTTAGATATGTGGCAAGTAGAAGGAAGAATGATCATGGAAAAATGAAGTTAAGGGACGAAAGTGGTAGAATGGTAACTGCTGCAGAAGACATTGTTGAGGTATTCAGTGATCATTTATAAGTGTGTTTCATCCTGTTCAGGGTGGAATCATGAAGAACTTAAGTGTAGAGGACATAGGAGAGGATAGCTTAATTGTGAGTGAGCAGGAGGTATTTGAGTAAATAAATGACCTTGATGTTAATAAGGCGATAGGATTTGATGACATATCACCATGCATCTTAAGGGAATGTTCCAGGGAACTGGCAGTAGCATTGGCATGTCTGTTTAATAAGCGTTTTGCAACAGCACAGGTTCCAAGGTAGTGGAAGGAGGGTAAAATTGTTCCACTGCATAAAGGAGTTAAGGCTGTAGCTTCAAATTATAGATCGGTCTGTATATCTGGAGTTGTGGTGAAGGTCCTGGAGAGATTGGTGAGAAGTAGGATACAGAATTGGGTTGTTAACAGCAGTTTTCTCTGTAGTTATCAGCATGGGTTTGTTAAGGGGGAGATCATGTTTCACTAACGTATGTACTATAACAAGGTGACAAATACCTTGGACAGAGGAGATGCATATACAGTGGTGTATTTGGATTTTGCAAAGGCTTTTGGTAGACTGCCACATGACAAGCTCTTAAATAAATTGAAACAGATGGGATTGGATAACAGACTTCTGTGTTGGATCAGTGACTGGCTGTCAGATAGGTATCAGAAAGTTGTATATGGGGGGAAGTATCTCGAAAGAGAAAGGTCACCAGGGATGTACTGCAGGGGTCAGTTTTGGGGCCATTGTTGTTCAATTTGTATGTTAATGATATTGGGTTGGGTTTAACTAGTGATATCCAGCTGTTTGCAGATGATGCAAAACTGGGGAGAGCAATGCACAGTTAGGCTGATGTTATTGCCTTACAAGAGGACTTGAATAGATTGCATGAATGGGCAGGTAAGTGGAACTGTCAGTTCAATGTTGCCAAGTGTAAGCAATTTATAACCAAGTGTAAGAGATTTGGTAAGCAATGATGGAATGCAAAGTATACACTTGGTGGGGAAACTTTAACGGAAGTAGAGGAGATGAGAGATCTAAGAGTGATGGTGGACAAGGACCTGAAATTCAGGGGCCACATTGCACAAGTTGTGAATACATCACATCGAATAATACAATGATACAGAGAACCCAGACATGCAGAAATCGAGAGGTTATGATTCTATTGTATAAGGCCTTGATCAAGCCTCATATGGATTATTGTGCACAGATTTGGTCGCCAGGTTTTCATGGTGATGAGGATATGTTGGAAAGTGTACAGAGAAGATTCACAAAGGTAGTCAGTGGTCTTTGGAATGTGGAGTACAAGGACATATTTAGAGAATTTAAGTTGCAGAGCCTCGTGAAAAGGAGGAGGGGGGGGATATGATTGAGACATATAAGCTGGTCAGGGGTTGTTATCAGGTAGAAATGGAAGAGATTTTTCATAGAATGGGAGAGCGGAGTAGAAAAGAGGCCATTGCCGGAAACCGTATAAGGAGCATGTGAGCAAAGAGGTGAGAAGCAGGTTCTTTGCATGGAGAGTGGTTGGTGAATGGAATGCATTGCCTGCTTATGTTGTTGATGTGGACACATTGAATCAGTTTAAGACGCGGTTGGATAAGCATTGTATGCAATAGTAATTACCCTGTAAGTTGTATAATAATCTTTATACAACTTGCAGGGATGGCCTCTCATTCTTCCCATCTTCCTAACCATTATTTTTTATAATTCCTTCCTTCTGTATTAATGTGGTAAAATCCCTTAACCAACTTGAAGGTCTCCATCATATCTCCTCTTTTCCTTTATCCACCAAAATCTAATCAACATTCTCTCAACTGCTTTGCATGGCCAACACTCCAGAGTCCTGATATCATTTTGGTCATTTATCTCCGGATCCTCTCTACTGTTTCCACATCACAGTGAAAACTAGGTAACCAAATTTGAGCACAAGTAGCCCAGGTGTGGTCTGACCAATGCCTTATATAGAATCGCCGCTACCACCTTATCCATACATGTCAGTGCACTCTTTATCATAGCAGTAATGTGATGTGCACTCTTTGCAGCACTTGATTGTGCCCTTGAAATTTTAGTCAACTGCCTATCATTACCCTGAGATCCTGAAACACATCCTCACCGACAGAGCTGGTGCTAGGGTCTTTGCCGCCCGCATGCAATTTCTATCTAAGCGCCCCTGTAACGATCCGGGCGTATGTGTGGTTCTTTTACGATAATAAAAATGTAAATTATTTGAAATTTATTAAATAAATTTTGACAGAACAGCCACACATTGGTTCGCTAAATGTAACAAACCGGGGGTGTTGACTAGGCAGGATAATCGTTAAAAACCCGAATATTCAAAAAATTATCAAAATTTAAAGCAAATTTTAATAAAACCACTTCACTTTAATCGTTGAATATAATGATACAGGGATTATAGTCTTCTCACCGACCCGAATCGCTAACAAAATTAAAATGAATTTTAATTCAAGTTAAAATTTATTTGAACTAAAGTTTAAAAAATTTTGCATTTTACAAGTTATTAAGAATTTAGTAACTTGTAAAAATTTTTTAAATAATTTTTATAAGTGGAACTAGATGAGAAAATAAGAAAAGAATTCAGAAATAATTAGAACATTTAATATAAGTATTCAAAAAAAACATCTTTACAAAATAACAGAAAATAAATTAAATTACATAAATATACTTGAATTTTTTTAATTAAAATTTTAGGGTTTTTTTGATTTCATATTCACAAAATTTGAAATAATGGTCTTTCCCCTCCTTGTGCTGACTTATTCATGGAAGATCTAGAAGAAAAAATCTTATCCCAGATCATTCCAAAACCGAAAATTTGGTACAGATATGTGGATGATATCTTTCTCATTTGGGATCATATGAAAGAAGAACTAATGGATTACCTTAACCAAATCAATAGTTTCCACCATACCATCAAATTCACATTAGAAATCGAAAAAGATGGAAAATTGCCATTCCTTGACATCCTAATAAAGAAACAAACCAATAATAGTATCAACCGATCTGTTTATAGAAAACCTAAAAATAATGGACATTACTCGATTTCAACTCGTCTCATCATATAGCTCAGAAATTAGCATTATCCATATGCTCAAGAAAAGAGCTACACAGTACACAACAGATAAGAATGACCTACAAATGGAATTAACTACAATATCCAGAGAACTATCTTTAAATGGTTATCCAAAAAGACTCTACAACAAGATTCTCCCATATAGACAACGTGATGACATCCAATACATCAGTACTATTACTATTCCATTTGTCAGCAGCATTTCCAAAAAATTAGCTAACCTTCTAAAACCACATAATATCAGGGTAGCATTCAAGCCAATCAACACTATTCAGAAATTTTTAAGATCACCGAACAATCCTCATCCATTCTACAAGTACTCTGGAGTTATATAATATACCTTGCTCATGTGGTATTAGTTATGTAGGTCAGACCTCTAGAAGCTTTGAAACGAGAAAGAAAGAACATATAGGATATGTCAGAAACAACAGACAAGACATTTCGGGCCTTTCTTGCCACTTTGCCTCTACTAACCATCACATTGAGTGGGATAAGAGCCTTATGCCTTATATAGAAGATAACTACCATTCAAGAACCTTTAAAGAAGCAGCTGTAGTTGCCTGTAAAACTGAAAACCTAAACAAGAACCTTACCAGAAATTTGGAAAGTTTTAATCAGATCATTAAACATCAAAGAAATGAACTTTCATGACAATTACATCATGAGCCATAACGAATAAATCACATTCCCGAGACATGCGCATTGTCTCGTTCAATGCTAATTTTTTGTATGAATTAGAACCATCAGTTATAACCTAGTCTGTAACCTTCATACAGCTTATAGTTTGTATTCCTTGTAGATGCCGATAGAAAAATTGGCGAAACATGTAGGACGATAAAATATAGCTACTTGACGAACATTATATAAAAAAAGTGTAATAGTCTTATACTTCAGCTGTGATTATTTGGTGGTGTGGCAAGAGTTCAAAGTGTATAATACCAGCCATATATCACCAAATGCTTAACAAAACCTTCTGAGGGTGAAGGTCTTGTTTTTGGCTGAAGTTTAGCCTGTTCCCCTGAATGAACCGACTGTTTTCGGTGCTTAACATTCTTGCAGTGGTTAATTCAGTTGGGGCCCGGACCGGAACTCTTTTATGCACCAGGCCTGGACCTGGAACATTTTTCTGTTTTGTGACTTTTCTTCCTTTACAGTAATTATGCCTACATTATTGTGCCATTATTCAACAATTGTTTACAGTTTTGAATATGTATATAAAGTCAATATCAACAGTCGCCTGATTATGAATGCATGGTGAAAGGGATGGGGAGGTTTGGAGATTCCTGTAATGTGTTATCTTGCAGCAATTGACAAGCAAACATTATTACAGCGTAGTGTAGTGGAATTTTGACAGACTCATAGTGATATTTTGTATCTTCTGGTTGGCAATACAGTCAGTAACCAACAATAGAACAGTAGATTAGCAGTTGTGTATCAGAGCTCATGATTATGAGAAGCACAAAGAAAATTGTGTAATATTTTTGTGTTTATGTAGGCGTACTACTGTATCTGCTCGAATGTAACTTGCACTTTTTTTCCCAAAATTAAGGCTAAAAAAATCAGGGTGTGAGATATATGCAGAGATTTTCGGAAACTAAAGTTTTCAGAAAGAAACTGAAAATGGATATGACTTACCAAGAATCTCCTATTCACTATGTTATTTCTGGCCTAGAGAGCAATATCCTTGTGTGCATCCTACCCAAATAGCGTCATCTTTTTTCCTATTATTTCAAGCAGAAGTAATCGGAGCTGTTGCCAGATTAGATCGCACCCTGAGGCAAACAATTAAATATTACCCCTGATGGATTATAAAGACAAAAATATAAGAAAATCTCTAATTGCTATTTTTTTTTAATTAAAAGACAAACATTAATGCAAAACAATTACATTATAATATTAATTAAATGTTTGCTCTTCGGGGGATACCGCACAATAAAACTGTTTACAAACTCTTCTAAATTTAAATTATGAGCTATGTCTGCCTCTATCAATATAGTTGCTAGACCAACCAATCTTTCTGCACTTGCTATGCTAACAGGAATTGTTACCAATATCCTTAGGGCGATGGGATAAATTTCTACAAGATTTTGGTTATATATATATATATATATATATATATATATATATGATAAAATTTGGTGAGGACCACTTTTCTCTTGTATTATTTTTGAGAGAATTTTTTATTCCTTCAAATAAATCTATTGCATCTACATCAGATGTAAAATATCTTGTTGCCCTAATACGGCGCCTACTGCAATATGGTTGAACGAGCACTCTTAATTAAGCAGAACTGTGAGGCAGGCTGCCTCTATGCTACACCCTGTCGACGGTACTGCCAGTAATATACAATACTTAAGATATGTAATGAACGATCCTTCACAAATGACTAGTGAGAAGTGAAAGCAGGGCACAAAACAGACAGCAATGGCAGGTTATTAAGACATGCATATGATTGGTGTGGTATTAACAAAAGATCGTGTGTGCGAAAGATAAAAGCAAGCCAACAATTGAGGTGAAATGCTAACTCCTCAATGGAATTCCATAATATGTGAAACTGCCATAACAACATTCACTATATATATTTTTCTTAGTTTTAACACATTTGCGAATTTTAACACGTTCGGTTAAATTTTATTGCTGCTTTGCAGTGGTGGACTCACCTCATCTGGACACATCTAACTAATAACAATAGTTTTTAGTTAGATGCTGTGTTTGCAGGTGCAACATATGGTTTTGCTTGGGGTCTATGCAGCATAGTAGCATAGTTTCTTTATGAAGGGACTTGTGATTCATTAATTAGTATTCCCAGTTGTCTCTAATTGCACTATTTGTTGAGAAATATATTACACAGACTGCTCGTATACCTTTTTTTTTTTTCATGTGTGTGATATATGTGAAACTTTTTAATTTCTTATTTCGAAAAGTAAAATCAGGGGTGTGAGTTATATTCGAGTAAGTACGGTATTTCAACTATGAATAAGTACATTGGTACCTTCTTTAAATTGAAAAATAGCTGGGATGAGAGTGATAATGCAAAACAAGTTTGTAATGACAGTTTGTTTCAGTTAAACAGACCTCTTTCTCTTCAGTTAGTTTCTGAAGAGAAAGAGGCCTGTAACAAATCCACAGAAACAGAATTCCCATCAGTTGCAATGCGATAATATTGATACGTTGAACAAAAGGAATGATTTGCCGACTTGCTAGACACTCGACCATTGGATTGCATTCAAAGGTAAATACAATTGGTTATTTTGTATGGACGGTGGTTTGGGGTGTATAATATGTGCAGAGGTACAGACCCTAGGTGCAAGTTCTTCATATCAGGGTATTCAGTTAACATCAGAGTGGATAAATGGATTAATATTATTAAATGGGAAAGGTCTAAACAAACTCCACCAGAATAAATAAATAAATAAAATAAAAATGTTGGGACAATCTAGCAATAGCCTCACATTTATGACCCTTACTTTAAGGGCCCCAGAGCTTATTCGTTTAGAATTTAACCACTGCATTCTTGTAAAGTATCCATTTTTCATCACCAGTGACTACATGACTCAAAAATGGAGATCGAACCTCTCAAGAATGAAGAGCAGTGCAGATGTTGATGTGCTCTCTTTGATTGTTGTTCGTCAGTTCATAAGGAAATGCACTTGCCAAGCTTAGACACTATTCCAAGTTCTTGCAAATGGCAATGGATGGTCAATGACAATGAATTAAGATCTTTTTTTAAATCTTCAACAGTTACATTGGCATTTCTTGCAATAGCAGCTTCTCACATATATTGTTGAGAGAGAGAGACTGGGTGCCCAGAGTGAGGGGAGGCTTTCAAGCTGAAGTCCCGTTGTCAAAATGTTTGGAACCGTTGCTGGCACTTTTGCACATTCAAAACATTATTATTGTCATTTTCAATGACCACATGGTTATTGAAAAAAACAATGGAGTGATCACATGACATCTGTGGATGATCAGTGAACAGAGGATGATGATATGTCATCCATTCCCACAGCTTTATTAACATCTAATCCAAGCAATACTTGATACATCTGATTCTTTCACCTTTAATTCTCCCAATACTTGTTTCCTTTCTACATATTACACTGATGAAAGTGTTCATTAAATTCCATTATATCATTTGCAATGGTCACTTTGCTATAATAACTGTCTGCCATTGATAACCTGTCTGTCATATCTGTAATAATTATTTGTCCTCTTGCTTGCCACATAGCAGAAAATTTCCCTTTGATTATCTTTAAAAGGCCTTAACTGGCCAATCTCTCATATTCTGCTTCTTTCTTTTTTAACCATGCTTGTCATCTTTCTGGCCTGCAGTCTATATTCCTCATGTATCTGTTCATGTACAAACTGTCTTGTACCCTTTCCATTACTTCTTTTGCCACAACTTCTCGTTCCTACTCTATTTATTCACTTAATTCTTGGTATGCAGTTGTGCATTGCTTGTCAGATACTACCTTGATCATTTCCCATGCACTGTCAACCTCTTTTTTTTTTGCACAACTCATCAACCCAATGTATTAATACTAGTTGATTATGGAGCTTCTCATAATCACTCACCTTATAGTTCAGCACATATACTTTCTTGACAGCGACCATATTCTGTTTGACCATTTCCAAAACATTATGAACAGTCTCACCTCATTTAGGACCTGTGAGAATATCACCAAATCCAACATATGAATGCCTCCTGTTACTTCTATCACATGCTGCTTAAGATAGTTATCCTGCAGAAACTCAACAGATTCATTCTGTTCATTACCATACGTTCTCTCTTCTTTCCGATCCAAATTCTTATAATTAAAGTCTCTCATTAGGATCACTTTCCTTTTTCTTGACCAACTAATTTATCTAAACATTTCATAATCGGTGCTCTCCACATTTTCTGGCCTATAACAACATCCTGCTAGATATAGTATTCTAGTGATTTCAACTTCATACTAAATAACTTCCAAATAATTGGCATCACTGCAACAAAGCAGACAAAAACAGGTGCAATCTTACTAATATAAATATAGGATGTTATATTTGGGCAATAGTGATCAAGGAAAGAAAGTAATAGTGATAGCATTCAACACCGAACATAAACTTCTTGATTGCAAGGCAGTTTCAAGCAGAGTTGTTTGGGCAAATTTCAAAATAGGGAAATGGACAATGAAACTTATTTGTGCAATAGTTCCACAGAAGGTTCTTCTAAGGAAGAAGTGGAGGAATTTTTTTGAGTCATTAGAGCAGGCAGATGACTTAAATAAAATGGAAAAGTGGTACTTGTTGGAGATCTAAACAGTAGAGTAGAAAGTGAATCTCACCAGGCATATAGAAATGTTTTGGGAAAATTTTGGAGAAAGGGACAAGTCTAATAATAACAAGCATCTACTGGATTTCTGCTCAGGACATGGACTGGTCATTACTAACACCATGTTCTAACGTAAAAATGTGCACAGGTTCACATGGAGAGAAAACAAGAAATAAAAGCCTTGTCGTCTATGTTATTGTTAATAGTGATATCTTAATGCTGGTTCAGAATACAAGAGTGTACAAAGGATTTTAAATTGGAAATGACAATCACTTAGTTTTAAGTAGGATAAAACTGAAATATTACATTAAAAAGAATAGTACATAAAGAAGTTTTAAAAAGAATTAAAGTTGAGCAGCTTTTACAGGTCATCTGTAGACTCCATGGAGCAAGAAAACTCATCACAGGAGACCCATTATTTACACACTAGCCATTATTCTCACTATACCTATTATTGTTTATGTACCATCCAGTCGTTTTTGACTCTTGATGATCCTATGAACAAAGGCTTATCATTCCACTCAGCCTCTTGTCCTTTCTTTCAGTAATTGTAAGTTCAAGTTGGTAAGGTCTTTTATGTTGTCCATCCAAATATTTTGTGGTCTTCCTCTTCTTCTTCTCATTCCCTCAATCTTCCCCCAACATAACTACCTTCTCAAGTGATTCATCAGCTCACATAATATGACCAAAAAGTACATAAACTTCTGTTTAGCAATCATTGTCTCCAATGAATATTTTGTCTTTATATTCTCTAAAGGCCTTCTTATTGGTTATTCTCACACTCTATGGGATTTTTAAGTTCTCCTCCACACCCATAATTCAAATGAATCAATTCACTTTCTGTCTTTCTTTTTAATAATCCAGCTTTCACATCCATGCAAGACACATTGAGAGTATGTGGACTGAGACACTGGTAAATAGGAGAGAGAGAGAGAGAGGGGTGGGGGAGATATGATTGATGCATATAAACTTCTTAAAGAGTGTTAGGATACCAAGAATTTTTTGTTATATGAAAGGTGAGGAGAGGACAAGTCGACATCTATGAAAGTTGAGTTTTTATGTGTTATAGAAAGAGTTGACTGCTAGATTTTTTTCTCACAAAGCAGCAAGCAAGCAAGTGAAACATTTGCCTCTTGAAGTGGTGAGGACATCTAGCATTGACTTTAAAAGACGGTACGACAGCTGATATGGGTGATCTGTGACCTCCCTCAATAAGTCCTTCACTCCCTTGGAGGTCACTGATGATAAGAGGAAATGGCTGTATAAAATTACAAACTAAGAAAACCATGCATCTTAATGTTGTCTTGTGCTAATTGAATTGATTCACTGATTTAATTTACCAGTGCAAAATATTTTAGATGGTTACATTTCTGTGATTGCTTCAGGAGGAATATATTCTTAAGGTACATTAAAATAATTTCTTTTAATAATTTTCCTGAAGTTAGTATTTTTGTTTTTCACAGCATGATATTGATGTTTCTAAAATCCAGCCACTTATGGGATTATGATTTTTGTAATGCCTTAACATTAAAAGTTTAAAAATGTATTTATGTTTAGGTGAGCTTTCCATGTGAATCTGGCACAAGATGTGATATAGTCCTTAGAACGCTTACTTCTAGAGGTATTGGCCATCATGACAATTCCACAATAGGGTAAGTTGTTTTTTTAATATGAATTATGTCAGCATTTTCAAAGGTATTTTTTATTCTGGAATGACTTCTAATGGGACTATATTGATCAAGTACATATAATAAACAACTATGTTATACCAACTAGTTTCACCAACTAAGGCTGTTGGCATCTTCAGGGTACATAACTGATGTAAGGCACTAAAAAGTAAAAAACTAATTCTTTTTTACTTTTTAGTTTATATATTTATATAATTCTTTTTTTCTATATCATTGATGTATAACTTAAACAGCAGAGGACTGAGTTTCACCCAGACTCGCCCATTTACCAAATCACCATCTTCATATCCATCCCCTATTTGCTCCAATTTGAGTTAGTTCTGCGTGGAATCTTGTCAAACGTCATTGCAAAGGAAATGGCTACTCAGTGATATCACTGAGCTGTTTCCTCTATCCAACCCAATTGTCATTTTCTTATAATGATATATTTATAAGCAAATTACAAAGGGAAGATTCAGCCTTCATAAAACAATGTTGCTTCCTATAAAGTATCGTACTTCTGTTCATCCAGTTCTGAATTCTCTCTTGTTATCAACTTCTCCAGTGCCTTAACCATTACTATTTATATTATTTAATTGCCCGTAATTTGTGTGCCAATCAATATCTGAAAATGGAACTGTTTTGGTCTCTCTCTTTCACATTCTCACTTAGCACATTCTTAGAACTGAGACTGAAATTAAACATCTTGTTCAGAGGAGGTACCAATTCTCTTATACATTTTTGTGTTTCACAGGTTGATGTGCCATCTAATCTTATAGCCGGGTTTAAATTAATATTCTACAGTATTGTAAATGCCCCCAATTCATCTACCTCCATTATCCCATCAGTCAATGTCACATTGGTACTGGAATCCCTTCCCCTCCCCAAATGGTACACATTTGCCAATTTGATCACTCACTAACTCAGCTGTTTTGTTTACTTTTTTCACCTTCCTATCAACAACACACATTGATGTCATCCTTCATATTCATCCTTTTATTTGCCATGTAACAAAAGAATGCTTAGTTTTCATTTGGCCTCATCAGCTTTCTTTCATAATTAGCTTTGGCCTTCCTTACCATTCAAGTTACCCTTCTTGCCTGTTCTTTGTACTGGTCATGAGCATACAGAGCACCTTTTTCTTTATATTCCTGCCAGCACTTTTTCTTTTCCTGCAACCCCTGCATATCGATTCTATTGATTCATTAATTCATCTAATTGATACCTGATTTATATCTTCCTGACTCTGATTCTACTTTCATCAAACACCTCTTGATCATTTTCATGTATTGTTAACATCTCTTTCCTTTCCCCCCCTCTAAATTGTTATGCCTCTGCTCTAAGCTGACTCAGTTTGTCATAATCACCTATTTTGTAAATCCATACATATACCTCCCCCTTCTTAATGGAAAATTTTACATATCTGGCAATTTCCTGGGTCAAGACCATGTGATTGCTTTCCCAAACTGGAGGCACATTGGTTATTGCACAATTCTCGGATGCTGTGATTAGATCCAGCACTTTCAGACCTCGTGCCCCCCCCCTTTCCTTTATATGTTGTTTCAGGTAATTATCTCTTACCAGCTACATACATTTTATTTTCTTCCCTCCCTGTGACCATTCCTCGTTGATGTCTGTGTCCATGTAGTTGAAGGGTATATAATTGCTCGACCTACATTCATTGTGCTAATTTGCCAATGCAATACAGTATGCATTAGCTACAGCCAACTTTGTATCTCATCTTTTTGGCCTTTCAAATCAGTCAGCCTTAAATAAACCATCTTCTGCATCCCTTTCCTGATATACTTTTTTTTTTTTAAATTAATTCTACTATCATTAGCAGAACCCTTCTTCTCATTCTGTTGCTTCTGTTCTCTTTGTACTGTACTAAAATACTGTACCCTTGCATTCTCTCCTTATGACTGTATCATCATCCTCAATGTCATAAGGATTTAGAATAAAGGTGGAGTTTTGGGCATTGTCTAAACCTTGGGCCAGTTTGAATTAACCAAGGCCAAAATTTCCACCATTATTTAAAATACTTGTATTAATATACACAATACATTTTGGAAAATTATGGAGACAACTACTGTGTTTGTTTGAGTAAAACTTTAGTTTAATATAAACCAAAATCAACACTCGACATTTCGACCTTTATATCAAGGTCATATACCATATACACTATATACAAATTACACTACAATGTACATGGTTTGTTAAAGTTAGTGACCAACCATTACAACAATTATTGGCCTGACCTCTGGTGAAAAAAAAAACCTTACTACATCAATGCTAGAGTCCTATTATTAGTATTATCTATTGGTTGTAACATTACATTGGGTTGAGGAGCAACAAGTCTATATATATATATATATATATATATATATTAACAACATGATTGTACATATAATTTCAACCAGTTGGTTTGGAGTGGTTTCCAATAGTAGCTGAAGGTTGCCTAGAGTCCTGAAGTATGATAGATGCTAACTATTAAGTAGGCTGAATATGTGCCATCCAGATTCTTGGAATTTTCATGCCACCATTATTGTTGAAATTTGGGTGGTTTATCAGAATTTCGCAGGCTTCCTTAAATTTTCTTTCACATCATACCAAGTTTTTGTATGATGTAGAGAGCGGGTACTTTTCGAATCAATTTGGTGTAAGGTGTTGAGAGCATGGGTGAGAGGCCTGCTTTACCAAAATTGTTATATTTAATGTGTCTTTTGTGTTCTTTTTTCCTTATATGGATTATATGTTCAGTTTCACCAATATAAGGTAAGTTACAGGTGCAGTAGATGCAGTAAACTCCAGGATGTGCCAATGGGAAGAGAGGATCCTTAGAGGAGTTGAATATGTTTTTTAATTTTGTAGGTGGTTTAAAGGTGGAATCGAGATTATAATGGTGTAGGATTCTGTTGATTTTTTCTGATAACCCTTTAATGTACGGGATGGTTATGGTTTGGAGGAGGAAATGGATTGGAGGAAAATTGTAGATAGGAAGTTAGTAATGATGTAATTTTTTCATGTAGTACTGTCATATCCTGTACACCCCTTGAGGGTACATGGCAGGAATATGATGATGATGATGGTTATGGTTTTACTGTAATCTAAATTCTTTTTTGATGAAGTTTTATGAAGGGCTTTATTAATAGTATTTTTGTTGTAGCCATTATTTATAAATGTGCTAAATGTGTCGTTGATGATTTTTAGTTCTTGTTTAAGAGCTTGCTGGTTAGAGCAAATTGTTATAGCTCTGTTTTTAAGGGTGTTAATGACTCTATATTTTTGTGATGGGTGGTGGTATGAATTAGCATGTATGTATTGGCCAGTGTGTGTCAGTTTGCAGTAGACTGTGAAGGATAGACTGCCTGAAGGAAGACGTGTGACCAGTGTATCCAGGAACGGGAGCGAGTTCTGATTTTCAATTTTGATAGTAAATTGTATGCGTTCATGTTGTTTGTTCAGGTGGCTAAGGAACGTGTGGATTATCCAATAATGTTAAGAACTTTGGGGAGAGGCTACATTCAGCATCATGTAATGTGATCACTCTCACTTTCTCTGTCTAGGTTACCTGGACCCACACTTATCTGCATCTCCTCTCTGAATCATCTAGTTTCCCTGACTCTGCACTTCCACACTCCCACTGAACAGTACTTTCTCCGTTCGACACAATTGCACACATGACCTAATGGCACTGGACACAATTTTCATTTTCTCACTTTTCTTATTCCTTTGTACCAGGAACTCTTTCATACATACTGCACTTGTCACCTGTTAGATCATTAGCACCAGTCAAGACTATCATCTCTCATTTTCCCTCTCTACATCCTTACAGCTTTGATAACATCCTTCTTGATTCCAGGTAAACAAGATTTCATCATGCTCTCCTCTTATTATGGAATCACTATACAAAAATCAATCCTTATCCTTCCCTTTTGCTCTTTCATACTTTGCTTTCTCTCCTCTCATCTATCCATCCCTCTTTTTTTTTTGCTTCTATGTCATACCACCAGCCAAGCATTTTTCAAACAATTTTATTTCAGGTTTTGTTCTGTGGAGAACTTCACATAAATGCACTACTTCTCATTATCATCTGGTCATTCTCTTCATTTTTCACCATTTCATTTTTGCTATTACTCATATTGCATGTGCCATTGCTCATTCCCAAAACACTTTACTTGCAACAACAACCTTGCAATGATTCACATTCATTTCCTTGCCTTTCATTGTTCAACTTACTGATATAATTTTTCTTACTCTCCTCCTGCTTTTGGTGCTTGCTCTCAAAACACTTTCAACATACTGGCTAATAGTTCTACTTTCCTTCACAAATCTTTCATTCTGTAAGCAAATGCATTTTGCACATGCATCTGCTTACAGTGAACAAAATCGCTCATTTTGAATTCATGTGCCATTGTTTTGCACATTGTTGTCATAATGTTACAATATCTACAATATAACAAAAATAATAGTTCTTGAAACACAAGAAAATGACTCTTACAAGCAAACAAACACATACTCATAGATATAATAATTCAGAAAAAATAATTCAATTATGGCCAATTATTTTCTAAAACAATTTAATCTTTCAGCTCCCACAAACTCTCAATATAATGGTATGCACCTGCTACTGAAAATAGCATACAGTGTCTTTGAGAACAGGAAGGAATGAATATATATGAAAGGTTGAATGGTAAAAGAGTGTGTATATAGTAAAAAAAAAAAGCAACAGAATAGAAATAAATAGTGTGCTTGCCCTGATTCTTAAAGCATTAGCTAGAGCAGTGTTTCCCAAATTTTCAGTGTCAACATGCTGCCGTTCTAAAATTTTGGTAACTCTGCCATACCCCTCTCCAGCAAAGGTAATTTGGGTGAAGTTATAGTACAGGTAACCCTCATATAACGCTGCTGTTAGGTTCCATAGGAATGCCGCATTATAGAAATTGTATTATGCAAGACTCAGATCACATAGGAAAAGTAGGGTTATGTTCCGAAATGTTTTTTTTTTTTTAATTATATAAACAATGACATACCCAACAAAAAAATCTTTATTTAATTCAGATAAGTTAAGAAAACATAAACTATGAAACAAATACTTATAAAATTACAAATTGTACGTAAACTTCATTGCACATAATGCATAAATGTTTTAGGCATAATAAAATAAAGTGCATATTTTAATCGTCATCACTGTCTTCAAAACTAACATTTCTTAGATGTTCTTTATTTATGAGTGTCCAGATGTCGTCATGACTTGAAATCTCTTCTACATCATTTGTATAATTCTCATTGCATACTTCGACTCGTTTAATTATGAAGAAGCCAGTAATAAGACCTTGCTTTTCACTATTCTGCAATTTTTTTTTTTATTAAGTTCATAATATGGAGCTAAACAAATATCCAGTTGTCTCGTGAATTTTCCGGAGTGCTCCATTGAGGGATCATTATCCGTAAAATAACTTCCTAACTTTCTTGTCAACTCCAATCCTTCTGCTGATTTCTTTAAACTGAATTCCTTAATGGATTCATCACAATCAGAATCTTCGGCAGAACTTTCCCCATCCATTGTACCAGTTCCTCCTCATTTAAATCTATTTCCCCATTAGTTAATTCACTAATTTCGTTTTCAACCATATCGCAAAAAGCCTTCTAAGTATATTACTATAAAAATAAATTTTTTACGTAAAAAAAACATTAAATATTGTATGTAACTCATCAGAAAATAAAGTGCTCAGCTTGAGATTAACACACTTATGATTTTTAATGCACTTTCCTGGCAGAAAACAAAGACAATTTTCAACACTTTATTATTATCATTATTATTATTATTATTCAGGCCTCCATGGAGTCTAAAGACTCACCATGGGAGGTCCTTCCTAAGAAACACAGTCTATCAAGACTCATCGAGGGGAGTCCCCCCCCCCACCCGAGAAACACAAAGTCCATCATACCACTCCTTAAACTCATTGACCGTTCTCGCTCTCACCACTCCATCAGGCAATGCATTCCATGGTTCTACCACCCTCTTGCAAACAGTTTCCTTTCATAACTTCCAGGGATGGCCTCTTGTCATCACTCCTTCCCGCTGTTCAACCAAGCAAAAGAATTCCCGAGTATCAACCCTGTCAACCGATTAAAAGTCTCAATCATATCACCTCTCCTTCTTCTATCCACTAAACTCTGCAGTCCACATTCCCTCAGCCGATCCTCATAATTAACATGGTACAGTCCTGAAACCATTTTTGTTATCTGCTTTTGTACCCTTTCCACAGTTAATTTATCCCCTTCAAATTCTGGGGACCAAATCTGAGAACAATAGTCCAAGTGTGATCTGATCAGAGACCTATAAAACGGAATGATAACACTTTTATCTCTGCAGGTCAGTGTCCTTTTCATTATTGCAGCAATCCTCTGTGTTACCTTCACCACATGTCTCCTAAATTTCAGGTTTCTATCAATCATCAACCCCAGATCTCTTCTCTCCCCTACTTCCTCCAGTATAACTCCTCCAATAGAGTATGCAGTGTCCCATTGATGTTTCCCAAACCTCAAGACCTTACATTTTGCTGCATTAAACCGACACTCCCCCCATTCATTTGCCCATCTATCTAGCTTATTCAAATCGTCTTGCAGGACTATCACATCTGCACTATTACTAATAATCCCTCCCAGTTTCGCATCATCTGCAAACAACTGAATATCCCCCCCTGCAATCCACTGACAATGTCATTGATATAAAGGTTAAGTTGACGTCTTAGACTATTATAATCACCTGCCTTATAATTCCACATACGTTCCCGTCTCTTTGAGACTCCTGCATGTCTATTCATTTTCCAAGTCAAAACCATATGGCCACTCTCTCCAACTGGTTGGAGAGATGTCATCTCAGTTATTATCAACTCTTCTGATGCCATAACCAAATCCCAAACTCTTGAACCTCTTGTTCCCTCTATTACATGTTGCCTAAGACATTTGTCCCGCAAGAATTCTAGAAATTCCATTCCCTTATTGCTACATGCATCTTCCTCTCCCCAATTTATACTACTGTAGTTAAAATCTCCCATAACAATCATTCTTCTTGCACTTGCCAAACTCAACTGTCTAAACATCTCCTGCTCCCCACCCTCTGTGCTCCTGGTCTGTAACAACACCACACTAAATATCCTCTACCTCACACCAAATGCGTGCTAAAGGGTTTTTCCCCTAATATAAATTCGCTACTTATAACTACATGCATGATATGGGCAGACACAAATTTAACGAAGATAAAATTTGATTTTTAAGTCGTGCCGTGAAAAATTTATGAAAAGATGAACAGTTACTACAATTTGTAGACTTATAAGTTTTATCGAAACCTCGTTGTATAGGTGCCGCACTATATGAGGGTTACCTTCATTCAAACATGAATAACTACAAATGTAATAATTAAGGGGATACAAATCAGTTGTTGTTCAACTGCCAGTAAGCAAAACTCCAAGATCGAGAACTATGAATCTATGAGTTTCGTATATACTGAAAAACTATTGGCAAATCCAAGTGTAAATGACCACTTGGTAGTACAACACCAAGGCAACTTGAAACAAAGGTGGAGCAAGCTCCCTCACTATCCTTGATATTTTCTCATAATGTAAAAACACAGCCCCTAGGTGATGTAATACTGTAATTACATTATGAGGAGAGGTCACTACCCAGACCGGTTTCAGCCTTTTTTGAGGTCTCATCAGTGAGTAGGTAGTTAAATAATGTAATTACAGTATTACATCCCCTAGGGGCTGTGTTTTTACATTATGAGAAAATATCAAGGATAGTGAGGGAGCTTGCTCCACCTTTGCTTCAAGTTGCCTTGGTGTTGTACTACCAAGTGGTCATTTACACTTGGATTCACCGATAGTTTTTCGATATATATCAAACTCATAGATTCGTAGTTCTCGATCTTAGAGTTTTGCTTACTGGCAGTTGAACAACAAAGGATTTGTATCCCCTTAATTATTATTAAGGATGCCAGAAAAATAGCCGTTTGGCTTTAAATTTATGTTTAACTACAAAGGTATTTGACTTAATATTTGCATTATAATAATATTACAAAAATAAAACTTTTTTTTTTAGTTATTAAATACATATTTAGTTATGCAAATCCAGTATACATAAAGTAGAATCAAGGATACAAATCCTTGATTCTACTTTATATATAATAAAGTAGAATCAAAAATCATGAAATTAAATTCTCAATAAAAAAAAGTTTAATGAAATGAATGAAATTATTTCTATTGGGAGGAACTTAGTTTAGTGAAATTTGGGTGTATATTTGTTATTTTTAGCCATAGGTCAGCTACACATCAAGATTTTTTTATTTTTTAGGTCCACAAGCAGAGAAAACTGAATATCACAAAGATATGAATTAGGAAAGGGCAGAACATATTTCTGATGAAGCTTATGACTTTTTTGACAAAACTGGATATGTGTTATCGATTTGGAACTTGCAAAAATATTCAGATTTCAATATTTTCAGATATTGAAAACAGTTGAACGATCGTGCCATATGTAGTCCTGATGAAAGTCAGTTAGTATACATGAAAAGACACACACACGTTTTGTTTAAAATTTTCATTAGATTATTTAGTTATGAAAACATTAATTATAAAATAGACTTGTGCTTATCTGCAGCAATACAGTGACAAAAGAAAAGGATAATCAAAATTTTAAAAAAGTGCTTCATGTCCTCTTAAAGACCTTTTGTATATCCTTGGATCACGTATCCCACTTTGTGGAAACATTAAACTAGAGATAGGAAAACATTTGAGTGGTATAGGTGAAGAGAGTAAGAAGGGCATGGTGTGAAGAAGAGAAAATAAAGCAAAATAATGTATTGCAAAAAAGGAGATAATATGATACAGTGGGCCCATATTTAGGGATGTACTTCACCAGTGATTGAAAATCATTTTTTTAGTAGTAATGATGATTTATGTTGTTAGAATGCAGAGAGAAGGAGTAATAGTTCTGGCAGGCATGAACTATTTAAAAAAGTGATAAATACACAGAATTGAGAGGGAGAAGGGGAGGGAGAGATGCAGGATATAGAAGACCCTGGAAGAAGTGAAAAAAAAAGGGGTGGAGGATGATAGACCATAATAACAAATGTACATACATAGGCTGTACAGGAGAACTAGTCCAATTTGCAGATGTATAAAGTGATTTCATGATATTGTTATAGGTAAGATGACTGCATCGAATGGATCTAAGGCTTGGTGTCTGGACAAATTGGTCTGCAAGATGGATATTGAAAAATCACAGAAATAAGAGCTTGGGGAGGGGATAACATGAAGATGCACTTGTACAGGCATTGTTCATCAGAATGACTAAAGGAGAAACTGCATAGATGGGATGACCCTTTAATTATGCATTCATTTTCTTTATTGAATGAATTTACTCCTGGCATTTGTATAAAGAAAAATCAATGCATTGTCAGCATTTCGATACTTATTATTATTATTATCATTATTATTCCTTCCAGTCACTATTTAATTCTGCAGTATACCATTCATTCTCCCATCTCTCAAGTGACTATTACCACAAGAGGCTACCCTCCAGACTGACCATGACTATCGTCAATCTGGCCTGGCAGACCATGTTTCAGATACAACCACAGGATCTCCTGTTAAAAAAACCACCATTCTCCATCACAGTGAATTCAGAAAATAAATTTATTATTCCAGACTATTTTTAGAATCTGCAGCAGCACTCAGAAATCAACTGAATCTAAATAAATACGGTTACATTAAACTCCCGAAACCGGATGTAGTCCTTGTGTTCTGAAATTCTGATATTTGCTGTCCTGCCTGTTTGGCTAAAGTAGGACAGCTTACAGCTGCAAGGGACCTGGTACACATCAGGTAGGTGTAGGGGGGGGGGAGGTCGGTCTTTAGTAGAGTGGATAAGGGATGCCAACTTTTTATATGGTCTGTAATGAGAAGTTAAGTCATGTTTTTTCAGGATTTTTGTACTTTTTTCCGAGGTGCCTCGGGTATAGGGTATGGTGATGGATTTAGAGTAATCCTTGTTGTGAGGGGGGATTGGGGTTTACTGGTTTCAATATTTTTTGGATTTTTTTTTTGGGGGGGGGGTAGCCATTGGTTGAGAATGTGGTTTAGTTCTGTGGTTAGGGCATTGTCATTTGAACAGATAAGTTTAGCCCTGTTGTGTAGTGTCTTAATGACTCCATATTGTTGTGAGGAGGGGTGGTGGGATTGTTGGTGAATGTATCTGCCTGTATGGGTGGGTTTTCTATAGACTGAAAAAACCAAGGTTCCATCAGGCTGGCGGGTGACTAATGTGTCTAAGAAAGGAAGGCAGTTGTTTTTTTCTTCTTCCAGGGTGAATTTGATTCTGGGGTGTTGGTTGTTTAGGTGTGTTAGGAAGGAGAGGAGTGCATCAGAGCCATGTGGCCAAATAGCGAACACATCATCAACATAGCAAAGCCAAATGGTTTGGTTTTTGTGGGGGCAGAGTTTAAGGCTTTCTCTTCAAAAGTCTCCATATAAAAGTTGGCCAAGGGTGGGGAGCGTGGAGAACCCACGGCTGTCCCCTCTATTTGTTTGTAGAATTTTCCCAAAAAAATAGCCTCAGTTCATTGTGAACTGAAATAGGGCTGTGATATTGGGAGGAAATTTAGCTTGGATTAGCTCTAAGGATTCTTTGAGTGGGACATTTGTGAATAAGGAAGAGACATCAAAACTGACCATTATGTCAGTGTGTTTGAGTGTAAGGTTTTCTATGCTGGCTTTGAGGTGGGCTGAGTTTTTTATGTGTGAAGGTGTGTGTTGCCAGTATAGTGTGATACACTAGTATATACCTGCCATAGAATACGGTGGAAGAAAGCCACGATAATACACTGTAGTAAATACAAATATGAAAGGCTTTTCATGGAATCAGCTTCATTACTAAGAAACAATCCAAACCTCAACAAATTTGACTGCATGAGACTGCCTCAAATTTGGGAAACCTACATCAGAAGACCTTCAGCCCAGTTGCCCAATAATACCAACATTGCCCGCTAGGGGACACCATCAAGACTTTAGGAGAAATAATAACTTCTTCACTTGCTGTTTGTTGTGCCTGCATGCATGTGTCTTGTTCTTAAGTTCCTTGAAAATGGCAACGTGTCGTTGTCGAAAATTGAAGTATATTAAAATTTATTTTAATGTATATCCTAGTTTACATTGTAATTTCCTTAAATTATTTAGTAAAAAATGCATAACCAACTTCTAAGCCTTTCCACGAGAATAAACTCTATTAATTATCAGAGATCCAACCTTACATTCTAGGCCATCTACAATCGCCCATAGAGGGTGCACCGCTTAGATAGAGCTTTAGAGTCACCCACGTGTTTGGCTTAGTATTGTGTTGCATTTGAGTGTGTGTTACATTAGTTTTTTATAATCCCTGAAGATGTGACAGTGACTGAGATGAAATATTGGAAGTATTAAAATCAGTTTTAATCCTTTCCAAGTGCTGTATAAATATTCCATTAAGCCTCCAACATGATGTCCTCACAGCACTTAAGCCTCAATCATTTGAAGAAAAGAGAACTAGAAATTTGGGGGAAAAATTACACTCAGAGAACATTTAGAATTTTGAAAGTTCATAAAAAATAAAGAGAACATTTTTTGCACTTGTAGTTCTAGGACTGATATTTAAAGCTGTTGGCTTAACATGTTTCAGGATTATTCCTTGTCTTCAGAATCAGAAAGACTCAAATAGAAGGAATCAAGAAATAGAAGTTAAATGTGGCACAATGCAAGTTCTGTTTTATGCTGGTTAGTACCTGGCTAGTTTTTGATTGACTGAATCTTCATTGATGCTTCACTTTCTCAGAATTTGGGATGTAGAGATTAAATATTGTCTAATATGCAATTATGTTTTAATCTGTTTTTATAGCTGCACATTCGGGGCATCTTAATCTCTTGTAATTTGATTTGAAATCAATGTTCTAATATTTTCCAATTATGGTTTGTGGTTATTCTATGATTGCATATGCTGAGAACTCAGCTGCTAGGTCTGTTCTGTTTTTGCCTCTTTTTTTAGCACAAGTATAACAACACCTTGTTTCTTTTTTTTTTAGAGTTGTCCCTTGTGCAGTATTTTATCGAGATGATAATGTGGAGGATGATATGTTAGCTTCTTCTTCTGATACAGAACAAGAAAGGTAAATAGCAATTATATATGCTAAATGTTGAAATAAAATGCATTTTTTGATTAAATAAAACTTTAAAATTTTAAAGTATTCAGATCAATGAGATCTAAATACTTTAAAATTTTAGATGCATGCTGCTTTTAACATACCAGTTTTTTTTTTCTTTGTCAATTACCTTAAAATTTGAGATTTGTTTTTTGCACCTCATTTGTATTGTGCATGTCATCACTTGCTATTCAGCTGTGATTTATTCCCTAGATTAAACATGATCATTACATTCTGAGTAACATGGCACATAAAATGTTTTTTCTGATAAAATATTTTTTTATTTGTTCATTAGAAACTATTCTTAATCCCTTGTAGAAACATAAATGTTTGTCATTATGCTAATATTAAGGATGGTTTCTAACAAACAAATAAAAACATTTTATCAGTGAATATTTTATTTACTATATTACTTAAAATATAATAATCTGTTTTTATTGGTAACATGACATTAAATTTGTTTATGTATTTGTGGCAGCAAAACTTCTATTTCAGAGTGACACTGTACTAGCAAAAGTTGGCTACCACTAATATATCTTCAGTTATTTAATCATTTATTTTTTATGACACTCACAACTGTTAAAAATCTTTTAAAAATGTTTAAAAATCACAGCTGCTAAAAAAATTAACTTATTCAGTTCACATTATTATATTTATGAGTGTTTGTTTGATTATCTGTAACAGTAGTTTGCTTAATGGTGTAATTTTGAAAGGTTTAATATTTGTTTTCTTGTACACTATTGTGTGTCATGGTGCTGATGTGTAAAACAGTAGCAGGCGATTTTAACATGCATGATTGTGTTCATTGTGGCATGTGTGAAATGTATGCCCTTCACAGAAGGGCATACATTTCACACATATTTATGAAAGGAGAATGAAACTGGAGAATGTTGTTTGTTATAAATGTTTTGTGAGTGAATGTGAGATGTATAAAGAAAGTAAGAAGAATGATAGCAGTGAGCTTGAAAGACGAAATATGTTTACAACAGGCATGAGCGACTGTATGAATGACTCTGTGGAAAATGAAGAGAATGACCAGATGGTAATGGAAAAAATAGTGCACTTACATGGATTTCTCCATAGAACAAAGCATGCAATTGAGTGATTGGTGAAATGCCTGGCATATGGTATGAAACAGTAGTGAAAGAAAGGGGAGAGAAAGCATAGTTTGAAAGAGCAAAAGTGTGAGAATAAGGATTGGATTTTGTATAGTGATTTATTGATAAGAGGAGTGCTTGAGGAGAGTGTGTGATGAAATCATGTTTTCCTCGTACTAAGATTGACGATGTAAGTAATGCTGTAAGGATGCAGAGAATGAAGATGAAAGAGATGTTTATTCTAGCTGGTACAAATGATTTAGTAGGTGATACGTGTGGTATGGTATGTAAGAAGACACAAAAGAGTTGCTAGTGCATGAGAAAAAAAAAGAGTGAGAATGCAAAAGTTGTGTCTGTTACCATGGTACGATAGAAGCGAGCTGAGACAGAGTTGTGATTGTGAATGAGTCAGTACACAGATTGTGTGGGAGGAATGGTGTGTTGTTTGTGGATGTGTGGAATGAGTTTGATGGAATGAAGGATTTATATAAAGTGGATGGCTTGCATTTGAATGGATTTGGTGTCAGGAGTCTTGAGAAAGTTTTGTTCAGTGAGAGTTCAGAAATGCAGAGTAAGAGAAACCAGAATGTCTAGGGGAGATGCAGGTGAGCATAGATCCAGGCAACATAGAGGTTAGTAAGTGGGAGAGTGATCACATGATGCTAAATTTAGTGGGCTAGGCAACACGAGGTGTAAAGGAGGCTGTGGGATGAATGGGATATTGCAGTTTATGTGTACTAATGCTTGAAGTATTTGAAATAAGGATGAGGAGTTATAGGCATTAGTGAGGCTTGGTTGGCTGAGGATGATATGGCCATAGGAATAGAATGCAAGGAAGGCGTCTTCAGAGAGGACAGGAAGAACAGAATGAGGGTAGGGGTTTTGCTGATAGCAGAGGAATTGAAGCTGAAAAGAGTAGAATTACATCAGGGGGTCAGGGATTCAGAGAGCAGTTCATTTTTCTTAGCACAGCTCAAATAAACTGTTATGTCTGCTAGTGACACCTATAGCCCTTTTATAGTCCTGTATTTCCCCTTCAAATTATTTCTTATATCTTTATGTACAAATCTAACATTAGTGGCCCTAGCACAGAGCCTTACAGCACACCACTAGTCAAAAAAAAAAAAAAAGTCATTGCTGTTAGGGAATAAATGAAGGAAAGAAATTATAAAGTATATTAGTTGTTTGGGAGTGGGAAGGGGATCATCTGTAGGCTATGTACAAAATGTTAAAAGTTTCAGAGAATAGCATAATTTTTCAAATGTAATTTATATTTTAAATATCACTGAAACAAGTTTAAAAATTTTTATATGTCTTATAGATTGTATTTGAATGATTTTGGAGTTGGATGTTAAGTGTTGTTCAGCAAGAGGCTGGAAGAACCAAAAGCAGGAAAACTAGAGGAGTTGTAGGATGCAGTCAAGTGTGGCTCTAGTGACCCCTAGAACAAATGAGTATGAGTACAGAAATGATTATGTAAAGTTGGATGCAGTTTCACAGGTTACAAATCTGAATGTATTGGTATTACATTATGCATGGGTAATAGTGGGGTCAAAGGAAAGTGGAAATTCATATGCACAAATGCATTTCAACCTTTTAGCATTCAATTTGACTTGGCCAACAATTACTGGACTTTGTTAACAGAAGATATAGGGATAGAATGTAAAGGATGTTTGGGAAGATAGAGAGAATAGGATTGGAAGGAGGGTATTAGATGAATAAAGAAAAGGATCAGGACCAACAAAATTAAAAGGTAGTGATTTCTGGCCTGGGGAGGCATTTGATTATCTGGTGTTAGATAAAAGTCAACAGCACAAATATATTTTTAGTCATTGCTAGAGACCTGGGGATGGGGGAGTGTGCATAGAAAGATGTAAATATCATACATCAATTAGCATAGTGAGTGTAGGCTATACAATTATTACAGGGACATAGACTGGAAGAAAGGACTTAGGGCAAGAGATGGAAATGGAATTTATATAGTTTACATGCTGTTTAATGTAACCAGGGGCGAATGCTGATCTTGAAATTCACTCTAACAGATAAGCTTAGGCGTTGATGGTTATTCATGACTTATTTTTCACAGTATTAACAACACCACAAACACTTTTATCAACCAAGATGTTTTATTAACGCTAATATTTCGCTGATTTTCAACTCAGCATCATCAGAGCACAACACACATGTAAACGCGACAGTGAGTGAGTGAAACAATATAATTGCAAAAGACAAAAGATCTAAAGTCCTATTTTTGGCACCCTCTAACGAAAAAAAACAGCAGTTATCCAGGAGTTTTTCTTAGGATAACCGTCTCCCAAATTTTTGGCAAATTAATGCAACCATATTTGTTAAGGTTGGGAGAATTCTTCAAAGCCATTGCTGACTCAAAAAATAATCTTTCAGATCTATAACGACTCCTAAATAGCAAATTCGTTTTCCTCCATCTAATCCTGTGTGAAGGAGTGTCTCCAAAGCGTGGTCTGCCAGTCCCGACTTGCCATAGTAATAGTAGCGAATGTATCTTTCATGTTCTTCCAGGCGGATGTTCACTGATCTTCCTGTTTGTCCATAATAGGCCAAGTCACAGTCACATGGAACTTCATACACTCCTGGGTTTGCTAAAGGGTGAAGTTTATCCTTTGGCGAGCGGATCAGAGTTGCCAGCTTGACATGAGGTTTGAAGGTGGTGCGAAGGCCATGTTTCAACAATACTTTGGCTATCTTTTCCGATGTACCTCTGATATAGGGAATAGAAATGGTCCACTAGTGGCTTGTGTGGTTGCGCTATGTAGATGATGTGTTTGCCATCTGGCCCCATGGACAAGACACTTTGGATGCTTTTATCACCTACCTAAACAACCAATGCCCCAAAATTCACTTCACAGTAGAAAAAGAATCAAATAACTGTTTACCATTTCTTGACACATTAGTCACCCACCTTTCAGATAGATCACTATCTTTTTCTATTTACAGAAAGCCTACACACACAGGAAGATACCTACATAAACAATCACATCATCATTCAGTCCAACAGTACGGCATTTTAAAAACACTTACACACAGAGCCAGAGCCATTTGTTCTAACGATACAGCTCTGACCACTGAACTCCAGTACCTGCGCCATACGTTCTTAGCCAACTGCTACAATCCCTACAAAATAGATAAAATACTACATAGGCCCATTACTCTGCCCTTCCCTAATACACAAGAATACAACATGACCATTTCTATTCCCTATATCAGAGGTACATCGGAAAAAATAGCCAAAGTATTGTTGAAACATGGCCTTCGCACCACCTTCAAACCTCATGTCAAGCTGGCAACTCTGATCTGCTCGCCAAAGGATAAACTTCACCCTTTAGCACACCCAGGAGTGTATGAAGTTCCATGTGACTGTGACTTGGATTATTATGGACAAACAGGAAGATCAGTGAACATCCGCCTGGAAGAACATGAAAGATGCATTCGCTACTATTACTATGGCAAGTCGGGACTGGCAGACCACGCTTTGGACACTCCTTCACACAGGATTAGATGGAGGAAAACGAATTTGCTATTTAGGAGTCGTTATAGATCTGAAAGATTATTTTTTGAGTCAGCAATGGCTTTGAAGAATTCTCCCAACCTTAACAAATATGGTTGCATTAATTTGCCAAAAATTTGGGAGACGGTTATCTTAAGAAAAACTCCTGTATAACTGCTGTTTTTTTTTCGTTAGAGGGCGCCAAAAATAGGACTTTAGATCTTTTGTCTTTTGCAATTATATTGTTTCACTCACTCACTGTCGCGTTTACATGTGTGTTGTGCTCTGATGATGCTGAGTTGAAAATCAGCGAAATATTAGCGTTAATAAAACATCTTTGTTGATAAAAGTGTTTGTGGTGTTGCTAATACCGTGAAAAATAAGTCTTGAAATTCACGCTTGCTCTTGTTATCATTCAGGAAGTGAAAGGTGTGATTGAAGTCTGATTAGCAGAATAATGAATTACTGATCATTTAAAACTATATATTTAGAAATTTATGTACATTTAATCATACAAATACAACATTTATTTTACAAATGATATTCTATCTTTTTCAATTTTAGCTACTCGAATACAAATGCTACCCTACGGTTCTTCTTTATGAACTGGTCAATAACATCGTCATAAAAAGTTGGTTGTAACTTAATTTTCCCAATCAACACACACACTTGTGAAGCCTGGCTGAAGCTCACTGGTAGAGCTACTTTGACTGCATGTGGTCTGTGTTTAAGATGACGTGAAGGGAGTGGAAATGGCTATGTGCACGCATGAAATTACAGTGATGCAGCAAGGACCTGGAAGCTCCTACAGCCGAGCAAGCCAAGGTAGCTTTGAATAGACGAGCTGGCATCGACCTTCGATACACACTGCAAAGCTCAATTACTGCCCCGCAAACTTAAGACGTCTTTTGTCTACAAAAATAAAAGCCTAAATGAAATACTTATGAATGCATGCATTTATTAACAAATAAATATTACTTCTTTCTCAATTAATGAACTTGCGCAGCAAGCATAGAGAATTCGCCCCTGAATGTAACTATACCAAGGGATAGTTACATTAAAAAGCATGTCATGGGTGGGACCTAGGATTTGAGAAATCTGGATATATATTAATGGCATTGGAAGACATACAGTATATAACCACAGTAGCCACTCTGTCTCCAATAGGGAAAGGTGACCATTAGTCTTGTTCTAGGAGGTTGCTAAACATGTGTGTTTTCAGTTTAGAAGGGTTCTTGTGGAACTAAAGAGTGGTCACTGTGGAGAATTTGAGGAAGCATCGATTAGTTCCATGCGTAAGAAACATGAAATGAAAGAATGTCAGAAGTTCATGGGATATGGTCAGAGGTTGTTTGAGAGAAGTAGTATCAGAATGTATGTTCAGGATCAGGAGGATGGGAATTAGAAAAAAATTGTGGAGGGAAAATAAAGAAAAAAGTGATCAACATGCTCATGAACAATACAAAGTGCAGGCAAAAAATGGCAAATTAGCTAAGCAGGCCAAAGAAAATCCCAGAGGTTTTTTTTATTTTTATTTTTTTATTAGTAATAGGTAAGAGAAGGAGTAAGAATTATGGGAGGATAACTTTAATCATTGCCAATAATAGTAGAGTGACAGAAGCAGAAGAAATAGTTGAGTTTCTGAGTGACCAATTAGGGTGTATCATCTAGGTGAAGCTATTACAGTTGCCACTGTGACAGCATCTGATGTGAGAATTGAGGTAGATGAACTGGAGTTGTCAGCATATTAGTAATACCAATGTGAATGCAACAGTGGATGGCATATCAGCATACATGTTACAAGAATGTGTGCAAAAGAACTGCCATTGCCTCTGATCAAGCTGTTTGTCTCAACTCTGGCAAGATTCTGAGTGAGTGGAAGGGCAAGATAGTTCTGTTATATAAAGGAGGCTCTAAGACAGAAGTAGCAAATTGCAGATCATTTTATTTCAGGAGTAACAGTTTGGTTATTGGAAAAGTTGGTTAAAGGTAGACTTTAAGAATGGATGAATAGGAATATGATCCTCTGTGGTGGACAGCTTAGTGGGTTTCTTGTCTTAGTAATTTACTTACATATAATATTAACAGCTGAGTCAGGGAAGGGAAATGGCTACACTCCTGGACTTTGCAGAGGCATTTGACAGAATACTGCATGGAAAACTATTATATAAGTTGGTGCAAATGGCAATGGATATGAAGCTGGTGGGATGGATATGGGAATGGCTGACAGTGGTGGGATGGATATGGAATGGCAGCCAGACACCAGAGAGTGGTATATGGTGTAGAATTCAGGAGAATGAGGGATGACTAATGGAGTGTATCAGGATGATACACTCCATTAGATGAAGGATAAGTTAGTTAGTATAAAGCAT
Source organism: Typopeltis vanoorti (assembly GCF_054136105.1). Lineage (NCBI taxonomy): Eukaryota > Metazoa > Arthropoda > Arachnida > Uropygi > Thelyphonidae > Typopeltis > Typopeltis vanoorti. The sequence continues at coordinate 68,952,256 of NC_143552.1, read as the reverse complement.
CAGGATAGTGGGGCCTAAGGGGATTTTGCACTTTATGTACACTAATGTCAGGAGCATTTGGAACAAGAGGAAAGAATTTTTGGCATTGGTTAGTTCATCCTGGCTAAAGGTTATTGGCATTAGTGAGACATGGCTGACAGAAGATTATATAGTTAGTGGGATAGAATGTGAAGGGGTATAGTGTGTTCAGGAAGGATAGAGAGTAAAGAATGGGGGCAAAGGTGTTATTGATGATAGCTGATGAACTGCAACCAAAGAGAGTAAGTTCAACCACAGGCCATTGAAAATAGCACATTTGAAGCTATCTGGTGTTGAGATAGAGGCCAGCAGAACAAAATATGCAGTTAGATGCTCCTGTAGACTAGGGGATGGAAAAGATGATGGGGGGATAGTATGTATCGGCAAATAGCCTCAATAAGTAGAGGGCAGGTAATTATTATGAGGGATTTCAACCGTGAGAACATAGATTGGAAGGAGGAATGGACGCATGGGAGGGAGGAAGAAAATGGAATCTATGCAGTTAGGAATAATTACCTGAGAGTACATAGAATATTCTAGGAGTTTGAGAGTGCTTGATCTAGTAATTGCATCTGAGAATTTGTCTATAACCAATATGATCATGTTGCTAATAATTAGTGAGTGTGATCATATGGTCTTGACCTGGGAGGTGGCTAAATGTGTGGAATTTTCAGTTAGGAGAAGGTATATTGGAATTGCAGGGTTGGTGAGTATGACAAGCTTAGGAGATTGCTTGGATCAGTGCCATGGCATGTGAAACTGCAAGGGTAAAGATAGTGCATGGGAAGTGGTAAAGGAGTGTTTGAGGGAAGTAATAGCAACCTGCGTACCTAGAGTCAGGAGAGTAAATCAAGTGTGAGTTAATGGAAGAATATCATTAACCTCTCTACCGGCCGAGGTGGATGAAATAGCGAGACCAAATTGCACTTCTTATCCATGTTATTTAATGGGTGTTACGGAATCTTATCCAGATTTATCTGGACGTCTATAGATGTCATGGCCGATTGGGGTGTTGAGCTGGAGCTGCAAAAAAAAAACAAAAAAGACAAAAGCAGGATATGAAAGGAAATTAGCAGTGCAGGCCAAAGATAAATAAATTTAGTTTAATAATTTATCCAAGTGTGAGCAAACAAAGTTTGCACCTGAAAGTATCTTCAGGACTGGGGTAATGAAGTACACCAGGCAACTCGTTGCAAAGGTGGAGCAAGCTAATATCACTCCTATCTCAGTATCTCCATAATGCAAAGCACATTTCCTTGCGGATATGTATAATGTTATGCATTAAGGGAAGGGCAACTACCCAGACTAGTTTTGACCTTATGTATAGGTGAAGTGAGCTCTAAAAATAAGATAAGATGATCCCGAAAGATCGCCCAACTCAGCATTGTTCCACTCAATGACAGGCTCACCCCGTCACCGAGAAGAACTTCTCAGCATTGGCTCTACCCACTGGCAGGTTCACCCCCCACCACCAAGCAGAGCCATAATCTCAGCAGTGGCCCCACTCAGAGACATGCAAAAACCTACTTCCAAGTGGAGCCTCTCAAAGCCAGATCTTCCCCGCACCGGTTTCCACCCTCATTGGGGTCTCATCAGTGAGTAGACCCAGACTAGTTTGACCTTTATTGAGGTCTCTTCAGTGGGAGCCAGGTCCAAGTGGAGATACCAGGCAGAAGCATTAGCAAGGTCATCTCTACCTATAGGAGTTGCCAAAGTGTGTGCCACCTTTTTATTAAATTACTCTGGATTAAAGAAAGATGTTGAAATTTTATTTTTCACTTGGTTAGACTATGATAAATTTAGTTTAATCCTTTATCCAAGTGTGAGCAAACAAATTTTGCACCTGAAAGTATCTTCAGAACTGGGGTAAGGTAGTACAACACCAGACAACTCGTTGCAAAGGTGGAGCAAACTAACATCACTCCTATCTCAGTATCTCCCATAATGCAAAACACATCTCCTTGCTAATATGTATAATGTTATGCATTAAGGGAAGGGCCACTACCCAGACTAGTTTTGACCTTTATTGAGGTCTCTTCAGTGGGAGCCAGGCCCAAGTGGAGATACCAGGCAGAAGCATTAGCAAGGTCATCTTTACCTATAGGAGTTGAGACTGAAGAGACCTCACTGAAGAGAGACCTCAATAAAGGTCGAAACTAGTCTGTGTAGTTGCCCTTTCCTTAATGCATAACATTATACATATCCACAAGGAGATGTGTTTTGCATTATGGGAGATACTGAGATAGAAGTGATGTTAACTTGCTCCACCTTTGCAACGAGTTGCTTGGTGTTGTACTTCCTTACTCCAATCCTGAAGATACTTTAAGGCGCAAACTTTGTTTGCTCACACTTGGATAAAGGATTAAACTTAATTTATTATAGTCTAACCAAGTGAAAAATAAACTTTCAACAGGCCAAAGATAATTAAACAGTTCTTTTGATATGCTGCAAGTAAAAGGAAGATTGTTTATGGCAGAATGATTTTAATGAATGCTGATGGTAGGGAGGTAACTGAATGAGTCAAAATAGTAGAATTACTAAAAATGAACACTTTGCAAGAGTATATCATTCAGGTGGAGATATGCAGTAATGAGAGAGGCAAAAGCTTATATGGGAACTGAGTTAAATGAAATGGAGGTGCATAGCATATTACAGAACCTGAATGTGAATGTAGCTGTGGGACTAGGTGGTATACCAGCTCGAGTTTTACGTGAAGGTGCTAGGGAATTGCCAGTGCCCTTGACCACATTGTTTAATCTAAGTCTCAGCTCTGAGTTAGTCCCAAGGGGATGGAAAGAGGAGATAATAGCTCCATTGCATAAAGGAGCCTCCAAGACTGATGTAGAAAATTACCAACCAATCAGCATATCAGGAGTTGTTGTCAGGGTACTGGAGATGTTGGTCAAGAGCACAGGAATGGGTTGATGAAAATGAGATACTGTATGGAAGGGGGGGAGCTACATGGTTTTGTGAAGGGTAGCTCATGTCTCAGTAACTTGCTCATGTTTTATAATACAGTGACAGCTGAGTTGGTTAAAAGTAATAGGTTTATAGTGATACTGCTGGACTTTGCAAAGAGCCTTTGAAAGGATACCACATGGAATTCTAATCAGTAAACTGCAGCATATGGGGATGGATATAGGGTTGGTGAGGTAATGGGGTTACAGGTGGATAAGTGGGTAGTTGATGGAGAGATATCAGAGAGTAGTTTATTCAGTAGTAGTGGTGTGCCACAGGGTTCTGTTCTTGGGCTGCTGTTGTTTAATTTGTACATTAATGATAGGAAAGGATCTGAGAGGAACTATTCATTTGTTTGCTGATGATACAAAGTTGAGTAAAGCAATAGTTAATACAGATGATGGTAAAATTTTGCAGGATAATTTGGATAGAGTGGTAGTCTGGGAAAAGGAGAATGGATGTCAATTTAATGTGACAAAGTGGTGATATGATTGGAATATACAAATTACTGAAGGATTTATACGATTAATTCAGAGGAAATTTTTCAGAACAGGTCTGGTGTTGGGAGAACTAGGCCCCCATCCTTGGAAACTGAGTAAGAGTGTAGTTAGCAAGGATATTAAGAACTTGGGTTTTTTTTTGCTTGGAGAGTGGTGAACAAATAGAACAGGTTGCCGGACTCTGTTGTGGGTGTGATGACTGTGAATAAGTTCAAAGCAAAGTATGAGATACTGCAAAAATGTTGGAGGATAGTGCTTGACATGATGTTCAGGGCCTCCTTCATTGAGGCCCTGAACTAGTAGTGGACGAAGGAGAATTGCTGTCATTTTAATGTGGCAAAACATAAGGTTATGCTTATGCTCTTTGAGATGAAAGATTACTTACTGTGTATTAAATTGATGGTGCTGGACCAGGAATTTGATCAGGCTAAGGATTTGGGGATGATGGTGTACAAGGAGTTGAAATTCAGAATGCAAAAGTTGGCAAAATAGCTCAAAGGAGTTATTTGGATGTTGAAGAATATACTAACTAATAAAGACAAGGAGGTTATTATCTCTCTTGATCAGATGCAACTATGATACAGCTGCATCTTGACCTGTGCAGATATTTGGTCGTCCCTGATTTCTTGTGGATCCAGATATGAGTGACCAAAATGGTGATAGTCAGAGGAGAGGAGACATGATAGAAACTTGATACAAAGGAAATTTTCAGTATAAGATGGTGAAGAGCATAAGGGATCATACCCAGAAGTTGTGTAAGAGTGCAGTTAGTAAGAGTGTGAGGACTACAATTTTTCTTGGAGAGTGATGAATGACTTCAATTGATTGCTAGAGGTCGTTGTGAGTACTCTGGCAGTGATTAAATCCAAACAGTTGCTCAAATTAGAAGGTGCTGAAGAAGGAATATGAAATTATTAGCCAAATCTTTATAAAAATGGCAACAACAAAAAAGCAGTTCACAAGATCCTCCACAATAATGCAATGAAAGGTAAAAAAAAAATTATAAAAATGCCTTGGCCATACCATATATTAGGGGAATAGCAGAATAAATGTGACACTACATAAATATGATATTAAGTCACCTTTCAAACATTTTACAAAATTAAAATGTTCAGGGTTGTGAGAAGTAGCGGTGTATAAAGAGGGCTCCCGTTTGAGATAATTTTTTTTGAAATAATCAATAGTATATGTGTGTGTTGATGAGTAAGAGTTGCTATAAAAGTTGTGCGCTTGCAGCGTTATTAGTGCATGTGGGATTTTTTGTATAGGTTTATTTATGAATTCTTTGAAATTAAGAGTTTAGTATACTAGCCGGTGAAAGAAAGATGGCGGTGGCTTTGTTCATGCAGGAATTCAATTTTGATTTCAGTCGTTTCATGAAATGTGAGGTGTGCTATATATACTCGTTTGATTATATAGTAAATTGTGGATATTTAAGGCCGATGGAAGGCGGGTGTGTTCAAAGTGTGAGCTAAATGAGGACTTGATGAGTGCTAATATGTTGATAACTGAAAGTGTTAGTAGCAAGAATGCTGCGACGAGAATGAGTGCTCATCTGATAGAAAAGAACGGTGTAAAAGAGCAACAAAAAAATGTTTAAAAAGTTTTGAAAAAGAGAATGAGCAATGGTAAAAAAGACGAAAGTGATGTGAATATGGCAGAAGTTAAATAACGAAGTGCAGTTAAAGATAAAGTGGCGAGCGGCATTGACTGTGAACAAGCGTGTCTGATGTATGGTTCAAAAGCTCAAAAATTTGAAAGAACGAATAAGAGCAACAGTGTGACACAAGGTTCGAAAATTTGAAAGAATGAATGACAGCAAAAATGGGATGCAAGATTTGAAAGTTGAGTTGGTTAAGATGAGGCAAGAGATGAAATGGATGCAGAATGAAGTTAAGAGAATTTGAGATATGTATGGAAAAGTGAAAATGATGAAAATAAATAATGTTGGTATAAAAGAGGTAACGAAAGACTAGTGAGTGGCATTGTATGGTGATTCAATTATTAAAGGTACGCTGGACGAAAGGATGCATAAAGTATGTTTTATTACAGGTAGAATGAGTAGAGTGATTGAGGCATTAGATATGAGAAGTAAGTGAGCAAATGAGTTGGTAGTTGTAATAGATACAAATGACTTGACTGTAAACAAACAACACATCAGATTGGATATGAGGAAGTTGTTGAGATGGATAAAAGAGAATAGTGTGATAGTAAAGGTAGTAAGCATGTTGCCCAGGTATGACAGTGGCCAGATGAGGCAGAGAGCAAGGATTATGAATGGTTTGTTAGTGGAAATGTGTGAGGAGAAAAGAGTACAGTTTGTTAATCTGTGGAATAAGTTTGAAGGACGTAGTGAACTGTATAGGAGCGATGGACTGCATTTCAATGGTTTTGGTGTGAATTGCTTGGAAAGACTGCTGCTGGAAGGTAGAGAAGCGAGTACAGAGAATGAATCTGATAAATGGTAAGTGATGTGGAAGAATGGGAGAGTAAGACAGGAGAGATTGAAGAGGTGGTTGTGAATGAAGACATGAGCAGCATGAATATAGAGATTGAGAGAACAGCTGTGCAAGACAGACAAGGAAATGGGGAGACTCAGGGTGGACAGAGGAACACAGCGTGAAAAAGGTAGATGCTCTAAGAGAATGTCAATTCATGTGTAGACAAAAAAGTAAAGGGGATGACCTGGGATCAAGGGAAAACAGTTGGATCTGAAGAAGGTTTGAAGATGAATAAGGAGAAAAGAAATGGCTTGAGTTAAGCATGGAGAAGTCATATCAAATAAGTGGTGTCAGTGAAACTAGCTATAGATCCAGGAATAAGCTGCTGTGTTTGTATACAAATACTAGAAGTGCAAGAAACAAGGCAAATGAAATGGTTGCATTAATTGAATCTGTTCACCCAAAAATTGCTGGAATAAGTGAGACATGGTTGAATGAGGACAACATCCTGACAGGAATAGAGATAGATGGTATGATGTGTTTCATGAGGTTAGAAAGGGTAAAAAGGGAGGGGTGTGGAGTGCTGTTGATGATAGAGAAAGAGTTAAGTCCATACAAAGTAGAGATGCAAGAGGGAAAAAGTGGCAGTGGTTTTGAGGCAATATGGTGTTAGATAGAGGTAAATAGAATGAAATATTTATCGGATGTTGTTATAGACCTGGTAATGTGGATGGTAGTGACTATGAAATGTATAATCAAATTAGCCAAGCAAATAAGAAAAGGGAGACTATTATGGGTGATTTTAACTGTGACAATATAGACTGGGATGATGAGATAGCAACTGGAAGTAAAGAAAATTAGTTTCTTTTTGAGGGACAACTACCACAGACAGTATGTAACAGAGGACACATGAGGATTGAGAGTCTTGGATTTGATTATCTCATCAGAGGATGTAATTCTAAATGAGGTGTCATATCACCCTCCAGTTTGTGAGAGTGACCATGAGCTGTCTGGGTGGTTGCCAGCAGTGTGAAGACCTCTGCGAGAAAAGGGTATATGTGGAACTTCAAGGCTGGTGATTATGATGAGCTCAGGAGACAGCTTGCAGGTGTAGCATGGAATGAGGAGTTAGTTGGAAAAGAGATCAATGCAGCTTGGAGGATATTCAAGAACTCTCACATGGAAGCAATGTCTAAATGTATTCAAGAGTCAGAAGGTTAAATAAGGTAGGTCTCAAATGGATGAATGAAGAGATTGAGCATGTGATACAGAGAAAAAAAAGCATTATTGAGGTAGCATAAGGGAAGTGGTAATAACCAATTCCATGAGGCTTACAGAGATCAGGCAAGGAGAGTGACTCGGTTGGTAAGAGTAGCAAAAGTGAAATCTGAGCAGCAGTTAACTAATGAAGCCAAAAAAAATAAAAGGAACATTAGGGAGGTCTTTCAATATGTAGCCAGCAAAAAAAAAAAAAAATATGGAAAGATGACATTGATTGGAGAAAATGGTATAAGGACTACTGTGGAAGATATAGTGGAGATACTTAATGAGAAGCCCATAAGTCTTTCATTCTTGTGAATGTGATATCATGGAGAGATTGAGGGCAGTTGATGATGGGGAGTAGAGACTGATTGTAAGTGAGCAAGAGGTGTATGGGGGAATTGAGCAAAATCGATGTTAATATGGTTGTCAGATTTGATAATATATCGGCATGTATTCTGATGGAATGTGCCAGGGAGTTCACAACTGCTTTGAGATATTTTTTTAATATGAGTCTTGCACTGGGTCAAGTTCCAAAGGAGTGGAAGAAGGGCAAGATTGTGCTGCTTCATAAGGAAGGTGATAGAACTCAGGCATCAAGTTATAGGCCTATCTGTGTGTCAGGTGTTGTGGTTAAGTTGATGGAGAAGCTGGTGAGAACTAGGATCCAGAATTGGATTGACAACAATGGTATTATCTTTGATGGACAGCATAGATTTTCTAAAGGGAGGTCATGTTTTAGTAATCTACTTACTTATTACAATAAGGTGACCGCTTCCTTGAAGGAATTCCCCATACACATGATGAGTGTGTATGGGGGGAGCAGTATACAGGTAAGTCACTAGTGGTGTGCCTTGGGTGTCTGTTTCAGGGCCATTGCTTAACTTGTATGTTAATGGTATTGGCAAAGATTTTGATGAGGATATTCAGTTGTTTGCTGATGATGCAAAGTTGGGATGAACTGTCAAGAGTAGAGAAGATGTGAAGATGTTGTGGCCTTATAAGAAGACTTGAGTAAATTGAGTGAATCGGCAGAGAAATGAAAGAAATGGGGATGCTAGTTCAGGGTTGCAAAATGTAAGGTTTTAAAATTTGGGAAACAAAGATGGAATGTAGAATTTATGCTTGGTGGGGATATATTGTTGAAGGTGGAGGAAATAAGGGATCCTGGGGCGATCGTGGATAAGAATCTGAAATTTAGGGGGGACACTGCCAGAATTGTGAGGACAACGCAAAGAATTCTGCAAATGATGCAGAGGACACTGACTTGTAGAAGTAAGGAGATTCTGGTTCCATTCTATAAGACTTTGATTAAGCCACACATAGACTACTGTGCCTAAATTTGATCACCCGGTTTTCCAAAAGATGAAGAGATGTTGGAAAGGGTTCAGAGGTGACTTACTAAGTGAGTTTCTGATCTCTGGAATGTCGAATATAAGAAAAGGTTGAGAACATGCAGTTTACAGAATCTAGTGGATAGGAGGAAGAGGGTTGATAGGATAGAGACCTACAAGTTTGTAGGTCTCTATCCTATGTGTTGGATCGATGTTTAGAGAGGTTTTACAGCAAACGGTGGGAGATCAGGGGAGAACCAGAGGTCATCCCTGGAAGCTTTGTAAGGAGAGTGTGAGGGGGGTAGGGAGTGAAGCAGGATTTTTGCATGTAGAATTGTGAATGATTGGAATGCCCTTGCCTGAGAGTGTGGTGTCTGCAGAGAATTTGAGTGTGTTTAAGGTGCGCTATGATGAGCTGTGTGTATGACAAAAGGACCTCCTAGATAAGTCTTTGACTCCATGGGGGTCCTGGGATATTAATAATAATAATAATAATTTGCTGATGATGCAAGGTTGAGGAGAATTATAAGTAGCACTGCTGATGCTGAATCCCTTCAGGAAGATTTGAAAGACTTTTTACTTGGACCAAAGAGAGAGTGGGGTTGTAGTTTTAATATTGATAAGTGCAAGCTGTTGCATTTTGGAGTGCAGAAATATAAGGCTGTGTACAATATTGATGGTGCTGTGTTGCAGGAAATGTTTAGGCAAATTAGTTGGGCATGTAAAATGAAGGTGATCCTGATTGAAGACTTTATTTCTTTTTTACAGGAATATGGACTAGAAGGAGGAGATAGTGTATGGGAACAAGGAGAGCAAGTTTGTGGAATTTCTGAGACATAAGTAACTTAAGCAGCATGTGATTGAAGCAACCAGAGGCTTTAATGTTTAGGATTTGGTGATAACTTCAGAAGATGTAGTTGTTATTGAGATGTTGAAACTTCCCCCAGTTGGTGAGAGTGATCATGAGGTACTTGTTTGGGAAGTGATAAATCAAGAAAAGGTCACTGCCAAAAATGGATACATGTAGGATGTATAAAGCAGGTGATTATAGGAAGCTTTGTAGTCAGTTAGCATCAATACATTGGGTAGATGAGTTGAGTGAAAAAGATGTTGACAATGCATGGAAACTCATAAGGCAGTATCTGACAAAAGTAATGTATGACTGCATAACATTACTTTTATATGTTAAGCGAGTAAATAGAGTGGAAGTGAAATGGATGAACAGCGAAATCAAGCAAGCTATGCTGGAAAAGAAAATGTTATGAAGGAGGTACAAGACATTTGGTGGTGATTAGATCCATGAAGAGTATAAGGAGCAGGCTAGAAAGGTGACGAGCATGGTAAAGAAAGAAAAGGTGCAGTATGAGAGGAGATTGGCTGGTCAGGCCAAGGTTAACTCAAGGGAATTTTTCCGCTACATGGTAAGCAAGAGGAAGAATAATTATGGCAGACTAACATTGGGATAGTCATGGCCACAGACTAACAGCTGGATATAGTGGAATTATTGAACGAGCACTTTATCAGCATATATCATACTGGTGTAAATGATCCAGTGCAATATATAGAAGGGAGGCAAGTATTAGGAGAATTAGAAGTGAAAGAAACAGAGGTGTATTATACCAGCTGTGATAATGGATGACATATCACCACATATGCTTAAGGAGTGTGTGCCACAGTTGATTATGCCCTTGACCTAGTTATTTAATGAAAGTCTTGCAGAGGTTAGGGTTTCTAAGATGTGGAAAGAAGGCAAAATAGTAGCACTCCACAAGCATGGTTCTAAGACGGAAGTCTCCAACTGTAGGTCAATCTATATAACTGCAGTTGTGGTCAAGGTGTTGCAGAGATTGGTAAGGAATAGAATACAGAATTAGGTTGATGGACATGGCATTCTTTATGATGGTCAGCATGGATTTGTAAAGGGTAGGTCCTGTTTCAGTAATTTACTTGCATTTCATGATAAGGTGACGAGTGTGTTAGATAACAGAGAATCATATACAGTGATATTATTAGACTTTTGCAGAAGCGTTTGATAGATTACCATATGATAATGATGAAAGTTTATTTTTCACTTGGTTAGACTATAATAAATTTAGTTTAATCCTTTATCCAAGTGTGAGCAAACAAAGTTTGCGCCTGAAACCCAGTCCTGAAGATACTTTCAGGTGCAAACTTTGTTTGCTCACACTTGGATAAAGGATTAAACTAAATTTATTATACCATATGATAAGTTGGTGTACAAGCTGCAAAGGATGGGAATAGACAGTATGTTTGTTAGATTGATCAGAGATTGGCTCTCTGAATTATACCAGCAAGTTGTGTATGATGGAGCAGCGTCTCAAAAAAGAAGTGTAACCAGTGGCGTACCCAGGGTTCTGTTCTTGGGCCCCTGCTGTTTAACTTGTATGTAAACGATATATCATGTGGACTGACTGGGAATCTTCAGTTATTTTCTGATGATGCAAAGTTAGGAAGAATTATAAGTAGTACTGCTGATGCTGAATCCCTTCAGGAAGATTTGAATAGACTTTTTACTTGGACAAAAGAGTGGGGTTGTAGTTTTAATATCATTAAGTGCAAGGGGTGTTGCATTTTGGAGTGCAGAAATATAAGGTTGTGTACTATATCATGGTGCTGTACTGCAGGAAGTGGATGAGATTAGAGATTTGAGAGTGATGGTTGACAGTAGACTGAAGTTCAGAGGACATATTGTGTTGTAAAGGTTGCATATCATAGTGCTGCTATGATAAGAAGTAGGTATCCCTTGCTTAACGCGGTTTTGTTTAACGCAGATTTGATTATCACGGCAAAATTAATTGCGGCAATCCATTGATATACGTGGCAAGAGTTTTGATTATCGAGCCTAACGAGCCTTGAAATTTACCATGCAAAATCATGCTCATGCCACGAGGCTGCTAGCCTTGTGGTCATCCAAATTCTCTTAATGATAGGTATGAGAATGTGAAAGTTTTATTTTTCCCACCAAATACAACATCATTGTTACAACCTATGGACATGGAAGTCATTGCAACTTTCAAAGCCTATTTTCTTAAAAAGACATTCTCAAAGGCAGTTGAAATGACAACGGGTGAAAATTATGAAAATCACACCACGAGGCTGGGAAAATCCTGAGAAAATCACAGCACGAGGCTGAGTGCCAGCCAGTTACTTCACTGCTAGCATTAAGAGTGGGTGCATTACAAGCTCCAGTTGTTCTGTTGTACGTATTTACAAATTACGTTCTTCGTAAATTTTACAGCCCATTGATCATGTCGAAGAATAAGAACAATCCCACAACCGGGTCATTAAGTGAAAAAAAGAAGAGGAAGGTAATTACCTTAGATACAAAACTTGATATAATTAAAAGATTTAGACGTGGTGAAAGTAAAAGTAAGATCAGATATGAATTTGGTTTTAACGAGTCTACAATACGGACTATTTTATCCAAAGCTGATGAGCATTGCGGGCAAGGTAAAGTGGCGTCTACATCTGCAAGTATGCAATGTACATGTAACCAGAGTGCTATAATGGTTGAAATGGAAGATCTGTTGATTATTTGGCTGGAAGACTGCAATCAAAAGAGAATTCCAATTAGTGCCTATAATATCATGGCCAAAGCTCTAAGCCTGTTTTCAAGACTTAAAGAGACTAAATATAAAGGTGACAATTCAAAATTCACAGCTAGCAAAGGCTGGCTTGAAAATTTTAAATCTAGAGCTGGACTAAAGAATGTGAAAATAACAGGTGAAGATGCTGCATCCACATTTCTGCTGAGCTGCAGAAAACTATCGAAGAAAATGATTATGATTGCCACCAAATTTTCAATGTAGATGAAGAAACTAGACTCTATTGGAAAAAAATGCCATCTAGAACTTTTATATCAAAAAAAGAAGCAGCGCAGCCTGACTATAAAGTATCAAAAGATCGCTTAACTGTTATGCTTGGAGGGAATGCTAATGGAGATTTTAAATTGAAGCCGCTGCTTGTCTGTCGAACTCAGAACCCAAGGGCTTTAAAAGGATGTAACAACAACTTTTTACCTGTAATTCGGTGGGCAAATCAGAAGGCTTGGGTTAACCAAAGTCTATTCAAGATTGGTTTAAGTCTTATTTTTGCCCGGCAATTGAAACTTATTGCAAGATAAGTAACTTAGCTTTCAAAGCTCTTTTGCTTTTAGACAACGCACCTGGTCATCCAAATTCTCTTAATGATCTGTGTGAGAATGTGAAAGTTTTATTTTTCTCACCAAATACGACATCATTGCTACAACCCATGAACATGGGCGTCATTGCAACTTTCAAAGCCTATTTTCTTAAAAAGACATTCTCAAAGGCAGCAGAAACAACAACGGAAGAAAATGTGATTATGCTCCACGAATTTTGGAAAAAATTTAACATTAAACATGCAATTGAGAACATTCGTGACTCTTGGGAGCAAATGTCTTCTAGTTGCATGAAAGCTGTTTGGAAAAACCTTCTGAATGTGCTAATGACTTAGGTTGTTTTCAAAATCCTGTGAATAACGTGGTCAAAGAAATCGTTGCAATTGGTGAAGACCTCAGTTTTGATATTGTTGATGCAGAAGATGTTAAAGAATTATTGGATCCAAATTCAAAAGATTTCAGTGACAATGATCTTCTTGAAATGGAACAACAACAACGCACATATGAAGACAATGAACAAATGGAATGTCAAGATGAGGTTCCAAAGGAAATAACAGTCAAAGAACCGGTTGGAATATTTTGCAGTTTAGAATCGCTTAAGCAGCAGGTAATGGATATGGATCCAGATGTTAATCGAAGAATGCTTGTTTGCCGAGGTCTGGAGAGTCATTTTGCTTGTTATCGTAGAATTTATGCCAATAAGAAAAAAACTAAAACTGTTCAAACGACTCTTTATAACTTCTTTTGATTAAAAAAAATTGCAGTAACTAATGTGGGTACAAGTATTTATTAAACATTTACTTTGCATTCATTTTTTATCTTTCCTAAAAGAGTACCATATAAAACAAACTATTAGTACAATAATCAATCAGGGACGAATTGTACTTTTTACCATTGATTATTAGATTTGATTAACGAGATTTTGATATACGCGGTAACATTAAGAGATTAATTAACCTCGTTAATCGAGGGATACCTGTACTCTTATCATAAACATGATAAGAGTACTAAAACATAAATATTTTAAACATGCAAGGATAAGGAAGTGGTTGTGCCACTGTATAAGGCACTGGTCAGACCACTCTTCGACTATTGTGCTCAGATCTGGTCACCTGGTTTTCAATGTGATGTGGAGACATTGGAGAGGGTCCAGAGACGAGTGACTAAGACAATATCAGGAGTTTGGAATGCTGGCTGTGGATAGAGGTTGAAGAGATGTGGATTGCAGAATTTGGTGGATAGGAGGAGGAGAGGTGATATGATAGAGACATTTAAGTTAGTGAGAGGATTTTATCAGATTAATTCAGAGGGGATTATAAAAAGAGTAGAAGGTGAGAGGTGAAGAACCAGAGGTCATTCCTGGAAGTTATGTAAAAGTGTGGTGAAGAAAGGGTGCGAGGAGTAGATTTTTTACATGGAGAATTGTCAGTGAATGGAATGCATTGCCAGAATGTGTTGTTAATGCAAGAAGTATTAAGGACTTTAAGATTCTATATGATAAATATGTTGTCAGTTGAATGAACCTTCCACGATGAGTCTGTCGACACCATGGAGGATGTAATAATAATAAAGTCATCAAAAGATTCCCTTCCATACCTTTCCCATGTGGTGGGAAGGGTTATAAAAACCAGTACACCTGCAACTTACTCTACATAGGGGAAACAGGGTGCACAATTCCAACAAGAGAAGACAGATGCAAATTTCTTCACTATGGTAAAACAGGCCTGTCAAACTATGCATTCCAAACCTGTCACAGAATTAACTGAAAATGCACCAAGTCCCTACACACCACACCAAAACCTGGTTTGAAAGAAAATTCAAGGAAACTTGTTAGATGCTAACTCATCATCTGAATCTCAACAAGAATGATGGATTAGTAATTCCAAGAATCTGGAAGCCCCATCTGCAACCTATATAGCATCCAGAACATGATGGCAGAACCCTAACATGAAAATCTTAAGATAACAGGATTGTAGAGATGCATTTGATGTTTTAGTTCACTGTAATTTTTTTTTATCTACTGTATATTATTATACTTATTATATAAAAAATTATATTATTTATTTTAATTTGTGTTTATTTTTTTTTCACCAGAGGTCAGGTTAATGTTAACAGTTAACAAAGCAGTTAGATTTAGCATACTTATGTGTAGTATCATGTAACTTGCATCTTGTCTGTCTGTCTGTGTGTGTGGGTGGGTGGGTGAGTGTGTGTTATGTATGTTTTCCTGTTGTGATGACCTTGATATAGAGGTCAAAATGTCAAGTGTTATTTTCTTAATTGTAAATAAAATAATTGCCCTAATATGTGTGTTTTTGCCTCCATAAATATTACACAATGAATTCTGACCATGGTGTAACCTTGAAAGAAAGAATGAAATATATAGAGTTGTGTATAATATAAATGTATTTCCACACTTTTCATAACTAAATAAAGTAGTTTTTTAAAATAGATTTCATAAGATTAAGGAATACATTCATGGTTCTTAAGTTGCATTAAAATGAAACTAACAATGCAAATTTTTTCATGTTAGTTTTTTCAGTGCATGTTTAAATATTGATTTTCAACAGTGGCAGTGAGGCTTCTTCAAAATCAAAGTTGGAGAACAAGAAAGCTGCTAAAGGCCTAAAAGCAATGCAGAGAGATTTCCTCAAGTCAGTCACAGCTCGATTGACTGTAGCTCAAGTAAGTATTATACACACACACACACACAATTTTTTATTTAATGTGCATAGGGAGGTGGGGAATGGAAACGGTAACTACAGTATTATTGTGGAATGCTTACACTGCAAATAGAAAAAAGAAATGTAGATTACTTTGGTCACTTGTTAAAAAAAAAAAAAAAAAAAAAGCAGTAGAATATGATAAAGCAATAAGCTTATGAAGGTATATTATAGGATGGACATAAAACAAATTTGTTGGAATATTTCTGGAAGTGAATGTCAGCAAGGGAGTCAGAATTTTTTTCTCATGGTAATTGCATAGCATTATACATGTCTGTAAGGATATGTGCTTTACATTATGGGATAGTAAGGCAAGTGATGTGAAATCATTGGCCTCTATATATGAGTTGCCCAGTTGTGAAGTTACTTTACATGCAAACTTTGTTTGCTGACATTTGGATAAAGGATTAAACCTATAATATAATTTCTTGGTATCTTTAATGGGATTCACCAGTCAGCAGTGAATGAAGCTAAAGAAAGCATTTCCAGAGTACTTATCACATTGAATCCTGGTACCATATGAAAATATCCAAATTGTCATTATGAAAGCAGTTGTATAGGAAATATTTATATTAAGTGGTATAACAGTATTTTTATTGTATGCACACCTTATGAGATTAGATTCCTAGAAATGATGACCTAATGATTTATCATTCTTTCTGAGAATTATAATTATTCATGTACTCTTACTAGGGATTTTTCCTGTGATGCTGCGTGTTCATGTCCTAACTAAAAATAGTGCAAAACCTTGGTATGCAAAGGTATCTCAGAAATTTCCTGAATATTTTTTGGAAAATAGAAATTTTGTTAGTTGGTGTATAAAAGAAATAATTTCTAATGGTAAATTTTATTGGTCCAGCAGTTTTACAGATTGATCTACTGAAAAGGAAGCTATTTTTCCCAATTTACAAGGTTTTGATGAGATGACATCTCGACTGCTGTCTATTGATATTGTCACCAGAGTTGCAAAGAGGGGATGACAGTTGAAAAAATTCACTTGCAGTGATCACTATGATAACTGACTTATTGAATTTGTGTATATGAGGACAGATTGAGGAAATGCAGTCTTCAAAGTTTGAGGAATGGATGGAGAAGAGGAAATACTAAGGAAGGAAAACTTAAGTTTGCTGCTTATAGCTGGTGCAGGCAGAACTTGGGAGCATATGAAGTCCAGATTCTTCTTTCCATGAGTTTGTAGAATGCTTTACTTCTAGACATTGTGATTGTATTTTCAGTGAATGTGTTCAGGGAGAGATATGTAAGCATGAGTGTCTAAAATGGCAGACACTTTTTTAGCAGATAAAATTGAATTTCATACTGAAAAGAATGTAAGAAAGTTTTAAAATGAATCCTAGTTAAGTAGCTTCCAGAGATGAGCTTTAGACCCAAATACATAAACATTATTAAAGAAAAAATGAAAGAGCTTGAAAACAAGAGCTAAACTTTGGAGATTCATTCAGGGCAAACAAACCCTGAAGAAAACATTGATTCACCAGAGAGAGAGAGAGAGAGAGGCACTTAGTGAGGTTGCCTGTAGGGATACAAAAATGAGAACTTCATGGTGGACTCAGGAAGTTAAAGGATGGCAGTCAAGGAAAAGAAGAAAGCATATGAAAAGTTCTTGGCAAGTAAATCACCTTGTGCTCTTGGAAAATACAGAAAAAAATGTAAGAAAGGAAAGTACTGCGTAAAACTAACTAAATAAGTCATTGGAAGAGTTGAATAAGAACATAGAAAATAAATATCAGGAAGGTGGCAAAATATTCTGAAGGCTATTGAAGAAGCTTACAAATAGAGGAAGGAGCACTGTAAAAGGAATCATAGATGATAATAGTGACATGAAAACTGAAGATAAAGATATTCTAGATGTCTGCAGTAATTACTTTTACAGATTGTTAAATGAAAGCAGCAGTGACAGCATGGTGATAGAAAACGCTTAGCAGGAATGCAATCAGGAATACTTATCAATACTAAAAGTAGAAAAATCCATCCAAATTTACCTGAAATGTGGAAAGGCAGTGGGAGTAGATGTGTTCAACTAGAAATGTTCAAATATGCAGATATGAAAGTTTTTACAGTGGCCACACCATGAAATTCAGAATGCTTGGTCAGTAGTTGAATTCCAGATGATTAGAGTAGAGTACTCATAGCGTTTTATAGATCTCCATCTATAAAAAGAGAAAAAAAACAACAACGTAAGAATTGCAGAGGAATTTCCTACTGAGTGTTCCTGATAGGATTATACAAGTATACTTGAGAAACAGCTAAGATAAATTGTGGAAGGGAAAGTTTATGGAGAACAAACTGGATTTAGGCCAAGTGGAAGTTGTCAGGATCAGATTTTCACTGTAAGACAAATAGTTGAGAAATCACGAGAATATAACAAGGATCTGTTTTTAAATTTTTCAATCTAGAAAAGACACATGACAATGTGCCAAGAGAAAAGCTGTTCAAAATGCTACAGTTGTATGATGTAAATGGGACATCAAGCAATACTATGTTTATATTTGAGTTGTAAGTAAGCTGTTAGAGTTGAAGGAGATACAGGAAGATGGTTTTATGTTAAATCAGGTGTAAGACAAGGGTGCACATTATCTTCACCATTATTCATCTTTATGGATCATATTATGAATGAGAGTGGTATTAATCCTGATATCAAAATTCAAAATGTTAATCTCATTTCTTTACTGTATGTATACACTTCTAAATAAATCCAGTTCAAGTCTGCAGGATTCTCTGACTAAATTGAATAACTGTTGTAATAAATTTGGTATGAAAATCAGCAATGAAAAGAATGAAAATAGGCAGGTAAATTGAAAACATCAACTGCAACCTGAATTGTGAACCTATAAAACAAGTAAAACATTTCAGCTGCTTAGGCACTAGTTTTAGTGAAGACTGCAATTTAAATATGGAAGTAGGCAACAGAATCAGCAAAGCTGGTATAGTAGGAAGTCAACTGAATAAATATATATGGAATAATATTGAAACTGGTCAAAACACTAAACTCATTGTGTACAAGAGTGTTCAAACCAATTTTAATATATGTATCTGAGCGCTGGGATAGAAATAAAACACTTGATCAAAGGACTGGAAACCATAGATATGAGAGTTCTGAGAAAGATTAGGGAAGTGAACAGAAAATGAGAATATTAAATGGATAAGAATCCTATATTGTTATATAGCCAGTAAGTGAAACTCAAGATCGATAACTACGATCTATGAGTTTCAATGCCGAAAAACTATTGGCGAAAGCAATTCGAAGCAAAGGTGGAGCAAGATCCCTCACTATTCTTGATATTCTCTCATAATGTAAAACACAGCTCCTAGGAGATGTAATACTGTCATTACATTATGAGGGGAGGTCACTACCCAGACCGGTTTCAACCTTTTTTGAGGTCTCATCAGTGAGTAGGTAGACCTGGAAAATATCAAAGCTTAATGAAAAGAACTTACATACCTTCACTATACGAATGCCATAAAGGTGTGCTTGTATTTTGTAATTAAAATAAAAAGCCAAAAGGCTAGTTTTCTGGCAATTTAATAGATATTAAATGGATAAGAATCCTATATTGTTATATAGCCAGTAAGTGAAACTCAAGATCAATAACTATGATCTATGAGTTTCAATGCCGAAAAACTATCGGCGAAGACAATTCGAAGCAAAGGTGGAGCAAGATCCCTCATTATTCTTGATATTCTCTCATAATGTAAAACACAGCTCCTAGGAGATGTAATACTGTCATTACATGTGTTTTACATTATGAGAGAATAGTGAGGGAGCTTGCTCCACCTTTGCTTCGAATTGCCTTCGCCGATAGTTTTTCAGCATTGAAACTTATAGATCGTAGTTATCGATCTTGAGTTTCACTTACTGGCTATATAACAATATAGGATTCTTATCCATTTAATATTTATTAAATTGTCAGAAAACTAGCCTTTTGGCTTTTTATTTTAATTAGAAAATGAGAATATTAGGAAACGACTTCACAGGTTTTGGAAATGTGTTAGCAGAGCTAATCTAAGGTGGTATGGTCACTTAAACAGAATAGAAGAGGAATGGTTAACAAAAGAAGTGTTCTTTGACAGGATGACAAAAAAAAAAAAAAAAAAAAGAGCCAGAGGAAGACCATGATCCAGATTTATTGATATAAAAAAGTGTCTTAAAACAGAAATATAAGATCTTATATTGGAGTCTTGACCAATCTATTAACTTGGAGGAAAATTGTTTATAGGAAGTTAGTAATAATATAAATTTTCATGTAATACTAGCATGATATCTTATACACTCCTTGAGGTATATGTGAGGAATTTGATGATTATAATGTACAGGTATCTCTATGGAGTCTGAAAATTCATTACCAGATGCCTATGCTAAGCAATAACTCACATGATATCTATCATACCTCTCCTTGAATACTGACAACACTTATTTCTGCTTCATTCCATTCATCCTTTGCCAACTTTTTTACAAAGATCATGATAGGTCTGCAGAACAGACCTATCACTATATTGTTAATCACTCACCTCTGATCTTCTGTTTGATCCTCTTTTAATAAATAACTCCATATCTATGCTCTGTGGTCTAGATCTTGTCTTATAAATAGGAATAATAATGGTGATAAATGTTTGACAGACCTATCACCATCTTGGTTAGAGCTGTTTTGCCCATTTTTGTAGCATGCTCTTTGAACGCTAACTCACTTACAGTCATGTTCTGCCAACGTAATATACAGGTTGTAATATTTGCATCCCAAACCATTAAAAAAAAAAAATAAATAAATAAATAAAAGGAAGCTGGTTGCACAAAAAGGATCAATTTATCAATTTCTATTCCAATATCTCTACAGCTCACATTCTTCGAAGAATTCTGATTCAGTTGACAGATAATAATTTATTCTATTGTGGCTCTCCTGAGAATTTCAGTTCACTCAGGTGGAACAAACTTGGGGAAAAGAGGAAGATGCAGATATCAGTCGAGGGCCTTCTCCATAGATACTTCCTAAAAGTTACATTGTTCAACAAATTGACAAGATTTGGAATGCAGTAATCTACAGGTTCTGACCTTCAAAATGACCCTTGCATGTCACTGACTTCTCACACAGTACCATGTAACTGTACTGCGATTATCCAACCTTTCAATTATCATAATGGCAAATTGCCTTACTGATATTACTATTATTACTATTACTATTATTACGGGCAACTCCAGGGAGTCATTAGACTCATCGAGGGAGGCCCCAAATCATATTCATCACAACTATTTGACATTCATACAGTATCTATCATACCTCGCCTTAAACTCATTCACTGTCACAGCATCCACCACAGACTCAGGGAGCGCATTCCACTCATTCACTACTCTAAAAGTAAAGAACCCAGCTCTAACACCCTTACAAACCACACTTTTGCCCAGTTTCCATGGATGTCCCCTAGTCCTCCCACAACCAGCCCTGTTCTCAAAAATATCTTCTGAATTAATTTTATAGAAACCCTTCAGTAATTTGAATGTCTCAATCATATCTCCCCTCCTCCACCTATCAACCAATTTTTGCAACACACAAATCCTCAACCTGTTCTCATACGGTTCATTCCACAGACCTGCTATCATCTTGGTCACTCGCCTGTGGATCCTCTCCACCTTCTCCCCATCAAGAAGAAACCTAGGTGACCAAATCTGAGCACAGTAGTCTAGATGGGGTCTTATCAAGGCTCAATACAGAGGAACAATAACCTGCTTGTCTCTGCTTGTCAACGTATTCTTCAGCAACCAAGTGATTTGATGAGCTGATTTGGCCACTTTTGCAATGTGTCCCCTAAATTTCAATTCCTTATCTACCAACACTCCTAAATCTCGTGCCTCATCAATTTCCTGGAGCACGGTTCCACCAATGCAGTAAACTGCCGCCAATCTTTTCACCCCAAAATGCATAACCTTACATTTTGCCACATTAAACTGACATCCATTCTCCTTAGCCCAGACCTCCAATCTATCCAAATCATCCTGCAAAATTTTGACATCATCTGCATTCACTATTGCCCTACCCAACTTCGCATCATCCGCAAACAAATGAACTGTTCCTCTCAGATCCTTTCCTATATCATTTATGAACAAATTAAACAGCAGTGGTCCAAGAACAGATCCTTGTGGCACACCACTAGTCACAGGCCGTCTTGTGGACTCTACTCCCGAGTAAACCACTCTCTGATATCTCTCCGTCAACCACCCTCCTATCCATCTCACCAACCCTATGTCCATTCCCATATGCTGCAATTTACTGATTAGAATTCCATGTGGTATCCTGTCAAAGGCCTTGGCAAGGTCCAGTAGAATCACCGTAAATCCATCACCCTTATCCAGTTCAGCCGTCACTGTGTTATAATACGTGAGCAAGTTACTGAGGCACGACTTACCCTTCACAAAACCATGCTGTCCCCGATACAGTATCCCATTTTCTTCTATCCAATCTTGTATTTTCCTCTTGACTAATTTCTCTAAGACCTTGATAATGATTCCTGTTATGCTGATTGGCCGGTACTTTTCAACAGCAGCCTTGGAACCACCTTTGTGCAGTGGAACTATTTTCCCCTCTTTCCACCCCCTTGGGACTGACCCAGTCCTGAGGCTCAAATTAAACAAAATGGTCAAGGGCACTGACAATTCTTTGGCCGCTTCACTTACGACACGAGCTGGTATATCCCACAGATGTATTGACATTGAGGTTCTGTAATAGACTAGTTACCTCTACTTCATTCATCACAATTCCAGTATAAGCTGTTGGTTCTTCCATTCCTGCAAAGTCACCACCTGGATGATATACTCTTGATATGTTCAGATAAATAGTAGATTACTGTGTACTGTTTATCAGAGTGCTCCAAATTCTAAATTCAAATTTCATTTGAACAAAAGTAGAGGGGAAGGGGAGTTAAGACACAAGGATAAAAATGAAACTAGTCTATTTCATTACTCAGTTTAACAAAATTACATCAAAAGTAAAATATAGGAGTGTCATCTCCCTACATGGAGATGTATGATTCTATCAGTGAAAAGTGATATCTCCTTGAAGAAAAAATTGCTCTTTATATATATAAAATAAAGACATATAGTCTCTGTAGGTCAGTCATTATTAGTTGTGATATTTCAAACCCTTAAGTATGAAAAGTCTGCAAAAGTAAACTTTTAGCCTTTTTAACTAAAGGTGAGTTAGCTTATCACATATGGTTGGTGTGAGATTGGGGGGGGTGGGGGGGGGGGGGGGTGGGGGGGGGGGGGGGTGGGGGGGGGGGGGGGTGGGGGGGGGGGGGGGTGGGGGGGGGGGGGGGTGGGGGGGGGGGGGGGTGGGGGGGGGGGGGGGTGGGGGGGGGGGGGGGTGGGGGGGGGGGGGGGTGGGGGGGGGGGGGGGTGGGGGGGGGGGGGGGTGGGGGGGGGGGGGGGTGGGGGGGGGGGGGGGTGGGGGGGGGGGGGGGTGGGGGGGGGGGGGGGTGGGGGGGGGGGGGGGTGGGGGGGGGGGGGGGTGGGGGGGGGGGGGGGTGGGGGGGGGGGGGGGTGGGGGGGGGGGGGGGTGGGGGGGGGGGGGGGTGGGGGGGGGGGGGGGTGGGGGGGGGGGGGGGTGGGGGGGGGGGGGGGTGGGGGGGGGGGGGGGTGGGGGGGGGGGGGGGTGGGGGGGGGGGGGGGTGGGGGGGGGGGGGGGTGGGGGGGGGGGGGGGTGGGGGGGGGGGGGGGTGGGGGGGGGGAGTTGGTAAGTAGTTTTTATCAGATTAACATTGAAGAAATTTTTCATAGAATGGCAGGAGATGGAGGAAGGACAAGAGGTTATCCATGGATGCTGTATAAGGAGGATGTTAGCAAGGAAGAAGCAGATTTTTTTGCATTGAGAGTGATGAATGATTGCAATGCATTGTTGTGAATGTGGTTGACTGAGAATGTATTTAAAGACGCTATGATGAGCTGTGTATGTGACAGTGGGACCTCCCACAATGAGTTTGCTCTATGGAGGTTTTATGATGATAAAATGTGCTGTGGAAGAATAGGTTGTCATCTACGTTTGAATGATATTGTTTTTGATTGTTGTGAATTTAAAATATGGCATTTAAATTCAAGATCAGGAAATTCCTCACTGAAATTTTGAGAATTAAAAATCTGGCATTTTAAATTCAAAATTTTCCTCTGAACCTTGTTTCAAACTCTTTCCAGTATTTTATTTATTTATTTTATTTTATTTTTATTTTTTTCCAAACATGTGAGCATCTATTACATTTTTTTTTTTTTTTTTTTTTTTTTGTCCATCATGCTAGTTTTCTGATGTGGTTAAAATGGGTTTTATTAAAATTTGCTATTTACATGGACCATAACTTTTTTGATTTAAGTTGGACCATTTTTAATTCAGCAAAATAATAGTTTGAAATAATGAAAAATGACTCGATTCTAGTATGATGAAATTCACTGAAATTTGGTATTTAAGTTCTCTCTTTTAAAATTTATCAACTAATTTAGATTTTGTTGACAAAGTGATTCTAAACAGTAATTAAACTCTACAGTACATAAACAAAACATCTTTATGTTCAGTGATTCTTGGATTAGTTATTTATTTATTAAAATAAACATTTTAAAAAATTTCTTTTTATAGGTTATGTGTGTTGGGGGGGTGGGGATTCTAGTATTTCATGAATTAAAATTTTTTACATAGTGTGAATGCAGACATTAATGGTTCTGTTCTGTTTTAGGTGGTAGATGGAGTGCGAACTAATGCCATATTAACATTTGATTTTATTTTGCTGATAACGTTTGCCAGGTGAATAACACTTTGTTTACTTTTACATATTTATTATCTTCTGTTCAGTGTCTTTTAATTGACTTTATCTAAGATTTAATTTATCTGAAAAATCTTGATTATGTTAATTTTCTTTGAAGTTTTCTTCTTGTATATAGTAAATACAACTAGCAAAAATGAAATCATATGAAAATAAAAGTTATAAAAAAAATTAACTACCCTCTTCCATCCATCTTCCCATTTCATGTTAGGCTTGATGACCTGTCAGCCAAGTGCCTTAGCTTCTTAGAAACCTGCTAAATGCTTATGATAGGATAGTTAATCCTGTCTGCATTGTTATGTCTGTTCTTATGACTGGTTTGCCCTTTTAGTGGAATGAAAGTTTCAAGGAGTAATAACCCTATCACTTCTGTATGAGACCAGCTAATTCATCTTCATTTGAAAAAGCCTAATAAAAGTTCTTCATATCCTAAAAACGATTTAACCCAGTGGAGATGTTATGGAAACAAACTGGAAAATGAAAACAGAAGAATTGTGAATGATTTCCTTATGAGGAATAAAAAGTTAGTGAATTTTTATTTATTTAAAAGAATTTTTTGGGTGGATTCAAACTGTAATGAAACAATACTGCAAATACTTTTTGAGAGAAAAAAAAAACTACTTGTATGAACCAAACACATAACTTTAATGATACTATAATTTGAACATAACTTCAAAGAACTAAGTTTGATTTGTGTTGTGACAAAAGGAAATCTTTATATCGGCTTTTTCAATTTAAGGTGAGTTAGCCAATCTGATATGGTGGTAACAAGTTTATTTTTCACTTGGTTAGAATATAATAAATTTAGTTTAATCCTTTATCCAAGTGAGCAAACAAAGTTTGCGCCTGAAAGTATCTTCAGGACTGGGAGTAAGGTGGTACAACACCAGGACGACTCCTTGCAAAGTTGAGCAAGCTACCAACACTCCTGTCTCAGTATCTCTCATAATGCAAAACACATCTCCTTGCGGATATATATAATGTTATGCATTAAGGGAAGGGCCACTACCCAGACTAGTTTCGACCTTTATTGAGGTCTCTTCAGTGGGAGCCAGGCCCAAGTGGAGATACCAGGCAGAAGCATTAGCAGGTCATCTCTACCTATAGGAGTTGCCAATTGGTGTGCCACCTTTTTAATAAATTACTCTGGATTTAGAGAAAGATGTTGAAAGTTTATTTTTCACTTGGTTAGAATATAATAAATTTAGTTTAATCCTTTTTTCAAATGTGAGCAAACAAAGTTTGCGCCTTACCCCCAGTCCTGAAGATACTTTCAGAAAGATGTTGAAAATTTATTTTTCACTTGGTTAGAATATAATAAATTTAGTTTAATCCTTTTTTCAAATGTGAGCAAACAAAGTTTGCACCTTACCCCCAGTCCTGAAGATACTTTCAGGCACAAACTTTGTTTGCTCACACTTGGAAAAAGGATTAAACTAAATTTATTATATTCTAACCAAGTGAAAAATAAACTTTCAACATCTTTCTCTAAATCCAGAGTAATTTATTAAAAAGGTTGCACACTAATTGGCAACTCCTATAGGTAGAGATGACCTGTTAATGCTTCTGGCTGGTATCTCCACTTGGGCCTGGCTCCCACTGAAGAGACCTCAATAAAGGTCGAAACTAGTCTGGGTAGTGGCCCTTCCCTTAATGCATAACATTAGACATATCCGCAAGGAGATGTGTTTTGCATTATAGGAGATCTCCACTTGGGCCTGGCTCCCACTGAAGAGACCTCAATAAAGGTCGAAACTAGTCTGGGTAGTGGCCCTTCTCTTAATGCATAACATTATACATATCTGCAAGGAGATGTGTTTTGCATTATGAGAGATACTGAGAGAGGAGTGTTGGTAGCTTGCTCCACCTTTGCAAGGAGTCGTCCTGGTGTTGTACCACCTTACCCCCCAGTCCTAAAGATACTTTCAGATGCAAACTTTGTTTGCTCACACTTGGAAAAAGGATTAAACTAAATTTATTATGGTGGTAGCAGGGTTTTTTCTCCCCAGAAACCTGGATTTTATGCTTATGATAAAATATATACTAGGTGGGCAGTAGATTGGTATGTGTGTGTGTGTTGATGGTAGTAGTTGGAGAATTAAGTAAGGGAGATGATGAGCTGTAGTGGAATAGTGTGTCCTCTCACAATGAGTCCCTGGGCTATTTGGAGGTGTCATATAATAATAATAATAATTATTTTTCATAACTTGTTTGGTGTTTTAATACTGTTAAAAGAAGACTAAATTACAAAAGTTGCATCAGGATCCCATGTGTGGAGGTTAAGAACACCACAGTTTGAGAAACTTGGTGCTGAAAAACAAGCCAAAATATTTATATTTTTAAATGGTATAATTATCATGTGGGCACTTCCATATGAGTCCTAGGATCCACCATAGGAAGATACTCACACTAACTCCATATCTAATCTTATTTCTTGTATTTAACTCCTTTGCTGATGTGTACTCACCACTCCTTCAGCTATTTCCATTGTACTTCTTCACCACTCACCAATTAAAATATCTGGTCTTTGCATTTTTGTCACATATTTATTCATCTACCAGGAAAAATATCTTATTCTGTCCTTACTGTTGCACAATGAAATATTTCTCTTGTGTCCATCCTATAAAATCTTTATAGCAGTTCGTTCCTGTTATATCTCCTTGTTTGCATATCTGCCAAACATTTCTAGATGTCCATGGGTGTGACCCATGGACCTCTAGATAGGAAGATCCTGGTATTCTTGCACTACTTTGGCTAGATGCGCAGTAATGGATTGCCTGGCCAGAATCAATATGCTATTCGGACTTGCCTGCAAAGTTCAACTCAATAGGTTTTTCTGCTCTCTGGCCTGGGAATAGGGGCCTGAGGCTTTGTGTGCCTGGCTACTGGCACACAAAGCCTCAGGCCTAGCCATGGGGTTACACTACTGAGAGCAGTCATTGTATGGTGGATTGATAATCCTGGAACTGAATTCTTCCTCCTTATGAGATGAGTCATCTGCAAGTTTATCAGGGGCACCTCTTAGTCCCAGCCTAGCACAGAAACCATTTGTACATCAACAGCAAAAATTAAAAAAAGAAAAGAAAAAAAACATCAGAAACAGCACCTACAAATATACTATCTTTTCTGATTATATATTCAACAGTCACAACTCCATGCAACATCAGGAATACTAATTAATAGCTTTAATGTGCACTAGACATTAAAGTAAGTTTCATGGCTTACACATGTAATAAAAATTATATAGAATTTATTCAAAAAACTCCAATCATGCTTATATTTGCTTGTGTCTCGGTCACAGGATATATATGATGTTACACTATCAGAGTTCAAAGGAACAATTGTAGTAAGTTGTATAGATTTAAAAAAAATATTTAAAATAGTTATTAATTTAAAAAAAAACTTATAAACAATTAATAGTGATCACTTCCCAAAACTTGGATATTGGCATATGATCTGTTCAGTTCAGGTTCAGACAATTTCTTAGTGTTTCAAAGAAGAGACAATTGAATTTGAACTTGCTGGAGTGAAGTTTTGTCTGGTTCCAAAGAACTTTGTGCCTAGTGTCAAAGCATGAGAAGCAAGACCAGACTTGTTAGATTGCTGAAATGTAGTATAGTCTCAAGGCAGAATGGCCAGTATGTCCAAAATAAAAAGGATCACATGAGCAGGGTTCTTGATAGACACCAGGTAAGGAAAGAGGTGGTAATGTATTATTCTTTGTTGATGGTAGGAAGGAAGACAGTTTCTGAGCTAGTCTATATTATAGATTATAATATAGATTGAATCTATAT
This sequence comes from Typopeltis vanoorti, assembly GCF_054136105.1. NCBI lineage: Eukaryota > Metazoa > Arthropoda > Arachnida > Uropygi > Thelyphonidae > Typopeltis > Typopeltis vanoorti. Next base: position 68,924,255 of record NC_143552.1, on the reverse strand, counting down.
TATAATATAGATTGAATTTATGAAGAATCCTTGCTATTTATTTTGAGGTTCCTTTAAGGTGGGTATTGAAATTCTTTTCACATCAGATTGCAGTCTGGTAGAACGATGAATGATAATTATCAATAATTTTTGAATGATAGTTTTGACAAGAGGCCATCCCTGGAAGTTACGAAAGGAAACTGTGAGCAAGAGGGTGAGGAGTCGTTTCTTTGCATGGAGGGGTGGTTGAACCATGGAATGCATTGAGTGGTGAGAGCGAGAATGGTCAACGAGTTCAAGGAGTGGTATGGTAGACTTTGTGTTTCTTAGGGGGGGGGGGGAACTCCCCTCGATGAGTCTTTTGACTCCATGGAGGCCTGAATAATAATAATAATAATTACAGATTAGATTGTTTTTAATTTTATTCAGTTCATCTAACAGAAGGGGATTAGAAGAGCAGATCATATGAGCTCTGCATACAAGACTGTTGATAATATCCATTTTTTTTTTGTGATGAATGATGGTGGAAGGAGGAGTAAAATATATCTCCCAGTAAAGGTTGGTTTTGATAAAAATGAAAATTTGTGTCTGCCTCATCTCTACGGTCTTCCTAAAATGCATAAGGATGGCAATCCACTATACCAGTAAGTGAACTGTATTGATTGGCTTTCCAACTTTTACCTTGCAAAACATTTCTCCGATTATCTTCAGAATCTCACTGGCCATTCCATCTATTATATCAAAAAAAGTCTCCACTTCAAAGAGACTGTAAAAGATCTACATTTGTCTAATAGCGAGATTATGGTTTCTTTTGATGTTATCTCCCTATTCACCAACATACCATTGTAAGAGATTCTTCAGTTTTTACAATTCTGATTTCCCAGAAGACATTGTCAACCTATTTAAATTTACCATCAGTGCAAGAATGGCATAATAAGTAGTTCAAACAAATAGGAGGAACAGTAATTGGCAGTCCTATATCACCAGCCTTAGTTGACTTATTTCACAGAGCATCTAGAAAAAAGAACTCTTTGATACTGTATTCCCTCAGCCTCTTATATGGTTATGATATGTTGATGATATATTTGCAGTCTGGTCCCATACTAAGTCAGAATTACTTCAGTTCCTAGAAAAAATAAACTCCTTGTACTTCCATATCAAGTTTACTATTGAACATGAATCCAATAAACAACTAATAATGATCCTACAGGTCATGTTGAGTTTTCAGTTTATCAGAAGCCAATGTTTACTGGCAGATGCATTCACTCATCCTCCTACCATTGTTTATCACAGAAAATGGGTATTATCAAGTCTTGTACACGGAGCTCATATGATCTTCCCTTTTGATATCCCCCGTTTCTTAGATGAACTTATTTAAAGCAAGTTGTGAAGTTACTTCACGTGCAAACTTTGTTTGCTTACACTGGGATAAAGGATTAAACCAAGAATATAATTTCTTGGCATCTCTCTCTCTCTAAATATCTACCTCTAATCAAGATTATTTTATTAATAAGGTGTGACACGTTTTGACATATTTGTATATGAGAAATATATGACAACTTGGTATCTCTTCTGGGTCTAGCTCCCACTGATGAGACCTCAATAAAGGTTGAAGCTGGTCTGGGTAGTGGTTCTTCCCATAATGCATAGCATTATACTTGTCCATTAGTGCCTCCATAGCACAATTGGAAGAACAACAGTATGCTGCACCCTTCAACTGGAAAAGGCCTAAATTCAATTCTCATCATGATGGGAGAAATCTTTATATGGTTTTTTTTTCAATTGAAGGTGAGTTAGCTGAACTCATATGGAGGTAGCAGGGCTTTTTCTCCATTATTTCAACCTTGGTATCTCTTCTGGGTCTGGCTTCCACTAATGAGACCTCAATAAAGGTCGAAGTTGGTCTCGGTAGTTGCTCTTCCCATAATGCATAGCATTAGTGCCTCCTTAGCATCATAATTACGTGGATGAGTGAATAAAGAGCACAAGCTAATATAAGCATAAATCATGCTTATATTAGCTTGTGTTCTTGGTCACAGGATATATTCTAGAAAAATAAGTATCTTCCGTATCGAGTTTACTATTGAACATGAATCCAGTAACCAACTAATAATGATCCCACAGGTCATGTTGAGTTTTCAGTTTATCAGAAGCCAATGTTTACTGGCAGATGCATTCACTCATCCTCCTACAGTGCCTCAGTAGTGCAGTTGGAAGAATGAAGTTGTGCCCTTTGACTGGAAAAGGCCAAAGTTCGATTCTCGTTGTGACGGGAGAAATCTTTATATGGGTTTTTTCATTTGAAGGTGAGTTAGCCGATCTCATACGAGGTAGCAGGGTTTTTTCTGCTGGAAACTCGGGGTTTTTCATCCTGCATATAGATACATCAGGATATAAGCAATTTACATACAAAAAAATACTAATGTGGTGGAGGGCAGTAGATGGCACTGGTGTAGATGAGGGACATGAAGAGTGTAGAGCAGGCACTCTCCCTCAATGAGTCATTGGACTCATTGGAGGTGTCATGAAATAATAATAAATAATAAGAATATGTGCCTTGCATTATGGGATACTAAAGCTATTGATGTTAATTCATTAACCTCTATATACAAGTAGCCCATTCATGAAGTTACTTCACTTGCAAACTTTCTTTGCTTACACTTGGATAAAAGATGAAACTAAGAATATAATTTCTTGGCATCTTTAATTTATAACAAAACTACCATTCAAACAGCTATTGATAGTTATCATCCTTCTACCAAACTACAGTCCGATGGGAAAAGAATTTCAATACCCCTACCTTAAAGGAACCTTGGAACAAATAGCAAGGATTCTTTATAAATTCAGTCTATATGCTTCCTTCAGACTAGCTCAGAAACTGTCTTACTTCCTATCAACAACAAAGGATAAACCACCACCTCTTTCCTTAGCAGGTGTCTATCAAATACCCTGCTCATGTCACCTTTCCTATTTTGGACAGACTGGCTGTTCTGCCTTAAGTAGAATTTATGAACATGAAGACTATATTACATTTTTGGAATCTGACAAGTCTGGCCTTGCTTCTCATACTGTTGACACTAGGCACAGAGTTCTTTAGAACCAGACAGAACTTCTTCACTCCAGCAATTTCAAATCCAATTGTCTCTTCCGTGAAATGTGAAATGCTAAGAAATCATCTGAACCTGAAGTGATCAGACTGTATGCCAATATCAAAGTTTTGGGCAGTGATGACTATTAATTGTTCATAAGTTTAATTAATAATTATTTTAAATAATTTTTTTTTAATCTAAGCAACTTACAACGATTATTCCTTTGAACTTTAATACCGTAACATCGTATATGTCCTCTGACTGAAATACAAGCTAATATACCATGATTTATGACTCATTATTGTGACTCATCTTTTGAATGTAGTTAATGGTCCATCTCTCTGACAATGTCCATGTAATGTTGGATGAAATATATTGGAATTTTTAAATAAATTCTATATAATTTTTGTTACATGTGCAAGTCGTGAAACTTACTTTAACCAGGAATACTAATTTAGTAACTCTCCACAAAACTAAACTTTTATTGAGGAATAATATCAGAATAGAATTGGGAAGTAATATAATATCTTAAGCTTCCTGATGAGGAGATTTGCTCAAACCTCCTAGTGAAGATGTTAAATTACAGTATACCTCTGTCATCCACAAGAACAGGTTAGGGGACGGCTTTGACAATAGAGGACTCTTCATCCTTGTGGGCAACCACATCCCTTTCCAACGTCTCATTTAATGTCGACAGTGGTAGTGGCCATTTGCCTCTCAGTAGGATCTCCTATTACAGTATACTGTATCTATCACCCATCACCCATCGCAGGCATTTCTCAGGATGACCTCAATGATCTCATGTTGCATTTGCCTCCCTATACTCTTAACGGCAATATTCTGTGGGATCATGCACAAACTAACATTGTAGAAAAAGTTATGGAATACTTGCTTTATGATAACAACCTATCCCTGTTAAAAGTTACTGAAGTAACACTTCTACATGCCTACCCAAACATTCACTGCTGTTGACCTAATAGATCACTATCCTTCTTCGTACTATTTAAATGGGAAATAGTGGAAGTAATAATTTTCTTGTGGTATCCACTCTTTTACAAGGGACTATCATGTATATCATAGTTGGTAATTAGCTTATGGAATTAACAATGCATAAAAATATATTAATTAAAGGCAACTTTAATGAATAACATCAGTTTTTTGGCAACGTCACATTGTCATCTTCAGGAACATAAAAATATGGTATGTGCACGCAGGCACTAACAAAAGCAAATGAGGAAGAAGGCAAGAAACTAATATTGTTCCTAAAGTCCTAATGGTGCCATCTGGCAGGCTAATTATGGTTGGTTCTCTTGGCCATTGGGCTGAAGTTCTCATAATGTGAGTCTCCCAAATTTGAGGTAGTTTCATGCACCCAAATTTGTTGAGGTTTGGAACGTTTTTTAGAGCTGCTGATGATTCCTTGAATAATCTTTCGTACATAAACTTGCTGCGGTGTATTATTTTAGTTTTCTTCCAACGAATTCTATGGTGGGTATCTAAGGCATGGTCTGCCAGCCCAGAGTGGCTGTACTGGTGAAACCGGATGTAGTCTTTGTGTTCTGAAATCTTGATATTTGCTGTCCTGCCTGTTTGGCCAGAGTAGGACAATTTGCAGCTGCAAGGGACCTGGTATACACCATACACCAGGTAGGTCTAGGGGAAGTGGTTGGTCTTTGGTGGAGCGGATAAGGGATGCCAACTTTTTATATGGTCTATAACAAGAAGTCAGGTCATATTTTTTGAGGATGTTGGTTATTTTCTCAGAGGTGCCCTGGATGTAGGGGATGGTGATAGATTTGGTGTAATCTTTATTGTGGAGGGGGGGGGGGGTTGTGGTTTGCTGGTTTTAGCATTTTTGGGGGGTTATAGCCATTGGCTAAGAAAGTGTTGAGGATGTGGTTTAGTTCAGTGGTTAGGGCATCATCATCTGAGCAGATTAATTTTGCCCTGTTATATAGTGTTTTTATAATCCCGTATTGTTGTGAGGGGGGGGAGAATTGCTGGTGAATGTGTCTGCCTGTATGGGTGGGTTTTCTGTAAACAGAGAAAACCAAAGATCCATCAAGCTGGCGAGTGATTAAGGTATTAATTAAAGGCAACTTTAATATCATTTTTATGCATTGTTAATTCCGTAAGCTAATTACCAGTTATGTATGACCAACGTATAAGCCTTGCTACTAGAATTACGATCATCCATGGAGATTCCATCGCACGAAAGGCCCGTCGATATGGCAAAATTAGGTTGAAGATATCGAGACAACTAAATCGTCTGACCTTCCTAAAACGCTGCCGGGATAACAAGGTAATCCCTAATTGTGTTAAATTTAAGCACCGTTTTACTTCCAGAAAGCTCTCCGTGTTTATAATCGCACTAGCTATGCCCTATTAAGAGAACAAATTACCGCAATGCGTGTTCTCCTTGCCGACAAAAACAAAACATTACAGGCACTAGAGGAAGAGCTTTCAGACACGCTCGGCCATGATCTTTGGACTATTCTTTATGACGTCTCATGTGCTTCGGCAAGAAAAGAATTCGAAAAAATACATAGTCGGCACTTGAAAAAATACGAAAACCTGATAAAGAATTCTGATAAAGAATTCTACTTACCACAGCCACCACTCAACACTGTAGTGAACCTCTCGTCCATAGTTCTAAAGCCTGAAGCACTCACCGCACTTTCACGTGGCCACAATTTCACCCTAGCTCCTAAAAGAATACCTGCCGAGGAAATCACGATCCAAATTGAATGTGGGATTCGCAACCTTCCTAACCATATCGCCAACAATGTCAGACTGGATGTAGCCGGTGTTCTCACTAAAGCAAAACCTCCAAAAACCAACTTATCCAAAGACGAATATGCAGCTCTACTAGAAATGAAGAAAAACAAAAAAAATAGTAATCACTAAAGCGGATAAGGGAAACACCACTGTGGTGCTCAATCAAAAGGACTACAAAGGTAAGCTTAATGCTTTAGTACTAGACTGTACTATCTCCCTCCCTATTATATATAATCCTACCAGCTCTCAGATTAGAACTATTCACAGACTCCTTAAGAAAGTCACTTCCTGGCCTGTGGAAGTCACAAACAAACTAAAACCTTATAACTCTAGACCCCCCCCGATTATATGGATTCCCAAAAATACATAAACAAAATGTGCCATTACGTTCCATAGTGGATGGCATTGATTTCCCCCACATATAAATTAGTGAAACATTTAGCCAAAACACTCGCACACTATACTGGCAACACACCATCACACATAAAAAAAACTCCACCCACTTTAAAGCCAGTATAGAAAACCTCCCACTCCAACACACTGACATAATGGTCAGGTTTGACGTCTTCTCCTTCCTATTCACTAATGTCCCACTCAAAGAAACCCTAGAGCTCATCCAAGCCAAGTTTCCTCCCGATATCTCAGCCCTATTTCAGTTCACAATGAACTCAAGTTATTTCGTTTGCCAAGGAAAATTCTACAAACAGATAGAGGGGACATCCATGGGTTCACCACTTTCCCCACCCTTGGCCAATTTCTTTATGGAGACCTTTGATGAGAAAGCTTTAAACTCCACCCCACAAATTATTATTATTATTATTATTGTTCCGGGAAACTCCAAGGAGTCGACAGACTCATTGAGGGAGGCCCTAACATCATGTCAAGAACAACTATTCAGCATTCACACAGTATCTATCATTCCTTGCCTTGAACTCATTCACGGTCGTAGCACCCACAACAAACTCTGGAAGCTTATTCCACTCATTTACCACTCTCCAAGTAAAGAACCTAGCTCTAACACTCTTGTCAACCACGCTCTTGCCCAGCTTCCATGCATGGCCCCTAGTCCTCCCACCACCAGTCATATTTTCAAAAATATCTTCTGGATCAATCTTATAAAAACCCTTCAGTAATTTAAATGTCTCAATCATATCACCCCTCCTTCGCCTATCGTCCAATTTCTGCAACCCACAAATCTTCAACCTATTCTCATAAGGTTCATTCCACAGACCTGCTGTCATCTTGGTCACTCATCTCTGGATCCTCTCCACTTCCTCCCCATCACAAAGAAACCTTGGTGCCCATAACTGGGCACAGTAGTCCAGATGGGGTCTTATCAAGGCTCGATACAGAGGAACAACAACTTGTTCGTCTCTGCATGTTAAAGTATTTTTCAGAAGCCAAGTGATTTGGTGAGCTGTTTTAGTTACTTTTGCAATGTGCCCCCTAAACTTCAACTCCCTATCCACCAACACTCCCAAATCCCTGGCCTCATCAATCTCCTGGAGTATGGTTCCACCAATGCGATATACTGCTGCTATTCTTTTCACCCCAAAGTGCATAACCTTACACTTTGCCACATTAAATTGACATCCATTTTTCCTAGCCCAGTCCTCCAAACTATCCAAATCATCCTGTAAAATTTTGACATCCTGTGCACTCACAATTGCTCTTCCCAACTTTGCATCATCAGCAAACAAGTGAACACTTCCTCTCAGATCCTTTCCAATATCATTGATGAACAAATTAAACAGCAATGGTCCAAGAACAGAGCCCTGTGGCACTCCGCTAGTCACAAGACATCTTTTAGACTCCACTCCTGAATAAACCACTCTTTGATATCTCTCCTTCAACCACCCTCTTATCCATCTCACCAACCCTATATCTATACCCATCTGCTCCAGTTTACTGATTAGGGTTCCATGTGGTATCCTATCAAAGGCCTTGGCAAGGTCCAGTAGTATCACTGTAGACCCATTACCCCTGTCCAGTTCAGCCGTCACTGTGTTATAAAACGTGAGCAAGTTACTGAGGCATGATCTACCCTTCACAAAACCATGTTGTCCCCCCATACAGTATCCCATTTTCATCTATCCAATCCTGTATTCTTTTCTTGACTAATTTCTCTAAGACCTTGACAATGATTCCTGATATGCTAATCGGTCGGTAATTTACAACAGCAGTCTTGGAACCACCTTTATGCAGTGGAACTATTTTCCCCTCTTTCCACCCGCTCGCGACTAACCCAGACCCGAGACTCAAATTAAACAAAATGGTCAAGGGTACTGACAATTCTTTAGCTGCTTCTCGTACAACACGAGCTGGTATACCATCCAATTCCACACATGTATTTACATTGAGGTTATGCAATAGACTAGTCACCTCCACTTCATTAACCACAATTCCCGTATAATCTACTGGTTTATTTGTTTCTGCAATGTATATTGCAGAAACAAATAAACCTGGATGATATACTCTTGCAAAGTGCTCACTCAGTAACTCAACTATCTCAACTGATTCAGTTACCTCCCTACCATCGGCATTCTTTAAAATCAATCTGCCATGTACATTTTTCCTTTTACTTGCTACATATCTCAAAAACTGTTTAGGATTCTCTTTAGCCTGCATGGCCAATGTTCTTTCGTAATCCTTTTTTGCTTTTCTTACCACACCCGTCACCCTTCTGGCCTGGGCCTTATACCGTTCATGTGCCTGCCGGTCACCCTTCTCCTTAAATTCCCTCTATAGTTGTTTCTTTTTTTTGCAGCTCAAGCTTAATGGTGTTATTCATCCATTTAACCCCTACTTGATTTATTATTCGGACTCTAGGTATACAGTCAGCCATTGCTTCATGCAAGCACTTCTTAACTACCTCCCATGCACTATCAACTTCTAGTCCTTGCAGTTGTACATGCCATGGCACTGAACCAATCAAACTCCTAAGCTTGTCATACTTTCCACCCCGATAATTCCACATGTACCCTGTCTTAATTGAAAATTCTACACCTTTAGCCACCTCAGAAGTTAAGACCCTATGATCACTCTCACCGATTGGTGGCAATGTGGTCATATTTGTTACAGCCAAATCCTCAGATGTAATTACTAGGTCAAGCACTCTCTGACCCCAAGTATTTTCTAATACATGCTGTCGCAGATAGTTATCCCTTAATAACCGCATAAAATCCAGTTCCTTCCTTCCTTGCGTCCTCTCCTCACTCCAATCAATGCGACCATAGTTGAAATCTCCCATAATAATCACCCTCCTTCCACCCATTTCTTCTATTTGCTTGTGCATACTGTCACCACCATCTTTTCCATCACCTGGTCTATAGCAGCACCCAATTGTATATTTAGTTCTGCTAGCCACAATCTCACACCAAATGGCCTCAAATGTGCTCGTTTCTCTATCCTGCAATTCAACTTCTATTCTCCTTGGCTGGAGCTCATCAGCTATCATCAACAATACTCCTCCCCCCATTTTATTCTCTCTGTCATTCCTGAACAAAAACCTACTATTTGGCTTCGATACGTGGATGATGTGTTTGCTATTTGGCCACATAGCTCAGATACACTCCACTTCTTCCTAACACACTTAAACAACCAACACCCCAGAGTCTAGTTCACCTTAGAAAAAGAGGAAAACAACACCCTCCCCTTCCTAGACACTTTAATCACTTGCCAGCTTGATGGATCTTTGGTTTTCTCTATTTACAGAAAACCCACCCATACTAGCAGATACATTCACCAGCAATCCCCCCCTCACAAAAATACGGGATTATAAAAACACTATATAACAGGGCAAAATTAATCTGCTCAGATGACGATGCCCTAACCACTGAATTAAACCACATCCTCAACACTTTCTTAGCCAATGGCTATAACCACCAAAAAATGCTAAAACCAGCAAACCACAACCCCCCCCCCCCCTCCACAATAAAGATTACACCAAATCTATCACCATCCCCTACATCCAGGGCACCTCTGAGAAAATAACCAATATCCTCAAAAAATATGACCTGACTTCTTGTTATAGACCATATAAAAAGTTGGCATCCCTTATACGCTCCACCAAAGACTAACCACTTCCTCTAGACCTACCTGGTGTATGGTGTATACCAGGTCCCTTGCAGCTGCAAATTGTCCTACTTTGGCCAAACAGGCAGGACAGCAAATATCAAGAATTCAGAACACAAAGACTACCTCCGGTTTCACCAGTACAGCCACTCTGGGCTGGCAGACCATGCCTTAGATACCCACCATAGAATTAATTCGTTGGAAGAAAACTAAAATAATACACCGCAGCAAGTTTAAGTATGAAAGATTATTCAAGGAATCATCAGCAGCTCTAAAAAACGTTCCAAACCTCAACAAATTTGGGTGCATGAAACTACCCCAAATTTTGAGAACTTCAGCCCCAACGGCCAAGACAATCAAATTAGCTCGCCAGATGGCACCATTAGAACTTTAGGAACAATATTAGTTTCTTGCCTTCTTCCTCATTTGCTTTTGTTAGTGCCTGCGTGCACATTCCATATTTTTATGTTCCTGACCATGGCAACGTGACGTTGCCAAAATATTAATGTTATTCATTAAAGTTGCCTTTAATTAATATTCTTTTTATGTGTTGTTAATTCCGTAAGCTAATTACCAGTTATGTATGACCAACGTATAAGCCTTGCTACTAGAATCATGTATATCATGATGGAAAATAGATCCAGCCAACTGGAGTTTCTTTTCATCTCTAGCAGAATTTAATTCTGCAACAGATGAAGTGGTGAATCATGTTACAGTGTATGTAATGCAGCTTCTACAATTATGTTATACTCAAAACATTAAGTTGATTTCTGCTTTTCCCCAGACCATGGTGGAATTCAGAATGTACACCAGCCAGGAAAGCCCAAAACAAAGTTTGGACTTCCTTGGCTGTTTCACCACACAAAACTTAATTGCTTTTTGAATATGCTTGTGCTCGAGGCATGATACATTCGCATTCAGAGTCAAAAGGGCTGCTGGATTTGATTTGCATTTTCTATCACCAGATCATCAAATGCCATGGAGGTTAGGGACAAAATCCAGATGAAGGGTAGATATTGCATTAAACCCCTTTCATTCTTGGAACAGAATGGATGCTAAATTGCTCACCAAGTACAGTTTCAGATACTCTGGTGAAAAGAATTTGTTCAAAACATGAACATAATCATCTTTAATTCTGCATTTCTGACTGTAAAAATCAAATCAGCAAAACATCAACTTCAAATGGTCTGGAATATTACAACAAGACCATTCAAGCTCCATTGCTTTGTGATGATCAACTGCTGTAGGACCAGATGACATACATTATGAGATGGTTAAACATTTGTCACTGCTCTGTGCTTTGGCCAATGTTGTTTAATTTGTACATAAATGATATAGGAAATGGCTTAAAGGGAGATATTCAGTTGTTTGCTGATGATGCAAAGTTGGGTAGTGCAATAAAAAATCAAGCTGATGTTGAAAGTTTGCAGGATGATTTAAATAAGCTGGTAAAATGGGCAAAAGGTAATGGATGTCAGTTCAATGTGGAAAAGTGTAAAGTCATGCATTTTAGGATTAAAAGATTACCAGCTGTGTACTACATTGATGGAAAGGTACTCCAAGAGATTGATGAGGCTAGGGACTTAGGGGTGTTGGTAGATAGGGAGATGAAGTTCAGAGGACACATTGCTAATGTGTCCAAGATTGCACATAGGATTACTTGGTTGTTGAGGAACACACTGACATCCAGAGAAAAAGAGGTTATTCTTCCCCTTTATAAAGCATTGATACGTCCACATTTGGATTACTGTGCTCAGGTCTGGTCACCTGGATTCCTTGGAGATGAGGAGGCTGTGGAGAGGGTTCAGAGAAGAGTGACCAAGTTAGTGAGTGATATAAAAAATGCCCCCTACATTGATAGATTGAGAGCTTGTGGATTGCAGAGATTGGTTGATAGGCGAAGAAGAGGTGATATGATAGAAACATTTAAATTACTGAAAGGTTTTTGTAGGATTGATGTAGGGGAAATGTTTCAGCTGTGTGATAGTGATGGAAGAACAAGAGGTCATCTCTGGAAATTAAAGAAGAGTGTGGTTAACAGAGGTGTCAGAACAAGGTTTTTTGCCTGGAGGGTGGTGAACGAGTGGAATTCATTGCCTGAACTTAGTTATGAGCTCTTCGTCTGTAAATTAATTCAAGAAGAGATATGACAGATATTGTTTTGCTAGTTTGGGTCTCCCACGATGAGTCTACTGACTCCATGGAGATACCCGTAATAATAATAATAATCTTCATGGATCAACTGGTTTACTAGTTTAACAGGATTTTCTGTCTGAATTTCCAGAATCCTTGTAAAGGACCTTTCCAAAGCCAGATAAGGATGCAAAAACCTACAAATTTATCTAGTTGCTTGGACCATCTGCTTGTGCACTCTTACGAGGGGGGGGGGCAGAAAAAGTTCTGATAAACACCTGGAACAAAAATGATCTTAAAGAAACTGATATAACCACAAGAAAGAACATATCTTTTTTGTGGAATTGTTAAATGGTTATAAAAACCATTTAACCCCCATGTTTCATCAAATTGTAATAATTTGTTTTTTTTTTTTTAGGATATATAAGAAGACATATCAGATGTTTTGAAGAAATTCAAGAATTACAAGAACTTTTCAGCACACTCTTATATTGTTTATGGTTTATGGAACATAACAGCCTTTTTTTCCAAGACAAGTCTGGCTTCCAATAGCATCATTCTATACAAGATCATTTAATCTGACTAGAAGAAACCATTACAGATGCATTCCTAAAACATGAACACTTAGTAGTGGTTTGACAAAGTAAACTTGCCCCTCTTTATTAAAAATATTATATCTGACTGAATCTTCCCAGTCTGAATAGGATCACCTCTTGACCCTTTCTCCAAAAGGAAGGAATGTCACGAGGTCCTGTGTTTAGTATTATGCTATTTTCTGTCAAAGTTAACCCAATAACTGAACCTTCTCCAGTTGTAAGTAATGCTATGTTCTTTGTGTGATAACTTTCCTGTTCTTTGGTCATTCTTTTAACATGAGTCTGAGAGATAGCTGTAGCAAGCTATTGACTATCTTTTCAAACTGGGTGCTTGTAAATGGGTTCAGATTTTCACCACAGAAACTGTTTATGTGCACTTTTGCTACAGATGTGATGTTTGTTCATCTTGACCCAGAGCTATGACTAGGACAAACAATAATATTACTTGCTACAGAAACAAGGGACTAATTTTCTATAAAAGTGACATTTCTGCCTGCAAGATTAGCATCGAAGAAAGATGAATGAATGTTCTTTGCATCCCAGATTCTACTTCTTGGGGTACAGACAGATATCCATTGCTCCATTTATATTGAGCATTTATCACATCAAGACTTGATCATAGTCTTAAGTCCATGCTTCTGTGAGGGACAATACTTTGTTGGTTGGATCCAATCCACTATTAGGCTGCTAGAACTGCAACTGTAGTATTTGAAACATTACCTATTCCTAGTCTTTACAGTGAAGTAAATGAACTACCTTTGTCACTTCTCAGCAGTTGTTCTTACTATATGTGACCAAAAGCTAGACCATCCACCTGGCCAATTATATTTTGTCCATCATGGGAAAATTTGTACAATACCTATCATCCTACTATATGTCCCTTTTGGTTGGTGAATAAAAGCATTTCTAGACCTCAGGGTAGACAATAGTGCATGGATGCCATTAAATACAATTCCGCTGTGGCACATCTGCATTTTATCATGCAGCTTATCTTAGTGCAGGTTAATTAAACATTCCACCCCTCTCACTATCTACTAGTAGCTCTTTCAAACACACAGAGCAGAATAGTCTGATTTTTGTACCTCTATACAGACTGATTAGAGTCTCTAGTGGGTTCTTTTGTTGTCTTACCAGACAGCATGATTATCTAATCAGATTCTTCAAAAATGTACTAGCTATTTTACTGAGCTGCATGCAATAGACCTTGCATTAAATTACATCAAATTAAAAACATTACCAAATGCTTTTTTATTTATACCAATTCAGCAACTCTCTGGGTAGACAATAGTGCATCAGCATCCGTTGTGCTTTTCTGGATCTAATTGTCATTCTGTCATATAAGGAGGCTCCATCTTGGACATTCACATGTATTGAACAAGAAGGGAAAAGGGCTGTAGATACTGCACCAAGCTTATCTTTCCCTAAGATACCATCATTTCCTCTCTCCCCAACATGCAGATTATAAGACAAAAGTTAATCTCCTAATGGCAAACATTATGGCATAAAGAGACAAGAATGAGGTGTACCAGATAGAGCATGAAATTAAACTTTAGCAGTCTAGTTTACTTAAAGTTCACAGAGAGGATGTTAATTTCTCTCTACAGGTGTATAACATATTAGAATATGTATTCTAATTTTTTTATTTTTTATTTTCTTTTTATACATCCTATATATGGATTTTATTTACTTATATATAGATATTTGTTAGTTTTGCTTTATCGTATCAACATGGCACATATATTCTTGAAAGCTGCGCAATAAAAAAATCAAAGCAACCACCTCGGTGTATCCTCGTCGTTTCAGGTTCTCTGAAATTGTTCACTATTTTGATTATCCACTTTTCAATTCTCTACTATTTCTTAATCTCATATTAAGAAATAGTAGAGAATTGGTACCTAGGAAACAAAATCTGTGTGTTTACAGTAATTTAGATGAGAATAAAGCTTGGGTTTTGTGGAAAAGGAAGTACCTCTCCTTACTCATCAGGGCTTCTCAATATTCCTGTTCTCCTTTGTGCTGTTTTTAGTGCACTTTACAAAGTTCTCTTTCACCTTCAGTTCCATATACAAGTAGCAAAATAATGCAGCACCATATTATTAAAATATTCTCCATAAGAGATATTTATAGAAAGTTTTTTGCTTGGCCAGAAAACAAATCATAAATGATGAATTATGTTTTAATCCTTTACCCAGACTCATGAAATGTCTTCATGAGATTCTAAGCAAAGAAATTTTCTACAACTCGTCTCATCCAGAATATTTTAATAATATCATGATTTATATTATTTTGCTATACACCATTTTGCTACTTATATTTGATAAATATGGTTTCTGTATTGATTTAATTTTATTTTCATGAGCCTAGATTGACATCTGACTGACAATCAGTCACTACCTAGACTGGTTGAAACCAGTCTAGGTAGTGACTTGCCTAATAAATGGGCAGTATACACATCCAAAAGGAGAGTCCTGTGCATTATGAGATAGAGGCAGTTTGATGTGAATGTTAACAGCCTTTATATAAAAACCTATTTGTAATAATGCTTTACATAAAATGTTTCTCATGCTTTGAAAGGATTAAAACAAGGATACTATTTCTTGTCATCATATAATTTGAACTGAACTTGGTTGTTTGTCCACAACATATCATTCTGTTTAAAAACCCTTATTATTATTATTATTATTATTTTTCCTGTTCTTCCCAGCATTTACTATTGATGTCTTTTCCAACTGTCCCAGTACAAATTAAGCAGCACTTATTAATGGAATTCTGTGACACCATGTCACTTGCATTCTCCTAAATTCTGCTCTACCATATGCTTCTCTTCTGTCAGCAATCTTTTTATAATATCTCTAGACCTCTGTGAAATCACAAGACATTGCAGGAGACTGAACTCTCCCAGTGACCCATCACAATGTATAACTTTGCCTTGAAAACATTTGTAATTGATATACTCATCACTTACTCTGTGAATGTCCACTCATTCATTTTCCATGTAAAAAATCTAATTGCATGACTTTCGTACAGTTATGAGAAATGACCTCTTGTCCTGATTATTACTTTCTAAAATAATTTCCTTGAATGTCCGATAGACTCCTCTCACAAACTTGCATCTCATTCATGTTGCACCTATCTGCCAAGCTCTGTAGAGCACATTCCCTGTCTTCGTATACTTTACATTTCAGTGTTCCTTAGACAATCGTAGGTATTCACTTCTATTGTTTCTTTTTCTTTCTTTCTCTCTCTCTCTCTCAACCCAATATTTCCTTATCACCAGATTCGTGCGCTGAAATTGAGATTCGGCAGATCGATAGCACTATCACCTATTTTTTTGTATCGTTTGCATTATGGTACCCATTTTCTAAGTAACATTTATAACATTTTGCATTGTGTTCTTTCCCCCCAAATTCAACTTGCTATGCATTAACACTACCAGACCCATTGCCTCCTCCACTCCACAGACACCCTTTTAATACACAAAGTGACAGTGGCACTTTCTTTCTTCCCACTTGTATTGAAATGTTCTGACACAATATTTATACTCCATATTCATTCCTGCTTCTACCATCCGCATAACTGTAGAGTTCTTTGATTCGTTTTTGAAATTCTACAACCGTGTTAGAATAACTCTTTTTATTATCCTGACGTTTCGATCTTCATATTAATATCATCATCTGGAGCATCATAAATATACAAGACAAGCTGCATTACATTTCAAACTGTAAACTAGAGAAACAATGATTTGATCACATGCTACTCACTGGCATGACCTCTAGTGAAAAAAAAATATATATATATATTTCATCAAGCTAATTTAATTTTTGGTTACATGAATAAATATTCTTGCTTACAGATGGTTTTCCTTCAAGTAACAGTGATGTCCTATTTCTATTATTACAATTGTTATTTTTGATTTAAAAAAAAAATTATAAATTACAACATGAATAAACTTTCTTACAGATTTTAACAGTGATGTTCTATTTTTCAGTATTAAAGTTGTTATTATGGATTTAGGATCCTGGATTTTCTAGAGTCCTGTTTATAGTTGTTCTTAGAGAGGAAGCATTCATGGGACGAATATATGCCTTCATATATGTATGGGATTTTTAGACCATCATTATTGTTTAGATTGGGGTGGCTTATAATGATTTCACAAGCTTCCTTAAATTTGTGTTCATACCATGTTTTAGTGTGATGTAGACAACTAGTGCTTTTCCAGTCAATTCTATGTAAGGTGTTCAGAGCATGATCAGAAAGGCCAGTTTCACCATAATTATTATATTTGATGCGTCGTTTATGTTCTTTTTGTCTGATCAGAATTGTGCATTCTGTTTCTCCTATGTATGGTGTGTTGCAAGTGCAGTAAATACGGTATACTCCAGGGTGGGCAGCGGAGGGAGTGGATCTTTGAATGAGTTGAGTAAGCTTTTTAATTTTGCAGGAGGTTTAAAAGCTGCTTTGAGGTTGTATTTTTGTAGTACTCTGTTTATTTTGTCTGATGTCCCTTTAATGTAGGGAATGGTTATAGTTTTACTGTAGTTTGGTTTGTCTTTTTTCTCGTGGAAAGGCTTAGACATTGGTTATGCATTTTTACTATATTATTTCAGGAAATTACAATGTACTAGGATATACATTAAAATAAATTTGAATATATTTCTATATTTCGGCAACGTCACGCTGCCATTTTCAAGAACATTGTCCCGCTAGAGGGCACCATCAGGACTTTAGGAGAAATAATAGCTTCATACTTCTTGCTCATTTATTGTTTTGCTGTGCCTACGTGCACGTATCTTGTACCTAAGTTCTTGAAAATGGCAGCGTGACGTTGTCGAAATATAGAAATATATTAAAATTTATTTTAATGAATATCCTAGTACATTGTAATTTCCGGAAATAATATAGTGAAAATGGTTTGTCTTTGTTTTTTATTGAGGTCTTGTAGAGAATTTTGTTAATAGTGTTTTGACTGTATCCATTTTTTTGAAAAGTATTACTGATCACTTTAAATTCGTTTTTCTGTGCCTGCTCACTGGAGCAAATCTTCAAAGCCCTGTTTTTTTTTTTTAGGGTATTGATGACACCTAGTTTTTGTGTTGGCTGGTGGTAGGAGTTTATGTGTGTATATATTGGCCAGTATGTGTCGGTTTCCGGTAAACAGTGAAGGAAAGATTGCCTGAGGGAAGACATGTGACAACTGTATCTAGAAATGGCAATTCTGGATACACTTGTCACACGTCTTCCTTCAGGCAATCTTTCCTTCACTGTTTACCGGAAACCGACACATACTGGCCAACATATACAGAGTCAATAGCCTAAAAAAACAGGGCTCTGAAGATCTGCTCCAGTGAACAGCCACTGAAAAACGAATTTAAAGTGATCAGTAATACTTTTCAAAAAAATGGATACAGCAAAAATACTGTTAACAAAATTCTCTACAAGACCTCAATAAAAACAAAGACTACAGTGAAACTATAACCATTCCCTACATTAAAGGGACATCAGACAAAATAAACAGAGTACTACAAAAAAACAACCTCAAAGCCACCTTTAAACCTCCTGCAAAATTAAAAAGCTTACTCAACTCATCCAAAGACCCTCTCCCTCCGCTGGCCCACCCTGGAGTATACCGTATTTACTGCACCTGCAACACACCATACGTAGGAGAAACAGGACGCACTATTCCGATCAGATAAAAAGAACATAAACAACACATCAAATATAATAATTATGGTGAAGCTGGCCTTTCTGATCATGCTCTTGAACACCTTACATAGAATTGACTGGAAAAGCACTAGTTGTCTACATCACACTAACATATGGTATGAACGCAAATTTAAGGAAGCTTGTGAGATCATTATCAGCCACCCCAATCTAAACAATAATGATGGTCTAAAAATCCTATAAATATGGAAGGCATATATTCGTCCCACGAATCCTTCCTCTCTAAGAACAACTATAAACAGGACTCTAGAAAATCCAGGATCCTAAATTCATAATAACAACTTTAATACTGAAAAATAGAACATCACTGTTAAAATCTATAAGAAAGTTTATTCATATTGTTAATTTATAAATATATATATATATATTTTTTTTTTTTTTTTGTAAATCAAAAATAACAATTGTAATTACAATGAAGAGCCAAAGGCTTCAATTCAGCAACATGAACTTATTTAAGTTAAGGGATATTATATCCCAAATTGTTTCTTAGCCGAATAAGAAACTCTAAGAATTTCATGCCGAATATAGAAACTATATATAAAGTTTTGCGATTCCAAGCATAAGCAAATGTCTGGATAATGCAGCAACTGACACTTGAACAATAATGCAGCTCCTAGGAGTTAAGTTCACATTATGGGTAAATATCAAGAATAATGATCGGAGCTTGCTCCGCCCTTTCTATGAGTTGCCTCTGCTTGCACTACCTTCAAGGTTCAGTTGTTGCATTATCCAGGTATTTGCTTACGCTTGGAATCACAGAACTTTATATATAGTTTCTATATTTGGCATGAAACTCTTTGAGTTTCTTATTCGGCTAAGAAACAAATATCCCTTAACTTAAACAATTGTAATAATAGAAATAGGACATCACTGTTACTGGAAGGAAAACCATCTGTAAGCAAGAATATTTATTCATGTAACCAAAAATTAAATTATCTTGATGTAATATATATATATATATTTTTTTTTTTTTTTTTTCCCCACTAGAGGTCATGCCAGTGAGTAGCATGTCATCAAATCATTTTTTTTTCTAGCTTACAGTTTGAAATGTAACGCAACTTGTCTTGTATATTTATGTATGCTCCAGATGATGATCTTAATATGAAGATCGAAACGTTGGGATAATAAAAAGAGTTATTCTAACACGGTTGTAGAATCCATAATTTCAAAAAATGAATGCTGATCACCGTGTAACACTAAAAGAAAGGAGTAGGGTTCTCTGATTTTGCTTTCATATACTACTGGACAATATCACTACTCTCAAAAACTGTTTTCAATGTTAACTTTTTAATTTCAGTAAAATTAATATTATGTAATTCAAGATATTATATAATAATATTTGCTTAAATCTGACTCCAACCCACACAAGGTTATAAGCCTATTAGACATTATTACTATGGGTGGACTAAGGATTTTTTTTTTTCAGTTTCTATGAATTTTATATATTTTTATTTATTTTTTTTTAAAGAACATAGAAACCTTGCTCTAGAGACCAAAAATAAAAATTTCTTCATGCCATTTTGGACCTCTAACAAGCTGGCAATAGGTTCACAATGGGTGATGAAATGCATTCATTCATCTCAAGACAGTTGCAAACATTCTTGCCGATGGCAGGATTTAAAGCTGCAGCTTGTTGGTTGGAGAGCAGATATGCTAACTACAGGCCACTGGCCTGAGGCCCGTGGTTGTTCTTGAAAGTTTTATTAATCAGTAACTAATTTTTTTAAAATGAATCACTTTGGGGGGTTTACTGATAAATTTTTAATCAAAATACATTTTTTAAATTAATGACAAATGTGTGCCTGTATACAGAATGTCTTCACAAGTAAACTACTTGTTTATGTTCTCATAATGTTCTCATTATGTTCTCATAATGCAAAATGCATCCTTCATAGGATGTGTATATTGCCTTATATCATCATTATCAAATTCCTGCCATGTACCCTCAAGGAGTACATGGTAGGAATTTGTACTATCATATCAGAATTTTCATGTTATTTTCACGTAGTACTATCATATCAGAATATGATAGTGCTACATGAAAAATTTACATCATTACTAACTTCCTATCTACAATTTTCCTCCAAATCAGTGTGTTACTTGTCAAGACTCCAACATTGTCACATCCGATATTTCTATCGTCTAAGGGACTTAGTACTGTATCAATCCACCTATATCTTGGTCTTCCTCTGGGTTGTTTTCCTGTCAACCTGCCAGAGAACATTTGTTTTGTTATCTTTCCTCGCCCATTCTGTTTAAGTAACCATACCACCTGAGGTTAGCTTTGCTAACGCATTCCTGGATGCGTTAGCAGAGAATATCATTAGCTGACAAAGTTCTTTCCTAATATCCTCATTTTTAATATGATATTGCCATTGCTGCCATCTGTTTATGCCCCTCAGGACTCTCATATATGTGGTCTCTAGTCTTTGGTCAAGTGTTTTATTTCTAACCCAGCTTTCATATCCATAAGTTAAAATTTGTTTGAACACTGTCTTGTATACAACTAATTTAGTGTTCCACCTAATTTCTCTCTTATTCCATATGAATTTATTCAGTTTACTTCCTACCATACCAACTTTGTTGATTCTGTTGTCTATTTCCATATTTAATTTACAATCTCACTAAAAATCTTGCCTAAGTAGCTGAAATGTTTTACTTGTTCCACAGGTTCTCTTTTCACAATGTAGTTGACATTGCAACGATTCTGTCTATTTATCATTGTCTTTGTCTTTTTATTGCTGACCTTCATACCATATCTATTACAACAATTATTCAATTTAGTCAGGGTATCTTTGCCGACTTGTAATGGATTTATTTGGAAGTATAACATATTCCGCATAAAGCAAAGAGCTGACATTAACATCTCCAATTTTGATATCATGTTTAATACCACTTTCCTTCATAATTTGATCCATATAGATAATGAATAACAGACGGATAATGTACATCCTTGTCTCACGCCAGATTCAACATTAAACCATCCTCCTGTACTTCCTTCAATTCTAACTGCTGACTTACAAC
The DNA here is from genome assembly GCF_054136105.1 of Typopeltis vanoorti. Lineage (NCBI taxonomy): Eukaryota > Metazoa > Arthropoda > Arachnida > Uropygi > Thelyphonidae > Typopeltis > Typopeltis vanoorti. Next base: position 68,902,861 of record NC_143552.1, on the reverse strand, counting down.
TCAAATAAAGACTAAGTATTGCTTGATATAAAACCCCATTGACACCAGTAACACTCAGTAGGGAAATACTTCTGTAATTCTCACATTCAATTTTATTTCCCTTTTTATATAGGGGTACTATGAGAGCTGTATTACAATCATAGGGAATTCGTCTACGCTAAACTATGCAGTACAGCCACTGTAAAACTTTTACACCACCATACTTCAGAATTTCTAGTCGAATATCATCTACTCCAGCTGAGTTTCCACATTTCAAGCCTTTGATAGCTTTTTGTAGTTCAAGTATGGATATGTATTTCTGATTATATGCCTGATGAGTGTTTTTAACACTGTGCTATCACTGCTTGTTTCATTGAGCAATTTTTCGAAGTAATTACTCCATACTTCAAGGATATCTTTTTCTCCCATTTTCATGTCACCTTTATCATCTCTAACTCCTTTTACAGCACTCTTTCTTCCATTTCTAAGCTGCTTCAACAACCCCCAGAATATTTTGCCACTTCTTGATAATTATTTTCTATATTCTTACCAAAGTCCTTGCATGCCTTTTGTTTAGCTAGTTTTACACAGTGTTTAGCTTTCTTACATTTGTCTCTGTATTCTTTAAGAGCACAAGCTGACGTATTTGCCAGGAACTTTTGATATGCTTTCTTCTTTTCCTTCACTGCCTTTTTAACTTCCTGTGTCCACCATGTTCTGATTTTTCTATCCTTGCAGACAACCTCACCACATGCCTCTCTGGCTGAATCAATCAGGGTTTTCTTCAAGGCTTGCCACTGAATCTTCAAGGTTTGGTTCATGTTCTCAAACTCTTTAATTTTTTCTTCAGTAATCTTTGTGTATTTTAGTCTACAGTTCACATCTGAGAGCTGCTCAACTTTTATTTGCTTTAAAACTTTTTAAATGGCATAAATATTTTATCCTGCTCCAGGATAAAATAGTAATCACTTCCAATTTCAAATCCTCTGTACACTCTGGTGTCCTGCACCAGGGAGAAAACATCACTATCAACAATAACATAGTCAGTGAGACTTTTCTTATTCTTTGGCTCTTTTCTCCATGTGAATTTGTGCACATTTTTATGTTGGAACATTATGTTAGTAATAACCAGTCCATGTCCTGAGCAGAAATCCAACATGTATTTGCCATTATTATTCTCAGCTTTGCTCTTTTCTCCAAATTTTCCCAAAATAATTTTGTATGTCTGACAATCATTTCCTACTCTGCTATTTAGATCCCCAACAAGGACCAACTTTTTCCTTTTTCGTTGTGTCAGTCGCTTTCTCTAAAACCTCAAAAAATTCCTCCACTTCTACTTTAGTAGAACCTTCTGTCGGACCATGAGCACAAATAAGTCTCATTGTCTAGATCCCCATTCTGATATTTGCCCACATCACTCTACTTGAGACTGCCTGCTATTCAAGAAGATTAACCTCGTATTTAGTGTTGAATACTATGACTGTTCCTTCTTTTCCTTGATCATCATTTCCTGAATATAACATTTTGTATTTTTTGCTCAGAAAGTTCTCACCAGTTTTTGTCTTTTTTTGTTTCAGTCACCCCTCTTATGTCGATCTGGTACTTATCTAATTCCTCGATTAGCTCCATTTCTTTGCCATTCAGGCTTCTTATGTTGATAGTACTGATGTTTAACTCTAGTGATGTTGAGTTGGGGTGTGTTTTCAGATTTATTCCAGTAGCTGACTTTTTGCTGTTTACCCTGATTCCTGGCGAAAACCATGGGGGCTTTGTTTAACCTCTAAATTGATGTTGTAGCAAAATATTCGAATGTTATACTCTGGATTTTGGGATAGTACAACATGAAATTTTGTCATGTTGTACTATCATTTTGTATTTTGGTTTAAGCAAATAAGAATACAATTTGGTTGGCTAAATCCCAAATTGCCAGCCTATCCTCATTCGTTCAGTATCTAGGTAAATACCCAACAGGGTGCACCATGAGAAGGTGAGGATTGGACATTAGGTCAGAAGCCCTGGTTGGTTCTCCGCATTCCTTTATAGGCTATGTGGAGGTCACCTCTCAGTTATACAGCTTTGACCTTTAAGTACTCCTATTATGGTAAAAATTATTTCATAGACAGTTTTGACTTCTATTGTGATCACCAGTGGGAACCTGGAGATACTGTGTCTAAATTGATATTGTAGCAAAATATTATAATGTTATACTCTGGATTTTGGGTTTATGGATGAAAATGAGTATCATTTCTTGACAATATAATTTTACACACTATAATAGTGTGTAGGATAATACACACTATCCTACCAAAATTCAGGGTACATGCAGATTTAAACAAACAGATCCTTATTGCAAAAAAATAATACTACCTTGTCCTGCATTGCTATCATACAGTAATATGTAATTGCTTCAATGTGTTGAAAGATGGGATATATTATGTTACACCCATCCTTTAAGTAGTTTCACCAATGAATAGGGCTCCAGTCATGTTAACATACCAATTCTTTATGGTTTACAAGAAAAAAGGAGTCCAAATAAAAGTATTGGAGTTTACTTAATTAACCTGGAGAAATATTTGATTTAATCACCAGTCATATTTTAAATGTTTTGTATAAATTCAAGCTATCAGAAATAATTGGCTTCTTAGTGGATAATGCTAATACATTGGTTCCAAACAAAAAGGAAAGAAGTGCATTTTTGTTAAAATTCAGCAATCTACAAAGAGAAATATCATTGGACAGTGCATGCAAGAAAGCTACAGATTGACTTTCAAGGTATTCTTCCAAAAATGTACAGCATATTTATACCATAAGGGATGAACAACTAAAATTGTTTTGTGAATTTGTTGATGAAGAATATAAAACAATTAGGACTAGCAAAACATGTTGGATGTCTTTATTTCTTGTTTTGGAAAGAGTAATAGGCTGTAATAGTGTTCCAGAAGACTAAAATCATGTTTTTTTTTCTTCCATTAATAAATAACATGCAAACCATTTGTGGAAAGTTTTTTACCTTGCCATCTCAGGGTTTGGCTCCCACTGACGAGACCTTAATAAAGGTCGAGACCGGCCTGGGTAGTGGCCCTTCCTTTAATGCATAGCATTATACATGTCCGCAAGGAGATGTACTTTGCATTATGGGAGATACTAAGATAATTGATGAGAGCTAAGGCCACCTTTACCACGAGTTGCCTCAGTCCTGAAGATACTTTAGGCGCAAACTTTGTTTGCTTTCACTTGGATAAAGGATTAAACTAAATTTATTATTCAAGAAGAACTTCTAGAAAAAGGTGGAGAAAGCATATTAAATTACCTAAGGGAACTGTTCAACAAAATACTAAAGAAAGGAAATTTACCAACAGAATGGAGAATAGGCCAGATCATACCCATCCACAAAAAAGGAGACATCAGATCCTGCTGTAACTATAGACACATCACATTCTAAGCCATTGCTATAAAATATTCATTAGGATTCTTCAAAACAGAGTTAAACATTCCTATGAAGAACAGATGAAATTTAGAAATAGCAGAAGCACAATAGATGCAATTTTCACATCAAACAGATTAGCAGATCTTATGAGAGACAAAAATAAAAAAATTCTACTGCTGTTTTATCGACTTCAAACAAGCATTTGATTCAATAAAAATGGAAACTCACATGGTTCGACACATACATATTAAATTGTATCAAGAATTACTATTCAGAAACACAAGCAATAGTGAATTACAAAAATATAGAAACAGATCAAATAGTAAATAAAAAAGGAGTTACGCAAGGTAGTCCATTGTCACCATATTTATTCAACCTGTACCTAAAAGAAGTAGTAGATGAAGGACTACAGATTTGTGAAGGCATAACTATAAATGGAAGAAATATAACACATTTAAAGTATGCTGATGACATAGTTATCACTATAGACAGCCAAGAAAAATTAGAAAATTTCCTGATCAAGCTGCATCAAACAAGTAACAAATATGATATAAAATTCAATTTTAGTAAAACAAAATGAATGCTAATAGGAAGAAAAAGTGAAGCAATCCAAATAAAAATAGGAAACAATAATATAGAACAAGTAAAATAGTTCAATTACCTAGGGTCAATGATCACTGAAGATCTAGACTATTTCGAAACCATCAAACACAGAATCAATAATGGATGGATAACAATGAGCAGACTACAAAAGATATGGAACAATAAAAGATTAAGCAAAGAACTCAAATTAAAGATATATAACACAATGATAATTCCCACAGTACTCTATGGCTCAGAATGCTGGATCTTAAGGAAAAAAGAAAAGGATAAACTTAATGCTTTTGAAATGAAATGCCTAAGAAAAATCAATAGAACAAACTGGACAGAAAGATAAACAAATGAAAAAGTCAGAGAAGAACTTAACTTTAATGACACAATTACACCACTAAAAAAGAGCCAACTAAGCTGGTTTGGACATGTTTCTAGAATGAACCCAGAAAGACTACCAAACATACTATTAAATGGTAGAATTGAAGGACAGCCCAGCAAAGGAAGACCAAGAAAGAAATGGATTGACAACATTAAAGAAAGCATCCACTTAAACTCCATAATAGAACTTCATAAAAAGACAGCAGACAGAAAGAAATGGCAAAAATTTGTCTTTGAAGAACTCAACCTGCCATGCGCAGAAGATAAGAAGAATAAATAAAACTTTTTTTCTTTCAAACTGCAGTTTGGATTGCTGGATGGTTCGGACTAAAGAGGATTAGTGAGATACCACTGTATTTGAATGTATTGCTTTAATTATTTTGTAACTTGCTCTACTATTTTGCTTCTTATTGGATTAGCAGCTTTGAAGGCCATGATTTTGTTTTGTCTGTTGATATTTCCATACCATATGTTTCTATCTGATTATTTAGATGAATAATGATTTTTTTTAGTACATCTTCATTGTTTCCAAGGAATACGATGTTGCCTAAGATTGTTGGCATTAGTGAAACCTGGCTTTTAGAATCGAATATGGTAAGAGGGGTTGAGTATAATGGGTATACTATTTTTAAGAATGACAGAAGAGATAGGAGAGGAGGAGGAGTGCTACTAAATGACATCAGATGACTTAAGTCCAGTTAGGGTAGAAACACAAGAAAACAATGTTGGTAACAATGTACCATGTAGCAGTGCGTTTGCGTCCAACTGGTGTGAAGTGGAGGTCAACAGAATAAAATATATGGTGGGTATTGCTACAGACCTGGTGGCTCAGTTGCAGGGGGCAAAGAAATGCATTGCCAATTTAGCCTTATGGGTACCAAATGAATGATGATTATGGGTAACTTTAATTTTCCAAACATTGATTGGGTAGAAGAGAAATCTCATGATTAGAAAGAAGAGGAATTTATTGAATTATTGCAAGATGACTTTCTCAAGCAGCATGTGAAAGGAGGAACTCAATGTCAAAGAGTGTTGGATTTGCTCATAGTGTCAGAAGGAGTCTCTCTCAAGAATATGACTATTTTACCACCAGTTGGTGACAGTGATCACATGCTGTACTTTCTTGGGAAAGATTAAATTGTATTGATGCTTCAATTAAAACAGGTTACATGCTGAACTACAAAGCTACAAATTATGATCAACTTAGGAAAATATATCTTTAGTCCCATGGTATCAGTTACTGAATGGAAATGCATAAGAATCTTTGAAAAAGTGCTTAAATTAGGCAGTATCTCAATGTATCTCTAGTATTGAAAGAATAAATAGGTTAGAAAGAATATCGTGAGAATAAGAGTGAGAGGAGTTATGAAATGTTATTATTATTATCATCCAAGATCCCATGGAGTCAAAAACTCATCCTAGAGGTCCTATTATCATACACATAGCTCATTATACTGCGCTTTAAATACACTCAAATTCTCTGCAGACACCATACTCTCAGGCAAGGCATTCCAATCATTCACAGCTCTACATGCAAAAAACCTGCTTCTCACTCCCTTACTCACACCCTCTTTATACAGTTTCCACGGATGGCCTCTGGTTCTCCCCTCATCTCCCACTGTTTTCTGTAGAACCTCTCCAACATTGATCCTATAACAACCCCTTACTAACTTTAGGTCTCTATCATATCTCCTCTCTTCCTCCTCTCCACCAGACTATAAATTAGATCTTCTCAATCTTTCCTCATACTCAACATTCCAGAGGTCAGAAACTACTTTAGTCAGTCGCCTTTGGACCCTTTCCAGCATCTCTTCGTCCTTCTGAAAACTAGGTGACCAAAGCATAGTAGTCCATGTGTGGCCTTATACAATGGAACAAAAATCTCCTTACTTCTACAAGTCAGTGTCCTCTGCATCATTCCTTGAGGTCTTTGTGTTATCTTCACAATTTTGGCAATGTGTCCCCTAAATTTCAGATCCTAATCCACTATCACCCCAAGATCTCATATTTCTTCCACCTACAACAGTATATAACATCAAGCATAAATTCTGCATCCTATCTTTGTTTCCCAAATTTTAAAACCGTGCATTTTGCAACATTGAACCCCATTCCTCTGCCCAATCACTCAATTTATATGTCTTTTTGTAAGGCCACAACATCTTCATAACTCTTTCTCTATTATCAATAGCACTCTCCCCCCTGTCCTTTTTACCCTTTCTATCCTCATGAAATACAGCATGTCTCACTTATTCCAAGCTGTCTCCTGAGCTCTTCATACCCCCCCCCCCTTGTAGTTCCACATATACACTTTTCTCACAGGGGTCCTCCCACTGCTGACAACCCAGGTAATCACCTCATGGTCACTCTCACCAACTGGTGGGTGATTTGACACCTCATTTATAATTACATCCTCTGATGAGATGACCAAATCCAAGACCCTCAATTCTCATGTGCCTTCTGTTACATACTGTCTGAGGTAGTTATCCCTCAAAAACTCAAGAAACTCATTTTCTTTACTTCCAGTTGCTATCTCATCATTCCAGTCTACATTGCCATAATTAAAATTGCACATAATGATCACTCTTTTCTTCTTTGCTTGGCTAATTCAATCATACATTTCATAGTCACCACTATCCACATTACCTGATCTATAACAACATCAGACCAAGTATTTTAATTCCATTCACCTCTATCTCACACCATACTGCCTCAAAACCACTGGCACTATTTCCCTCTTGCATTTCTACTTTGTATGGACATAACTCTTTCTCTATCATCAATAGTACTCCCCCTCCCTTTTTACCCCTTCTATCCTCACGAAACACATCATATTTTTCCATCTGTATTCCTGTCAGGATGTCGTCCACATCTAACCATGTTTCACTTATTCCAACAATTTTTGGGTGAACAGACTCAAATAGTGCAAACATTTCATCTGCCTTGTTTCTTACACTTCTTGCATTTGTATACAAACACAACAGCTCATTCCTGGATCTACAGCTAGTTGCACTGATACCACTCATTCGATGTGATCTCTCTGTGCTCAACTGGAGTCATTTCCCTTTCTGCTTATTCATTTTAGAGCACTCTTGAAATCCAATCCCATCCTTTCCTGTCTACACATGCTCTCACATCCTCTTGGAGCATCCACGTTTCTCACGCTGTGTACCCCTGTCCATCCTGATTCTCTCCATTTCCATTACTCATTCTCTATACTCATGCCACTCACTTCCTCATTCATAACCACCTCTTCAATCTCTCCTGTCTTACTCTCCTGCTCTTTCACATCACTTCCCACTTGATCAGATTCATTTTCTGTACTCACTTCTTTACCTTCCAGCAGTAGTCTCTCCAAGTGACTCACACCAAAACCACTCAAATGCAGTCCATGACTCAGGCCAGAAAAGTAACGAGTATTGTGAGGAAAGCTAAATTGGAGTATGAAAAGAAATTGGTCATGCAAGCTAAAGGCAATTCAAAAGAATTTTATCGTTAAGCTGCAAGCAAAAGAAAGAAAGAATGAACGTGGAAGAATAACTTTATCGAATGCAGATAGTACTCGAGTGTTGGAAGCTAATGGGATTGTTCATTAATGAGCTTAATTTGCTAAGATATATCAACCAGGTGTATGTAACATGGTGCAAAGTGCTACTGCTACATTGGATGTAGCAATAGCACTGTGTATCATTCCTGACATTTTGATATTGCTGATTATGTGATCAGCAATGCTTCTTGTGTCTCTTGCTTCCCAGGCGTATCTGTGGATGTCTATGTTTGAAGAAGGTGTTCATTATTTTAAGGTTATTGCTTATATTTTTCAGTTAGTTTCATGAAAATGAAACTAACTGAATGAAACGTGAGATGCTGAGGCTGTGCACCCAAATATTCTCATGGATCTTTTGAGGTAAGTGACCTTGTCCTTAATATAGGGTTCTAACCTTTTAAAATAGTCTTCAGAAATGATGGAGGTTTGAGCTCCAATGTCAAGTAGGGCATTGCAATGCTCTCCAAGCACGCTGGTCTTCACCATCATTTCATATGACTGCCCTCTTATCCCTTGTCCCTTCTTCCAAGTTCTATTAGCAGAAGTACAAGATCTAGGTTCTTCATGACCTCTATTAAAGCGTCCCCTGCCTTTGAAACAGTTGCGAGCTATGTGCCCAATTCTGTCGCACCTATAACATCTGGGAGGCTCTCTTCCATTTCCTTGATCATTGACCCTGTGATCTGATGGTAGTACAAACTTTTCTTGGGAGGTAATAGCTGAAATTTTTTCCATGACCGCATCCATTAGGTCAAGAAGGGGCCTTTGTAGCCTTTCGACCGCCTCAGAAATATGTGGTTCTGGGGCCTTCGCTGATAATGTCTCTAATCTTTTCATTACTTCATTCACTCACTCCATGACAGGTTTCTGGAGAAGTTCCACTTCCTGTTTCACTATAGCCCTGATCTTACAAGTCTCAGGCAGGATTTCAGTCAACTTATTCACTATCTCACTATTATTGCCCTCGTTTCCTTTTCTTGTCTTGGATTTGTCTTTCTTATCTTGATTCATTATCGGGCAGCATTCTTGCTCAACCAAGTTTACAAGACCGGCAGCAGAAGTGGGATGTATGTCACCAAGTATCTGCTCCCTTTCCTTAACTGTGCTGTAGCATTCATCCAAGTTAGTTACCTTTTTGTTGAAGGCAGTTTCTTTAAATTCCTGTCTTACTCCTTGCCTGAATTGCTGGAAAACGGCCCAGTCCAAATGAGGTTTCTCTTCATTGTAGACACTCAGGGTACTGGCTACCGTTAGTAATCTGTTCTGAAAATCAGATATACTCTCCCTGTCCTTCTGAGTGCACCTCTGGAGTTTCCATAAATTAGGCCCCAAATTTCCTAGTTTAAAGAATTGGGAAATTAGGACCGTTTTAAACTTTGAATACTCCAGGGTCTTTTTTAGAATGGGAGAGGAGTATAGGAAGGTTTTTGCCTTCCCTATCAGCTTACTTTGGAGCAAGACCAGTAACTGAAAGTCAGTCCATCTTCCAGCTTTTCTTAGTTCGTCTATGTATGTAAAAAACGAAATGACATCATCAGAATCTTTGCCTGAGAACTGGGGAAACACTTGTTGGGGGTTAATGCATCTAAAAAACTCATTGTCCTCCATTATTGAGCTACTCGAAGGGTTAGACATATTTGCCTCTAAGTTTACACAAATATTAAATCAACCTTTGCCCTTGTTAAGAATTTCTGTTTGGAATCTGAAACCTGCTTACTGTGTTTTATATAAAGTACTTATTTCAGTTATATAAACCACATCCTGTCAGCTGACTGCGCCATTTATGTTGTGTCGCTTTCTTTCTTATATCTATTCTTTTGTCTTTGTCGTATATCTCCATTATACTCTCAATCGGGTATCATGTGGTACCTCTGAGGGACAATGGAATTTCCTCGTGATCGAGGTAACATCAGAGTGTCTGAGATTTTCCTCTCGTAAAATGCCAAGAAAATTTATTTGTTTCGCTGCGCCACTTAGTGCTATTAGATTAGTAATATTAACAATCAAGAGGTAATCTCAGGACAGAACTCAAATGATGCCTAGCAACTCTGCAAACGTGGCCAAACTTTACCTTTTTTCTAATGTCCCGCATAGGTTCGTAATATTTTATAAGAGGTGCATCGGATTCCAGAAATCACCGAAAGTCTTTTGTTAGAATCAAAAGCAAGATTTATTATATATCAAAAGTTGGTACATTCAATATCATTACTTTAAATCCCATCTTAAGGGAGTTCCAGACAGAGTTTAAAAAATTCAAATACTACTAATATACTTTTAACAGATTATGCAGTAGCTTTCTAAAGTAAGAATTATATTAACACTCTCAATTACTTTAGTCATGTATAATTATCACAATCTTTCTAAAACTCTAGTTCTGTCAGACTACACAGGATAACATTCATATCTTTAACAATCTCTTTATAATTTATCAATTCCTTACTCTAAACATATTCGTAGCTTCTTTCAATATATATTAACTAACTTTAACACAGCGATAGACAGTAAGATTAAATGCAACCTTCTCTAACCAATAGCAATACAATCTTATTCTATATCATTAATGTTCCTTTTCCTTAACTTATCAACACGGCACAAATCTCTCATTCACATTCAGTGAAACACAAATAAAGTCTACTTATCTTCCCCTTTGGTTCTATATTGCATCATTGGTCTACAGGAAACTGGCTTTCTGTGGACTGCCGGGCTTGCTTCTTCCGCAGAGAATACGGCTGCCGAGTCCCACAACTGCCTTAATCGCTATCCTCTGGTATGGAGGCACTGCCACCCTTCACCACTGCGAGAGACGAACACCAGGAGATCCAGGAACAAAAAGCCTTCTTTCAGGGTTGCATGACCCTTATATTTCCCTCTTTTCTTCTCGGCGTTTCTCACACTTTTCAATGTCCAGCCAACACTCACGTGCTTTTACGTCACGGTGTCCAGCCTTCGTTCATTATCGTACGTGCGCTGATGTCATGCTGTTTGCTTGGGGCGAGCCGCTCCCTCGCATCACGGCTCTGTGACCTTTGGACTTCACCCCCCCCCCCCAACTGTTGAATTTGTGCTTGCATTCTATAATTCTTTTATACATATTATTTTGTAATGCTCTGCTAATGTTTTACACTTTCAATATTAATTTAACCTCATTCGTGAATGGCACAAAATACATACTTATTTAACCTCTCATAACAGAACATGCTTGATATATATATATATATATATATATATATATATAGCAATTATTTTATACTCAGAGGCAGTTTACTGTATTTTTCTCCCTTTTTTATATGGAAACGCATGTTAGATTGTGACAAGATAGGAGTTCCTAAAGTTCCACTCTATCACAATCCAACAAGGCCTGGACTACTGGACCACACATGGACTACTGTGCCCAGATTTGGTCACCAGGTTTTCAGAAGGATGAAGAGATGTTGGAAAGGGTCCAAAGGCGACTGACTAAGGTAGTTTCTGACCTCTGGAATGTTGAGTATGAGGAAAGATTGAGAAGATCTAATTTGCAGAGTCTGGTGGAGAGGAGGAAGAGGGGAGATATGATAGTGACCTACAAGTTGGTAAGGGGTTGTTATAAGATCAATGGTGGAGCAGTTCTACAGAGAATAGTGGGAGATCAGGGATAACCAGAGGTCATCCCTGGGAACTGTATAAAGAGGGTGTGAGTAGGGGAGTGAGAGGCAGGTTTTTTCATGCAGAGTTGTGAATGATTGGAATGCCTTGCCTGAGAGTGTGGTGTTTGCAAGGAGTTTGACTGTGTTTAACACACGGTATGATGTGATGTGTGTGATAAAAGGACCTCCCTCCCTCCCAGATGAGTCTTTGACTCCATGAGGTCTTGGGGTAGTAATAATAATAATAATGTTTTATTGTCTTTCAGCCTCATGGTTTCCCTTTAACTAGACCCTGAGACATACCCTAATTCTTTTGTAAAAAAAATTAAGGGTCAAAATAGAAATCTGAGGGACGAATTATACATTTTCCTATAGGTTATTATATTCAATTAGTGCATTTTTGATTAATGTGCCTGTTTTAAAGAATGCACTAGCTGCACTAATCGAGGGACTGCTGTATTGTATGTGTGTATATATGTATGTGTATATATGTATATATATATATATATATATATATATATATATATGCTAAAGCTTCCAAGCTATTTTAAACCTGGTTTTACTCCATTTCCCAAGTAAGCAAACAGACAAACAAGTCACGTTTGCGCCTGCAAGTGTTGCAAGTCTAGCTGATCCTACAGGTAGTGCAAGACCAAGGCAACTCATCATAAAAGTAGAATAAGCTCTGATCACTAATCTTAATATTTACCCTTAATGCAAAGCACATCTCCTAGAGGAGATGTATGATGTTTTGTATTAAAGGCAAGGGGGCCACTACCCAGACCGGTTTCGACCTTTATTGAGTCTCATCAGTGGGAGCCAGGCTAGAAATACCAAGATTTTAGTAATACAGAGCTTATAAGTATTTTACCAGAACAAGTTACCATAAGGTGTTTTAACCTTATGGTAACTTTATTATACCCAAGGTAAAATACTTTCTACATATATATAATAATAGTATATTGAAATATGACTTCTGCATTACTTCAACCTTGGTATAATTTCTTGGTCTGACTTCCACTGATGGTAGTTTGAATCTAGGGGAATAGAGACGTTCTGCCTGATAGCTTTTTTTTTGCTTGTCACTTGAGTGGAACTGCTGCTGAGTTTCTGTCCTAGAGTGATTCAGAACAGAAGTAGAGTTTATTGATCATTTAGAGTCACTCGGTGAGATTTAGAGTGATCTTGTAGATTGCTTGCAGTTTTTTGAGAGGTATCCCTGCACTTTAACATACATCAATAAAGGTTGAAACTGGTCTGGATAGTGGCCCTTCCCATAATGCATAGCATTATACACATCCAAAATGTTGCATGCTTTGCATTATGGGATACAAAGGCAAGTGATGTGAAGTCATTAACCTCTTGATACAAGTAGCCTAGTCGTGAAGTGACTTCACATGTAAACTTTGTTTGCATATACTTGGGTAAAGGATGAAACCAAGAATATAATTTCTTGGCATCTTTAATTTATACTATAACCAAGTGAAAAAACCCAATTTATGTATGGGAAATATGAGCCTTTCAGAAGCCAAACTGATAAACTCCACTTTCTGGAAATTTCTCAATTTTAGTACCTGAGGCCATGATTAGTGCTTAACGTTTTGAAATAACTAACCTTCATAATTCTGTTTGTCATCATCATGAGATGGCAAAATTGTCTAAGGCTTCTGACAACAGTTGTTCATAATCAATGTAAATTCTGAAATTTGCTTCCAGTATTTGAGATTTGTGCTTCTATAATGGGGGGGGGGGTGCTTAATGGTCAAAGCTGTATAACTGAGAGGAGACCTCCACATAGCCTTTAAAGGAATGCGGAGAACCGACCAGGGCTTCTGATCTAATGTCCAATCCTCACCTTCTCGTGGTGCACCCTGTTGGGTATCTACTTTGATACTGAACGAACGAGGATGGGCTGGCAATTTGGGATTTAGCCGACCAAATTGTATTCATTCTTATTGGTTAAATAAAAAATGATGGTACAACATGACAAAATTTCATGCCGGCTGGGGCGTCGCCCGGTTAAACAAGGCCCCCGTTGTTTTCGCCAGGGAACCAGGACGAACAGCGAAAAGTCAGCTACTGGAACAAATCTGAAAACAAACCCCAACTCAACATCACTAGAGTTAAAGATCGGTACTATCCACGTAAGAAGCCTGAATGGCAAAGAAATGGAGCTAGCTGAGGAATTACATAAGTACCAGATCGACATAATAGGGGTGACTGAAACCAAAAAGACCAAAACTGGTGAGATCTTTCTGAGCAATAAATACAAAATGTTATATTCAGGCAATGACAATCAAGGAAAAGAAGGAGTAGCCATAGTATTCAACACAAAATACGAGGCTAATCTTCTTGAATGGCAGTCAGTTTCAAGTAGAGTAATGTGGAAAAATATGAGAATGGGGAACTGGACAATGAGACTTATTTGTGCCTGTGGTCCCACAGAAGGATCTACTAAGGTAGAAGTGGAGGAATTTTTTGATGCATTAGAAAAAGCAACTGACACAATGAAAAAGGAAAAGTTGATCCTTGTTGCGGATCTAAATAGCAGAGTAGGAAATGATTGTGAGACATACAAAAATATTTTGGAAAAATTTGGAGAAAAGAGCAAAGCTAATAATAATGGCATATATCTGCTGGATTTCTGCTCAGGACATATACTGGTTATTACTAACACCATGTTCTAACGTAAAAATGTGCACAAATTCACATGGACAGAAGAGGCTAGGAATAAGAAAAGTCTCATTGACTATGTTATTGTGGATAGTGATGTTTTCTCCCTGGTGCAGGACACCAGAGTGTACAGAGGATTTGAAATTGGAAGTGATCACTATTTAGTCTTGAGCAGGATAAAATTGAATTTCATATTGAAAAGAATGACATGTAAGAAAGTATTAAAGCGAATAAAAGTTGAGCAGCTCTGAGATGTGAACTGTAGACTAAAATACAGAAAGATTATTGAAAAGAAAATGAAAGAGTTTGAGAACAGGAATCAAACCTTGGAGATTCAGTGGCAAACTCTGAAGAAAACATTGATCGATTCTGCCAGAGAGGCATGTGGTGAGGTTGTGTGCAAGGATAAAAAAATCAGAACTCCCTGGTGGACACAGGAAGTTAAAGAGGCAGTGAAGGAAAAGAAGAAAGCATATTAAAAGTTCCTGGCAAATAAATCAACTTTTACTCTTACAGAATACAGAGACAAATGTAAGAAAGCTAAACAGTGTGTAAAACTAGCTAAACAGAAGTCATGGGAGGACTTTGGCAAGAATATAGAAAATAAATATCAAGAAGGTGGCAAAATATACTGGAGGTTGTTGAAGAAGCTTAGGAATGGAGGAAAGAGTGCTGTAAAAAGGAGTTAGAGATGATAAAGGTGACATGAAAACAGGAGAAAAAGTATCCTTGAAGTATGGAGTAATTACTTTGAAAAACTGCTAAATGAAACAAGCAGTGATGACAGCATAGTGATAAAAAACACTGACCAGGCATGCAGTCAGGAATACATATCCATACTTGAAGTAGAAAAACCCATCAAAAGCTTGAAATGTGGAAAGGCAGCAGGAATAGATGATATTCGAGCAGAAATGCTGAAGTATGGTGGTATAAAAGTCTTACAGTGGCTGCACTGCATAGTTCAGAAAGCCTGGACAGAGGGACGAATTCCTGATGATTGGAGTAGAGCTCTCATAGTACCCATATATAAAAAGGGAAATAAAACTGAATGTGAGAATTACAGAGGTATTTCCCTACTGAGTGTTCCTGGCAAGATCTATGCAAGTATACTTGAGAAACAGTTGAAAAGAATTGTGGAAGAAAAGCTTGGTGAAGAACAAGCTGGATTCAGGCCAAATAGAGGCTGTCAGGATCAGATCTTCACTTTACGACAAATAGTCGAGAAATCGTGGGAATATAACAAAGATCTGTATTTAAGTTTTGTCGATTTGGAAAAGGCATATGACAAGGTGCCAAGAGAGAAGCTATTCAATACGCTGCAGTTATATGGTGTCAATAGGACATTATATCAAGCAATACTTTGTCTTTATTTGGGTTGTAAGTCAGCAGTTAGAATTGAAGGAAGTACAGGAAGATGTTAAATCTGGTGTGAGACAAGGATGTACATTATCCCCTCTGTTATTCATTATCTATATGGATCACATTATGAATGAAAGTGGTATTAAACCTGATATCAAAATTGGAGATGTTAATGTCAGCTCTTTGCTTTATGCGGATGATGTTATACTTCTAAATAAATCCGCTACAAGTTTGCAAGATTCCGTGACTAAATTGAATAACTGTTGTAATAGATATGGTATGAAGGTCAGCAATAAAAAGACAAAGATAATGAAAATAGGTAGAATTGTTGAAAATGTCAACTGCTTTGTGAAAATGGAGAACCTGTGGAACAAGTAAAACATTTCAGCTACTTAGGCACGATTTTTACTGAAGATGGTAAATTAAATATAGAAATAGACAACGGAATCAGCAAAGCTGGTATGGTGGGAAGTCAATTGAATAAATTCATATGGAATAAGAAAGAAATTAGTCGGAACACTAAATTAGCTGTATACAAGACTGTGTTCAAACCAATTTTAACTTATGGATCTGAGCGCTGGGTCAGAAGTAAAACACTTGACCAAAGACTAGAGACCGCAGATATGAGAGTCCTGAGAAAGATTAGAGGCGTGAACAGATGGCATCAATGGCAATATCATATTAAAAATGAGGATATTAGGAAAGAACTTTACATTGTCAGCATCCAGGAATGCGTTAGCAGAGCTAATCTCAGGTGGTATGGTCACTTAAATAGAATGGGAGAGGAAAGATTAGTAAAACAAGTGTTCTCTGCCAGGTTGGCAGGAAAACGACCCAGAGGAAGACCAAGATATAGGTGGATTGATACGGTACAAAGTGCCTTAGACGATAGAAATATAAGATCTGATAATGTTAAGTCTTGACAAGTAACAGACTGATTTGGAGGAAAATTGTAGATAGGAAGTTAGTAATGAAATAATTTTTTCATGTAGTACTGTCATATCCTGTACACCCCTTGAGGGTACATGGCAGGAATTTGATGATGATGATGATGCTTCAATAATGGATGTGTTGCAAAAACTGTTATGTGTGCACCAAAAAATTATTATTATTAATAACATTTGACCTACATGGAGTAAGAGACTCGTTGTGGGAGGTACTCACTATTGCATACAATGCTCATTCAACCACGTCTTAAACTGATTCATTGGGTCCACATTGACAACACACTCGGGTAATGCATTCCATTCACCAACCACCCTCCATGCGAAGAACCAGCTTATCACTCCTTTGCTCACACCCCCTCCTTAATACAGTTTCCAGCAATGCCTCTTTTCTCCTCCCATTCTATGAAAACTCTGTTAAAAACTTCCATACCTGATAACAACCCCTGACCAGCTTATATGTTTCAATCATACCCCCCCTCCTTCCTCCTATTCATGAGGCTCTGCAGCTTACATTCTCTCAATCTGTGGCCCCTGAATTTCAGGTCCTTGTCCACCATCACTCCTAGATCTCTCATAGATCTCTCATCTCCTCTACTTCTGTTAAAGTTTCCCACCAAATGTACACTTTGCATCCCATCGTTGCTTACCAAATCTCAAAACTTTACACTTGGCAACATTGAACTGATAGTTCCACTTACCTGCCCATTCATGCAATCTATTGAAGTCCTCTTGTAAGGCAATAACATCAGCCTGACTGTGCATTGCTCTCCCCAGTTTTGCATTCTGCAAACAGCTGAATATCACTAGTTAAACCCGACCCGATATCATTAACATACAAATTGAACAACAATGGCCCCAAAACTGACCCCCTGTGGCACATCACTGGTGACCTTTCCTCTTTTGAGATATTTCAACAGCACATATACAACTTTCTGATACCTATCTGACAGCCAGTCACTGATCCAATATGGAAGTCTCTTATCCAGTCCCATCTGTTTCAATTTATTTAAGAGCTTGTCGTGTGGCAGTCTATCAAAAGCCTTTGCAAAATCCAAGTACACCACTGTATATGCATCTCCTCTGTCCAAGGTATTTGTCACCTTGTTATAGTACATAAGTTAGTGAAACATGATTCCCCCCCCCCTTAACAAAACCATGCTGATAACCATAGCGAATACTGCTGTTATCAACTCATTTCTGTATCCTACTTCTCACCAATCGCGCCAGGACCTTCACCACACAACTTCAGATATCAGACCGACCTATAATTTGAAGTGGAACAATTTTACCCTCCTTCCACTCCCTTGGAACCTGTGCTGTTGCAAAACTCTTATTAAACAGGCATGCCAATGCTACTGCCGGTTCCCTGGAACATTCCCTTAAGATGCGTGGTGATATATCATCAAATCCTATCGCCTTATTAACATTAATGTTTATTTATTTCCTCAAATACCTCCTGCTCACTCACAATTAAGCTATCTTCTCCTATATCCTCTACACTTAAGTTCTTCATGATTCCATCCTGATCAGGATGAAACACACTTATAAATTGATCACTGAATACCTCAACAATGTCTTCTGCAGCAGTTATCATTCTACCACTTTCGTCCCTTAACTTCATTTTTCCATGATCATTCTTCCTTCTACTTGCCACATATCTAAAAAAACTCTCTAGGGTTTTATTTAGCCTGATTTGTCAATTTCTGCTCATACTCTACTTTTGTTTTCCTTACTAACTGAGTCACTCTCCTGGTTTGTTCTTTATATTCATCACGTGACTGATTATCATTATTGTACTTCCTCCAAAGTACTTTCTTTTTTCAGATTTCATGCTTAAGCTCCACATTCATCCATTTTACACCTACCTTATTCAGCCTTTTGGCCTTTGGGATACATTCATTCATTGATGCTGTTATGTATTTCTTTGTAAGTTCCCATGCAGCATTTATTTCCTTACCGCTCAACTCCTCATTCCATGTTATAGCTCAAAGTTTTCTCCTAGGCTTGTCATAATCACCAGCCTTATAATTCCACATATATCCTTTGCTCGCAAAAGCCTGCATATGCCTAACCACAACACAGGTGATTTCTTCATGATCACTTTCACCAACTGGAGGAAAATGTGAAAGATTTGTGGACTATTTGGGTAAACGAGAAAAAGGAAAGAGCTAACGTATGTGAAAAGTGTCTGGATAGATTACAGCGATTAGAAATGGGAACAAATGTCGGAACCATACTAGAAGAGCTTCAGCAGGAATTAGTGAAAATGAAAAGCAAAATTAAATATCTGGAAGATGTTATTAAGCATCTAAAGGAGAGATTGGCTGATGAGAAGGAGGAAGTTAATATTATGAAGAAAGAATCAAAGGATAGTCTTATATCAATATATGGGGACTCGATCATTAGAGGTGTGATTCTAATAAAGTGCACAAAACATGTCTTCCTGGTGGAACAATGAAGCAAATAACCAGCGCATTGAAGAAAAGAAATACTGGGCATCAAAATTAGAGGTAGTCATCGGCAAATGACTTAGTTGGGGAGAAAAAGAATGTTGATAGAAACTTGAGGAAGTTGTTGCAGCAGGTAAAGAAGAATAGTGTTGTTGGGAAAGTCTTAGGCTTGTTGCCTAGATATAACAACAGTGAATTGAGAAGAAGAGCAGAAATAATGAATAGTAATACGGCTGAATTGTCTAAGGCAAAGAGGGTTCAATTTGTAAATCTGTGGAGTGAATTTGAAGGGAAATTGGAATGGTATAAAGCTGATGGATTACATTCAAATGAAATTGGTGTTGGACATTTAGAAAAGCGATTGTTTTCTGAGAAGGCACAGAGTCAAGAAGTTAATGCAGCAAATAATGAGAGTCTACCTGTGAAGCAGGATTGCACAAATCAATAGATTGTATCGCAGGAAGAAGATGGATATGAGGTTCAAGTGTGGTTGCAGCAGCACAAGATGATCATCATCAAATTCCTGCCATGTACCCTCAAGGGGTGTACAGGATATGACAGTACTACATGAAAAAATTATATCATTATTAACTTCCTATCTACAATTTTCCTCCAAATCAGTCTGTTACTTGTCAAGACTCCAACATTATCAGATCTTATATTTCTATCGTCTAAGGCACTTTGTACCGTATCAATCTACCTATATCTTGGTCTTCCTCTCGGTCGTTTTCCTGCCAACCTGGCAGAGAACACTTGTTTTTGCTAATCTTTCCTCTCCCATTCTATTTAAGTGACCATACCACCTGAGATTAGCTCTGCTAACGCATTCCTGGATGCTGACAATGTCAAGTTCTTTCCTAATATCCTCATTTTTAATATGATATTGCCATTGATGCCATCTGTTCACGCCTCTAATCTTTCTCAGGACTCTCATATCTGTGGTCTCTAGTCTTTGGTCAAGTGTTTTACTTCTGACCCAGCTCTCAGATCCATAAGTTAAAACTGGTTTGAACACTGTCTTGTATACAGCTAATTTAGTGTTCTGACTAATTTCTCTCTTATTCCATATGAATTTATTCAATTGACTTCCCACCATACCAGCTTTGCTGATTCTGTTGTCTATTTCTATATGTAATTTACTATCTTCAGTAAAAATCGTGCCTAAGTAGCTGAAATGTTTTACTTGTTCCACAGGTTCTCCGTTTTCACAAAGCAGTTGACATTTTCAACAATTCTACCTATTTTCATTATCTTTGTCTTTTTATTGCTGACCTTCATACCATATCTATTACAATAGTTATTCAATTATAGTCACGGAATCTTGCAAACTTGTAGCGGATTTATTTAGAAGTATAACATCGTCTGCTTAAAGCAAAGAGCTGACATTAACATCTCCAATTTTGATATCAGGTTTAATACCACTTTCCTTCATAATGTGATCCATACAGATAATGAATAACAGAGGGGATAATGTACATCCTTGTCTCACACCTTTCTTCCAAAATTCTTCTCAACAGTTTCTCAAGTATACTTGCATAGATCTTGCCAGGAACACTCAGTAGGGAAATACCTCTGTAATTCTCACATTCAGTTTTATTTCCCTTTTTATATATGGGTACTATGAGAGCTCTACTCCACTCATCAGGAATTCGTCCCTCTGTCCAGGCTTTCTGAACTATGCAGTGCAGCCACTGTAAGACTTTTATACCACCATACTTCAGCATTTCTGCTCAAATATCATCTACTCCTGCTGCCTTTCTACATTTCAAGCTTTTGATGGCTTTTTCTACTTCAAGTATGGATATGTATTCCTGACTGCATGCTTGGTCAGTGTTTTTTATCACTATCATCTCTCACTCCTTTTTACAGCACTCTTTCCTCCATTCCTAAGCTTCTTCAACAACCTCCAGTATATTTTGCCACCTTCTTGATATTTATTTTCTATATTATTGCCAAAGTCCTCCCATGACTTTAGTTTAGCTAGTTTTACACACTGTTTAGCTTTCTTACATTTGTCTCTGTATTCTGTAAGAGTAAAAGCTGACTTATTTGCCAGGAACTTTTGATATGCTTTCTTCTTTTCCTTCACTGCCTCTTTAACTTCCTGTGTCCACCAGGGAGTTCTGATTTTTTTTATCCTTGCACACAACCTCACCACATGCCTCTCTGGCAGAATCGATGAATGTTTTCTTCAGAGTTTGCCACTGAATCTCCAAGGTTTGATTTCTGTTCTCAAACTCTTTCATTTTCTTTTCAATAATCTTTCTGTATTTTAGTCTACAGTTCACATCTCAGAGCTGATCAACTTTTTTTCGCTTTAATACTTAATGACATATTTCTTATATGTCATTCTTTTCAATATGAAATTCAATTTTATCCTGCTCAAGACTAAATAGTGATCACTTCCAATTTCAAATCCTCTGTACACTCTGGTGTCCTGCACCAGGGAGAAAACATCACTATCCACAATAACATAGTCAATGAGACTTTTCTTATTCCTAGCCTCTTCTCTCCATGTGAATTTGTGCACATTTTTATGTTAGAACATGGTGTTAGTAATAACCAGTCCATGTCCTGAGCAGAAATCCAACAGATATTTGCCATTATTATTAGCTTTGCTCTTTTCTCCAAATTTTTCCAAAATATTTTTGTATGTCTCACAATCATATCCTACTCTGCTATTTAGATCCCCAACAAGGACCAACTTTTCCTTTTTAATTGTGTCAGTTGCTTTCTCTAAAGCCTCGAAAAATTCCTCCACTTCTACCTTAGTAGAACCTTCTGTGGGACCATAGGCACAAATAAGTCTCATTGTCCAGTTCCCCATTCTCATATTTGTCCACATGACTCTACTTGAGACCGACTGCCATTCAAGAAGATTAGCCTCGTATTTTGTGTTGAATACTATGGCTACTCCTTCTTTTCCTTGATTGTCATTGCCTGAATATAACATTTTGTATTTATTGCTCAGAAAGATCTCACCAGTTTTGGTCTTTTTGGTTTCAGTCACCCCTCTTATGTCGATCTGGTACTTATCTAATTCCTCGATTAGCTCCATTTCTTTGCCATTCAGGCTTCTTATGTTGATAGTACCGATCTTTAACTCTGGTGATGTTGAGTTGGGGTTTGTTTTCAGATTTGTTCCAGTAGCTGACTTTTCGCTGTTCGCCCTGATTCCCTGACGAAAACAATGGGAGCCTTGTTTAACCAGGCGATGCCCCAGCCGGCATGAAATTTTGTCATGTTGTACCATCATTTTTTATTTTGGTTTAACCAATAAGAATACAATTTGGTCGGCTAAATCCCACATTGCCATCCCATCCTCGTTCGTTCAGTATCAAAGTAGATACCCAACAGGGTGCACCACGAGAAGGTGAGGATTGGACATTAGGTTAGAAGCCCTTGTCGGTTCTCCGCATTCCTTTAAAGGCTATGTGGAGGTCTCCTCTCAGTTATACAGCTTTGACCCTTAAGCACTGGAATGCATAAAGGTGAGGATGAGACAGGTAGGAGTGGAAATCAGAGTCAGATTCAGGGAAAAAGGAGCCGTCAGACCAAAGAGAGAGGTGTGGTATAGCAGCTAGAATAGAGAAAGTTGGTACTAGTAGAATGGCCTCAAACACAGTAATTATTATGTTTATACACAACTGTAAGGAGCATTCGATACAATAAAGCTGAGTTTGCTGCATTGATTGAAATGGTGTGCCCAAAAATAATTGCAGTAAGCAAAACTTGGTTGTCTGAGGAGGATGTGGTCAGGAATAGAACTAGAAAAGATATATAAATTTTCAGAAGGATAGAAATGTGAAAAGAGGAGGAGTGCTGTTAATGATTGCAGAGGAATTTTGTCTGCAAAGTATGAAAGTTGATAGTGCATGCATAGATTTTGAATCTGTCTGGTGCGAAGTTGAAATAAACAGGTTAGTATATCTGATAGGATGCTGTTATAGGCCAGAGAATGCAGTTAATACTGATTGTGAAATTTTTAGGCAAATTATTGAGATATGTAAAAAGAAGGTGATCCTGATGGGAGACTTTAATTACAGGAATATAGACTGGAAGGAGGAGATAGTGTATGGGAACAAGGAAAGAGAGTTTGTGGAATTTCTGAGAGAGATAAGTATCTTAGCATGTGATTGAAGCAACTAGAGGCTTTAATGTTTTGGATTTGGTGATAACTTCACAACATGTAGTTGTTAATGAAGTGTTGACACTGCTGCTGGTTGGTGAGAGTCATCATGGGGTCATTGTTAGGGAATTGATGAAACAAGAAAAGATCGCTGCCAAAAATGTGTACATGTGGAAATATAAAGCAGGTGATTATAGGAAGCACTGTAGTCAGTTAGCATCAGTACGTTGGGTAGATGAGTTGAGCAGAAAAGATGTTGAAATGCATGGAAACTCACAAAGCAGTATCTGACACAGTCAATGTACAACTGCATACCAAGGGTTAAGTGAGTAAATAGAATGGATGAACAGTGAAATTAAGCAAGCTGTGCTGGAAAATAAAATGTTATGGAGGTGGTACAAAGTAGCTGCTGATGATCAGACCCATGAAGAGTATAAAGTGCAGGCTAGAACAGTGACTAGCATGGTAAAGAAAGAAAATGTGCAGTATGAGAGGAGATTGGCTGCTCAGGCCAAGGTTAACTCAAGGGAATTTTTCTGCTACATGGCAAGCAAGAGGAAGAATAATTATAGCAGATTAACATTGGTGTAGAGTCATGACAGCAGACTAACATCTGTAAAGGATATAGTGGAATTATTGAACGAGCACTTTATCAGCATATATCATACTTGTGTAAATGATGCGATGGAATATATATATAAGAGAGGCAAGTATTAGGAAAATTGGAAGTGAAAAAAACAGAGGTGTATCAGATGTGAATAAAGCTGTGGGAATAGATGACATATCACCACGTATCTTAAGGAATGTGCACCACAGTGTGGTGCACATTCCTTAAGTAGTGGGCTATGCCCCTCAACTGGTTATTTAATGAAAGTCTTGAAGAACAAAGGAAACAAAAGGGAATCACCTTTTGTTCTTGGGAAGAACAAAAGGTTTATTATTATTATTGCTGCTCCCACGATGAGTGGGAGCAATAACAAAAAAAAAACACAATAATAATAATAGTAATGCCTTTTAAATATATTTTTACATGTTATGTTACGTTTTACAGCCTCTATTCTTGTTTTTGGGAAGAACAAAAGGTCATTCCTGGAAGTTGTGTAAAATTGTGGTACGGAGGGGTATGAAGAGCAGATTTTTCATATGGAGAATTGTCAGTGAATGGAATACATTACCGGAATGTGTTGTTAATTCAAGGAGTGTTAAGGATTTTAAGCTTCTTTATGATAAATATTTTGTCAGTTGAATTAACCTCCCATGATGAGTCAGAAGAATTATGGGAAGTTTATTATTATTATTATTATTTCTCCCACTCATTGTGGGAGCAATAATAATAATAATAGTAATTCCTTTTAAATATATTTTTACATATTATGTTACGTTTTTACAACCTCTTTAGCTCAGTCAGTATAGATGAAGCCCTTTGGCCGGAAAGACCTGGGTTCGATTCCCATCAGTGATGGGAGGAACCTTTATCTGGTCTCTTTTGACTAAAGGTGAGTTAGTCAGTCTCAAATGAAAGTAGGGGTTTTTTCTCCTGGAAACTCAGGTTTTTCGTCCCCCAGAACAGGCAAACCGGTCTCATGAACATATGCTTCTACAGACATAGGGGCACCTCCAGGAATAAGAAGTAACCAACCTATTCCATAGGATTTCGGTTCCGAATACCTACATGGAAAAAGATATAGGTCTACGCGTGAGCTTAAATTAGGATAAAATAGGATGTTACTTTTGAAATGCTAAAGCAAAAACCAATCATAAAAGTACATTATTTTATAAAAGAAATGAAATTTATAGATGTAAATTAAAGATAACTATTGTGAATTGTAACGATTGTCAATGTTATTGTGACATGCAGAATAATGAATCAGATCATTAGAGTGGCTCCTAGTGTTTATAACTGTCCAGTTAGTAGACTTCAGCTGTCTGTTGCTTTTCCTCAATGGGCATATGATATTTTGAGCAGCATCATTGGTTGTCTTCCAGTATGATATAATTGACTCACTACAGCAAATTCATAGGGACCAAAATAATAGCTTGATATAGTGTGAAGGTGTTTTCTTGATGAAAGTTAATTATAATGAATTGCTTTTAAAATAGCATTCTTGTTGGGCTTAAGGTAGAACTCTTTGGTAATCATAATAAGTTTTGCTCTAAATTGTGCTCTGTATTGAAATAGTTGGGCTTTGTCAGCACCATGGGTTTGAGGATGTTCCAGAATTGAACAAGTCATTTCATAGTATGATCTGAATGAGTTGCAACACTAAATATCAGAGTGAGACTGATCTGCCTATTCCTCATTTGCATAGACATCCAAGTTGAAAGAGAAGGTGGAGACTAAATTCTAGTTACCTGCTGTCTTGAACCAGTTTAGTGCTATTATTACATGGCACCTACTCTGCAACTCTCTATCTCTGCCACTCAATTCACCACTTACAACGAACTGCAGCTACCATCATTATCTATGCCAATGACATGTACCGCCCACCATGATCACTAGTATTTTCACAGACAATCACAAACATCCATGCCCACGCCTGGATTCGAACCCCCACAGCTGTTTGGCTGGAGAGTGGATAAGCCAACCGCTCGGCCAACCAGGCCAGCATGTGTTCCATTAAAAATAAATAAATAAATAAAAATTAATAATTAAAATTTGCTCTTAAAAGTAATTATTTATCAACAATACTAGTGTCTGAAAATTTCTTAGTATCAACTGAATTTTTTCCCTAGGATTTATGATTTATTAATTTTGAATATCTATAGTTTTTAGTAAAGCCTGCCAATGATCTTTATTCTTTTGTAGCATCATAGCTTCAGTGGGCCTAATGGATAATAATCCTGTTATGTTGGTTGCTAGTATGCTGATTTCTCCACTCATGGTTAGTCTTTTGCATGTTTGTTTTGATTATTTGTACCACTTCCCCCCCCCCCTTATAAAGTAGTTGATTCATAATAAAGAAAAACCAGCAATAACTCTCACCAAGGGTTGACAATCTGAATAATAATAATAAATATGTTTATTTTAAATAATAGTTATCTTATTCATACTTACTTTACTGATACATCATTTTTCAATGTGATATTAGGTTGACAATCTGAATAATAATAATAAATATGTTTATTTTAAATAATAGTTATCTTATTCATACTTACTTTACTGATACATCATTTTTCAATGTGATATTAGTGATAGGGACATTATTATTAAATTAGTAATATCTGCATACATATTGAATAATTATCTTTTGCATGTAATTATTCACAAGACACACAAGGTTGCAAAATTTATATGGATATATGAGCATTTACAGATGCAGCTCTTCTGAGTAAACCTTCTGATAAATGTCTAAACAGATGGATGTTTTGGTGTATTCCTTGAAGTGACAATAATTTTGTGTAATGAAAGCTAGTATGTTGGTCTTGCCCTCAACCAGTGTTCTAATTTTATAGAGTTTAGATCAGAACTCTTCTGGCTGGTATCTTCTTGTACTCCTGTTTCCTCAAACCATATTGCTATGGCCCTCAAAGTATGGCATAGTGCATTATCATGATAATCATCTGTTAATTTCTGTAGGATTGCTGTGGTGTAGGCAACCTTGCAGAATGTTTCTCTTGCATTACAATAGACTCCTAGTCCAACCCAGGAGAAGCATCCCCATGCCATAACACTTACTAGATGGAATAATATGCTTTGGTAAATATTCTCCTGGCAGCCACTGTTTCTAAAAACATCCACCTGATTGTGTGTTCGGTAATTCTATGCCAGGCCCAACCATCTGTTTTCCAGTAATTGTGAGCTAGTGCCACAAGCTGCACTTGATTGCTATCTTTTAGGTGATATTTTGTTTGCATGCAGTATCCCTTTTATGGAAAATGAGGCATGTTTATAAACAGACATTTAAATATAGTTTTCTGTGAAGTCATAAATCAAAGCAATCTAATATAATAATAATTATTATTATTACCAACTCCGAGGAGTCGACAGACTTATCGAGGGAGGCCCTAACATCATATCAAGAACAACTATTTGTCTTTCACACAGTATCTATCATACCTCGACTTAAACTCATTCACGGTCATAGCACCCACAACAAACTCTGGCAGCTTATTCCACTCATTTACCACTCTCCAAGTAAAGAACCTAGCTCTAACACCCCTGTTAACCACATTTTTGCCCAGCTTCCATGTATGGCCCCTAGTCCTCCCACCACCAGCCCTATTCTCAAAAATATCATTT
The DNA here is from genome assembly GCF_054136105.1 of Typopeltis vanoorti. Taxonomy (NCBI): domain Eukaryota; kingdom Metazoa; phylum Arthropoda; class Arachnida; order Uropygi; family Thelyphonidae; genus Typopeltis; species Typopeltis vanoorti. Next base: position 68,875,515 of record NC_143552.1, on the reverse strand, counting down.
GGATAGTTTGGAAGACTGGACTAAGGAAAATGGATGTCAATTTAATGCGGCAAAGTATAAGGTTATGCATTTTGGAGTAAGATTAGCAGCAGTATATCACATTGGTGGAACTGTACTCCAGGAGATTGATGAGGCCAGGGATTTGGGAGTGTTGGTGGATAGGGAGTTGAAGTTTAGGGGGCACATTGCAAAAGTGGCTAAAACAGCTCATCAAATCACTTGGTTACTGAAAAATACTTTAACGAGGAGAGACAAATAAGTTATTGTTCCTCTATATCAAGCCCTGATAAGATCCCATCTGGACTACTGTGCCCAGATATGGGCCCCAGGGTTTCTTCTTGATGGGGAGGAGGTGGAGAGGATCCAGAGACGAGTGACCAAGATGGTGGTAGGTCTGTGGAATGAACCTTATGAGAACAGACTGAAGATTTGTGGGTTGCAAAAATTGGTTGATAGGCGAAAAAGGATTAATCTTATAGAAACCCTTCAGTAATTTGAATGTCTCAATCATATCACCCCTTTTTCGCCTATCAACCAATTTTTGCAACCCACAAATCTTCAGTCTATTCTCATAAGGTTCATTCCACAGACCTACCACCATCTTGGTCACTCGTCTCTGGATCCTCTCCACCTCCTCCCCATCAAGAAGAAACCCTGGGGCCCATATCTGGGCACAGTAGTCCAGATGGGATCTTATCAGGGTTTGATATAGAGGAACAATAACTTATTTGTCTCTCCTCGTTAAAGTATTTTTCAGTAACCAAGTGATTTGATGAGCTGTTTTAGCCACTTTTGCAATGTGCCCCCTAAACTTCAACTCCCTATCCACCAACACTCCCAAATCCCTGGCCTCATCAATCTCCTGGAGTACAGTTCCACCAATGTGATATACTGCTGCTAATCTTACTCCAAAATGCATAACCTTATACTTTGCCGCATTAAATTGACATCCATTTTCCTTAGCCCAGTCTTCCAAACTATCCAAATCATCCTGCAAAATTTTGACATCCTGTGCACTCATAATTGCTCTACCCAACTTTGCATCATCAGCAAACAAGTGAACACTTCCTCTCAAATCCTTTCCTATATCGTTAATGACCAAATTGAAAAGTAGTGGTCCAAGAACAGAACCCTGTGGCACACTACTAGTCACAATCCATCTTTTGAACTCCACTCCTGAATAAACCACTCTCTGATATCTCTCCATCAACCACCCTCCTATCCTTCTCACCCACCCTATATCCATCCCCATCTGCTCCAGTTTACTGATTAGAGTTCCATGTGGTATCCTATTAAAGGCCTTGGCAAGGTCCAGTAGAATCACTGAAAACCCATTATCCTTATCCAGTTCAGTCGTTACTGTGTTATAAAAGGTGAGCAAATTACTGAGGCATGATCTACCCTTCACAAAACCATATTGTCCCCCCATACAGTATCCCATTTTCATCTATCCAATCCTGTATTCTTCTCTTGACTAGGTTCTCCAAGACCTTGACAACGATTCCTGATATGCTAATCGGTCAGTAATTTACAACAGCAGTCTTGGAACCTCCTTTATGCAGTGGAACTATTTTTCCCTCTTTCCACCCCTTCGGGACTAACCGAGACCTGAGACTCAGATTAAACAGAATGGTCAAGGGTACTGTCAATTCTTTAGCCGCTTCACGTACGACACAAGCTGGTATACCATCCAATCCCACAGATGTATTGACATTGAGGTTTTTGTAATAGACTACTCACCTCCACCTCATTCACCACAATTCCCGTATAAACGTTTGGTTCATTCATTTCTGCAATGTCACCACCTGGATGATATACTCTTGCAAAGTGCTCGCTCAGTAATTCAACTGTATCAACTGATTCAGTTACCTCCCTACCATTGGCATTCTCTAAAATCATTCTGCCATATACATTTTTTCTTCTACTTGCAACGTATCGAAAAAACTATTTATGATTGTCTTTAGCCTGCATGGCCAATGTTCTTTCGTAATCCTTTTTTGCTTTTCTTACCACACTCGTTACCCTTCTGGCCTGGGATTTATACTGTTCATGTGTCTGCTGGTCACCTTTCTCCTTAAATTCCCTCCATAGTTGTCTCTTTTTTTGCAGCTCAAGCTTAATGGTGTTATTCATCCATTTAACTCCTACTTGATTTATTATTCTGACTCTAGGTATACAGTCAGCCATTGCTTCATGCAAATACTTCTGAACCACCTCCCATGCACTGTCAACTTCTAGCCCTTGCAGTTTTACATGCAATGGCACTGTCCCAATCAATCTCCAAAGCTTGTCATACTTTTACCAGCCCAAGAATTCCACATGTACCCTGTCTTAATTGTAGATTTCACACCTTTAGCCACCTCCCAAGTCAAGACCCTATGATTGCTCTCACCAATTGGTGGCGACGTGGTCATATTCATTACAGCCAAATTCTCAGATCCAATTACTAGGTCAAGCACTCTCTGACCCCTAGTATTTTCCATTACATGCTGTCACTGATAGTTATCCCTTAATAACCGCTTAAAATCCAATTCCTTCCTCCCATATGTCATCTCCGCCTTCCTATCAATGTTACCATAGTTGAAATCTCCCATAATAATTACACTCCTTCCACTCATTTCTTCTATTTGCTTATGCATACTATCTCCACCATCTATTCCATTACCTAGTCTATAGCAGCACCCAACTGTATATTTTGTTCTGCTAGTTTCAATCTCACACCAAATAGCCTCAAATGTGCTCATCTCTATCCTGCGGTTCTACTTCTATTCTCCTTGGCTGTAGCTCATCTGCTATCATCAATAACACACCTCCCCCCCATTTTATTCTCCCTGTCTCTCCTGAACACACCATACCCCTCACATTCAATCCCACTAGCTGTGTCATCTTCTCTCAGCCATGTTTCACTAATACCAATAACCTGTGGTCTGGAAGTGCCAACCAAGGCCAAAAATTCTTCCTTCTTGTTCCTAATACTTCTGGCATTTGTATACATGAACTGAAGAAGCCGATTTGTCCCATCCCTATTTTGATGCCTTATACTAACTATCCCATTCTGATTTGAGGTCTTTCCTACTCGCTTGGGCATTTTACACACATTCATAATCTAGGAGGACAAATGTTAAAAAGAAATGGAATGAATCAGTAGGTTCATTCCATTCACCTGCCAAACATAAACTAATGAAATTATTATTATTACCCCAAGACCTCATAGAGTCAAAGACTCATCTGGGAGGTCCTTTTATCACACACACACACACACACATCTCATCATACCTTGTTTTAAACACACTCAAACTCCTTGTAGAAACCACACTCTCAGGCATGGCATTCCAATCATTCACAACTCTGCATGAAAAAAACATGCCTCTCACTCCCCTGCTCACACCCTCTTTATACAGTTTCCAGGAATGACCTCTGGTTCTCCCTGATCTCCCACTATTCTCTGTAGAACTTCTCCACCATTGATCTTATAACAACCCGTTACCAACTTGTAGGTCCCTATCACATCTCCCCTCTTCCTCCTCTCCACCAGACTCTGCAAATTACATCTTCTCAATCTTTCCTCATACTCAACATTCCAGAGGTCAGAAACTACCATAGTCAGTCGCCTTTAGACCCTTTTCAACATCTCTTCATCCTTCTGAAAACCTGGTGACCAAATCTGGGCACAGTAGTCCATGTGTGGCCTAATCAAAGCCTTATACAACAGAACAAGAATCCTCCTACTTCTACATGTCAGTGTCCCCCTCATCATTCCCAGAAGCCTTTTTGTTGTCTTCACAATTTTGGCTGTGTCCTCTAAATTTCAGATTCTTATCCACTATCACACCAAGATCTCTTATTTCCTCCACCTCCAATAATATATCCTCACCGAGTATAAATTCTGCATCCCATCTTTGTTTTCCAAATTTTAAAACCTTACATTTTGCAACATTGAACTCACTTCCCCATTTCCGTGCCCAATCACTCAATTTATTCAAGTCTTCTTGCAAGGCCACAACATCTTCACTACTCTTTATGGTTCATCCCAACTTTGGATCATCTGCAAACAACTGAATATCTCCATCCAAATCTTCGCCAGTATCATTAATACACAAGTTAAACAGTAATGGCCCTAAAACAGACCCCTTGAGGCATTCCACTAATGACTTTCCTCCTTTTTCTGGAGATCACACCCCCCATACACAACTTGTTGATACCTATTAGATAGCCAGTCTTCAATCCAATGCACTAATCTAATATCCAACCCCATCTGCTCCAGTTTGACTATCAACTTATCATGAGGTACTCTATCAAACGCCTTTGCGAAATCCAAATATATTTCTGTGTATCGTTTTCCTCTGTCCAAGGAAGCAGTCACTTTATTGTAATAAGTAAGTAGATTACTAAAACATGACCTCCCTTTAGCAAATCCATGCTATCCATCAATGATAATACCATTGTTGTCCAACCGAACTCTGGATCCTAGTTCTCATAAGCTTCTCCAACAACTTAACCATAGCACCTGACACACAGATAGGCCTATAGTTTGATGCTTGAGTTCGATCATCTCCTTTATGAAGTGGCACGATCTTGCCCTCCTTCCACTCCTTAGGAACTTGACCAAGTGCAAGACTCATATTAAAAAAAATATGTCAAGGCAGGTGTCAACTCCCTGGCACATTCGTTGTATGGTGGTGATATATTATCAAGTCCCACAGCCTTATTTACATCTAGTTTACTTAAATCCCCAAACACCTCTTGCTCACTTACAGTCAGTCTCTCCTCCCCATCATCAACTGCTCTCAATCTCTCCATGAAGTCACATTCACAAGATTGAAAGATCTTTATGAACTGCTCATTAAGTATCTCCACCACACATTCTGCAGCTGTCTTTATATCATTTTCTCCAATCAATGTCATCCTTCCATAATCATTCTTTCTTTTTCTGGCTCCATATTGAAAGAACTCCCTGGGATTCTTTTTGGCTTCATTAGCTAACTGCTGTTCATACCTCTATTTAGCTACTCTCACCAACCAAGTCACCCTCCTTGCCTGGTCTTTGTAGACCTCATGAAATTGGTTATTTCCACTTCTCTTATGCTGCCTCCACAATGCCCTTTTTCTCTGTATTGCATGCTTAATCTATTTATTCATCCATCTCACACCTACCTTATTTAACCTTCTCACCCTTGGAATGCATTTAAACATTGCGTCTACTAGGTAGTTTTTGAAAATCCCCCAAGCTTAATTGATCTCTTTTCCAGCTAACTCCTCATTCCATGCTATACCTGCAAGCTGTCTCCTGAGCTCTTCATAATCACCCTCCCCCCTTTGTAGTTCCACATATATCCTTTTCTCACAGGGGTCCTCGCACTGCTGGCAACCATCCAGGTAATCACCTCATGGTCACTCTCACCAATTGGTGGATGATTTGACACCTCATTTATAATTACATCCTCTGATAAGATGACCAAATCCAAGTTTCCATTATATTATACTGATCTGATAAACTATTGTTTGCACATCATTTGTAGCATATTCATATGGATAGAAACTAGAAGCTACTGACTTCTAGTTTCATACTGACTGCATAAATGAAGCTAGGAATTAAGCTGAATTTTGTTTCAGTATGACACTTTATAGCCACTGCCTATAAAGTGTCATGAAATTCACAACATTCTTAATAATGTTGGGAATTTTTGTCAATATTTCATGATAGACCAATTTGGAAGAAAGCTCACTGAGAAATTAGTCAAGAAATATTATTACTGTCATTTGGGAGTTGCTTCAAGTCAAAGCTCAATAACTGGAATAATCTCCATGTAGGAGACTTTGCTGGCTGAAACTATATATTTTATCATTATAATGTATTTGCAATTAGATATGCGTAATCAGGAAGTTTTGGAACATTTTCCTGATTATTATACAAGGCCTTCACTATTTTAATCAGGAAACAAGAGTTAATAAAAATTTAACTGGCATAACATCAACAGAATTGAAGATAGCATGGAAATAAATTACAGAAATACCTTGCTGATATAATAGACTTTACTGAGACTGAAAAGATCAAAACATCTTTCTACAAGATGATTTATACCGACATTCTAGGATGTTAACAGTGTCAAGTTCCTTTCTAGTATTTCATTTTTCATGTGATTCTGCCATTGATGCCACTGTTCCTTAATTTTTTTCAGAACACTGTGCTTGCTAATCCTTGATCATCTGTTATATTTCTAACACATAAAATTTAAGTTAAAATTAGAGTGAACTTTGTCTCATTATACTGCTAGTTTAGTGTTTGACTAATTTCTCTTTATATTTCATATAAATTTATATTCCATATATATTTCATTCCCATCATACCATTTAGCTTATTCTATTGTTGATTTCTATATTTAATTGCCATCTGTTCTAAAAAATTATGCCTAAATAGCTGAAATATATTTTCTATAGGTTCTCCTTTCAGGATGCAACAGTTTTCTCTGTACTTGCCATATTTTTTTTATTGCTTATTTTCATGCCAGATTTGTTATAGCAGTTTATATTATTCAATTTTGTTACAGAATTCTGAAAATTTGTACTGGATTTATTTAGGAGTGTAATACCATCTATATAAACTAAAAATCTGAGGTGAATATAACAATTTCAATGTGGTGCAATTACATAGAAGGAAAGCAAGTATTAGGAGAATTGGAAGTGAAAGAATCAGAGGTATATCAGGTGTTGATTAGGTTAGATGTTAATAAGACTGTAGGAATGGATGACATATCACCACGTATGCTTAAGAAATGTGCACAACAATTGGTTATGCCCTTGACCTGGTCATTTAATGAAAGTCTTGCAGTGGGTAGGGTTCCAAAGGAATGGAAAGAAGGCAAAATAGTACCACTCCATAAGCATGGTTCTAGGACAGAAGTTTCCAATTATAGACCAGTCTGTATTAACTGTGGTTGTGGTCAAGGTGTCGGAGAGATTGGTAAGGAATAGAATACACAATTAGGTTGATGAACATAGCATTCCTTATGATGGTCAGCATAGATTTGTAAAGGGTAGGTCCTATTTTTGTAATTTACTTGCATTTTATAATAAGGTAACAAGTGTATTAGATAAGGGAGAATCATATGCTGTGATATTCTTGGACTTTGCAAAAGTGTTTGATAGATTACCATATGATAAGTTGGTGTGCAAACTGCAGAGGAGATGGGAATATTTTTTTTTTTTTCATACAGAAGATGGGAATAGATAGTATGTTGGTTAGATAGATCAGAGATTGGCTCTCTGGACGATACAATCAGGTTGTGTATGATGGACCAGTGTCTCAAAAAAGGAGGGTAACCAGTGGTATGCCCCAGAGTTCTGTTCTTGGACCCTTGTTGTTTAACTTGTTTGTAAATGATATATCATGTGGACTCACTGGGGATCTTCAGTTGTTTGCTGATGATGCAAAGTTGGGGAGAATTATCAGTAGCACTGTTGATGTTAATTCCCTTCAGGAATATTCAAATAGACTTTTGACTTGGACAAAGGAGTGGGATTGTAGTTTTTAATATTAATAAGTGCAAGATGGTGCATTTTGGAGTGCTGAAATATAAGGTTGTGTACTATATCGATGGTGCCATACTGCAGGAAGTGGATGAGATTAGAGATTTGGGAGTGATGGTTGACAGTAGACTGAAGTTTAGAGGATATATTGTGTTGCAAAGGTTGCACATCGTAGTGCTACTATGATAAGAAGTACTCTAACATGCAAGGATAAGGAAGTGGTTGTGCCACTGTATAAGGCACTGGTCAGACCATGCTTCAACTATTGTGCTCAGATCTGGTCACCTGGTTTTCAGTGTGATGTGGAGACATTGGAAAGGGCCCAGAGATGAGTGACTAAGACAATATCCAGAGTTTGGAATGATGGTTATGTAGAGAGGTTGAAGAGATGTGGATTACAGAATTTGGTGGATAGGAGGAGGAGAGGTGGTATGATAGAGATGTTTAAGTTATTGAGAGGATTTTATCAGATTAATTCAGAGGGGATTATAAAAAAGAGCAGAAGGTGAGAGGAGAAGAACCAGAGGTCATCCCTGGAAGTTATGTAAAAGTGAAGAGGAGTGTGAGGAGTAGATTTTTTATATTGAATGAGTATTTTGTCACTTAGTGTACCCACCGATGAGAGTTTGAGTTTAGTAGTAATTTTGTATCACTGAATAAGATTTAGAGTGATCTTGTAGTCACTCTTGGAGAGGTAGCTCCTGCACTTTACCTCAAATTTTTTGAATTGGTCAATTTGAAGTCTGGTGTTTCAGGCTAGTGAAACCTACTCAATGCATTAATGAAACACGAATAAATACACTGGTTGTGGCCAGAGTTTGTGTTGTTTAAATAGTGCTGCATTCCAAGGCAACTCAGATTCCAGCCTTTTTCTGATAAGCTCACTGGTAAATTTTTTAAAATTTCATATTCTTTCTACATTTAGCTATAAAGTATAGATGGATCCATAATATCCTCCATTTTGATATAAAAAACTATAATTTAATTTCATAGAGAACATTGTATTTATTAAACAATACAGCATAAAAATCAGAAAAAAAATATTGCATGCATTTCTTCAGATAACAAAAATATTAACAGAACTTATTTTCTGTTGTGAAATATTGAGAATAATTATGGATTTAATAATTAAAATGAATTTGCGATAACTTATGATGTAGAAAATGAATTTTTTAGCATTTTTGATGTAGTATATGTCTGATTTCTTCATAAATTTTCCAACTTCTGAAAAAAAAAACCAAGGAATAAACTGGTAGCTAGTGCCGAAAGAAATTTTCTGAGAAATTGTGGGAATTGTGAGAAATAAAAAAGTGGGAATCATGCAGACTTGTCATGGATTTATTTAAAAGTATAACTTCATCTGCATGCTGCAAAAAATTATGGTTACATCTCAATTTTGACATCAAGTTTAATGCCAGTATTCATATAGATGCTGAATAACAGTGGTAATAGTGTAATTCATTCATTTAACTGATGACTTACAGTTCAAATATCATTGTGTATTGCTTGAAATGATGTCCTGTTTACTCCTTATAATTGTAGTGTTTTTATTAACTTTTCTTTTGGCACCTTGTCATTTGCTTCCTCAGATCCACAAAACTTACATACAGATCCTTGTTTTATTCTCACGATTTCTCAACTTTGTCCGAAAGGGAAATCTGATCCTAACAACCTCTGTTTGGCTTGAATCCAGCTTGTTCTCCAAGTTTCCCTTTCCACAGTTTTTTTTTTTTTTTTTTAATAGATGAATACTGAAAATGCTCTGCTCCAGTTGTCTGGAATTTGATCTTCTGAATTATACAGTGCAACCTCCTGTAAACCTTTATGCTTCAATATTTGAGCATTTCTGATCAAATATTATCTACTCCAGCTGCCTTTCCATATTTTAGATTTGTGGTAGCTTTCCTACCTCAAGTATTGATATGTGCTCCTGATTGCATTCATTTTGAATATTTCTATCACTGTTTTTTTACTTTTAGTAATTTTTCAAAGTAAATGTTCCAGACATTTAGAATATCTATCTTCAGTTTTCATGTCACTTTTAGTATCTCCAATTACATTTATAGTATCCTTTCCTCCATTTCGACTTTTTCAATAGCTATTGGAACATTTTACTATTTACCTGATATTTATGTTCTGTATTCTTACCAAAGTCTTCCCATGACTTTTGTTTAACTACTTTGTGCACATTGCTTGGCTTTCTGACATTTTTTCTGTATTCTCTCAGTGCACATGCCGATTTATTTGCTGTGAACTTTCTATGCTTTCTTTTTTCAGGGCTACTTCTTTAACTTCCTGAGTCACTATGGAGTTCTGATTTTTCTATCCTTGCAGACAAGCTTACCACATGCCTCTCTGGCTGAATCAGTGTTTTTGTCTCCATCTACCACTTAGTCTTAGTTTGGTTCTTTTTGAACTCTGATTTGTTGTTAAATAATATTTGTATACTTTAGTCTGTAGGTCACCTCTGAAAGCCTTGACTTTGATTCTTTTTGAAAGTTTCTTGCACATTTTTCTTTTTAATATGAAATTCATTTTCAATTCTACTCAAAACTAAATGATAATAACAATAGCAGGGAAATATTATTAGTCATTACTTTATACTAGAGAAAATTATACTGACTAGCTTTTCCAACAACTATATTCTCATGCCATGTAAGGACATTAGTTCTGTTTCAGTTCTGATTTGAATCATTTTCTACAATTATTTAATTCAATGCTGTGTGCTTGTCACAGTTATAATTGTGCTATGAAGATGCTGGGTAGAAAATAAGCAAACTATTAGTAAATTTACTAAATTTTTTTCTTTCTTGGTGTTGTGTATACCATGAATAGAGAGTGTTAATTGTGAAATGATTAGGCAAATTGGTTGGGCACATAAAAAGGTGATCTTAATAGGAGATTTTAATTATAGAAATGTGGATTGGAAGGAGAAGATATGGTATTTTCGAACAAGAGAGAGTGAATTTGTTGAATTTCTGAGGGATAATTATCTTAAGAAGTATGTGATTGTTTTATTGTTGGATTTGGTGATAACCTCAGAGACTGAGGTTGTTAATTCAACACTGCCACCAGTGTTGAATTAACAACCTTTAGTGAGACGGATCTTAAAATACTGGTTTAGGAAGTAGCGAAACAGGAAATGATTACTGTCAAAAAAAAAAAAAGGGAGGGGGGGAGGGAACTTGTTCTGCTCAGGACACCCTGTTCTTCCCAACACTATATAAATCTTAAATCCACTCTACTTTACTATATTGCTATCAGATTTAAAAAAAAAAACTATGGGGGACAACAAACTTAACAGATGATCCTGCTCTCACAGACTAACTTCTGTTGCTTTCTCATAAGCATTCTGTTTCTGCCGTATGCCTCTTCTCCATGTATTTTCTTGTATGTTGTTCTGCTGAACTGACTGCTACCATGCTTCCTCTTTTTCATCTTGCTCATAATTATGTAAACAATATCATCTTCTGTTGTCATCTTTTCTCAGTTCCAGATATTATTATTATTACCCCAAGACCTCATGGAGTCAAAGACTCATCTGGGAGGTCCTTTTATCACACACACACACACACACACACACACACACACACACACACACACACACACACACACACACACACACACACACACACACAGCTCATCATACCGTGTCTTAAACACACTCAAACTCCTTGCAGACACCACACTCTCAGGCAAGGCATTCCAATCATTCACAACTCTATTTTATATCTCCCACTGTTTTATGTAGAACTTCTCCAGCATTAATCCTATAACAACTCTTTACCAACTTGTAGGTCTCTATCATAGTTCTCCCCTCTTCCTCCTGTCCACCAGATTCTGCAAATTACATCTTCTCAATCTCTCCTCATACTCAACATTTCAGAGGTCAGAAACTACCTTAGTCAGTCACCTTTGGACCCTTTCCAGCATCTCTTCATCCTTCTGAAAACCAGGTGACCAAATCTGGGTACAGTAGTCCATGTGTGGCCTAATCAAAGCCTACAACAGAACAAGAATCTCCCTACTTCTACATGTCAGTGTCCTCCTCATCATTCCCAGAAGCCTTTGTGTTGTCTTCACAATTTTGGCTGTGTCCCCTAAATTTCAGATCCTTATCCACTATCACACCAAGATCTCTTATTTCCTCCACCTCCAATAATATATCCTCACCGAGTATAAATTCTGCATCCCATCTTTGTTTTCCAAATTTTAAAACCTTACATTTTGCAACATTGAACTCACTTCCCCATTTCCGTGCCCAATCACTCAATTTATTCAAGTCTTCTTGCAAGGCCACAACATCTTCACTACTCTTTATGGTTCATGCCAACTTTGCATTATCTGCAAACAACTGAATATCTCCATCCAAATCTTCACCAATATCATTAATTTACAAGTTAAACAGAGCCCTGAGGCACTCCACTAGTGACTTTCCTTTTCCTGGATATCACTCCCCATACACAACTTGTTAATAGCTATCAGGTAGCTAGGTATTTGCTGTAATCTACCAAACTAGGTAATCTCCAATCCAATGCACTAGTCTAATATCCAACTCCATCTGCTCTAGTTTGACTGTCAACTTATCATGAGGTACTCTATCAAAAGCCTTTGCGAAATCCAAGTATATTACTGTGTATCCTGGTATATACCAAGCATATACTGTGTATATATTATGAAAGAATATTTGTTAGCAGCAATGGTAAGTTGTATATCACGAGTGAACAAAAGGACACAATTTGGAGTAAAGTGGATGACAAACAATATTAAACAGGAATTGCATGTGAAAAAGAGGCTATGGAAGAGATATAAGGAGAAGAGAAGATGCATGAAGAGTATAAGACACAGATCAGAAGAGTGACTAGTATGGTAAGGAAGACAAAACTGGAATATGAGAAGAGATTGGCCCTAAGATCCAAAGAAAATCCTAGGATATTTTTTAGATATGTGGACAGTAGGAGGAGAAATGACTGTGGAAGAAGGATATTGCGGGATAAAAATGGGAATAGAGTGACTGATGCAGAGGACATAGTAGAATTGTTCAATGACCACTTTATTGGAGTATTTCATCCTGGAGGAGTCAGTTTTAATGCTAGAGGGATAGGGCAGGTTCGAGGTTTAGAGGTACAGGAGGAGAGTGTGTTTCAAATACTGAGTACTCTGGATGTCAGTAAAGCTGTGAGACTGGATGGTATTTCGGCACGAGTTTTGAGAGAATGTGCTAGGGAACTGACAGTGCCTTTGACCTGGCTTTTCAACGAAAGTCTGGCTACGGGAAAAGTGCCCAGGTAATGGAAGGAAGGTACGATTGTGCCATTGCATAAGGGCGGTAGCAGATTGTAAATGTCTAATTATAGGCCAGTTTGTGTGTCATCAGTAGTTAGTAAGATCTTGGAGAAATTAGTGAACGACCGTATACAGCATTGGGCAGATGAGGATAATGTTATCTATGAGAGTCAACATGGATTTGTGAAGGGGCACTCTTGTTTTAGCAATATGCTAACCTTTTATAATAAAGATACAAGAGCATTAGATGAGTGAAAGGCATATACTACTATTTTCTTAGACAGCAAAAACATTTGACAGGGTGCCACATAATAAGCTGATAATTATGTTGCTACACATGGGTCTGGATGTCAGATTGGTCAACTGGATATAGGTTTAGCTGTCCAATAGGTATCAAAGAGTTGTGTATGGTGGGGCAGTTTCAAGGAAACAGGGTTACAAGTGAGGTCCCACAGGGCTCAGTACTGGGAACCTATATTGTTTAAACTTTATATCAATGACATTGTCAGTGGATTGCAAGGGGATATTCAGTTGTTTGCAGATGATGCGAAGCTGGGAAGAATTATTAGTAATAGTGCAGATGTGGCAGCCCTGCAAGAGGATTTGAATAAGCTATATAGATGGGCAAATGAATGGGGGGGAGGTGTCGGTTTAATGCAGCAAAATGTAAGGTCTTGAGGATTGTGAAACATCGATGGGACACTGCATACTCTATGGGAGGAGTTATACTGGAGGAAGTAGGGGAGACAAGAGATCTGGGGTTGATGATTGATAGAAACCTGAAATTTAGGGGACATATTGCAAAGGTGGTGAAGGTAACACAGAGGATTGCTGCAATAATGAGAAAGACGCTGACCTACAGAGATAAAACAGTTATCATTCCATCGTATAAGACCCTGATCAGACCACACTTGGACTATTGTTCTCAGGTTTGGTCCCCAGGATTTGAAGGGGATAAATTAACTGTGGAAAGGGTACAAAGGCAGATAACAAAGATGGTTTCAGGACTGTACAATAATGGTTATGAGGATCGGCTGAGGGAATGTGGACTGCAGAGTTTAGTGGACAGAAGGAGAGGTGATATGATTGAGACTTTTAAACTGTTGAGAGGTGGTTACAGGGTTGACACTGGGGGAGTTCTTTCGCTTGGTTGAACAGCGGGAAGTAGTGATGACAAGGGGCCATTCCTGGAAGTTATGAAAGGAAACTGTGAGCAAGAGGGTGAGGAGTGGTTTCTTTGCATGGAGGGTGATTGAACCATGGAATGCATTGCCTGATGGAGTGGTGGGAGTGAGAATGGTCAATGAGTTTAAGGAGTGGTATGATAGACTTTGTGTTTCTTAGGAAGGACCTCCCATGATGAGTCTTTTGACTCCATGGAAGCCTGAATAATAATAATAATAATAATCCTTCTCCTCTGTCGAAGGAAGCAGTCACTTTATTGTAATGAGTAAGTAGATTACTAAAACATGACCTCCCTTTAGCAAATCCATGCTGTCCATCAAAGATAATACCATTGTTGTCAACCCAACTCTGGATTATATATCTGGATTATTATATGTTCACACAAGGTTCTCCAACAACTTAACCACAACACCTGACACACAGATAGGCTTATAGTTTGATGCTTGAGTTCGATCACCTCCTTTACGAATTGGCACAATCTTGCCCTCCTTCCACTTCTTAGGAACTTGACCGAGTGCAAGACTTGTATTGAATATGTGGTGATATATTATCAAGTCCCACAGCCTTATTAACATCTAGTTTACTCAACTTCCCATGCACCTCTTGCTCACTTACAGTCAGTCTCTCCTCCGCATCATCAACTGCTCTCAATCTCTCCATGAAGTCACATTCACAAGATTGAAAGACCTTTATGAACTGCTCATTAAGTATCTCCACTACATCTTTCACAACAGCTGTCTTTATACCATTTTCTCCAATCAATGTGATCCTTCCATAATCATTTTTTCTTTTGCTAGCTACATATCGAAAGTACTCCTTAGGATTCTTTTTGGCATCATTTGCTAACTGCTGTTCATACCTCTCTTTAGCTACTCTCACCAACCAAGTCACCCTCCTCTCCTTGCCTGGTCTTTGTAGACCTCATGAAATTGGTTATTTCCACTTCTCTTATGCTGCCTCCACAATGCCCTTTTTTTTTGTATCACATGCTTAATCTCTTTATTCATCCATCTCACACCTACCTTATTTAACCTTTTCAACCTTGGAATACATTTAGACATTGCATCTACAGATAGTTTTTGAAAATCCCCCAAGCTGCATTGATCTCTTTTCCAGCTATACAAAGTAACTTGTCATCTTCCTCTTTAATTTGCTTACCTCTGTGCTGTGGAACAGCCCATAACTACAGCTCAAGTTGTTCAACAAATACAGCAACATTTCATGTTTCTCTTCTGTCTTCTTGGCCACTTCAACACTCACAGCACTATTGATGTCCTATAGGTTTTGCAACCTCTCATTTGTGGAGTTGATAAAAAAAAAAAAAAATTCATTTTGATTACTGGAAAAAACTGCCAATAGCCAAATTCTTCACTAAGCTTACCAATGAATTAGCAAATATCATTGACTCTGCAGCAAATCTCTTAGCCAGTTTTGACCACATTTGGACACAAGCTATGGATAGAATTAAAGAAACTTGTGTAGTTGCTTTTGATGCTTCCAGACCATTTGATTTGGTTTGGCATAAAGGCTTACTTATAAGCTGACATCTTATGGTCTGCCCTTCCATTCTTTAATGTTGGGTTTCTAGTTTTCTGTCTAGTTGTTCACTGTGTCATTTTCCTCTTTTCATATTTTCCCAAATTGTTAAAGTACTCCAAGCCAGTGTACTTTTCATGCTCTTCTTCCTCTATATGAATCGCCTGACTAATTCTAAATCCACCGTTTTGCTGGTTATAGCATACTCCATTTCTCATCTTCATTTGATAGACCTAGTTGGGCTGAAATGTTCCAAGCTTCAAACTTTCCTAACAAATGTCTCAAACAGTGATCTGCTTGACATTCTCCACTGAGGGTGAGAATAACCTTGTCAACTTTAGTGCTATCAAAATAGTCTTGTTTTATCTGTAAAGATTGCATTTCACTTTTTTTTCTTTTTTTTTTTTTTTAATATCACTCTCATATGAGAGGCCTCAAGACCTCTAGCAAATAAATGCCATGGGTGGGTTGGGGTCAAGAGTACAGTAATCTGGTAATATTCATTTTAAAGAGCTGGGAGGTTGTAGTCCTTGGGGAATATTTCACATGGAAGGCTGTTCCATAGAACTGAGGCAGATTGGATAAAGATGAGAGTAGCAGGTTTGGTAGGATGTTTAGCAACTGCTGCTCATGTTTCTGCAAGTTGAGCAGAAATGGGAAACATAATGGATGCTAGTTCTGCTGAACAGCATCCATGGAAATATCTGTAAAAGAGATAATGCATAAACTGACTGTCAATGAAGCAGTGGCTGAAGAGCGTCTGCATGAGAAAGGGTGTCATCACTCAACTGAACTGCACTCTTCTGAACTGCATCAAGAATTTTTAGAGAAGTCTTAAGTGCACCATCCCAATTGTTAGGGCAGTAATTCAAGGTTGGGGATTGAAGATTTGTACAGAGTAAATAAATGGACAGAAGAGTAATAATATAATAACATTCCACACATCTTAGGGAATACAAAACAGAATGATAAAATGGGGGGGGGGCTATATTCTTGAATTAAATCTTTATTTTGCCAGAAATTTATGATACAGCAGTATTATAATTTATCTTTATTAACTAAATAAAATAATCCTTTACCTTTTATTACCCAAAAGAACTCCTTTAGTCCTACCCACGTTTGGACATTAAGCAGCTATTCTCCCTATCAAGTTGTCATTGGTAGTTGAGTTCTGGGACTAATGATTTAGAGAGAGAATGAACATATGCTTCTGTCATATGCTCCTTAAATCCAAACCAGATTGTTTGAAATAGTGTTGACTTCTGCTGTCATTTTTCTGAGTTGCTGGGTTATTTTCAATGTGAAAAATCCTACTTAGCTGTGCCAAAGGTAGTAATAATGTTAGATAAAGAACTTCTAACATTATTAAAGAGCATGTTTTTTTGCATTTTTGAAATTCATTTTTGAGCAGTTTTTTTTTTTTTTTAATTAAGAATTGCCAAAAGATGTAAGATTGTGTGTGTGTGGCCTGCTGGGCATGTCTATCACTTACATGTATCCCGAGGGTTGACTTTTTTGTTTTACAGATAGAACCCAATTTCCAGGAGGGAAAAAACTTGTCATCTTTCATATGACACTAAGTAACATGCCTTTATTTGAAAAGTTATCAAAGTTCTTTGTATCCTAGACTAGATTTGAACCTAGCTAGGTTTTTCCACTCAAAGGGCAGGCATCATTTTTACTGACTGAACTATGAAGGTTTAGTTATTTGTTCCCATATTGCAATAATATTTTGTTATTGAGTCAATTGTAAATTGTTGTGATAAATATAGTCTTGTTTCATTGGACTAAATTTTCAAAAAATTAGTGATGTATTATTACTCTACCAGAAGAATTAAGAATTACCAAAAAGATGTAAGATGTATATATAATATTATTGCATGTGGATATTTATTTTTATCTCAGGGTCCAATTTTGGCTGGAACATTTGGTGCTGTTATTAGAGATCGATCACTTTGGGTATCAGGAATGCGAACTGAACTGGTGGGATTGACATTATGCATTGTATTTGGTAAGTTAATGTATAGATTTAATTAAATCACAAAGTATTCTTCCAACTTTAATTATAATTCAGTGCTTTTGCAACTCATAGCATAAACCAATGTATTGGTACTTGTAATTAACATTGTATATTAAACTGAAATACTGTTATTACTGCTATTTATTCATAGCATTTTATGCACTAATTGTTGCACAAAATGCATAAGCACCTGTTAGATTTGTTTCTCCCTGCATTTGTATGCAAGGAATCCAGAACCTGATTTTTTCAGATTTTATTGAACTTTAGCATTTGGAGTAAATTCATGCAAAAATCCAAGTCATTCCAATTTTTGTTTTAATTTAACTGTTAACATGGTTGAAATTAGAAGATGTCAGTTATATTGCAGTAACCATCCTCTGTCTGAATAGAATTCAATAAAAGGTGAATTTTAGGATATATCTTGTCAGGTGTGCAGTGCAGATGATATAGCCTTGGTCATGCTCAACACACTTTAACCAAGGAGCCAGCACTTCCTCCATATGAGAATACAGCAGTAAAGTAATTTCACGGGCTAACTGCTAAATATTATGCAGGACTGAACTTGATGATGGTGCATTAGGAAGTTTCCAACCAGCTGGTATATAATTCTATTGCTGCTGCTTACTCTGCCAGATCAGATGTGAAAAGAGTCAGCATACTGCAGTATGTGGGTCACACTTGGACTGGAGTTTGGTTCTGGTTACTCCTTATGTGGAGGTAAATCCTTCATCTCTACTGAATTCCCTGGCTCTGCAACTTTGATAACTGATATGAAAAACACCATAATAAATTAATAGTGACACTGCAGTTAATAAAAATTGCCCACCACCAACAACCAAACAAAAATAGTTACATCCAAAAATACAGATATTCAAAATAACAAAACACCAAAAAAAAGCTCTCAAAATAAAATCAGCAACAAAATTCCATGTGTGCAGGGAAAGAAAAAATTTTTTTACATCCCACTTCACTGATGTCTGGGATTTCTGTATAAATGATGCTGATGTGCACTATCAGTTGTAGGCATCCAAACTGATTGTTATTCTTCACTGAACCCTCAACTTGCATGATACATAGCTACAGTTCACCTTAATTACTTGCGCTACATTATGCATGATACCTTCCATACAAAAGGTGTAGCATGTGCATTTATCAGGTCTAATATTCCATATTAAAGATTACTTAAGCCTTACTTCACTTCCCTGTTTATGATTTGCTCTAGCTAAAGATTTCATTGCTTTGCTTTGTTGCCTTTATTGTTCTCCTAATTCCAGTGCCCATGTTGACCTCTTTGGTTATTTCTCTCTGAAAGTTGATTTCCTACAGACTAATTAACAAGCAAAGCAATGAAAGGCGCTTACCATTATTATTAGCTTTACTTTTTCCAAATTTTTCCAAAACATTTCTATATGTCTGGTATTCGTTTCCTACTCTGCTTGTTAGATCTTCAACAAGAATCAACTTTTTCTTTGTCAGCTGCCTTCTCTAATTATTTGAAAATTTCCCCATTCTTTCTTAGTCAAATATTGTGCAACATAGCACAAATAAGTCTCATTTCACTTTCCTATTTTGATATGCCTACATTGCTCTCTGATTATTATTTCCTGAATATAACATCTTGTATTTGTTATTGAGAAGAATCTGACATCTATTTTGCAGGGCATGAAAAATGTTCATGTCTGCTCATCCATGACAAATGGGAATTTTCAGTTGAATAGGCAGTTTTATATGCATAATGCTGATTCTGCTTTTGTTGCAAATAGTTTTTTTTTTTGTATGTTTACTTTACTTATCACATATATTGGGGAATGGTGGTCATTACAAATACCTGTTTTGTCAATTATCACTAATTTTGCTGTGATGAAAATATGATCAACAAGAGAATTAGGCCCATGTGGGGGACACCTGTAACCCCTATTGGGTGCTTCTCCTGGTGGCGGATCGGGGAATGCTCATTATAGTTTACTATGAAGGGTAGGAGGGAAATAAAATACCTCCTGTGGACCAAGAGGATAGCACTTTTTCATAGGCTGGTCTGGGGGACCCCTCGAAGGTGTCAGCCCCACCACCAGACTCGAGTGCTGAAGGCTAATTTCCTACACACCTTAAAATTTCACACATTAAAAGAAATAATAAAGAGATAGCTGAACTTCCTAAATGGTTAACGACAAAACAAGGAAAAGGGTACATGAGATATGGAACATTAAAAGTTTACATGGAAAAGAAAATGAATTAATAGATGAATTTAAAAAATCGAGATTGGATCTCCTAGAGTTACAGAAACAAAAAAGAAAGGTCAAGGTTGCCAGAAAATGAAAGATGGATATATATACTTTTCTATTCAGGGGTAAACCCAAGAAATTGGGGAAAACAAGGAATAGCATGTATAATTAAACCAGATCTCAAAGAATATATTACTAAATGGCAACTAATAAATGAAAGGTTGTTGACAATCACTATAGATTTTAAATCTATAGTGATTGTCAACCAAGTATTCAGTGTAATTGTTGCATATGGCCCAAATGATAATGCTAATAAAGAAGTTAAAGATGAATTCTTCAAACTCTTACAAAAAAAAAACAATTGAAGAAGTTCAAGGGCATATTATACTGCTAGGAGACCTTAATGGCCAGGTAGGGAATCAAGTAGATGAGGAAACGAAACAAGTGTTGGGATCACAAGGAGAAATAATTTGGAATAATAATGGAGAAAGAATAATAAATCTTTGCCTTATAAATAATTTAGTAATAGCAAATACTATGTTCAAGCATAAAGAAATCCATAAGTTTACCAGAGAAGAGCCCAGTAGAAAAATCTATAATTGACTACACCATCATAAGCCAATCCTACTAGAAGTATACAAAAAACGCAAGTCTATAAAGGTCCTGAAATAGGCAGTGACCACTACTTATTAGTATTGGAAATGATCCATAAAATAAAAATTGAAAAATGTAGAAAAAGTAGCAAGGGAATAAATGTTAAGATAAAGAACTATAAACTAAAGAAAGAAGAAACAGCCATTGAATATAAAAATAAAATAGAAGAGAAGATGAAAGAAGTAGAAAAAGAGATATACGAAGACCAAGACGTAGAAAGCCTATGGTACAGGTTCAGAATACTTCTTCTAGAAACAAGCAAAGAAATTTGTGGTATATCAATAAATAATAAACAGAAGAAACATAAAACACCCTGGTGGACTGAAGAAATTAAAAAGAAAAAGCAATTGTGGAAGAGATATATAACATCAAAGTTGCAGGCTGATAGAGAACTATTATTGTTATTCTTGACACCTCCAAGGAGTCTGAAGACTCATCGCAGGAGGACACCTACAACTGTCTCAACCACTACACTGAACCTCTACTACGAATCATCTCCATTAACGCCATCTAATTAACACCCACCTCCACCACCACCACAACTGGTATTCTATGTCTGTAAATTGCTTGAGTTCTGAAGGGCCAGTTTGTCTGCATGCGGGATGAAAAACACGAGTTTCCGGGAGAAAAAACCCTGCTACCTCCATATGGAATAGGCTAACTCACCTTCGATTGAAAATCGTCCAGATAAAGATTCCTCCTGTCACGACGAGAATCGAACTTAGGCCTATTCCAATCGAAGGGTGCAAACTATACAACAACCAAAGAAATAAAATTAAAACCTTAGTGAAAGAAGAGAAAAGAAAATGCTGGGAAGACTTCGGACATACTTTAGAACAAAATTTTAAAGGAAACCAAAAACTCTTCTATAATGTTTTAAGAAGAATGAGGTCAGAGAAAGAATGTCCCATAAAGTTTATTTATCAAAAATAAGGATGGAAAGTTACTCACAAATCTCAAAGACATCATAGAAAGATGGAAACAGTACTATCAGGAATTATTGGAAAATGCAGGACATGAAAAAAATAGAACCTTAAGAGCAAGACATGCAAGCAGAATAGAAGATCAAAGAGAGGAAATTCAGGAAAATGAACTGTTAGCAGCAATAAGTAAAATAAAACTGGACAAATCAGCAAGCCATGACCAAATAACACCAGAAATGGTAAAGAATTTAGGAAAGAAAGCCATAAAATTTCTTTTACATCTATTCAATATCATATGGAAAAATATTCCCAAAGACTGGGAAGTAGCAATAATAGTCCCTATATTTAAGAAAGGGGATAACCGTAAATGTGAAAACCATAGAAGAATTTCGTTTTAAACATTCCAGGAAAATTCTATGCCCATATTTTAGAAGAGAGAGACTTAGAAATCCAACAGACGATACACTGGACGAAATTGAATACGGCTTTTGATATAGATTTTGAAAAGGCCTTTGATCGATGTAGAAAGTTTTTAACTTGGGTATATTATGTATTCAAGATACCAAGTAATTTTATATATAAACTTGGTTTTTTAATCCTATTTCCCAAGTGAGCAAACAGACAAATAAGTCAAGGTTGCACCTGCATGTAGTGCAAGTCTGAGGCAACTCATGGTAGTGCCACTCTAGGCAACTCGTGGTAAAGTTAAAAAAACTTTCTACATCTATCTATCTCTTATCCTGAGATTTTATTTAATAAGGTCAAAGCACCTAGTGGCAACTTGTTTTGGTAAAATTCATATAAGTTCTGCATTACTTAAAACTTAGCATTGTCTGGTCTGGCTCCCACTGACGAGACCTCAATAAAGGTCGAAACGGGTATGGGTAGTGACCATTGCCTTTAATGCATAGCATCGTACATCTCCGCATGGGGATGTGCTTTACATTAAAGGAAAAATACTAAGGAAAGTGATCAGAGCTTAATCCACTTTTATTTGCAGATGCAAATTTGACTTACTCGTCTGTTTGCTCACTTGGGAAATAGGATTAAAACACCAAGTTAATATATAAAATTACTTGGTATCTTGAATACATAATATACCCAAGTTAAAAAACTTTCTACATCTATCTCTCATCCTGAGATTTTATTTAATAAGGTCAAAGCACCTTGTGGCAACTTGTTTTGGTAAAATGCATTTAAGCTCTGCATTACTTCAACCTTAGCATTGTCTGGTCTGACTCTCACTGACGAGACCTCAATTAAGGTCGAAACCAATTGGAAGCTTGGGTGATGAATGGCAATACTGTAGCCTGTGAAGTTTTAACTGAGGCTTGGCTGTTGCTGTCACCCAGGGCTGTCTCCCACGTTAAGTCGATAGACCTGTGCTCCCTATGGAAGGACCTCCCGTGATGAGTCTTTTGACTCCTTGGTGGCCTAAATAATAATAATAAGAAGAAGAAGAATCAAACTATAAGAGACAATCTTCAAGTTGCACTGCTGAACCAATTCATAACACAAGTCCAAATGAGGTGGTTTTGACATCTTATTCAAATGGAAGAAGGTAGAGTAGCAAAAACTGTGTATGAAAATAGAAAAAGAAAATAGGTAGGCAAAGGAAAGGGTGGCAAAAGGAAATTAAAGAAAAATTGGAAAAGAAGGGAATTAACTGGAAAGAAGCAAGACAACAAGCCTTGGAGAGGACAGCATGGAAATCTGGCAAAATCTCAATGCTTAAAAGCACAAGAGATTATAGACGATGAAGAAGAGAATTAGGATATGCATGCATCATTTTATCTCATTGAGCACTCACTAGTACTGCAAGGTAACCAGTTAATTACAACATAGCAGCCTTAAATGGATATGTTGTGAACAGCAGTAATTAGATTAATTCTTACCCAGTAATGGAATATGCAGAATTTGACCATTAATAGTGGATATTAAAACTTGGAAAGTTGAGAAAGAAGCATTTATTTTCTCAAAATAGTTCATTACACTGATTCTAACTTAAATGGTTTTCAGTTGTCTTCAGAGTTGTCACTCTGTTGTATGACATTGCTAGCCCTGTTCATCCAACATTGTTTTGGAGCCAATCAGAATTAAGAAACTCAGTAATATAGTTATATGTGTAAACCTAAGAGTTTTGTTTTGAGTTGTTTTTCTTTTTTTCCGACATTTGCATATAATGGTAGAGAAAAAAATTGTTTGTCCCCACCCTCCATAAAAGCAATTCAGAACATAAGTCTTGGGAGCAAAAGCATAGTGAAAATGGTATGATTAATAAAAAAAAATAATAACAAATTGTCTTGTATCACTTATAAAATGCATGAATTATTTCTTCACAGGCTGATAAATGTACTAATACATAAATAGTTAACATATTTTCTTCAATACTAGTAATTATACAAGATTAAAAATAGCCATAGCTTTAACAAAAGCTTATAAATTGACCAGATCCAAGAATAAACATGTGACTGTGATATATGAGGCAGTCGTGGTAGAGTACATTAATGCTAACCTCTGGCAAGTGAGATATTTGCATGACTGGTGAGCCAGCATAAAATTTTTAAGTGCTGTCTATTGGTCTTTGTTCTCTAATTCTTCTGACAGTTCCACTTCTTTTACATTGATACTTCTTACATTGATAGCCTATCTTGAATTCTGCTGATGTTGAATTTGTTCCATTGCTTCACTGATTTTTCACTGTTTATTCTGGTTCTCCTGAAGAAAACAGCAGGATCCCCAGCCTGCATGATGTTTCATCATTTGTACTAATATGTTTTTGTTTTAAGCCAATACAGAATATACTTTGGTCAGATAAATCTCAAATTGCATTGCCAGCCTGTCCTCATTTGTTTAGTATTTGGATGGATACCATCTAATGAAATGCACCTCAAGAAAGTGAGGATTGGACATTAGTTCATCAGTTCTCCATATTCCTTAAAAAGTCCATATAAACATCTTCCAGTTATTCTGCTTTGAGTTTAATTCCATATTTATTGGCAGCATGATTTGAAATCATGGCTGATTGAATTTAATGAAATTTTCTATTTAAGATTATGATTAGATTTTAACTTGCATTGATCCCATTTTAATGGCAAAATTGTCTTTGGTACCTATGCCATAAATATCTCTAGGTTCATTTGTGATAAGCTAATGAATGATGTGTAACTATACAAGAATGAATGCAGTTTTAAGCTGCACTTTGTTATGCTTGTTTACATTCTTGTATTCTATCTATTAACAATATATATTTTATTGTATGTAGTCTTTAATTGCATTTGCAACAAAATATCACATGCATGCAGTTTATTATTAGCTTGTAGTAAATTATGCTGAAAGTCATCATTGGCATTCAGAATAATTCAAACTGATGCGAAGTACATATATTGTCAATGCTAAAAAAATTCTTTAGAATGCAAGAGCCATTACAGATTCAGTAAAATCAAAGAATTTTACTTGTACTGGCTTTCAGATTATATGACAAATAAATATTAACTTGAATTTTTAAAAGAAACAGTACAATCACTTTATTTAACAAAAATATCCATAATCAAATCATTTTAAATAATTTATATTATATTTAAATTGAGCACCATGATTATGACGTGCTGAAAATTGACATAATATGAAGTGGCGCACCAAACAATACTGAAATATGGCATAATAACCTGTGTGCCCTCTAACTAGTGAGTGTTAGATAAATATGATCCTGTTTATAGTGACCAAACATGGTACTTCTCCTTCAGGTATAACATTTTAATGCATCCAGTGTTAATGATCTCAATCAGGAATATCACACGTTTCCACTCATTCCACAAAGGATTAGCTGGATATTTAGATTAAAACTAGATAGTGTACTCTTACTATGCTGTTATTTGCAAAAGAAAACTTCTTCAGCTCAGTTTCTTGACAGAGAATTGACATGTGCATGACTTTTTCAAAAGTGTGTGGCATTGCATTTTTGCAGATCATATTCAGTTATGTAGAATGTCAAGTATAATACTCTGCTTATTGCATCATCAAAAAAAAAAAAAACAATAACTTAATACCATCATACAATGAAAACTATCTTCATATTTAATACATCTGTAAACAATATGACTTGCAGTTGGATAGTTCTTTGGAAGCAAATATTGCCACTACCTCTAAACTGGTGAAAATCATAAAAAATGAGATTTGCACAACAAAAGATTGCATGTTTTAGTTTTTTTCTTTTTCACTGCTTTTTATTCATTCTAAAACCATTAACTTTCAGTAACTGATTTATCACCCAGTATGAAACTGTCATCGTCCTTCTTATTTGGAGACTTAAAGTGGTTTGCAGAAGTACCATATTTGGTCTCCATAAATGGGATCTTATTATCTAACCCTTAACTCACCTGTGGCTATTACTAATATATTATAGATTTGAAGCTGTTGTTAGGTAACAAAAAAACCTGAGATTGTCAGGTTTTTTTGATTTTTTTTTGTCTTTCTGTTCTCTTTTCTTACTTTCTTACTTGCTGAGTTTTTTTTTTTTTTTTTTTTTTGTTATTTAAAATTTTTTAAAATACTTTATTAAGTATCTTCTCGTTTCATGTTTAAATTTAATTTAGCTTTAGACTTCTATATTGTGATAATTTTTTTTTCTTCTTTTCTTATCTCCTGTTCATTCTTCATTTATTCTGTACATTAAAGAGAGCTGTTGCATAGACAATCCTGTTAAATGTCCTCCTGCCATTTCAAACATGTAACATTGAATGCCCCTTTGATTTTTTTGCTAGAAAGTGGTCAGAAGAATCTTGGCTAAAAGTCCTGTTCTTGATAACATTTTTCTAATTGTTCATAGTTTTGTGCTGTAGAGTTGACTGATATTCTATGTTATTATTTTTTTTTTTATTATTATTCTTTCCTGTTCAACTGATATTTATTCTGCAGCTGGAAATTAGTCCAGATTCAACCCATTTCTACGCAGGATGACAAATCTTTATTATCAAATTAACATCTAGTTTCCTTCACTTCTAAAATGATCCTTCAAATCCGTCTAAAGTGATGACAAAGACATTTAACTTCTACACTACCTAAAAATTTTATTTTTCTCAACATAATAAACAATTTTGTATGGATTTTGCTACTGTCCTTCAACAAGGGATCTTCTTGCTTATTTTCATATGGACATCTTCATGGAATTGAAAGAAAAATTGCAGGAGGAAACACACACACACACACACACACACACACACACACACACACACACACACACACACACACACACACACACACAATGACAACCTATTCCATTCATCTACCACTCTGCACAAAAATCTAGTCCTGAATCCCTGTTCACCACACTGTTATTCAGTTTCCATCCCCATCATGTACTGACTAGAGAAGTGCAAACGTTTTTGTGCAGTAATCCTATAAAACCTGTTTAGTATCTTTCACATTTATATTATATCCCTTCTCTTCCATCTATCAGCCAACTTCTGTAACCCACAAATCCCCAATCTGTCTTCACAGAAAGCATTCTGCTGATCACTCACCATCTTGATCACTTACCTCTGGATCATCTATCTAACTTCATCCCCCCCAAAAAATCCCAGGTTGACTAGATCTGTACATCATAATCTTTTGGCTGTATCAAAGCCTTATGTAGAGGAATAATTGCTTATCTCTGCTTCTCAGTGCATTCTTCAATAATCAAGTAATTCTACAAGCTACTTTGATCACTTTTATAATATGTCCCCCCTCTGAATGCTAACTTCTTCTCCACAAATACCCTAAATACCCGTGTCATAAATTTTTGCTTTAGTCCAGTTCCATCAATGAATACACAGCTGTAATCTTTTCATTCTCAGAGTACATAACCATACATTTTTCCACATCAGACAGACATCCATTATTCTTTGTCAATACTCAGTATGCCTAAATCATTCTTCAGGATTTCTAATCACTTTGAACTACTTCTCTATCCAGTTATACATCACCATTAAAAACTGAATATTTCCCTTCAGATTTTTTCCTGTATCATTAGTGAAAATTAAATAGCAGCATCCTCTAAGTACAGAAGAGTGTTGTGATGCATTGTCGATATCTTGCCTTCTTCCTGGATTATACTCTGCCATATATTAATTTCATGCATGTCCATCAGCAGCTCAAGTTTTCATATTCCAGGCATCACATCCATCCTCATTTGCTTCAATTGGTGTAAGAAAGTTCGATGTTTTATCCTGTCCCCATACTTTTATCAAACTCCAGCAGTAATGTCACCTATCTTTGGACAGATGTTATAGAAGAATGTAAGGAATCTCAAGTAATTGCTCTTGACATATCCAAAGGTATTTGATAAGGTTTGACAAAAACAGCCATTAAGTAAGCTCCTGTTATGCAGTACATCTAACTTTCTGTCTGAATGTTCATTATCTTTGATTCAAAATTTTGCAGCTAATGCTGACTTTCCACATGGCTGTTTTTTCACATGCTGTATTTCTTCTTTATTATTACTTTTATACCGGCTCCATAAGAGAGTTGAGGATGTCTTAAGAGAGGTCTTCTTTGAAATCATATGTGCCTAAGCTATCATCTCTTTGGAAACTTCCACTGAAGATACACTAATAACATCCACTGTTAACTCATTCAACACGCACACACACTCACTACATTTCATGAAAAAAAAGCTGAATCTCATGTTTTCTAATGACACTCTTCCTACTAGCCATGAACTGTAAAATCTAATTTGTGTTTATATCGCAAGATTTCCTTACCGACTTATTATTATTATTATGGGCAACTCCAGGGAGTCATTAGACTCATCGAGGGAGGCCCCAAATCATATTCATCACAACTATTCGACATTCATACAGTATCTATTATACCTCGCCTTAAACTCATTTACTGTCACAGCATCCACCACAGACTCTGGGAGTGCATTCCACTCATTCACCACTCTAAAAGTAAAGAACCCAGCTCTAACACCTTTACTAACCACACTTTTGCCCTTGGATGTCCCCTAGTCCTCCCACAACCAGCCCTGTTCTCAAAAATATCTTCTGAATTAATTTTATAGAAACCCCTCAGCAACTTGAATGTCTCAATCATATCTCCCCTCCTCTGCCTATCAACCAATTTTTGCAACCCACAAATCTTCAACCTGCTCTCATAAGGTTCATTCCACAGACCTGCTATCATCTTGGTCACTCGCCTCTGGATCCTCTCCACCTCCTCCCCATCATGAAGAAACCTAGGTGACCAAATCTGGGCACAGTCGAGATGGGGTCTTATCAAGGCTCGATACAGAGGAACAGTAACCTACTTATCTCTGCTTGTCAACATATTCTTCAGCAACCAAGTGATTTGATGAGCTGATTTGGCCACTTTTGCAATGTGCCCCCCCAAAACGAGACATTATAGAAACTTATGTTTCTATAATGTCTCGTTTCTATTGAAATAATCTATCACTCAAGCTTCGAATATGTCAATCCATCAGTCTGCTTTTATGCACGATTCCAAATACTTGATTTCATTTTCCCATAGAATCAATTTGTTCTGATCAACCTGCAAAGATTCTGTATCAGATTTCCTTATCGTGACTCACCTTTTCTTGGTTACCTGCTGCAGAATCTTTTTCACTTGCCACCTCCTTATCATCTCTGAGCACAGTAGTGAAGATATTGTTTTATCAAAGCCTTGTACAGTATAGAAGAATAACTTTAATATTCCTACAAGTTTGCATTCTCCTTACCATTGCATTTATCTGATATCATGGAGTGCGGCTCCTATACTTGATGTCTGCCATCACTCCAGGTTTCTAGCCTTCTTTGAAATATATAGCAAATTACCATTAATAAAATACTCTGCTTGTAGTGTCAATCCAAAAATGCATAACAATATTCATTTTCCCATAGAACTAGAACCAGTTGGTTCTAATCAGTATCAAATGTTTCCTTATTCTGACTCACCCGTCATTACTTTGTATGATCAGCACATAATTGTATATCAATTCCAGACAACATTAGTATCATTAATATACAAGTTATACAACTATTTTTCCATTTGCACAATCATCTTGGACATGAAGCCTCCATCTATTATTCTGATGTTTGTCAGTCAGCTACTCTCCTGTCTTATCAAATGCCTTGGTCAAAGTCAAAATGATTGTGGTATATCCATTTCCCTTTTATCTGTTTTTCTGAATGTTATATGCTTTTCATTAATATACAGGTATCCCTTGCTTAACGCGTCAAAATTAATTGCGACAATCCCTTGATATGTGTGGCAAGAGTTTTGATTAAAGTGCCTTTAACCCTGTGGAGCTCGCAGCTGATCTGACAGATACATGCAAAATGATTAATATAAATATTCTTACACAATTCAGTGTATAGTTTGGAGGTCATGAGTAGCTGTGCATTCATATGTTACTAGTGATATTCCATACTGTTTTTTGCTGTCAGTTTGGTTTAACATATGTTATGTAAAGGTTTGTGATATTTGACAGTAAATTGTATCTGAGAGATACCGCGACCTCCGATTTCAGTATGGTATGGTTTAGTTTTTTATTTTATTTTATTTTTTTTTGTTCAATAATTTCTAGATTGTAACTGAAAATAAATAAACCATCATGTATTACTGAAATAGAGAGCCAAAGGCTTATTTATCATACATCTCCTCTAGGAGATGTGCTTTACATTATGGAAAATACTAAGGAAAGTGATCTGGAGCTTACTCCACCTTTACTACGAGTTGTCCATAAGGTTGATTATGCTTGCATCCACCGAAACTTTTAGTTTCTATATATTCAGCTGAAACTCTTGTATTTCTATATTCGGCTATGAAATAATGTTGGATTCAATATTTATCATACATCTCTGTGCTTCGCAACCATATGCCTGGGGAAGGAGTGTCCTAGGTTCGATTCCCGTCGGTGACGTGAGGAGCTGAAGGATCTTCCTCAGCCATAGCCAAGTTAGCCAGTCTTGGGCGTGGACAGCAGGGTTTTTTCTCCAGTTTATTCTGGGGTTTTTCATCCCGCAATGCAGGCAAACTGGCCTTGAGAACTCAACACTACAGGCCATAGGATACACCGGGGCATAAGGCTGACCACCTTATCCTGTAAACGGAGTGAGGTCCGATGATCAATGGACCCTCAACACCACAAGGTAAAAGAGGGTATAAGGAAGATGATGATGATGATCTCTTCTAGGAGATGTGCTTTACATTATGGACAATACTAAGGAAAGTGATCTGGAGCTTACTCCACCTTTACTACAAGTTGTCCATAAGGTTGCTTATGCTTGCATCCGCCAAAACTTTTAGTTTCTATATATTCGGCACAAAACTCTTACAGTTTCTATATTTAGCTATGAAATAATGTTGGATTCAATATCCACTTAATTTGTACCATCATGTATTATATTTGCAGTGTTTTTTCTTTATGTTTTATTGCTTGTTTGCTGAGGCCTGGAGAGGCATTTTGCTTGTTATCATAGAATTTATGCCGATAAGAAAAAAAACTAAAACTGTTAAAATGACTCTTGATAACTTCTTTTCATCATCATCATACGTATCAAGGATTAAGGCCTAGTATGGCCTGTTCCGGCCTCAGAATTCATCGTTGAATCGTTTAAGAGGACGTCCTGGTTTTCTTTTTCCTAATGGCTTGTACTTTAAGGCTTGTTTTGGTAATCTTTCTGTTTTTATTCTTTGAACGTGTTCCATCCATCTATGTTTATATTTTTTAATTTTTTCAATTACTGGTTCTTGGTTTAGTTCTTTCATAATATCTTCGTTTCTTTTGTGATCAAATAGGGTATACTTTGCAGTTTTTCTCATAAACTTCATTTCTGCTGTTGTTAATCTTTGTTTGTCTTTTTGTTTTATTGTCCATATTTCGCTTCCATACATTAAGACCGGTAGGGCTAATGCATTGTATACTTTTAGCCTGGTTTGTTTTTGAACTAGGTTTGGTTTAAATATAGAGTTAATTACTCCTATTATTTTTAAATATTTTGCAATTTTTATGTTTATATTTTTTTCATTTTCATAAGTGATCATACATCCTAGGTAGTTAAATGAATTCACCTGTTCTAAGATCTTGTTATCTAATACTATTTTAGTTCTTGCTGGATCTTGTCCTTTAAAGGCCATAGTTTTTGATTTTTCCGTTGATATTATCATACCATAATCTTTGGATATCTCATTTAGATTTAAAATAGCTTTCTGTAAGTTATCTTCAGAATTTGTAATTATTATTTGGTCGTCTGCAAACAGGAGAATGTTTAAGTTAACTGTAGGTGAAAGTTTAATTCCTTGATGTAAATTTTTACTCCATTTTATTATTATTTCATTTAAGTAGATATTAAAAAGAGTTGCTGAGAGGGGACATCCCTGTCGGACCCCTTGGTTTATCTCTCTTGTATATGATAGCTCATGATTTAATCTTATTTGTATTTGATTATTTTCATATATACTTGTGACAGCTTTTAGGATATTATTTGGTATTTGTCTTTCTTTTAATATGTTAAATAATATGTTTCTTGTAACTTTGTCAAATGCTTTTTCAAAGTCAATAAATGCAATATGTGTTTCTAAATTATATTCTCTTCTTTTCTCTATTATTAATTTTAGGCAGAAGGCTGGGTCTATACATGATCGTCCTTTTCTAACTCCATTTTGTACCTCTAGAATAAAGTTTTTGGAATATTTCATTAGTTTATTTAAGATTCTGCTGTATATTTTGTAACATGAATTTAGTATACTGATACCTCTATAGTTTTTAGGGTCATCTCTGTTACCTTTCTTAAAGACAGGAATCACAATTGCTTTTTTCCATTCTATTGGGGGGATACCAGTTGAGTAAATTTTATTTAAAAATAAGAAGAGTCTTCCTTTGAATCTTGTTCCTGCATATTTATATAGTTCTGAACCTATCTTATCTTCTCCAGGTGATTTTCCGTTTCTTGTTTCTTTCAGGCTGATTTCTAATTCTTCTTTAGTTATTTCCTTTTCATTTTCGTTAATTGTTTGCCAGTTGTCTTTTTTAAAATATTTGTCTGTCCACAGTTCTGTGTAGTAATTTAGAAATTCTTCTAATTTCAATTCAGTGTTTAATTTTATGTTTTCTTTGGTATCTGCATTTAGGTGTTTCAAAATCTTATATACATTGGGTCTTATTTTATATAAATCATGTTCTAAATTAGAAACAAATTTATTCCATGAGTCTCTGTCTTTTTCTGACTTCTCTTTTAGCTATGGCTCTTATTCTTTTATATTCTATTTCATCTTCTAATTTTTTACTGCTTAACCATTTGTGATAGGCTTCTTTTTTCTTTTTGATTATTTCTTTGATTGTATCATCCCAGATCTTCAGTTTTTTCTTTTATTGAATTTTTTGGTCTTTCCTAAGCTTTCATTTGCTGCTGCATTTAGTATTGTTTTTATATTAAGCCATTCTGTTTCTATTTCTTCATTTTGTTTTATTTTATCTATATACTGGTTAATTCTTTGTTCATATAGCCATTGTACATTTGTGTCATTCAATAGTCTAGTTTTATAAACAAATGTTTCAATTTTTCTTTCTGTTCTTGTTACTTGTAGCCATTTAGGTGGTAATCTTAATTTTATTTTAACAAGGAAGTGGTCGCTGCTTATTTCATATCCTCTGTGAACTCTAACATCTAGTGAAAATTTTGATGTCTTTTCATTTAATATGAAGTAATCTAATATTGATTTCCATCCTCTTGCTGCCCAAGTATATTTATGTATGTCTTTATGTTTATAGAAGGAATTCATTATTTTTCGGTTATTATAAACTACAAAGTCAATCAATTTTTTACCATTTCTGTTTAGAGTGTGTTCTCCATGTATTCCTATATTATTATTAATTTTCGTGTTTCCAATTCTTGCATTTAAGTCTCCTGCTAAAATTATGTAATCATTTTTATTTATTTTATTATATATGTTTTGTAGCTGATTATAAAAATCAATATTATCCTGTTCTCTTCCTTCTTCTGGGGCATATAAACCAATTATTGTTAAATAGCCTCTATCTATTTTTATTCTAGCTTCTATTATTCTTTCATTCCATAATTTATAATGTTTTAACTGTTTTGAAAGGGAGTTATGAATCCAAATCATGACTCCTGCTTGTGCTCTTTGGTCTCTGTCGACTCCACTGTATATCACATTAAAATTTTCAGTTCTCATAGTTCCTTTTAATTTCTTTTTTGTTTCAGTGATTACTGCTATTTTAAAATTTCTTTCATTTAATGACTGGTCTAATTCTATTTCTTTATATGATAACTTCTTTTGATAAAAAAAATTGCAGTAAATAATGTAAATACAAGTATTTATTAAACATTTACTTTGCATTAATTTTTTATCTTTCCTAAAAGAGTACCAAATAAAACGAACTATTAGTACAGTAATCGATCAGGGACGAATTATACTTTTTACCATTGATTATTGGATTTGATTAACGCGATTTTGATATACGCGGTAACATCGAGGGATTAATTAACCAACGCGAGGGATACCTGTACTTGGGTATTTTGTGAGACAGAATAATTTTGAAAATAAATCTCATTTCTCTACCATGTCTTGAGATGATTTGTGCAATTAAGTTGTAAATATTTCAGAAAAATCTTCCCAAGTAGTGAAACTTGCACCTATGATTCTCCAACATAGGGCTAATGCTAATTAATACCAACTGGTTCAATGCATCAGCTGTTATTAATTAGTTATGAAGACAGCATATACTGGAGAAAGGTAATTAAAGTAATAATTTCATGAACTGTTTGCAAGAGTCGAAAGTTCTCTTGAAGGATAGTTTCTGGCGATAAAATCTTTTCTAGTGGTAGAAATTATTGATAACGATGTCTTGCAATGATTTTATATATTTATGTTCAGCACTAATGTTAAAATTAAGGAGTAGAATTTCTGTTTTTATTTGTGGTCAAATTCTCTATAATGTTATTCAGTATCTACGATTTGGAAGAAAGGGGAAGGTGTAGGTTGGTATTTGCATTTCTTGCTAAATGCAATTTTCTCTTAATGATAATCATTACATCATGGTTGATCAACTTTGGCTTTTTTGTAGAATGTTAGAAAATACAGATTTGAGTAAAAATATGTATATTAGAAATAATTTAACCAATGAGATGCTGCTGCTGTCATTTCACTGTAATTAGCAAGCAGACTGCTTTTAAATATTGATGTTTTTTTTTTTTTAATTTTCTTTTAAAATTGTATATAATGTTTTAATTTATGATAGGATTTCTTTTGGGACTTATTTGTGCCAACTTTAGTTGGGGTGCACAATGGCCTACTCCTGAGATGACTTCAAGGTATAAAATTGCTAACATATAATTCTCCCTTTTTTTTTTTTTCCCTCTCTCTCTCTCTCTCTTCTTATTTTGAATATTTTTTAAAAATAACTTAATTGTTGTCAGTTATCAGCATTATATTCTCTGTTATCATTAGCATAAATAGATTGTCACAATTTATGACTTCATCACTTAGAAGTAATAAAAATGAATTGTTGGGAGATATTGTAAAAAATGCTTTCATTTGTATAAATAACAGAAAAAATAGTGTAAATAAATACTTACATATAGTACTTATGAAAGACTGAGCATACATATTAACAAGGAAGATCTTGGAAGGTAGATTTGTGATGTTTCAGATAAGCTTGCTTCACCTTAGTTTGTTGGCTGTGATTTAAATCTCTAATTATCAGGCTAAATATTGCTGTAACCATTCTATCTGTTTTTTTGTTAAGGCCACCTGGACACTTATTTCATCTACAAATTCTTTGAAGTAGAAATTGGGAAGAAAAAAAGCTGTAGTTTATTTGAAAGTAGACTAAATATAGGTTAAAGGATAAATGGTGGAATA
Source organism: Typopeltis vanoorti (assembly GCF_054136105.1). NCBI lineage: Eukaryota > Metazoa > Arthropoda > Arachnida > Uropygi > Thelyphonidae > Typopeltis > Typopeltis vanoorti. The sequence continues at coordinate 68,840,293 of NC_143552.1, read as the reverse complement.
ATGCAAACTTGTGTTCCCTGTGATGATAAATTCTTTCACATTCTTTATATTTGACCTTTATAAACATGGGTTAATTTGCCCACTGTAAGCTTTGCCACCCGCATTTGGTATTTCTGTGGTTTCTTCTCAAAGGGAGAAGAAATCACAGAAATGCAAAATACAAAATGATATTTTGAAATGAAACAAGAAATTATATTTTGAATGAAACAAATGAAAAAGGAACTACTATAGGGAATTTTCATGTTGGTAATTGCAAGATTGTAGTTTCTTCTGAAAAGGAGAAAAAACACATATAGAAGATGAAACCCAACTTCTATATGTGTTCTGAAAATAATGGCATTTAACTGTAATAATTGGAATGAAACATATGGAGAAGGAGCTACTACAAGAAATTCTCAGTTGCTTTTTTCCAACATCTTGACATTGTAGATTTTTTTTTTTGATGCACATATTGATGATTGCAAGAGAAATTAGGGAACTAATGTTAATCCTCATGTGAAATGATATTAAGGCAATGTTTGAAGATTTTCTTTATTAGTGCAGGAATATATCTGCATTTCAGATCCATCCATGGGGAATTTTGTTTATTAAAATAAATTCCTCACATAAAAAATAAATTTTCATTTGTCATTATTACTTCACATAGGTACTTCCTTCTGTTAAGATGCCCTAGCATATATTAAAGGTTACATTATATAGTAGAATAATAATTCATACCCACATTCATTCTAGTTCATGGCAAACACTTTTCATCTTGTAGAAGTAGATGTGATTAATTTTTACACTATTTAATAAGATAATTGACTTTTACACTTAAATGCATTCCAAACTCAACTGTACATCTTATATCCTTACCAAATGAGACTAAAATGGAGTGTAGATAAGATTAAGATTTTTGAGACAGAATTCTCTTCTTATAACTTCATGTCACTAGGATTGCTAATGGATTTGAATATGTTCTCTTCCCCTTACCCCTCCCAAAAAAAGACATGAAACCATCAGACTAAAGGAAGCATGTTCTTATACTGTTCTACTGCCTTTCGCATATTTGTCCATCTTACTATACTCTGCCGTGTCATTCACAACATTTGCACCACATTTTGCTATTCTCAATTTTCTCAATGCTCATGTTGCTTATGCCATTCATACCACATCCATTGCTTTTTTAACCAACCACATCACTCACTTGGTTTTTCATAACTATCTTATGCATTTTCTTCTCTTTCACTATACCTCTCTTCCTCTCAGATAAGCACCCATTCTTCTCATTATATTCTCACTATTATCACCTTCAGTCACTGATACATCACTGCCCATTATCTCTGCATTCAAATCTCACTTTGCATATGCACGCACGTGCGCGCGCACACACACACACACTCTTCTTCCATCTGCTTTAAAAATCCATATCTTATTGACATAATCTAATGAATACATATAGCACACCTTACATTTAATGAAACGACTAAAATCAAAATTCAATTCATTCATAGATAAATTGGCTGCCATATTGCTTTCTATGCTGTTCAGTCTAAATTTAAATTTTATATGTAAATTTGAACAAACAAGTACATGCACGCACGCTTTCACTCACTCACACACACACACACACACACAGCAAGCATACAACTTCTCCAGCAACTTTTACACATAAAATTCACAATTAATTAGCAAAAAAAACAACTAATTATTATTAGTATCCAAGACCCCATGGAGTCAAAGACTTATAAGCAGAGCACCTCGAACAAACCTGCCAGTGAACTTCTTCCTGGTGGCCTGTGTGTGTGTGTTCGTGTGAATGATTACATTTAATGTCCTATTATTGTTGACTTAAAATTAATGTGATACAGTATCATATGACTTGAATGTCAACATGATCAAAGTGTGTGATAGATCTATGTGAAAAATGCCTTATTGTATCTTATTATGCAAAACAAAATTTTTTCATAGCAATAATATGAATCAGTAGTAAAATGATGAAAAAAATCAGTTTATTGTTTAATTTTAACTGGGGAATTTATATGGAAGGGAGCAGAAAATTAATGATAGTTCTATAATTGGAATGATTATGGGAGGATGATGATGGGGTAAGTGATAATAGGAGAATGATACACTGAGAAGGATATAGTAGAGGTGTTTTAATGAGCAGTTCTTTGAAGTATTCCATCCTTGTGATTGTAACATAATGCAGAATTTGAGAGCAGTGGGAATGGGGGAGGAATCACTGATGGTGAGGTGGTGAGTAAGCAGGAGGTATATGAGGAAACTTGATGTCAACAAGGCCATGGGACTTGATGGTATATCACCACATGTCTTGAGAGAATGTTCCAGGGAGTTAAGAACTTTAACGTACATTTTTAACATGAGTCTTAGATTAGCCCAGCTCCCAAGGAGTGGAAAGATGACAAAATTGTTCTTTCATAAAGCGGGGGAGAGTGATAAGAATAAGACTTCGAATTATAGGCCATTCAGCTTGTCTGAGGGTTGTGGTCAAGGTGTTGGAGAAGCTAGTGAGGACAAGAATTCAGAACCGAGTGGACAGCAGTAGAATTCTCTTTCGTGAACCTCATGGGTTTGCTAAAGGAAGATCATGTTTTAGCAATCTGCTTACTTATTATAACAAGGTGATGAGTACATTGGACAAGGGTGATACATATACAGTAATATATTTAGATTTTGCAAATGCTTTCGATAACTTGCCACATGATATACTAATAGTGAAATTGGAACAGATGGGATTGGATGGTAGATCCGTGCATTGGATTGGTGATTGACTGTCTGATAGGTATCAACAGGTTGTGTATGAAAGAGTGATATCCCAGAAGGGGAAGTCACTAGTGGCATACCCTAGGGGACTGTTTTGGAGACATTGTCATTTAATTTGTATGTAAATAACATGGGAGAGGGCTTAAATGGTGATATACAGTTCTTTGCAGATGAAACAAAGTTAGGGAGAGTTATGAGAATTAGAGCAGATGTAGTTTTGCAAGAGGACCTAAATAGACTGTCTGAATGGGTGAGTATAGGATGTCAGTTTAATGTTGCAAAGTGTAAGGTTTTAAAATTTGGAAAGCAAAGATGGGATGCAGAGTATAGGATTGGTGGAGGAGATAAAAGATTTGGTGGTTATAATGGATAGGGACTTCAGATTTCGTGGATGTTTTGCTAAAATTTTGAGGACAACATATCAGATTATGAGAATGATGTGGAGAACACTGATGTGTAGAAGTAAGGCTGATTTGATTCCATGTACAAGACTTTGATCAGGCTGTATATGGGTTACTGTGCACAGATTTGGTTGCCTGATTTTCAGAAGGACAATGAGATGCTGAAGAAGATTCAGAGATGATTGACTAAGTTAGTTTCTGGTCTTTGGAATGTGGAACATGAGAACAGATTGAGAGAATGCAAATTTCAGAGCCTAGTGGATAAGAAGGAAGAGAGGAGACATGATCAAGACATGTAAGTTGGTAATTACCAGATTAGTGTGGATGAGATTTTTCATAGAATATCTAGAGATAGAGGGAGAATGAAGGCCATCCCTGGAAGCTGTATAAGGTTGGTGTGAGCAAGGGGATGAGGAGCAGGTTTTTTGCATGGAGAATGGTAGGTGATTGGAATGCATTGCCTGAGAGTGTGGTGAGTTCAAGGACAGTGTATACATTTAAGTCAAGGTATGATGAGCTGTGCATGTGAGAGTAGGACCTTCCATAATGAATCTCTTGACTCCATGAAGGTCTGTTGATAATTATGATCAGTTATTATTATAAGAAGAAAGATATCTGCATATGAAGTTAAAATATATTTCTAAATGTATATTATCTTCAAGTTTGTACATTATAAAATTTTTGTATTGCAGAGGACAGTTACATAGTCTTTGGACTGGAATTCTGATAGCTCTTCCTTCTGGTGGAGGAGTTGCTTTATCTGTACTAGGTGGTAACATTGGATCTCTGGTTGGTGTTGCAATTTCAGCATCTCTCTTGCCTCCTGCTGTAAATGCTGTAAGTTAGTCAATATGATTTGATTATTTGTAGTTTTTTTTTATCTTCTGTTTTTGTGATTACTCATTGCACATACAGCAGAGGTAAAAGAAAAATACACATTTCTTGTACTATATTTTCTTTTAATATATTGTCCATTTTTGATCATGTTATCATATACAAGAAAAACAGCAATTAGTCACAGATAAGTAAGTAATTGTGTATGATAAATTTAGTTTAATCCTTTATCCAAGTGTGTGCAAACAAAGTTTGTGCCTGAAAGTATCTTCAGGACTGGGGTAAAGTAGTACAATACTGGGCAACTCCTTGCAAAGGTGGAGCAAGCTACCAACACTCCTATCTCAGTATCTCCCATAATGCAAAACACATCTCCTTGTGGATATGTATAATGTTATGCATTAAGGGAAGGGCCACTACCCAGACTAGTTTTGACCTTTATTGAGGTCTCTTCAGTGGGAGCCAGGCCCAAGTGGAGATACCAGGCAGAAGCATTAGCAAGGTCATCTCCACCTATGCATTTTTGAAAATTAGGGAGACAACTACCGTGTTTGAATAAAAACCTTAGTTTAATATAACTAAAATCTACATTCGACGTTTCGTCCTTTATGTCAAGGTCATCTTCTGGAGCATACAACTATACACAGGCAACAAGCTATACTGCAATCAAACTGGTTTGTTAAAGACACTGACGAACCGCTACAACAATTGTTGGCCTGACCTCTGGTAAAAAAAAAAAAAAAAAGAAAGGATTCATCTCCTCCTATAGGAGCTGCCAAACGGTGTGCCATCTTTTTATTAAATTATTCTGGATTTAGAGTAATAGGAGGAGATGGCCTTGCTAATGCTTCTGCCTGGTATCTCCACTTGGGCCTGGCTCCCACTGAAGAGACCTCAATAAAGGGTAGTGGCCCTTCTAGTGTGGGTAGTGGCCCTTCCCTTAATGCATAACATTATACATATCCACATGGAGATGTGTGTTGCATTATGGGAGATACTGAGATAGGAGTGTTGGTATCTTGCTCCACCTTTGCAAGGAGTTGCCCGGTGTTGTACCACTTTACCCCGGTCCTGAAGATACTTTCAGGCACAAACTTTGTTTGCACACACTTGGATAAAGGATTAAACTAAATTTATTATAGTCTGACCAAGCAAAAAATAAACTTTCAACATGAATAAGTAATTGTGTGATTTAATTTAGACAAGTCTTTGTAATTGTGATGCTGAATTACTGTGTGTTTCTTAAAATTAAGACCAAGATCACACTATAAAAATCTTGTATTAATGTTTACATATATTCAGTTGTTTTTTTATATAGTATTGCACATATATTATAAATCTTACTTGTGAATTTAAATATTGTTGGTATAAATTAAGTATATTTCATTTGTTTACCAGTCAGTTCATAGATACTTTCCATTATTGTTGAAATTATCATGTATATGGATGAAGAGTTTATGTAAATTAAAATTATAAGATCATAATAAGTAAATTACTTGTCTTAGTGAAATTACCCTTAGATGACCATGCAGAAATTCTACAGTAGTTTTATGCTGTTACATATTTCATAGCATATACTCATTCTGAACTTAATGCTAGCCTTGTTTTAAAACCAAAGTTTAATTTTGTGTAGTAGTAATCACAGAATGCTAAAAAAAGCATTCAACAACTTAAATACATTAATGCAAGAAAAATATTAGAAGAAAGGGAATGCAAGCAGTAAATTCCAGAAAAATTGATTTGGAGGTCATTATTGTGATCTAAGAAGGAAAAGTACTGATAATGTTATAGGCAAATAGATGAAGTAGTTGCATGTTATAAATATTTGAAGATGAGATTTCTTCATTAGTGGCAAACCTCTAATCTGTTTTTTAGCAAAAAAAAAAAAAAAACATTTCTATACAGTGGGAGTAGATCTTTGTTTTAAATAATATAGTCAAGTAAAATTGAAGTGTTTTCTTAAACTGCACATCTGTTCTTGATGACCTTCAATTAATATTCTTTCAGAATATAGGCTTGTCATTTTCAGAAAGGAATTATTTTCATGCACTGTATTTCACTTATAATTAAATATAAAATGGAATTATTTGATTAATTGTAATCACCATGATTTTATTTTATGTTTCTTCCATTGATGATAATCAGTGGTATGGGCAGGATAAGGAATTTTCTTTGTTATTTTCTTTATTTTTTTTGTGTTTTGAATAAATTTTGACATAGTCTGGAAATCTTGCTCTAAAGACAAAACATGGAACTTTTTCAGATTATTTTAAGCATCCAATAAGTGCGAGTGTGTGTGGGGTGGGGGGGGATCCTCACACGGGGTGATAAAATTCATCTCTATTATAAGTCACAAACAGCTGTGAGTTTTTTGAATCACTTAAGGTTTAGATTTAACATTTATTATTCCAAACATCCACAGAGTTATAAGACTTGCTGTGGGAGGTCCACCTTAGACAACACAGTCTATCATATTACTCTTTAAACTCACTCACTGTCTGCACTTTCCCCACCTCATGTAATGGATTCAATGCTCCTATCAATCATCTCTATTCAAAAAAAAACAAAAAAACTTGCTTCTTATGCACACCACATCTTTTTGCAACTTCTTGGGATGTCCTTTTGTTCTTGTTTTTTCCCTTCATCATACTGTATGAAAAATCTCCCCAGTGTCACTCAGGTAAATACCTCTCATCAGCTTAAATGTCTTAGTTATGTTATCTCTTACACTCCTTTCCACCAAAATCTATAGATTATGTGCTTTCTGTTCTCTAACTAGTGTTCTATATGCCCCTTCTTTACAGTTACTTCATTCCTACACATCTCAATTAATTTTCTTTCAGAATATAGGCTTGTCATATAATATAATGTCATATAATAATGTCTTAGACATCGACTTGGGGAAGTTTCATGGAGGGAGGAATTGGAAGGATGGGATATCATTAGTGCTTGGGAAATTGTGAAGGAATATTTGTTAGCAGCAATAGTAAGCTCTATCCACTAGTGAAGAAGAGGACACAATTTGGAGTAAAGTGGATGATAAACAATATTAAACAGGAACTGCATGCAAAAAAGAGGCTATGAAAAAGATATAAGGAGACAGGTGAAGAGGAGATGCATGAAGAATATAAGACACAGGCCAGGAGAGTGACTAGTATTGTAAGGAAGGCGAAACTGGAATATGAGAAGAGATTGGCCCTAAGATCCAAAAAAAATCCTAGGGAATTTTTTAGCTATGTGGCCAGTAGGAGAAGAAATGACTGTGAATGAATGACATTGTGGGATAAAAATGGGAATAGAGTTACTGATGCAGAGGACATAGTGGATTTGTTTAATGAACACTTTATTGGAGTATTTCATCCTGGAGGAGTAAATTTTAATACTAGAGGGATAGGGCAGGTTCGAGGTTTAGAGGTGCAGGAGAGTGTGTTCCAAATACTGAGTACTCTGGATGTCAGTAAAGCTGTGGAACTGGATGGTATTTCACCACGAGTTTTGAGAGAATGTGCTAAAGAACTGACAGCACCTTTGACCTGGCTTTTCAATGAAAGTCTGGCTACAGAAAAGGTGCCCAGGGAATGGAAGGAAGGTAAGATAGTGCCATTTCATAAGGGCGGTAGCAGACTGGAAGTGTCTAATTATAGGCCAGTTTGTGTGTCATCAGTAGTTAAGATCTTGGAGAAATTAGGGAGGGACCATATACAGCATTGGGCAGATGAGGGTAATGTTATCTGTGACAGTCAACATGGATTTATGAAGGGCTCTCTTGTTTTAGTAATATGCTAGCCTTTTATAATAAAGTTACAAGAGCAGTAAATGGGGGAAAGGTATATACTGCCATTTTCTTGGACTTAGTGAAGGCATTTGACAGGGTACCACATGATATTTAAGTTGCACCACATGGGTCTGGATGTCAGATTGGTCAACTGGAATCAGGATTGGCTGCCCGATAGGTATCAGAGAGTTGTGTATGGTTGGGCAGTTTCAAGGAGGCAGAGGGTTACAAGTGGGGTCCCATAGGGCTCAGTACTGGGACCTATATTGTTTAACTTTTATATCAATGGCATTGTCAGTGGATTGCAGGGGGATATTCAGTTGTTTGCAGATGATGCAAAGCTGGGAAGGATTATTAGTAATAATGCAGATGTGGTAGCCCTGCAAGAGGATTTGAATAAGCTAGACAGATGGATAAATGAATGGGTATTGGTTTAATGCAGCAAAATGTAAGGTCTTGGGGTTTGGGACACATCGATGGTACGCTGCATACTCTATTGGAGGAGCTATACTGGAGGAAGTAGGGGAGACAAGAGATCTGGGGTTGATGATTGATAGAAACCTGAAATTTAGGGGACATATTGCAAAGGTGGTGAAGGTAACACAGGATTGCTGCAATTATGAGAACGACACTGACCTGCAGAGATAAAAGAGTTATCGTTCCGTGGTATAAGATTCTGATCAGACCACACTTAGACTTTTGTTCTCAGATTTGGTCCCCAGGATTTGAAGGGGATAAATTAACTGTGGAAAGGGTACAAAGGCAGATAACAAAGATCGCTTCGGGACTGTACAATGTTAGTTATGAGGATTGGCTGAGGGAATGTGGACTGAAGAGTTTGGTGGATAGAAGAAGGAGAGGTGATATGATTAAGACTTTTAAACTGTTGAGAGGTGGTTACAGGGTTGACACTGGGGATTTCTTTCGCTTTGTTGAACAGCGGGAAGGAGTGATGACAAGGGGCCATCCCTGCAAGTTACGAAAGGAAACTGTGAGCAAGAGGGTGAGGAGTGATTTCTTTACATGGAGGGTGGTTGAGCCACGGAATGCATTGCCTGATAGAGTGGTGAGAGCGAGAACGGTCAATGAGTTTAAGGAGTGATATGATAGACTTTGTGTTCTTAGGAAGGACCTCCTGCGATGAGTCTTTTGACTCCATGGAGACCTTAATAATGATAATAATAATCTCAATGATTAGATCTGAGCACAGTATCCAGATGCAGCCTGATCAAGACTATATATACAGAAGAGGGCTACCATCCTCTTCTGTATGTATAGTCTCCCATCTCAGTGCTAAAAGCAACTTAAATACATTAATGCAAGAAAAATATTAGAAGAAAGGGAATGGAAGCAGTAAATTCCAGAAAAGATATTATGTGGCTGTAACTTCACCTGTTAATGATTAGCTTAAAAAAAGCTATGGAAATGAAACATACTTGCTATTATTATTATTATTATTATTATTATTACAAAACACCTCCAGGGAGTCCACTGACTCGCCGAGGGAGGGCACCTACTCTACAACTCACCGTCTCCACCACTGAATCCACTCACTACAGCTACTTTCATCATCCACACCAATGCCATCTATCGCTGCCCACCACCACTAGTATTTTCACAGAATATCACAAACATCTATGCCCATGGTGGGATTCGAACCCGCAGCCTTTTGGATGGAGTGCGGTATGTTAACCATTTGCCAACCAGGCCAGCATTTTTTAAACATTAATCGTGGTTCCTTCAATTAAACTGGCCTATATGATTTCAGAGTGCATCAAGTAATAAGAAATTGCTGTGTTATGTACTATGATCTATTATTGGGATTATTATTTTTACTATTTTTTTCTGAAAACTCCAAATTTTATGTACCGGTGTTGGTATATTCATATTTACAGAAATTTATAAAATGATGCAGGAAATTATAAAATTATTACTTTTAATTTTAAAATTAAGAATAATTTAAAAAATGAATAAGTTACGAACAATATGATAAAAATGAAAACTTCATTGACAAATAGTTAGGAATAAGAAACAAAAATATAAAGTCTGTTGGAGATTATCATTGGTAGTTTATGATGAAGAACTTTGAATTTTGAAGCTAAACAAATTTAGCAAAATATCATAGAGAGTTGCCCATATATATATATTTAAATCTTGAAATATGTACCTGGATAATTTTCATAACAATCTATAACATTTCTAGTAAAAGAAGTTGCCTCCATAAGAGATTTGCTAGAGGCATTGGAAATTTCTTTTCACTACTGATAATTGTTTTTGTAATTATGATCTGATCATAAAAAAAAATTTTTTTAACCAACCTACTAGTAATAATTTGTAATTCTGTTTTCTGAAGGGTTTGCTGTGGGGTATTAGTGCCATAAAATATCATGCTGCAAAGTTTGAAGAAAATAATGTGGTAAGCATTTTATATCATATTATTTAAAATAAAAATGTGGTGGATTCTTTTACTATAAAATACATTAGTAATATGAGTATCACAAAATCATTTACTTGTTAGATCACGAACAAACATCAAAATTTCAACAGAGACCCTAGGTGCACCACCCGAAATATGAGCCCAATCTGCACCTCAGTTAGTTTCTTCTCTCATTGGACCAAAAGGAAGGGAAACATGCCCCTTTCTGGCCAGAGGTGATCCCATCCATTTTTATGAGCGGTGTGCCATTGGCTTTCTAGAATGCAAAGTGTGGTGTTCGGGGTAGCTGCATAACCTTATGGTGTGGGCTATTAGGAACATGCCATTGACCTGCCCACGGGCTATCTATTCCCAGTCTTTCATTTTTCTCCTGGTTGGGAATAGCTAGTTTGGTTAGTAGTTCATCTGTTAAAGGATGTTACTGTAGTAATTGCAGAAATTGGGAGCATATATGGTACTAGTTCTGCCAAATAAATGGAAATATCTACAGAAGAGACAATGCAGAAACTGGCCATCTGTGAGAGAGGTGTCTTCATTCAACTGAACTGCTCTCTGCTGAACATCAAAATTCCCACAGAGGTCCTAAGTGCACCCCTCCAAATGTGATCTCAATCTGCACCTTCCAAGGTTGGGCAGATTTCAGACCTGTACAGAGTAACCATATGGATGAAAAGTAATGTTTTGCGTGAAAGAAGTCGCCATGTTTTCTGGAAGCTGATGAAGTGATGAAGTTTTTCCTGGCATAATCACATATAAGAAGAGAGGAATTAAGGTCTTTATTGTGAGAAAAAAGGTAAAACTATATTTTTGAATCATGGACTTAAATCAAGTATCTAGGTTTTCACTTTAATAAATTTAGTTTAATCCTTTATCCAAGTGTGAGCAAACAAAGTTTGTGCCTGAAAATATATCTTCAGGACTGTAGCAAGGTGGTGCAACTCGGAGCAAAGGTGGACCAAGCTCTCATCACTCCTTGTCTCAGTATCTCCCACCATGCAAAGCACGTGTCCTTGCAGACATGTATAATGCTATTCATTGAAGGAAGGGCCACTACCCAGACCGGTTTCGACCTTTATTGAGGTCTCATCACTGGGAGGCAGGCCCAGAGGTGGTGACACTAAGGCAAAATTTGTTTGCTCACACTTGGATAAAGGATTAAACTAAATTTATTATAGTCTAACCAAGTGCAAAATAAACTTCCAACATCTTTCTCTAAATCCAGAGTACTTTAATAATCAGGTGGTACACCAGTCGGCAACCTATATAGGTAAATGTGACCTCTCTATTGCTGGTTTTGACCTTATGAATAAGTGAAACGGGCTCTAAAAATAAGACGATCTCGAGAGATCACTCAACTCCGCGTTGTTCCACTCAATGACAGGCTCACCCCGTCACCGAGAAGAACTTCTTAGCATTGGCTCTACCCAGTGGCAGGCTCACCCCACCACCAAGCAGAGCCATAATCTCAGCAGTGGCCCCACTCAGAGACAGGCAAAAACCTGTTCCCAAGCAGAGTCTTTCAGAACCCAGGTCTCACCTGCACTGGTTTCAACCTTTATTGAGGTCTCATCAGTGGGAGCCAGGCTAGAAATACCAAGATTTTAGTAATACAGAGCTTATAAGTATTTTACCAGAACAAGTTACCATAAGGTGTTATTAAATTACTTATTACCTTATTAAATAAAAATCTCAGAATGAGAGATAGATGTAGCAAGTATTTTACCTTGGGTGTAATAAATGTTAAAGATACCAAGTTATTTTAAACCTGGTTTTACTCCATTTCCCAAGTAAGCAAACAGACAACTAAGTCAAGTTTGCGCCTGCAAATATTGCAAGTCTAGGTGACCCCGCCCCCACGTAGTGCAACTCGTGGTAAAGGTGGATAAGCTCTGATCACTATTCTTAATACATAGCATCATACATCTTCTCCAAGAGATGTACTTTGCATTAAGGGTAAATATTAAGAATAGTGATCAGAACTTATCCACCTTTACCACGAGTTGCCTTGACTTGCACTATGTGTGGGGGTCACCTAGACTTGCAATACTTGCAGGTGCAAACTTGACTTACTTGTCTGTTTGCTTACTTGGGAAATGGAGTAAAACCAGGTTTAAAATAGCTTGGTATCTTTAACATATATATTGGTTCCATGCTATAGAAATGGAAGTCAGCTTAGTATAATATAATATAGTGTATAGATGATAATGAACATGTGTTAGGGCATATTTCATGAGCACAATTGATGGGATTGCATCAGTACTAGAAGTCTTTTTAGTATCATTTTTTTTTTCTCAAGATTCTTCTGATATCTTTCTGGAAGAAGGTCACAGGAGGCATGCGATGGAACATTTCAGGTATAGGAGAAAGTGATTCGCCTTGGTCATCTATGCAAGAGTTGTATGATAAGAATGATGCCGAAAGATCAGTTTTATCTTTAGGTGATAAGGAGATGGAAGCACAGATGGACAAAAATTGACCCAACAGCTTTTGTGTGGAATTAGAAGGCATAGCTATCATCGGCACATGTGGCAAGTTTTCTAAATTCAAAGTCAGACATAGTCCTATTAATGACTGTTTTGTTGGTTGTGAATGAAGTTGGATTTTTTGTTTTTAAATTTTTTTAACTGTCCATGCATACTTTTTTGGAAAACCATGCCTTTGGATATAGGATAGGAAATTTGAATAGAGTGGGAAATAAGACATTCATTCCAACATGGATAACTTCTGTAACAAAATCACAAGTATCTGGAGGATGGAAACAGTGGGCTGACCATGGAAAGGAGGAGTTAAAACCTCAGATCTTCCTACTCGGTGGTGTTGCAGTAGAGCAAAATACACGAGGTTGCAAATGACTGAGTTGAGGGCATTCCAGTGGAGATGAAACATGATTGAGATTGTGATATGAATTACCAAAAGAAGTGATTGATCACTTCAACAGTATACCTGGAAGGAGAACTGGTCCATAAAAGATCCATCACTGGGCAGGTGGGGAAGACATCAGGAATTCCAATTGTTAAATGAACAGTTTGCTTTAGGTCTTTGCCCACATGAAATACTTCCACTTTTCACCAGCCCGGACAGTGGAGTTTGAAAAAGGCAGCCAACTGCAGTTGGTGACATTAAAGTCACCAAGAAAAATGACATAACTGTCAGGAAATTTATACTGCAGGAAATTTGAGTCTCAAGAATAAGAAATCAGAGGTCAGAATGAATTTCAGAATTGGAAGAGTAGTAGAGACAGCAGACAAATGATACCTAATGAGGAAAGGAAATCCTAAGCTATGGAAGATTAGAAAGGGGTGATTCAAGACCAGGCATTCTCTTCAGAATTCACAAAAGCACAAGTTACTCCCTTCTCCCACATTGTAGGAGAATAATTGTACAGGGTTATAACACCTGGATTAAGATGGGCCATTGCTGTTGGGCAGAAATTTGGATTTCACTCAAAAACAGAAGATAAGGTTTGGATGGCTGCAGATAATGGTGCACATGAGATTAGGTTGGTATATACGTATACCATGAATGTTGATGAAGTGAATGTGAAAGAAATTTGTAAGATTTTTGTGAGTTTATTTTATTTTATTTTTTTTTGGTGTGTGTGTGGGGGGGATATTTTCTTTTAGAATAACATTAGCCTAGGTGGTTTGTTGGGAACTTTTTTTTTTTTGGGGGGGGTGTTATAATGGTGTTTGCTGTAGTGACAATCAACCATATAAGAGTCCTTTCACAAGTACCACAATAAATAAAATTTTGGCATAAATGTGAATAACTTTTTGTCTTAAAGTTATACCAAAGCTCCAGCATGTATAAAATTATTTGATATTTATTTTATAGGATTATATTGATATTATTAAATTAATTAATTTACATTTATTTGAAAATGACAAAGTATTTAAAATTTAATGAAAGGTGTTAATTAAGCTTTCATCTTATTCAAATAAAGGTTACCAAAGCAATCTTTTGCAACTAGTTTGGCATATGGGAAGGCTGTAGTAATTGTTATTGTATTTTTTATGTGAATCCCCACCTATGAAAGGCCTGGTTGGCCGAGTGGCTAACGTATCCACTCTCCAGCCAAAAGGCTGTGGGTTCGAATCCTGCTGGGAGCATGGATGTTTGTAATGGTCTGTGCAAACACTAGTGGTGATGGACAGTAGATGATGTTGGTGTAGTTGTGGTTCATTGTAATTGGTGGAGCTAGTTGTAAAGTAGGTGCCTTCCTTCGATGAGTCTTTGGACTCCCTGGAGGTGTCACATAATAATAATTTGAGGGTTATTTGAAAAGTTTGGTAAATTTCCAATAGATGGTGACACAATTCATTCATTCATACCAATGTCGGCACATATCGTCTTTTTCATGACCCCGCCTCCGGCCAAAAAGTCCACTTCTTCAAATAAAACACTTTTATTTGAAGAAGTGTATGGCTGCGCAGATCAATGCACCCTGCACCAGCATTAAAGACTATTTATTTTTGGATAAATGAGTTTAAACATGGTAGTAAGTCCATCGAAGATGAAGTGCGCACCGGATGCCCAACTGAGGTCACTACGAAGGAAATGATTGACAAAATCTATGTTATCATTATGGAAGACCACCAAGTAAAAGTGTGTGAGATTGCTGAGATTGTAGGCATCTCAACTGAATGGGTGTGTATAATATCCTGCACGAAAAATTGGCCGAAAAAGCTGTGTGCACGATGGGTGCCTCGATTGTTGACTGTCGATCAAAAATGCATGTGAATAGACATTTCAGTGCAGTATTTGGCGATGTTTATTTGCAATTCGCAGGATTTTTTGCATGCATCGATTCGTGACTGTAGACGAAACTTGGATCCACCACTACACACCTGAGTCCAAGCAGCAGTCAAAACAGTGGACGATGGCCGGTGAAAGAGCACCAAAAAAAGCAAAGACCATTTGTCAGCTGGGAAGGTGATGGGCACTGTTTTTTTGGGATTCCCAAGGAATTACTGTGATAGACTATTTGGAGAAGGGTAAGACAATAACAGGAGTCTATTATGCATCATTGTTGGATGGTTTAAAAGAAGAACTGAATAAAAAATGACCAAGATTGGCACACCAAAAAGTGCTCTTTCAAGATAATGCACTGTCCCACACATCAGCCATTGCAGTGGCAAAATTGCACGAATTGAAGTTCGAATTGGTTCCACATCCACTGTATTCTCCAGGCTTGGCCTTTGACTTCTTTTTGTTCCCAAACTTAAAAATTTGGCTTGGTGGGAAAAAATTTTCTTAGAATGGGAGATGTCATCAAGGCTGTCAATGACTATTTTGCACAATTTGACAAATCCTACTTTTTAGATGGGATGAAAAAATTGGAAACTCGCGACCAAATGTGTAGACCTCGATGGAGTCTATGTTAAGAAATAAAGATGATTTTTTCCAAAAAAATGTGTTTAACTTATTTTTTAACTAAACTTTTCAAACAACCCTCTTAATAATAATAAATGAAAGGCTTAAACATGTCATACATTTTATAACCATGGATGGGCTAAGGATCCACCCCCCCCCTCCTGCTTTAGAACCCAACCATTTAGAGAACATGTTGCAAGAGTTGGCAAAATAAGCTTAGAGGCTTAATTGGATGTTGAAGAACACATTGACAGGTAAAGATAAGGAGATTATTATCCTTCTTTTATAAGGCTATGATTCAGCCACGTGTTGACTACTGTGCACAGATTTGGTCATTTGTGTTTCTTGGGGATTGGGAGGTGGTAGAGAGGATTCAGAGATGAGTGGCCAAGCTGGTGATAGGTCTGTGAAATGTTCCCTATTTGCTGGGTTGCAGAGTTTAACTGACAGGTAGAGGAGAGGGGATATGATAGAAACTTATAAGTTACTAAAGGGATTCTATGAGATTGACACAAAAGAAATTTTTCAATACATGGGGAGTAGGGAAAAACAAGGGGGTCACACTTGGAAGTTGTCTGAGTGTGGTTAGTAGGGATATGCAGACTAGGTTCTTCACTTGGAGACAGTGAATGAGTGAAATGGATTGCCAGAGGTGGTTGTGAGCACCCCAGCAGTGAATAAGTTTAAGGAGTTGTATGATAGGTATTGTGTTAATGGATAGTATAGGTCTCCTGCGATGAGTCTTTTGATTTCCTTGGAGTACCTGTATAAATAATAATAATAATAACGTTAGTATAGTATAGTATCATACCCCGCTGCCTCAGTAATACAGTTGGAAACGCACAAGATATATCCTTCTATTGGAAAAGATCTGGGTTTAGTTCTTGTTAAAGGCAAATTAGCTGAGCAGGATTTTTACCCCTATGGATAGATGAGTAGAGTAGTCATGCAATTAGACCTGGGATTTCATGGAGGTACCATATAATAATTTATTTTTGTGTTTCATACCATTGTTATTACCTATTTGTCCACTTATACATTTTGTTCCTGATGAATGATCTCTTTATGGATTGAAACATTGAGCAGTAACTTCAGCTTTATTAAATTTTATTTCTGAAATAGCATTTTTTTCTATTTTTGAACCATGCAGCTTAAGCAGTGGTAAGAAATACTCTTAAGCATTATTTAGTATGGAATCAAACTTAATTTAACTTAAGATTATCTTCAGTAACAAAAGACATTCAGTGTCTTATAAGTAGTGTTTTAGATTAGTATTGCCATCATTTATTCATTATAAATTATTGGCATAATGCTTTGCTGAACCTGGTTGGCTAAGTGGATCGAATGCCTTCTCTCATCCAGTTAACTGTGGCATGGATGTTTTGCATTTGGTGTGAGACCACTACCTGCCCTGATTATTGGATTTCTGAAGTGGCTTGAAAAAGTCATTTATGGTCTTCTAGAAACAGAGGAACCAGATTCTCTAGTACAAAGTATAATGGGGGTATACATGTGTGCTATGGGGATATAACTCATGAAATTTCTTTCAAAATCTCTCGCATATTTTAAATGGAAGATTTGTAATATTACCAGCCATGAAAGGCATCATAAATAATATTGCAAATCAAAATTCTTCCTACCAAATGCTGACAAGTAATCCTAACAAGTCAAGGTTTCTGTAACTTGATATATTCCTTGATATACAATCCTTCTGCCAGATTATCAGGTGGTTGGGAAGTCTCCTGTTGAATTGCACATAAAGTTCCTATAGTATCTAGTAGCTGTTCTGTAAACCTGCTTTACTATGCTGTTTGAAATAGGTGGATTTTCTGTTGTCTCTGGATGTAGGAAGAAAGGTGGGGGACAAACTGGCTGCTTTGGAGACTAAACTTTGCGGTAGCCACTTCAAATTTCCTATGAGCAAGGTTTGTGGTGTTTCTCTGAGTCTTGGGCTACTATCTGGTATTTCTCTCTCTCTCTCTTGCACATGCAAACTGAAATGAGAAATTTGCAATTTCTCATTACTACAAACTCATTACTAGTTAATTTTTTTAATATAATTATTACAGTTTGAAACATATGTATCCTTGTTGAAATGAAGTATCTTGTTTCAGGTTTTTCCTCTTTCCTAAAAGCTTACATCTTTTCATTTATTTAGGTAAATGAAACCTTGAGCATATCTTCTCTTTCACCTCCTTCATATACTCCTTATTATTCAGATACAATGGATAAAGAATGTGCCATCCTGGGAATTATTAGCCTTCTTTTAACACTAATTAATATCATATGCATCTTTATTGCAGCTGTAGTCGTGCTTAAAGTAAGTATTTAATGGCTATATTTTCAACTTTAACTTAAACTTTCAGAGTGCTGATATATACTGACTAATATATGATTCACTGAATTTTCTAAAGAATGAACTGTTTTCAGCATCTCAGCTTGATGTGCTTCAGTCAAAATTTGTAGCTTTTCTTTGACATGTTTCATTTTCTACTTACATTGTAAACTTGCAGTCCGTGTCAATGAATTATTCTTTTGATGATATAATCTGTTATGCATACACTTGTATTATAGCAATAATTACTGCTATAATGCAATGTTATAATATTATTCAAAACTTTCTTTACATTGTACAATTTCAAGAATGAAAAGTGTTTTCAACAGAAGAGAATTTGGGAATTTTCCATGAAATTCAGCAGCATAAACAGAAAGCTGAACATTACATTAGTATTGTTTAATGACTCCTAAAATTATTCCTGATCAGAATAGGGCTCAAACTTTTCCAAATCTTAGAACTCTCTTCTTAGAACGTCTGCATCACATTGAAAACTTGCAAACATATTTGAGAGTTTATTTTTCACTTGGTTAGACTATAATAAATTTAGTTTAATCCTTTATTCAAGTGTGAGCAAACAAAGTTTGCGCCTGAAAATATCTTCAGGACTGAGGTAAGGTAGTACAACACCGGGTAAGGTAGGTAGTACAACTGAGATAAGGTAGTACAACACTGGACCCGGTGTTGTACTACCTTATCTCAGTCCTGAAGGATTAAACTAAATTTATTATTGCAAACATATAGCTATCAAGTCACCTTAATGTGCACTTTGAGGGTGTAATACAAAAGACCATCTACCCATGGTCTTTTGTATGGTCTTTTACACTTTTTCGCAGCTGTAAGTATTATTATCAGACCTCCATGGAGTCAAAAGAATCATTGTGGGATGAGTGTATATAATGAAACAGAATTAATTTTATCATCAGTACAGTTTCATTCAAAATCTTAGGGTAGCACATATTATTATTATTACAGGCGACTCCAAGAAGTCCTTAGACTCATCGAGGGAGGCCCTAAACATCATGTCCATCACAACTATTCGATATTCACACAGTATCTATCATACTTTGCCTTGAACCCATTCACTGCCATAGCATCCACAACAGACTCTGGCAGCTTATTCCACTCATTCACCACTCTAAAAGTAAAAAACCCAGCTCTAACACCCTTACTAATCACGCTCTTGCCCAGCTTCCATGGATGTCCCCTAGTCCTCCCGCCAAATATCTTTTAGATGATTGCTAATCTCCTCCTCCTATCTGCCAAACTCTGCATCCACATTCCCTCATCATATCTTTATAACTAACATTGCACAGTTCAGATACCATCTTTGTTACCTGCCTCTTCATTCTTTCCATGGTTAATTTATCCCGTTCAAATCCTGGGGACCAAATTTGAGCACAGTAGGCCAGGTGTGGTCTGATCAGAGCTATATACAATGGAATGACAACTCTTTTATTTCTGCAGGTCAGCATCTTTCTCAGTATTGCAGCAATCCTCTGGGTTACTTTCACCACCTTTACAATGTGTCCCTGAATTTCAGGTTTCTATCAGTCATCATTCCCAGATCTCTTGCCTCAGCACAGTTTCTCCCACAGAGTATGCAGCTTCCCATCGATGTATCCCAAACTTCAAGACTTTACATTTAGCTTCATTAAACTGATACCCCCCCCCCAATTCATTTGTCCATCTGTCCAGTTTATTCAAATCCTCTTGCAAGGCTATCACATCTGCTCTATTACTAATAACCCCTCCCAGCTTCACATCATCTGCAAACAACTGAATATCCCCCTGCAATTCCATTGACAATATTGCTGATATAAAGGTTAAACAATGTAGGTCCCATTACTGGTCCCTGTGGGACCCCACTTTCTGTCTCCTTGATATTGCTCCTCATACAACACCATACTCTCTAATACTATCTGATAGCCAATCCTGATTCCAGTTCACTAACCTGACATCTAAAACCATATGATGCTACTTAAATATCAGCTTATCATGTGGTACCTTGTCAAATGTCTTTATAAAATAAAAAACAAAATGGCAGAATATGCCTTTCCCTCTCATTAACTGTTCTTGTCACTTTATTATAAAAGGTAATCATATTACTAAAGCTAGAGCGTCCCTTAACAAATCCATGTTGACTCTCACAGATAACATTACCCTCATCTTCCCAATGCTGTAAATGCTCCCTCACTAATTTCCTCCAAGATCTTAACAACTACTGATGAAATACAAATTGATCTATACTTTGACACTTCCAGTCTGCTACCTCCCTTATGCAATGGCTCTATGTTACCCTCCTTCCATTCCTTGGGTACCTATCCCACGGCCAGACTTTCATTGAAAAGCCAGGTCAATGGAACTGTCAGTTCTTAAGCACATTTTCTCAAAACCCATGGCAAAATCTCATCCAGTTCCATTGCTCCCATTGCTTTATTGACATCCAAAGTACTCAGTATCTGAAACACTTCTAGGCTTCAAACCTGCCCTATCCCTCTCGAGTCAATAGGGGCCCACCATTACAGTCATCTAATTCACCCTTTCACCAGGGTTAATTACCATAGTCACACTATCTGTTATTCCTCTAGGCCAGTGGTGTTCAACCTTTTTTACTACGCAAGCTAGTTTTCTATAAAAAGATATTCGGCGATCTACTCTCTTATATATAAGTTATTCGGCGATCTACTCTCTTATATATAAGTTATTCGGCGATCTACTCTCTTATATAGATCACGTTCCCCCAACCTGATATCTGATTATGCACAAATAAACAACTAAAACTGAAAAGAAGTAGACAACTAAAAACTTTGTGTATTTAAAAATTTATTTATCACTTTTAATTATTTTAATGCAACAAATATTTTAATACAACAAAAAAAACAAATATATTGGAATAAAATATTTATTTCTCTATTTTGGAAAACCAAAGTTAGAAAACGGGGTGCTTAAGGGTCAAATCTTAAGGGTATAACTGAGAGTAGACCCCCACATAGCCTTTAAAGGAATGCGGAGAACCGACCAGGGCTTCTGGCCTAATGTCCAATCCTCACCTTCTCGTGGTGCACCCTGTTGGGTAACTACTTTGATACTGAACGAACGAGGATGGGCTGGCAATTTGGGATTTAGCCGACCAAATTGTATTCTTATTGGTTAAACCAAAATAAAAAATAATGGTACAACACGACAAAATTTCATGCCGGCTGGGGCGTCGCCCGGTTAAACAAGGCCCCCGTTGTTTTTGCCAGGGAACCAGGGCGAACAGCGAAAAGTCAGCTACTGGAACAAATCTGAAAACAAACCCCAACTCAACATCACCAGAGTTAAAGATCGGTACTATCAACGTAAGAAGCCTGAATGGCAAAGAAATGGAGCTAGCCAAGGAATTAGATAAGTACCAGATCGACATAATAGGGGTGACTGAAACCAAAAAGACCAAAACTGGTGAGATCTTTCTGAGCAATAAATACAAAATGTTATATTCAGGCAATGACAATCAAGGAAAAGAAGGAGTAGCCATAGTATTCAACACAAAATACGAGGCTAATCTTCTTGAATGGCAGTCAGTCTCAAGTAGAGTAATGTGGGCAAATATGAGAATGGGGAACTGGACAATGAGACTTATTTGTGCCTATGGTCCCACAGAAGGTGGGACCATAGGCAAAAAAATTCCTCCACTTCTACTAAGGTAGAAGTGGAGGAATTTTTCGAGGCTTTAGAGAAAGCAACTGACACAATGAAAAAGGAAAAGTTGGTCCTTGTTGGGGATCTAAATAGCAGAGTAGGAAATGATTGTGAGACATACAAAAATATTTTGGGAAAATTTGGAGAAAAGAGCAAAGCTAATAATAATGGCAAATATCTGTTGGATTTCTGCTCAGGACATGGACTGGTTATTACTAACACCATGTTCCAACATAAAAATGTGCACAAATTCACATGGAGAGAAGAGGCTAGGAATAAGAAAAGTCTCATTGACTATGTTATTGTGGATAGTGATGTTTTCTCCCTGGTGCAGGACACCAGAGTGTACAGAGGATTTGAAATTGGAAGTGATCACTGTTTAGTCTTGAGCAGGATAAAATTGAATTTCATATTGAAAAGAATAACATGTAAGAAAGTTTTAAAGCGAATAAAAGTTGAGCAGCTCTCAGATGTGAACTGTAGACTAAAATACACAAAGATTATTAAAGAAAAAATGAAAGAGTTTGAGAACAGGAATCAAACCTTGGAGATTCAGTGGCAAACTCTGAAGAAAACATTGATTGATTATGCCATAGAGGCATGTGGTGAGGTCTGTAAGTATAAAAAAAATCAGAACTCCCTGGTGGACACAGGAAGTTAAAGAGGCAGTGAAGGAAAAGAAGAAAGCATATCAAAAGTTCCTGGCAAATAAGTCAGCTTTTACTCTTACAGAATACAGAGACAAATGTAAGAAAGCGAAACAGTGTGTAAAACTAGCTAAACAAAAGTCATGGGAGGACTTTGGCAAGAATATAGAAAATAAATATCAAGAAGGTGGTAAAATATTCTGGAGGTTATTGAAGAAGCTTAGGAATCGAGGAAAAAGTGCTGTAAAAGGAGTTAGAGATGATAAAGTGACATGAAAATGGGAGAAAAAGATATCCTTGAAGTATGGAGTAAATACTTTTAAAAACTGCTAAATGAAACAAGCAGTGATGACAGCACAGTGATAAAAAACACTGACCAGGCGTGCAGTCAGGAATACATATCCATACTTGAAGTAGAAAAAGCCATCAAAGGCTTGAAATGTGGAAAGGCAGCAGGAGTAGATGATATTCGACCAGAAATGCTGAAGTATGGTGTTATGAAAGTCCTACAGTGGCTGCACTGCATAATTCAGAAAGCCTGGACAGAGGGATGAATTCTCGATGATTTCTGTAAAGCTCTCATAGTACCCATATATAAAAAGGGAAATAAAACTGAATGTGAGAATTACAGAGGTATTTCCCTACTGAGTGTTCCTGCAAGATCTATGCAAGTATACTTGAGAAATAGTTGAGAAGAATTGTGGAGGAAAAGCTTGGTGAAAAACAAGCTGGATTCAGGCCAAGTAGAGGCTGTCAGGACCAGATCTTCACTTTACGACAAATAGTCGAGAAAACATGGGAATATAACAGAGATCTGTATTTAAGTTTTGTCGATTTGGAAAAGGCATATAACAAGGTGCCAAGAGAGAATCTATTCAATATGCTACAGTTATATGGTGTCAATGGGGCATTATATCAAGCAATACTTAGTCTTTATTTGAGTTGTAAGTCAGCAGTTAGAATTGAAGGAAGTACAGGAAGATGGTTTAATGTTAAATCTGGTGTGAGACAAGGATGTACATTATCCCCTCTGTTATTCATTATCTATATGGATCACATTATGAAGGAAAGTGGTATTAAACCTGATATCAGAATTGGAGATGTTAATGTCAGCTCTTTGCTTTATGTGGATGATGTTATACTTCTAAATAAATCTGCTACAAGTCTGCAAGATTCTCTGACTAAATTGAATAGCTGTTGTAATAGATATGGTATGAAGGTCAGCAATAAAAAGACAAAGACAATGAAAATAGGCAGAATCATTGAAAATGTCAACTGTGTTGTGAATGGAGAACCTGTGGAACAAGTAAAACATTTCAGCTACTTAGGCACGATTTTTACTGAAGATGGTAAATTAAATATAGAAATAGACAACAGAATCAGCAAAGCTGGTATGGTGGGAAGTCAGTTGAATAAATTCATATGGAATAAGAGAAATTAGTCGGAACACTAAATTAGCTGTATACAAGACAGTGTTCAAACCAGTTTTAACTTATGGATCTGAGAGCTGGGTCAGAAGTAAAACACTTGACCAAAGACTAGATACCGCAGATGTGAGAGTCCTGAGAAAAATTAGAGGTATGAACAGATGGCATCAATGGCAATATCATATTAAAAATGAGGATATTAGGAAAGAACTTGACATTGTCAGCATCCAGGAATGTGTTAGCAGAGCTAATCTCAGGTGGTATGGTCACCTAAATAGAATGGGAGAGGAAAGGTTAGCAAAACAAGTGTTCTCTGCCAGGTTGGCAGGAAAAAGACCCAGAGGAAGACCAAGATATAGGTGGATTGATATGGTACAAAGTACCTTAGAGGATAGAAATATAAGATCTGATAATGTTGGAGTCTTGACAAGTAACAGACTGATTTGGAGGAAAATTGTAGATAGGAAGTTAGTAATGATGTAATTTTTTCATGTAGTACTGTCATATCCTGTACACCCCTTGAGGGTACATGGCAGGAATTTGATGATGATGAAAGTTAGAAAACACGACAGATTGATTACAAACTCACAAGTCACAGGAAATGCTGGTTGATTAAAAAAGAAAAAAAGTTAATGTGAAATTTGGCATTGTTCGAACCTTGCAATATTTTTATAGTCAAGTTGATATGAAGAAGTGGCCAATTGCAGACAATCATCCAAATGATCATTTGTAATTTGGTTTCTTAATTGATTTTTTATGACGGTCATATTTGAAAAAGCGGATTCTGAGAAGTATGTCGATCCGAAACACCACAGAATTTTTCGCACAATGTCAGTTAATATTGGGAATTTTTCATGTGCATACTTCCAAATGACTTCATTGTTAATTGATTTTAACATTATTCTGAATGTTTATTATCTCAAGTTCTACTTCAGCTTGGTTTATATCAAACAGCCCACTAATTTTATTTAAAATTTCTGTGATGTGCAATTTTCTTGAAATGAATTATTGATAAAAGATATAATCATTTCAGTTTTATTAAAATCTTTAAATCTTGAATTTTATTTCTTCCTCAACTAATTCTATTTCACGAATAAATTCTTTTAAATGATAGCGAAACATTTCTTGATTTTGTTTAAAAAATTTTAATAAATATGGGAGATGTCTAAATTCATGGTCATTTATATTTTTCTTTAATAAAAGTAAGTATTGTTGGAAAGTTTTTATTGAACTTAACATGTCAATTAAATTTTTATCTCTGCCTTTTTTAAAATTGCTTAATTTTGTACAGAAATCTACTAAAAATGATAAGTGCAACAACCATCTTTTATCACTCAATTGTGGATAAATATCTCCTTTTTTATCAAGAAAATTTTTTTTCGTTAATCTTTAAACATCAATCGTTTCTTGTTAATCATTAAACAAGAAATCTCTCTAAAAATTGACTTCTGCTGAGCCAGCGAACATTATTGCACAACAGAAGTTCCCTATCATCATCTGCCTGTAATTTAAATAACCGCCGTTGCAGGGCTTTTCCTCGAACAGAATTTACAATTTTAAATGTAATATTCAAAATATCTTTTGTGTTTAATCTTTTACTACACAGTACTTGTTGGTGAATAATACGTTAAAAAATCTGGATATTTGTCATCGTTTTTAGATAATGAAATGAAGCCTGATTTATTACCTATCATTGCAGGAGCACCATCAGTAGTAATAGACACAAGTTTAAAAAGCAGAAGTTTGTGTTGTTTCACAAATTCATCAAATGCCGAAAAAATGTCTTCTCCCCTAGTCCTTCCCAATAATGGTATAATTTTCAAAAGTTCTTCTTTACTTGAATAATCTTGAGATACCATGCGAATAAATACCATTAACTGAGCAATATTAGAAGTCGTTTGATTCATCAAATTGTAATGAAAACACAACACTGGTGAATGTCTGACATTAACCTGGCCTGGACACTTTTCTCCGGTAATTGGAATTCTTCCTTTCGGCAATTTGAAACCTTGTGTGTGGCCTAGAAGTAGTCTCTCTCAAGTGACGTCTCGAACCAAGAAGCTCCTTTATGGAAGTGGGAAACTCCTCTCTCAAGCAACATGGATCCTGGCAGTCTCTCTGACAGCGACTCTGGACTGGGCGCCCTCCTCTCTGACAGCAATTCTGGAACCGGGACCCCTTCTGTCTGCTTCAGTCCCTTTTTATTAGGCCTCCTCTGAGACCTCGCATGAAGTTTGCTAACCCCCAAAGAATCAGTATGAGGCTTTCATCTTAATTTTGTAAGTTGACGGCCATCGGAAAGTTGTTTGAACTCTTTCTGACTGACTTCGGAGATGTTTACACTTAGAGCCTGCAAGCCTTTCTCATATATATTATTGTTATTGAAAAAATACAGTTTCAATAACAATCTTTCCAATGCCGCCATGTACTGCTTCTGCGACAAAAACATTGCCTTTGTTTTTAACACTCTAACATATTCTTATTAAAGCAGTATATACAGTTAGCTTCAAAAGAGTTATTTACAAAACATCTAATGCAAACTATACCGAGACAAACAAAGTTTATTTTTTTACAACATTCACATGGGACTTAACCTAAGTAAAAAATCGATGTAATGTGCTTTGGAATATTTAATATTTAAGCTACAGTCGAGTTTTTACACTTTGCTTATAATCGTATTCACTCGGCTCGCTGTTTGACTTCCACTGATCCAAATTAATTCATTTACCTGGACTTACAAGAAAATTACTGATTTGAATTTTAACGAAAAATAAATAAACAATAGCAATACACTTAAAGCGAATTAAAAATAATACAAAACAATGATAAATAAAATATTATGTTATCAGTTTTAATTAAATTTGTAAGGAAGGCGGAATACATAAGAGATCGACCAAAAGCCACTCTGCGATCGACAGGTGGAACACCCATTCTCTAGGCAAACACGTCTCAGGCATTCTGTCTTGCACACCATGGATCATTGAATCTCCATACATCACATGTCTTACCATTCTGTTTCTTTTCATCCTTGCTCACCTCATCCCTCACTCTCTCCCTCCCCTAACACTTTCTTTCTTTGTTCCCCTACTTACCTGCACTCGCTCTCTCTCTCTCTCTCTCATTTTTCTCATTCCCTCTCTTTTACTGTCTCTCCTATTCTCTCCTCTTCTATCATTCCCATAACACTCTCTCACTCCTATCCTGATTGACTTTGATTTCATTTTTTTTCAGTCACCTAATCTCTTCTTTTATGCTTCTCAACTCATTTCTGAGACATTCCACTTTTTCTTTCAGCTCATCTATCTCTCTCTCTCCTCTCTCTGCAAGCTACCTACTCTTAGTCACCATTCACCCTCCCAGTTAACACCATCTTTGAAAATTTCATAATGTTTCAAGCTTACCCTACTTTTACTTTTTCATTCACATTCTGCTCATTATCCTCACCCTCATTGTGATCAAAAATAATTTTTTGATCACATTGAGACCAGGAATGGATCTAAGATTTAATTGACTTATCAGTTTTTACTGTCTGGGTGACAGAATACTTTTGAGAATGTCATGCACACATGCAAACATACAGATCATATTTCTGAAGTCTCTGAGTCCATATATATCTGTATATATCCTCATGTATACTTGCAAGAAAATACATAATTGTGATTAATAATTTTAGTATGCCAGTTGGAAATGCATAGAGCAGAAGTATATTATCGCATAACAAAACAGCATCAGGACATCCCTAAAAATGGTACAGACATTCCTGACTCAAGGCAAAACAGCTATTGATAAGAATTCATAACATTAGTTACCAAGTCCATCATATGGTAATTGATTAAAAAAAAGAAAAAAAAAAAGTAAGATGCTTTGTGTAAATAGCAAAATACATCCTAAATAAATATTCAGTAATTTACAGTTCAGTGTATGCATTTATGTCTTTATCTTGATTTGAGAACAAAATGAGAGAGAAAGAGAGAGAGAGAGATTTGTTGGAAAAAAAAATAAATAAATAATCAGAAATTTGTGTGTGTGTTAGCTTAAATGTGATTACAAAGTGAGGCAAATCCATTGAAATGTGTATTCACGTGATTGGTGTGCTCATGGCATGAATTATATATGTGCTGAGCATTTAGTGAGCAAATCAGCCTGTACAATTTGTTGTGCTTACAAGGATTTATTTCTTTTTTAGAATTTAGAATTTTGTTTTATTTTGGTTTTCAAAGAATGTTATTTTATTCATTAACATTTTCATGATCTGCATACACTTTTTGTAATAATATGTCTATTTATCAGTATAGAAAACTAGAATGTCTATTGCCAGCCTTGTTGGCTGAGTGGTTAGTGTATCCACTCTCCAACCAACAAGTTGTGGGTTAGATTCCTACTGGGAGTATGGATGTTTGTGATTGTCTTTAGGTGGTAGATGAATTTCATAAGCCAGTGTAAGACTGCCTTCCTTATTTGGATGGCTGAAGTGGCTCGGAACAAAGTTCCATGTTTGGTCTCTTAGAGCAGGATTTTTGGATTAAAAAAAATGAAATAAAAAATAAAATAAAGAAAATCTTTAGCCTATTCCACAGTGTTAATATATTATAGGTTTATAATATATATTATAAACTAATATATTATAACCTTTCATGGGTAGGAGCTTCATAAAAATATGTCTTTCTTTTTGTTAGACATATATCTGTAGTTTTGCAGAGACCAGAATGAAGTGGTGTATAGTGACTCTGATGCCACCCCCGAAGTACTGAACAAAAAAATAAAGTATCCAACTTAAAAAAAAAAAAAAAAAGCTACTTTTGCATTTGATCAGCCCTCTATCACAACTAGGCTAAAAGAGATCTAATTAAATGAGATTTATTTAGTTAAGGAAGAGATTATTAACCACCCAACCAGTCAGGACGTATATACACGTCCAAGTTACCATGGATGCAAAGTGCATATTAAAATTGTAATACCATTGATATTACATTGAAATATGTGATGGATATGAAGTGTAGAAGAGTGATGTATTTTATCCATATTGACAGCGACGTGGTTAATTTGATATACCTGTGTGCATTTTTTGAAGGTAAAGATGGCATATTACTTAGTACAGGAGTTAGCTGAGACTGTATGCAATTAGAAGTGTTGAACATAAAGGATTGATAACTAAGTGTAGAAATACCTATTGGATAACTGAAAAATACACACACAAAAAAAAAAAAGAAATTAAGCACACTATGAATTTAAAAGAACTGAAAAAGAATTAGAGCATCATACTTTGGTTTCATTTTCTTGAAATCGATAATGGTGACCTCATTTTCAGAGGTATGATTGGATTGTATGCATGTAAGGATATCTCATTGGTGGAATTGTCTGTTGTTGCTGGTGTGTTTTTTTCTTAGAGTGAGGAGTAAGTGACGTGGTATGGGAATGTTACAATCCTGATACTGTTCTATTAAGCAGGACAAATGGTGGATCCAATGTAACAGATATTGCATTCTGACTAGCAGTTATGCTTATAAACAGTATAATGGCATAGTGACCTGGAATGTAAGAAAAAGAAATGGGGAAGGATAAAGTGATACTGCATGAGGGTGGATGCTGGAAGCAGTGGTGAATGTGTATGTGGGTAGACCAAAGGAAAAGAATGGCCTGGGATACAAGGGGCATTGATAGAGGGGGAATGGTAAAGAACATAAGTAGAGGAGACATGTCTAAGAAGTAGTGTCTTATAGCATGGCTCTTACTGACCCAGAAATGAACTACTTATTTATCTACCTGTTTATTTACAAATGCCAGCATCTCAGAAATAAGGGGAATGAAAATGTTGCATTGATTTTCACCTAAAATTATTGGAATAAGTGAGAGGTGGTTGGATAAGGGTGGCATTCCAACAGTGTTTTTTGTGAAAGTAAGAAAGAGTGGGGAAAGGGGGGGAGGGGAATGTTGTTGATAATAACAGTTGGGTTACGCTCACGAGGTAGAGATGCAAGAAAGAAATATTGGCAATGGTTTTGAGTATTTGGTGTGAGGTAGAAATAGACAGGATGAAATATTTATTGGATGTTGCTATAGACCTGACAAATTGGAGATCAGAGACAAGAAAATGTGTAGGCAGATTTGCTAATCAAATAAAAAAAGGGCAGTCATTATGAGGTACTTTAATTATAGTAATAGAGTATATGGAATAAAGAGAGAGAGTATATCATGGTGCAAAGAATGAATTTCTAGTTTTTGAGGGAGAGCTACTTTAGACAGTACATAAGAGGGTATGCAAGAATCGAGGGTCTGGGGTGTTGAATCTCTTTCCAGTTGGTAGGAGTGACCTCACAGTCACTTCCACCAGCTGGAAAGTGGAGGACCCTACTTTCCAATAGAGCGGAGGCCTGTTGTGTCGGAAAAAGTGCCGATTCACTTTTGATGAGTCATCCTTTTTCCGATCCAACATAAGGTAACCTCAGAAGGGATGGATAAGGACATGCTTATACCTCCGGATAGAAAATCTGCCTAGTAATGACCTAAGAACATGTATATGTGCAGTTTTGTAAAATTTAAGTAATGTTAAAGAAGCCCATAAACTGAATAGGGAATGTTTGTAAATTAATTTAAGATAGAAAATCATATATAATTGCTAAAAAGATGTGTATAAGCTAATACAAGTTTTAGGCCATGTCAAAGACAGTTTGTGGCCGTGGTATCCAATCTGCTGCCGCTGTACGCATGATGACACCACCGAGTGAGGGCGCTGTTTTGTAGTATATAGGTTTCGGCGGGGATTTGAATCGCTCTCTTCTCTTCTCGTTTTCTTCGGTTCCTGGTTTCCTGAGCGGAAAGCTGAGTAGCTGTGGAAAGCTTGCCGCCATGCAAGCTATTCACATTCGCTATTCTCTATTGGTCAGTGTATAAGTCAATGTAAGAGCTTCTTTTCGAGTAGAACAAAAGAATAGCGAAACTGCCATTAAAGAAAATATAGTGAGAAGATCCGAATATCCAGATGAGAAGGTCCTAAATCCACCAGATAAAGCAAGAACGGTAAGCAGAAACCTTTTGTATTAAGTTAGAGTAACCATGGAGGAAGGAGAAACTGAACTTTGAGAAAACAGCCAAATTCCGTGCAGTGTCTAAAGAACTGTCTTTAGACACTGCATTTGGACATTTTATCTACTTCTAAGGAATAAAAGGCATCTTAGGCTTGAGCCGAATAGGAAACCTAGGCTTCGGACTGTTTGTGTCGAGAGAAGGAAATAAATGTCATTATGTTAAAGTTTAATTTGAATGCTAACTAAAATTTTTTTGGGGGGGGGGATAAAGTCTGAATATAAGAAGGAATGCTATCTCATGAAATCTATGCAAGAATTGCAGAATTGGCTTGTATATATATGTAATTTATGTGTGTGATAGTAATAGGTAATTTAGTATTAGTTAACAGAGTCTGAGAATAGATATATATAGAAGTGTAAGATTTTGTCAGTATAAGAAATTATAGTGTAGAACTTTTTTTGGATGTGTTAATTTAAGAAAAGGGAGGGAACTCAGACTCTTTTAGAATTGAAGGTTTAACTAAAATGTATTTCTATGCTTGTGTCAAAATAAATGTATTTTCTTATGTATAAACCAACTGAGTTTGTCATGTTTCTGTGGATTGAATTACCGCTTGGAAAATCACGAACCATGTATTAGAGGGAAATCCATTAGTAACATAAGAAACGGGACCACGACTGCAAACTTCTTGATCCCTACATTCTTTATCTTAGTATCCTAGAATAGTATATCAGAATTCAGTTGCCGGATGTTGCAGTCATAAAATAATATAAATTTGTCGGCTAATGAAATAACTGATAATTAGTAACTTAAGATACTAAAGATAAAGATAATATAAAATTGAGAGAAAGCACAGATATAACAAGGCTCTTGTTATTAGCCAAATAGCTGAGAAGAGACCTCCCGATCACTTTTAAAGAATGTGGAGAACTGACTGAGGCTTCTGACCTAATGTCCAATCCTCACTTTCATATGATGCACCTGCACCCAATAAATAGGTATCCACTGGGTGCTGAACAAATGAGGATGGGCTGACAATTTGCACCTTAGCTGACCTACTTATTGTACTCTCTATTGGCTTAAACCATAAATGCATGCATATGATGGTGTAACACACGATGAGATTTCATGCCAGCTAGGGTGTCCCCCAGTTAAACAAGGTCCCTGCTGTTTTCATCAGGGAACCAGGAACCAGGGAACAATGAAAAAGAACTGAAGATAGGAACCATCAGTATGAGGAGTATTAATGGAAAGGAAATTGAACTTGAAGAACCGGAAAAGTACCACATTCATATAATTGGCATTACTGAGACAAAGATAACAAAATCAAGTGAGATCTTACTTAAATAATAGGTATAGGATGTTATATATTCAAACATCTTTATCGGTGAAAGGAAGGAGTTGTGTCCGTGATCCCACAGAAGGTTCTCTTAAGGAAGAAGTGGAGGTATTTTGCAAGTCATTTGAGCAGGCAGCTGACATTAAAAAAAAAAAAAAAAAAATGGAAAAAGTGGTCCTTGTTGGAGATCTGAATAGCAGAGTAGGAAATGAATTCTAACAAGCATACAGGAATGTTTGGGGGAAATTTTGGAAAGGTCAGTGCTAATAATAATGGTAATTATCAGCTGGATTTCTGCTCAGGATATGGACAAGTCATTACTAACACCATGTTAGTAATGACTTGTTCCAACATAAAGATGTGCACAAGTTTATGTGACAAGAATGAGAAAAGCCTCATTGACTATATCATTGTTGATAGTGATATCTTCATGCTAGTTCTGGATATAAGAGTATACAGAGGATTTGAAATTGTAACAGTCACTTAGTTCTAAAGTAGGGAAAAAATGAATACCATATTGAAAAGAAGAGCATATAAAAAAGATTTAAAAAGAATTAAAGTTCAGTAGCTTTTACAGGTAAACTATAGACTCAACTATACCAACATAATTAAAGAAAAACTGAAACAGTTTAAAAACAAGAACCACACCTTAGTCTCAGTCTTGGTAAACTCTTAAGAAGACATCGATTGATTTAGCTAAGGAAGTATGTTGTGAAGTTGTCTGTACAGATAGAAAAATAAGAACACAATGGTGGACACAAGATGTTAAAGAATAAATCCTACACAAGAAGAAAGTATACTAAAAGTTCCTAGCAAATAAGTTAATAGATGCCCTAAAAGAATATAGAGAAAAATGTAAAATAGCTAAGATATGCATAAAAGTAGTCAAACAAAAGCTGTGAGAAGATTTTGGTAAGAATATAGAAAATAAATATCAGGAAAGTGGCAAAATATTCTTGAGACTATTGAAACAAAAATGGAGGAAAGAATAAATACAGCAAAAGGAATTAAAGATAATAAAGGTGATATGAAAACTGAAGATAACAATATCCTAGATGTATGGAGTAATTACTTTGAAAATCTGTTAAACAAAACAAGCAGTTACATAACAGTAGAAGAAAATTTTCAAGAGGAATACAAACAGAAGTACATATCAATGCTTGGGGTAGAAAAACACCTTCAAAAACTTGAAACAAGGAAAGGCAGTTGGAGTAGATGATATACAACCAGAAATGCTTAAATATGGGGATATTAAACTTTTGCAGTGGTCACACTGTGTAATTCAGAGGGTCAAATTCCACGATTGGAGTAGAGCTATCATAGTTCCTATCTAAAAGGGAATAAAGCTGAACGTGAGAATTATAGAGGAAATTCTCTGCTAAGTATTCCAGGTAAGATTTATGCAAGTATACTTGAAAAGAAGAGAAAAATTGTGGAAGAAAAATTTGAAGAAGAACAAGCTGAGTTCAGACCAAATAAATTGTCAAGATCAGATTTTCTCTCTACGAGAAATGGTTGAGAAACCATGGGAATATAATCGGGATCTGTACTTAAGTTTTGTAGATTAGATTTGGAAAAGGTACAGCAAATTACCCAGAGAAAAGCTTTTCAGAACACTACCATTATATGAAGCAAATGGAACTATAAAGACCAATACGTAGTCTGTATTTAAGTTGTAAGTAAGCACAGCAAATACAGAAAAATGGTTTGATAATAAATCAGGAGAAAGACAAGGAAGTACATTATTTCCACTCTTACTCATCATCTGTATGCATTTTGAAAGAAAGTAATGACATTAGAATTGGAGATATCAAACTTAGCTCTTTGCTTTATGCAGATGTTATATCTTCATTTTGGTTCTGGATTTATGTAAGAGTATATAGAGGATTTGAAATTGTAACAGTCACTTAGTTCTAAAGTAGGAAAACAATGAATGCCATATTGAAAAGATGTATGTTGTATTCCTTAACACATCAAGTGCAACAGGATTCTCTAACTAAATTGAATAACAAATTTGCCATGAAAATCAGCAATAAAAAAAAAAGTCCAAAATTATGAAATAGGGCAGGAATATAGAATTTCAGCTGCATTCTCAATGGCATTGGAGAACCTATAGAAAAGTAAAATATTTCTGCTATTTAGGTGCAGATTTTAGTGAAGGTAGCAAATTAAATTTGAAAATATAAAACAACAGTATAAGCAAATCTGGTATGGTAGAGAGACAGTTGAATTAAATTTATATGGAATAAGAGAAAGATTAGCCAAAACAGCAAATTATTATTATTATTGTATGAACACCTGTATGGAATTCGAAGTCTCATTGCAGAAGACCCAAACTACCACACAATCTATCATACCTCTCTCTTTGAACACATTAACAGACAAAGTACTCACAACTGACTCTGGCAACCCATTCACAGCTCTCTAATGCAAAAAATCTAATCCTCACACTCCTACTAACCACACTTTTATTCAACTTCCAGGGATGACCTCTTGTTCTGGTCTCTCTAGCCAAGTGCTGAAACATTTTCTCTGTATCATTCTTATAAACCCTTTAAGCAACTTAAATGTTTCTGTCATATCCCCCCCCTCTTTTCTTCCTATCAATCAACTTCTGCAATCTGCACATCCTCATAGGGAACATTACTCAGACCACGCACCATCTTAGTCACTTCCCTCTGAATCGTCTCCACTGCTTCCTCATCCCCAAGAAACCCAGCGGACAAGACCTGAAGTAATCCAGATGTGGATGTATCAAGGCCTTATAAAGAGGAATAACAACCTCCTTATCTCTACTTGTTAGTGTATACTTCAATAGCTAAGTAATCTTATGAGCTAGTTTAGCAACCTTAGCAATATGTCCTCTAAACTTTAACTCTCTATCTACTACCACCCCTAAATCTCTATCTTCATCTCTTTCCTGGAGTACAGTTCCATCAGTGTGGTACACAGCTTGTAATTTGTTTATCCCAAAATGTGTAACTTCACATTTCTCCACATTAAACTGATAGCCATTATCTTTTGCCCATACTGACAGCATATCTAAATTGTCCTGCAAGCTCCCCACATTGCCTTGGTTAATTATTACTCTACCTAATTTTGCATCATCAGCAAACAACTGAATATTTTCTTTCAGGTTATTTCCTATATAATTTATCTACAAATTAAACAGTAGTGGTCCCAGCACTGAACTTTGTAGTACACAAGTAGTCACCTTTTTTTGCCTTGATTCTGCCTCTCTATATATACCACTTTTTATGTCTGTCTAGCAGCAACCCTCTTACCACATAATCAGTGTCATGTCCATCCCCATTTGCTGCAGCTTACATAATAAAGTTCCATGCAGTATTCTGTCAAATGCCTTTTCAAAATCTATCAGAATCATCATATAGCCATTTCCTTTATCCAACTCAGCTGTTATGCTATGATAAAAAAAAAAAGTTACTAAATTACTAAGACATGACCGACCCTTCAAAAAGCTATGTTGTCCCTCATACAGTATCATATTCTTATCCACCCATTCTTGGATTCTCTTTTTGACCAATTTTTCCAGTACTTTTACCACCATACTGATTGGTCTACTAGCAATATACAAGACAGTGTTCAAACCAGTTTTAAGTTATGAATCTGAGAGTTGGGTTAGAAATAAAGCACTCGAACAAAGACTAATGATCACATATATGAGAGTTTTGAGAATAATTAGAGAAGTGTACAGATGGCATCCGTGGCAGATTCATATTAAAAATGAAGATATTAGAAAGGAACTTGACATCGTTAGTATTCAGGAATGTGGGAGTAGAGCTAATCTAAGATGGTATGGTTACATAAATAGAATGGGTGAAGAAAGGGTTAGCAAAGCAGGTGTTTGATACCAAGATAGCAGGAAAGAGACCTAAAGTAAGACCCAGGTTTAGTTAGATTGATTCAGTCAGAAGTATACATTAAAAGCACAAGATGTTAGATATGATCGTATCAGAGTGCTAACAAACTAATTTGGAGTAAAATTGTTGATAGGAGATTAATAATAATGTAAACTTAATCATATAGTGCTGTCATAATAGCCTGAATGCTCCTTTAGGATATATACCAGGATATTGATGATGATGATATATGCCTCAGAGCTTTAGTTGTATTGGCCATAATTTCAGCTAATGCTAGGGGAAAATAAATTAGTTGTGAAAAGTTGAAAAACTTTGACTGTATCTGATCCAGAGTATTTTATTAAGGTGATTTTCATTACTTGTATATGGGGAAATATATGACTTCTGCATATATTCAACCTTGGTATCACCTCTGAGTCTGCCGCCCACTGATGAGACCTTAATGAAGATCGAAACTGTTCTGGGGAGTGGTGGTCTTTCCCATAATGCATAGCATTATACACATCCAAAAGGTGTACTTTGCATTATGGGATGTTAAGGCAATTACAGCGGTATCTCGATTAGTGGGTTCTTTAAAACAGGCATTAATCGAAAACACACTAATCAAATATAATAACCTATGGGAAAAAGTATAATTCGTTCCTCGAATTTCTTTTTTGAACCTCAATTTTTTTATAAAAGAATTAAGGTATGTCTCAGAGCCTAGTTAAAGGAAAACCATGAAGCTGAATGACAATAAAACACATTCAGAATATAAATTTTATTATTCTACTTCTTAACAAAGAATTGAGCTAACGTAGTTTGGCAGGCATTTTGTTTCTTTTTTTACATACAACGGACAGTATGGCCCTATTTCCTCTTCTACTCTTCTGCAAATTTTACTGCTTTTCTCTTCATCAAGGTCAGCCTTTAAGCATTGCTGCTTGAAAACTTCGATTGTACGAAAAATATTTTCAAATTGTTTCTGTGAAATCTCTTTTGGCTGACTGGTTAAATTTTCTTCATATTCTTCGGGATCTTCCTGCTGTGCATCTAAATTTCACAGGTCTGAATCACTCAATTCTCCAGAATGAGATTTAGTTAACTCTTGGATGTTATCATTGAAGGGGAGAAAGAAGGACGTATGAATTGGTCACCAACATGCGAAATCACGTGCTTTGTAGATAAAATTTACCAACTGTTATACAAGCAAAATAGTTACCACTTGAAAAACTACAATGATCATAAAAGAGAAGTTAATTTTCCGAGGTGTAATAATAAATAACTCATCCCAGTAGACGGATTGATTACCCTATTATCGGAATGGATTCTCCAGAAGTCGAAGGGTTTCGAATCTGTGGGCATACCATAGCAGACGACATAAATTTTGGCAATAAAAATTTGGAACATAGTGTACATGGAAGTAGTGTAATATGCCATTAAAAATAACTTTGTAAAATGTTTTAAATCGGTAACTAAATTATTTCATTCTGGTGAGTGATTTTTTAAAATCTATAACATTTATTTTTAAGATGTATATAGACGCAATAATCGATTTTGGGTATCAAAAAGAAATGACACACTAATTGGGAGTGCATTAATCGAGGGATTACTGTAATTTGAAGTCATTAGCTTCTATATACAACTAGCCTGTATATAGTTAGTGCATGAAGATACTTCATACACAAACTTTGCTTTCACTTGTATAAAGGATTAAAAAATAATATAATTTCTTAGCAAGTTTAATTTAAAAGTTAAGTGTCTGGTTCCTTGTCATAGTTTGGTGCTGTGTAAAGTTGACTAGGCTGTTTTTTCTTGTTTCAAAACTGAATATAGGAAGAAATGAACATTATTAATAATATTAATTGTTCTAAGCTTATTGGTTAAAATACTAAATTAATTCAGTTATACTTTGTTAGATAAAAGAGGTTGCTCCTCACACAAGTGCACCTAAAACTAGAAGGTTTTGGAATCAAGATATGAAGGTAAGTTAATGTTTTATGAAACTATGAATAAAGCAACTTGTAAAACAAAGGTCATGCTGTGTCATGTAGTAGCATGAGGTAAATGATACTCAAAATTTTGCATTATTCAGCATATAAGAATGAACTAAATTAAAAACTATTCAGTAGTTATGCCAATTTAAAAGAATGAAAAGATATAATTTATTGATTTTTTCCTGTGGTATGCAAATAGATACTGATTAATGTCCACCACTTTTCTAGTATTACATTTGCTGTAAAACTGCTGAAGAATCTGATGCCATGGTCCATGCATCTGATAGACAAGATGTGACAGTCTTAATTGCTTCACTATAACGAATGCTTCATGAACGCTCTACCACT
Source organism: Typopeltis vanoorti (assembly GCF_054136105.1). Taxonomy (NCBI): domain Eukaryota; kingdom Metazoa; phylum Arthropoda; class Arachnida; order Uropygi; family Thelyphonidae; genus Typopeltis; species Typopeltis vanoorti. Next base: position 68,802,044 of record NC_143552.1, on the reverse strand, counting down.
TCCATGGTAGAGCATTCGCTTTGCGTGTGAAAGGCCCAGGATCAAATCCAGAGCCTTTTACACGAAATGATAGAAAGTTGCCTATGGCAATTAAGCAGGGTGAAAGCGTGGATGAGATGATTGTGATGGTGAGCACCAATGACTTGAGACGCAGTGTAAATCAGGTGGCGAGAGATCTGAGATTCATGCCTGAGGTTGTACAAAAGAAAATTCAGAGAGGAAAGATAATGTGTGTGTTACCCAGGTATGATTAATGATGTGCTGAGCAGCAATAATGAATAACATAATAGCCAGAATGTGTCAGAAGAGAGGATTGGAATATGTGGATGCTTGGAGGGCATTTGAGGACAGAAAGGAGCTGAATGTGAGAGACCACTTGCATTTGAATGAGGAAGGACGTAGGCATTTGGAGAGATTGCTGTTTTCTGATCGAGTCGGTGCGTCAATGCAGGTGAAACTAGAATTCCCAGGGTGGATGGCAGCAGGGATGGCTTCTTGTGGGAATGTGCTTGAGGGTAAGGGGATGACATCAAGCAACACTGAGTACAGTGGAATCTGGAGGGGATAATGATAGGTATAGAAGCAGTGACATTTTTATGCTTTATACTAATGCCAGGTGGATCTGGAATAAAGGAGATAAATTGGTGGCATCGATAGCATCAGCCTGGTCAAAGATTATTGGGATATCTGAGACGTGGTTGACGGAAGATGATATAATAACAGGAATAGAAGTAGCAGGGAACAGCATTTTTCGGCAGGATAGGAAGGGAAAATGCAATGGTGGAGTACTGCTTATGTCCTCTAAGAGTGGAAGCTTTTGGGAGGCTGTGACACTAATGGTTTTGAAAGCATATGGTGTGAGGTAGAGGTAGGCAAGACAGGATGTTTAGTGGGATGTTGCTACAAGCCAAAGAGCACAGAGGGTGGGGAGCAGGAGATGTTTAGTTAGGCAGTTGAGCTTGACAAGTGCAAGAAGAATGATTGTTATGGGAGATTTTAACTATAAGTTTGGAAGATGAAAATGCATGTAGTAATAAGGGAATGGAATTTCTGGAATTCTTGAGGGTCAGATGTCTTAGGCGACATGTAATAGAGGGAACAAGAGGTTCAAGAGTTTTGGATTTGGTCATAGCATCAGAAGAGCTGATAATAACTGAGATGGCATCTCTAAACCCCCCTCCCCATCGGAGAGAGAGTGACCATGTGGTTTTGACTTGGAAGATGAATAGACATGCAGGAGTATCAAAGAAATGGGAACGTATGTGGAATTATAATAATCATAGATATCAACACTTATTGCATGGGAAATTGTTAAAGAATATTTGTTGGCAGCAATAGTAAGCTGTCTTCCTTGAGTGAAGAAGAGGACACAATTTGGCATAAAGTGGATGACAAACAATATCAGACAGGAACTGCAGGTGAAAAAGAGGTTATAGGAAGAGATATAAGGAGAGGGGGAATGGAGGAGGGCAGATGCATGAAGAATATGCGACTCAGGCCAAGAGAGTGACTAATATGGTAAGGAAGGCGAAACTGGAATATGAAAAGAGACTGGCACTAAGATCCAAAGATAATCTTAGGGAATTTTTTAACTATGTGACCAATAGGAGGAGAAATGATTGTGGAAGAATGACATTGCTGGATAAAATTGGGAATAGAGTGACTGATGGAGAGGATATAGTGGAGTTGTTTAATAAACACTTTATTGATGTATTTCATCCTGGAGAAGTAAGTTTTAATACTAGAGGGATAGGGCAGGTTCGAGGGGTTAGAGGTGCAAGAGGAGAGTGTGTTCCAAATAATGAGTACCCTGGATGTCAGTAAAGCTGTGGGACTGGATGGTATTTCACCATGGGTTTTCAAAGAATGTGCTAAAGAGCTGACAGCTCCGTTGACCTAGATTTTCAATGAAAGTCTGGCTACTAGAAAGGTACCCATGGAAGGAAGGTAAGATAGTGTCATTGCATAAGGGTGGTAGCAGACTGGATGTGTCCAAGTATATGCCAGTTTGTGTTTCATCAGTAGTTGTTAAGATTTTGGAGAAATTAGTGAGGGACCATATACAGCGTTGGGCAGATGAAGGTTATGTTATCTCTGAGAGTCAACATGGATTTGTTAAGCGGTGCTCATGCTTTAGTAATATGATTGCCTTTTATAATAAAGTGACAAGAGCAGTTGATGAGAGAAAGGCATATATTGCCATTTTTTTGCATTTTGCAAAATCATTTGACAGGGTACTGCATGATAAGCTGATATTTAAGTTGCAGCACGTGGGTTTAGATGTCGGGTTAGTCAACTGGATTCAGGATTGGCTGTCTGATAGGTATTAGAGAGTTTTATTTGGTGGGGCAGTATTAAGGAGGCAGAAGGTTACAAGTGGGGTCCCATATAGCTCAGTACTGGGACCTGTATTGTTTAACATTGTCAGTGGATTGCAGAAAGATATTCAGTTGTTTACAGATGATGTGAAGCTGGGAAGGGTTATTAGTAATAGTGCAGATGCAGAAGCCCTGCAAGAGGATTTGAATAAACTAGACACATGGGCATAGAGAAAGATGTTGGAAGTTTATTTTGCGCTTGGTTAGACTATAATAAATTTAGTTTAATCCTTTATCCAAGTGTAAGCAAAACAAAGTTTGTGCCTGAAAATATCTTCAGGACTGGGGCAAGGTGGTACATCCATAGGCAACTCATAGCAAGGGTGGACCAAGCTCTCCTCACTCCTTGTCTTAGTATCTCCCACAATGCAAAGCACATCTCCTTGCAGACATGTATGATGCTATGCATTAAGGGAAGGGCCAGACCAGTTTCGACCTTTATATTAAGGTCTCGTCAGTGGGAGGCAGACCAAGAAGTGGTGATACTAAGACAGAAGCAATGCAGAGGTCATATTTACCTATGTGAATTGATACTAAGTGTACCACCTTATTATTAAATTACTCTGGATTTAGAGAAAGATGTTGGAAGTTTATTTTGTACTTGGTTGGACTATAATAAATTTAAGCAAACAAAGTTTGCACCTGAAAATATCTTCAGGACTGGGGCAAAGTGGTGCATCCATAGGCAACTCGTAGCAAAGGTGGATCAAGTTCTCATCACGCCTTGTCTTTTCCTGAAGATATTTTCAGGTGCAAACTTTGTTTGCTTATACTTGGATAAAGGATTAAACTAAATTTATTATAGACACATGGGAATATGAATCGATGTGTCAGTTTAATGCAGCAGAATGTAAAGTCTTGAAGTTTGGGATACATTGATGGGAGGCTGTATACTCGATTGGAGGAGCTGAACTGGAGGAAATAGGGGAGACAAAAGATCTGGGGGTGATGATTGATATAAAACTGAAATTCAGGGAACATATTGCAAAGGTGGTGAAGGTAACCCAGAGGATTGCTGCAATGCTGAGAAGGATGCTGACCTACAGAGATAAAAGAGTTGTCATTCCATTGTATAAGACCCCTGATGAGACCACACTTAAACTATTGTTCTCAAATTTGGTCCCCAGGATTTGAAGGGGATAAATTAACTGTGGAAAGGATACAGAGGCAGATAACAAAGATGGTTTCAGTACTGTACAATATTAGTTATGAAGATTGACTAACTGAATGTGGACTGCAGAGTTTCGTAGATAGAAGAAGAGGTGATGTGATTGATACTTTTAAACTGTTGAGAGGTAGTTACATTGTTGACACTGGGAAGTTCTTTTGCTTGATCGAACAGCAGGTAGGAGTGATGACAAGGATCATTCCTGGAAGTTGCAAAAGTAAGCTGTGAGCTCGAGGGTGAGGAGTGGTTTCTTTGCATGGAGGGTGGTTTAACTGTGGAGTGCATTACCTGATAGAGTAGTGAGAGCAAGAATGGTCAATGAGTTCAAGGAGTGGTATGATAGACTTTGTGTTTCCTATGAAGGACCTCCCATGATGAGTCTTTTGACTCCATGGAGGTCTGAATAATAATAATAATATGAAGACCTACATTCACTTTGTAAAAATGACCGAGGATTTTATAATGTTAATCCCACATGCCCACGAAGGGTTGCATAACCTGATTTGCATGTATTGGTTTGAAAATGGTGATTATGGAGAAATAATTTGTATTTTTATGAATAGCTGCAAGTTATGCTTTTGTGGAGGAAGGCTGTTTCTAGAGCACTGATAAAGAGAAAGAAGAAATGCCTGCTTGGTAATTTTTATAAGTAGATGGGGACATGTGTTGATCCTCTATTATGCTTTATTATATTTAAGTTCGTCCATGAATATTTATGGATCCATAGCACACTAGTACAACAGTGATCTGTCTAGGAAAATATTTTAATATTTAATTTACATTTGGCACTCCTACCATCTATAATCAGGAAAATGTTTAACCTAGATACTAAAAATCTTCTTTTCCTGATGGTGGTGGTTGCAATAGCATGTATGAAAGATGATGAATTGGTGCAGTGGTTTCAGAACTGGACAGTAAGTTAGTGGTGATCGTTTGCAGCATTAGTGTTAATGATTAGAGGGGAGAGATGAAACTTGAAACATGAAACAGAGTTAGGTATGTGTGCTGGGAACTGAATAAATCAGGGGAGGGAAGCCATTAATCAGTCAAATGGCCATGTTAGCATATAGTATATCAGTTGATTTCCTATAAGAACACATATAAAATAGTAACTATAAAAACTGATTCATTATGCTTTTACTGTTGTGCAGTTGTTGATTTAGTCATTGATTTCTTTACTGTTGACTTATATATTGACTTATATAATCCTAATTAATTATTTGTACTTCTCCTGAAGCAGCATATGACAAATTACTCATAACTTTATAGTTACTGGTCTTTATACTAGAAATTTTCTGATATTTATCCTGACAAGAAAGTCCTTATACCATTATGTTTAATGAAGCTTTTAGGACATTGCCTCAAACACTGTTTGTCATCTTGGTTGGTTGTGCAGGTGAATAGCATATAGCATGTTTGCATTTCATCCAACATGCTGTAGGTTAATTTCTAACTGTAGGCATGAGTGTAGCAAATTTCTTTAAGGTAGTAGTAGATGAATTTTTGCCTAGGGGGGGAAGACCACCACATGATTACTGGACTTGAAGTGGCTTGAAAAGGTTTTGTGTGTGGTTTCTAGATGACCTAATCTTTAACCCACCTACTATATTAATATACCATAAATTTACAACCTTTCCTTGGTTGGATTCACATAATACATAAATAAATAAAAATATGACAAACAGTAACCCATTATTACAGTTTTCCTAATTTTCCTCTTTTCCTAAGAGTGATCCCAGACCTTTTTGATTTTTGAGACAGCTATAAAGATGCTTGTATTTATTCTGAGGAAGCTCACTCCAAGACAGCAACTCTCTTTTTGACTGAGAGAGACAGACAGAGAGAGAGAGAACCAAATGGAATCAAAGATAATATGTGCAGAATATTACATGATATGAGTAAAGTATGTGTTGGCTCTGCTAAGAGATAATTAAGCTAGACTGAGAGGAGATGTCTATATATTTTACAAGGAATGCCAAGAACAAACTTAAACTATGGACCCATTATCTGATCTTCACCTTCACATGGTGTGCTGTGTTATTAGACTACTGTTAGGAAGAAGATAGGATGACAGTTTTGGACTTAGCCAACCAAATTATATTCTGTATTAGCTGAAACTACTTTCATGTTATGATGGTAAAATGTGATCACATTTTACTGCACATGTTTCAGCTAGAGTGTCACTGTATTAGATGAGCCTCCTGCTGCTTTCATCAGGGAACAAGTATACAATGAAAAGTCAGCCACCTTCTGGAATATTTCTAGTACATTGGAAGAAAAGCACCATCAGTGAAATAAAGAAGGAGCAGAAGAATTAGAGGGGATAAATGATGCTTTGGCAGTGACCAAGAGAGATGTTACGGCATCAGTGTATGAATGTACTCAGAAGGTCAAAATCTTGAAGGAGGTAGGTGTTGAATGAAGGATTAAGCACAAAATCTGGAAGAAGGGATTGCTGAAGCAGCACAAATGAATAGTAATAATAATCAGGTGCAGGAAGAGTATAAAGATCAAGCCAGGAAGCCTCAGCTAGAATGGATAGAAAGTGCAGTGTGAGCAGAAATTAGTATATCAGGCTAAGAAAATCTTAGTGTTTTTTGATATGTGCTAAGTAGAAGAAAGAACAATGATGGCAAGGTGACACGTTAATGGATGAAATTGAAATTATGAGAACCTCCAGTGTAGAAGAAATGGGAGAAGATGGCTTACTTGTGTGTGAGCAAGATATATGAGGAGTTAAGTAAGCTTGATGTCAATAAGGTAATAGGACTTGATAGCGTATCACTACTTATCTTCAAGGAATGTTTCAGGGAATTAGTGCCAGTCTAAGCATATCTGTTTAACAACTCTTGCAACATCATAAGTCCCAAAAGAATGGAAGAAGGGTAAAATTGTTCCACTTTGCAAAGGTAATGATGAGACTGAGGCTACACATTATAGACTAATCTGGTTAAGATGGGATTATGGTTAAGATGCTGGAGAGGTTAGCGAAAGCTGGGGTACAGAAGTGGCTTAATAACAGCACTATTTTCTATGATGGTCAGCATGGGTTTGTTGAAGGAAGGTCATGTTTACCAGTTATGTGCTATAACATGGTGAAGAAATGCATTGGATAAAAAAGATGCATATACAGTGGTTAGTATATTTAAATTTGCAAAGGCTTTTGATAGATTGCCACACAACAGGTTGATAACTACATTGGATGGGATTGAATACTAGAGTAGTGAGTTGCAGAAGTGACTGGCTATCAGATAGGTATCAGCAAGTTGTGTATGGGGGTACTGTATGGTATACCAGAGAGAAAAGTCATTATTGGTGTGCTGCAGAGATGTTTTGGATACATTGTTATTTCATTTGTATATTAATGTTGTTAGGACAGGTTTATCTGGAGATATACAACTGTTTGTAGATGAAACAAAATTGGGGAAAACAAATGGAGAATCAAGCAGATGTTGTGGCTTTACAGGAGGTCTTGAATAAATTATATGAATGGGCAAGTGAGTGCAACTATAATTTCTCCAAAACAGAAGGCAACAATGGTATGTAAAATATACATGGGGGGGGTTGAGGAGGTGAGACCTATGAGTGATGGTAGACAAGGGTTTAAAGTTCATTGATCACATGATTCCATTGTATATGAGTACAGTAATCCATATGATGCCTTGATGAGGCCTCATGTGGATTATTGTTCACAGGTTTAGTCATCTGGTGTTCCTGGTGATGAGGATACATTAGAAAAGGTTCGGAGAAGATTGATTAAGCTGGTGACTTTGGAGGGATATGATGACAGATTAAGGGAATGAAATTTGCAATGCCTCATGAATAGGAAAAGAAGAGATATGATTGACATATAAGTTAGTAAGGATTGTTGCTAGCTTAATGTGGAAGAAGTTTTTCATAGAATGATAGAACAAGAGGTTATTCCTGGAAACTATATAAGGAGTGGAGTGAGTAAGGAAGTGAGGAGCAGGTTTCTTGCCTGGAGAGTGGTTGAGTGGAATGTATTGTCTGACAGGGTTGTGAATGCAGACATGTTGAATGAGTTCAAAGCCCGGTTTGATGTGCATTGTGTGTGTGATGTATATACTTCTCGCGATGAATCTTTTGAATTCATGGAGGTCTGTTAATAATAATCTAATCCATTCAACAGCCACAAACAGAAGACTATAAAGATCAGTTGTCAAGGTTTCCTGCAGCTGTTAGTTGCTAAGAGAAAAGCAAGAACTGATACATTTAATCCATAACTATGACTACCGTGAGAAGCTTTTTTTTTTAATAGGACCAAGTTGAGTATTACTTTTTTTTTTTAACTTATTTTCTAATTATTAGTACTCTAGATCAGTGGTTCCCAGACTTTCTCAGTTCACGGAGCCCTTAGTATGTGTCACTAATTTTTTCATGGTGCTCCAGGCTTTTTTCACAACTCTATATGGCACCTAGTAGGATGCTAGCAAAGTGTTGCTTGGTATTGACGTTTGTTTTAAAGAAAATGTATCTTTTTGTTCTTTCAGTTCTCTTAACTTTCTAATAAAATAATCATGGTATTTACTAGCCATATTAGGATGATTGGTCTCTAAGTGGTGTTTTAGTTTACTTGAAAGCACACACTGAGCCAAAACTTTCAGACATAACATGCACTGCAGATGTTTTTCATGATTGATGTCTACCAAAGTAAAATAACTCTAGATAAGTATTGTCATAATTCCAATATTTCTCTTTCTCTACAACTTTGCCTCTGGTTTGTGGTTAATCATCCTTTTCTTCACTCCCATATGTCTTATTAGTGTTAAAAAAAACTTTTCATTTTTGTTTACAAGTACTAAAAATCAACAAAATAGTTTGCAAACTCACTAGACCTCCCAGACACTTGATCAAAATACCCTTCAAGTATTTAGATTATTGATGGACCTGGAGAATCAACAGGTATTTATATACAAAATGAAGTCAAGAAATGAGATAGTTCAAGAAGTTGTTGGCATAGCCAAAAGTACAAAAACACATTTCAAACATTCAAGAATGTTGTCAAAAGAGATGTAGCATGATCTAATGTTGAAACAGTGAAGTATCTTGAGCTGGTAGTTAATGCATTGTCTAACAGATGTTGAGTATTGATCTGTTTCCCTCAAAAATGTAAAATATCCTGCAACACCCTGTGCTGTGGCACATGGTTTGGGAACCATTGTTCTAGATGATCATAGTTTCATAAGCTAGCGTACTGACTGGCTAATCACAAATAAAATTAATAACCTGAATGAATTCACAAATAAAATGAATAAAAAGAATCAATTTTCTTCCTCTTATAGACTAACCAAATTCTAAACTGTTGTAAAATATTTCTAGATCTTTTGATGTGTTTTTGTTATGAAGTGTTAAGCTACTCTGGATTTGTGTTATTTAGTCATATTATAGTTTATTTAGATAACATTGAGGTAATTATTTTAATATTAATGTTATTTTACTCTAAATGGTAGTTGCCATAACTCTCATAGAAAATGCTCAGATGAAAGAAACTGTCTGTTTCATGTTGCCCAAATTTGAGAGTTAGTATTTTGTTTTGAAATGAGTTCAGATGACATGTTACATTGATGATCTTACTTCAAGATACTGATGAGGAATCTGGAACTGATTATAGACAGAAAAATTAAGCATTTGAGACATATTTCTCAAATGGTAAGAGCATATGGGATTACTGAGAACCAACTAGTAGGGACAAGAAAGCTACTATTCCCCTTTACGCAAAGCCTTGATACACCCGCATTTGCTATCTTCAAGTCTGCTCGCCTGCATTCTACAAATATAAGAAAACAGTGGCATGATATTGGGACTACAGAATGTCAAAGATAAATCTAAAAGGAATGCGGTTTGCCTACCCAAGTGATAGAGGACAATGTATATAAGTTGGTAAAGATTTTATTGGACAAAGATAGATGACATTTCATTATATGGTAAGAGAGAACATAGAATCATCACTAGAAACCAAGTAGATATGTAGTTAAGCATCAGTTAGCACAGTTGAATGGGCCTCTTCTCATGAGTCCTTGGTTCTGCCTGTATATTATTAATGTTAGGAATTATCAGTTTTTAATAATAACTTCATATGTTTAACCTTGACTATTACATATTTGAACTATGATAACTTAGGATATGAATCTTTGGAGCAACCCTCATTTGATTAACATAGAAAATTTGTATTATATTCCAATTTACACATATTTCCCATTTAAAATAAGATTTCTTTATTCATTAGATTGCCCGAGATTATAACAAAAGAGTTTCTGTTCATGAAGGAAGACTTTTAGGTAAACAGTTCCTCGAGGAATGGGCGGTATGTCAATTTGCATTCATCATTTAAAACAAAATGTTTATTTCTTAATTTTCTTCAGAAAAATTATTTCAGATAAACATAAGGGAGTTCAAATGAAAAGTGGACAACTTGTATATCCCAGTAATTGGCTGAGTGATCTTTGTATGCATCCTTATACAGGACACATATGAGTTCTGTATATAAGATATACAGAACTCATGTGCATGCAAGTACCAAAAATCAACAAAATATTCACCGAATCCTCACTAGCCCTCCAAGACACTTGATCAAAACACCCTTCAGGTGCCCTTCATTCAATATGTTTATTGAACGAAAAACACTAATTTTTCACACCAGTGAGGTGAGTGATTGGTGCATGCAGCAGACAGTTATGATGCTTTTCATAACTGTTTTCATAGCTAATCAGTGTCTACTGTTAATGAAATTTTTGAATCACAGTGTGACACTTTTGATCTGCAGAGATATTACAAAACTCTGGGCTGGCTAAGACAAGCCATAACAATGAAACGGGGGGGGGGGACTGCTTTGTTGCCTAGAAATGTGTTCCCCCCCCTTTAATACTGCCAAATTGAATAATACTAACATCAAATAAGTATTATCGAAAGTGCTTAGAGGAGGACTATACACTCTCTCTCTCTCTCCCCCCCATATGATTTTTATATATTCACACCTAAGTTGTAAAATGAAGGCAGTTTCTGATAGAGATGTATAGTTCACTGATGCAGATTTACTCATGCAACAGTGAGTTACTTCATGAGTAAGATATGGTGCCAGCTATCTTAACAGTTCTTGCAGATTTATGTAGGTAAATCTTTATGCTTTATTTTGATCTTGTCCACTTTTCATTTATATAACCTGCATGTATAAATATCCTACTTGTATCTAAATAGGATTTATCTTATCAGGTAACCAAGAAAGTTCATGTGGTTTTCGGTAGAGTTCGCTGCAGTGACTTGTTTTATTTTGTAGTGGTTTGCAGTGCAATTTTTCATGTGCATTATAAGGCACAGATATATGTCAGTAAATCAGTTTTCTCTAACTTGATGTGTATTCTTTTTCTGTGACTTTGAACCTGGTGTAATTCGAGCTTGTTTGCTTTATGAATTTAAACTCAGTTCAAAGGCTTCAGAATTGTCCCATAAGATATATGTGGCAGTTGGAAATGATGCGGTAGCAGAATGCACTGTGCAGAAATGGTTTAAAAATTTGTTTCTAGTGATGAATCACTTAAAGATGCTCCACATTCAGGAAGACCCCTCCATTATTGATAATGAATTATATGCCGCTGTTATATATACGCCTGAAAATAATTCAGGATTAATATGTCAGGAACTTTCACAAATGTTGTACATAAGTGGTGAAACAATTCGTTCACACTTGCATCAACTGGGAAAATCATGGAAGCTAAGTAAATGGGTCCTACATGCATTATCAGATAACAATAAACTTCAAAGGCTATCAATTTGTTCTTCACTTATTTCACGTCATAAAAACGACCTGTTTTTGGATTACGTGTTCACTTGTGATGAAAAATAGATCTTGTACTCTAACAGGAAGCAAACTTATCATAGGTTGTCAACAAACAATCCAGTACTGCACACATCAAAGTCACTGCTTCATCCCCAGAAAACTATGCTTTGTGTCTGGTGGACTGGAGCCAGTAATGTCCACTATGAGTTTCTCACTGCAGGCCATACAATTATGACTGAGATCTACTGGAGTGTGTGTGCAGGATGTGTTACTTTAGAAACAGCCAGGATTAGTTAATCGGAAGAAAGTGCTATTCTTACAGGACAATGCAAAACCTCATACTTCAAAACTTACCCATGAGAATTTTATGTTGGAGGTTTAATGGATTTTTTACAACACTCAAAGAGAATTAAAATAGAATTTAATACTTCCTATATTTCGTCCTAGTCACTAGGACATCTACGGGGATTACAAAAACAATTAATGTAACATGCACACAAAAAATTGCAATACTAAGCCCAACCACGTGGGTGACACTAAAGTCCTATCTAGGTGGAGCGCCCTCTAAGGGCGGTAGTAGGTGGCCTGGAATGTAAGGTGGGACCTCTGGCGATGAGTGTTTCCCAAATCTTAGGAAGCTTAATGCAATCGTATTTATTGAGATTTGGTTGGTTTCTGAGAGCTGCTGCTGCTTCTCAGAAAAGTCTCTCTCTCTTTCTTGAATTTGCTGTGGTGGAGCATGGTGGTTTTCTTCCATGATACTCTGTGGGTGGTGTCCAACACATGGTCAGCCAAGCCTGAATGGCCACAGTTGTGTTTAACGATGTACGACTTGTGTTCCTCCAGGCAGATGGATGCTGATCTGCCTGTCTGTCCAAAGTATGCAAGCTTTCAGGAACAGGGTACTTTGTAAACTCCAGGCAGAGAGAGAGGAGGGAGCTGATCTTTCTTAGAACGGATAAGGGTAGCAAGTTTGCGGTAGGGCTTATATGCAGTGTGTAGGTTATATTGGCTATTATTTCCGAAGTCATCTCTGACATCTTAGATCGCTTTTCCTTTGCCATCAACTCTGGGTATTTCTCTTGGAAGAACAAAATCTACAAGCAGATAGAGGGAACCGCCATGGGTTCCCCCCTCTCACCCCCCTTGCCAATTTCTATATGGAAGATTTTGAAAAACGAGCCATAGACTCAGCCCCACTCAAACCTTCTATCTGGCTAAGATATGTAGATGACGTGTTCTCTATTTGGCCTCATGGCCCAGACACGTTAGACTCCTTCCTCAGTTATCTCAATAGCCTACATCCAAGAATCCAGTTTACTATGGAAAAGGAAAAGAACAATTGTTTACCCTTCCTAGACACCTTAGTCACACGCCTGCCTAATGATACACTTGCCTTCACTGTATACAGAAAACCCACACACACAGGCAGATACATTCACAAACTCTCCCACCACCACCCCTCGCAACAATATGGCATCATTAAAACTCTTACCAAGAGAGCCCACAATCTTTGTTCCAGTGGAACCGCCCTCACTACTGAGCTTAACCACATACACAGAACTTTCCTCTCCAATGGCTACAGCGAACATAGTATCAAAAAAATAATCAATTCCTCCCCCATTCCCTGTCCCTCTCGTCAACAAGATTTTAAAAATGCCATCACCATACCCTACATCCGTGGTACTTCGGAAAAAATAGCCAAGATACTAAAAAAGTATAACCTACACACAGCATATAAGCCCTACCGCAAACTTGCTACCCTTATCCGTTCTACAAAAGATCAGCTCCCTCCTCTCTCTCTCTGCCTGGAGTTTACAAAGTACCCTGTTTGTGTAAGCTTGCATACTTTGGACAGACAGGCAGATCAGCATCCATCCACCTGGAGGAACACAAGTCGTACATCGTTAAACACAACTACGGCCATTCAGGCTTGTCTGACCATGTGTTGGACACCACCCACAGAGTATCATGGAAGAAAACCACCATGCTCCACCACAGCAAATTCAAGAAAGAGAGAGAGACTTTTCTGAGAAGCAGCAGCAGCTCTCAGAAACCAACCAAATCTCAATAAATACGATTGCATTAAGCTTCCTAAGATTTGGGAAACACTCATCGCCAGAGGTCCCACCTTACATTCCAGGCCACCTACTACCGCCCTTAGAGGGCACTCCACCTAGATAGGACTTTAGTGTCACCCACGTGGTTGGGCTTAGTATTGCAATTTTTTGTGTGCATGTTACATTAATTGTTTTTGTAATCCCCATAGATGTCCTAGTGACTAGGACGAAATATAGGAAGTATTAAATTCTATTTTAATTCTTTTTGAGTGTTGTAAAAAAATCCATTAAACCTCCAACATAATGTCCTCACAGCACTTAAGCCTCTACACAAGAATTATCCATTAGAAGATTTGGTTTTAGGATGGGAAATATTCCCTCATCCTCTATATTCTCTTGACATTTCTCCAAGTGACTATCACCTTTTTTTCTTGGCACCAGATAATCACATGCGAAATAGATAGTTCTGCAATAAAACAGAGATTGAATCAGAGGTTGCTAAGTTTATTACTTCTAAAGACAATGTTTGTTTATAAAATTTTTTTATAAAACAAAACATTTTATAAAAGTGGAATTTACAAACTTGGGTCTTGTTGGGAAAGAGTTGTAGATTGTGAAGGTGCTTATTTTAATGAATAAAACATTTTATGAACATTTCTGCAGTCATTTAATTTTTCTTATGAAAAACCGCACAAAAGTTTTTAGTTAACTGATGCTAGCCAGGCAATCTAATTTTATCATTATCTCATTCTCAATTTACATTACAACAGTGATTTATTATATTATTACCTATTTCAATTTTTTGCAAGCACAGAAAATTAAAAAGAATTTTTCTGTTCGTGCAAAAAAAAAATATATATATATAAATTAATATATCATTGTCAAAAAAAAAAAATGATAAAATAAATAAATAAATAAATATCCCTCCTCCTCATTTTTGGTATAAACCAGAAGAACTGTAACCTTAATTTATAAATACTGATAAATTATATTCAACATTATTTTCATTATATTTTAATTTTTAGATATTAAATTATTATTATTATTACGGGGAATCTCCATGGAGTCAGTAGACTCATTGCAGGATGCCTAAACTAAGTCCCTTGCCTCATCAATGTCTTGGAGTACCATTCCATCAATGTAGTACACACCTGGTAATCTTTAATCCAAAAATGCATAACTTTACACTTTTCTACATTGAACTGACATCCATTTCCTTTCGCCCATTTTACTAGCTCATTTAAATCATCCTGCCAACTCTCAACATCAGCTTGATTTTTTATTGTGCTACCCAACTTTGCATCATCAGCAAAAAACTGAATATCTCCCTTTAAGCCATTTCCTATATCATTTATGTACAAATTAAACAGCAATGGCCCAAGCACAGAGCCCTGAGGCACACCACTGGTCACCCTCCTCATCCTAGACTCTGCTCCTCCATACACCACCTTCTGGTATCTCTCTCCCTGAACCATTCTCCTATCCATATCACCAGTTTAGTATCCATCCTCATCTGCTCCAATTTAGGCAACAGTATTCCATGGGGTATCCTGTCAAAAACCTTAGCAAAATCCAGAAGTACCACTATGTAGCCATTTCCTTTGTCCAACTCAGATGTCACTCTATTATAAAAAAAGCTAATAAATTACTAAGGCAGGATCGACCTTTAACAAAACCATGTTGGTCCCAATAGAGTATCATATCCTGATCCACCCATTTTTGAATTTTGCCTTTAACCAACTTTTCCAATACCTTTACCACCACTCCTGAGATTATATTGGTCAATAATTAACTACCGCAGTTTTAGAGCCACTTTTATGCAAAGGAACTATGCCTTCCTTCCACTCCCTAGGGACCATACCAGAGTTCAAACTTAAGTTAAATAACCAAGTAAGAGGCGTTGACAATTCCTTTTCACATTCATGCAACACCTGAGCTGATATTCCATCTAAACCTACAGCAGTGTTTGTATTTAAATTTTGCAATAAACTAAGTACCTCTGATTTCTTAACTTCAATTCTCACATTAGTTACTGCTACAGGTACAGAGATATTCTCACTTGGGTGATAGACCTTTGAAAAGTGATCACTCAGTAAGTCTACTATTACATCTGAATTGGTCACCTTGATACCATCAGCACCCACTAAGGTTATCCTTCTGAAGTCATTCTTCCTTTTACTTGCCACATAGCAGAAGAATTCTTTGGGATTACCCTTGATCTTCTTGGCTAGGGTCTTCTCATAATCTGATTTAGCTTTTCTTACTATGCTGGTAACCTTCCTAGCTTGTACTGCTCATGGGTATACTGATCGCCTTTCTCCTTGTAAATTCTCCATAACATTTTCTTTTTTTGCAGATGAAGCTCTATACTACTACTCATCCATCTAACACCTATCTTGTTTGTCTTCCTGACCATGGGGACACAATCTGATATTGCCTTTCTCAGATACCTGCTGATTTTATCCCATGCACTGTTGACATCTTTTCCCTGCAATATGTTCTGCCAATGGACTGCTGCAAACTCACTCCAAAGCCTGTTATAATGGCCTAACCTGTAGTTCCGTATATACCCCTTCTTAAGAGAGAAATCCACAAATTTTCCCAAGTCAATACCACATGATCGATCTCACCAATTTGAGATAACAAGGACACCTTACTTATGCATATATCCTCTTAACCAATGACCAGGTCCAACACTCTCACACCACGTGTCTCTTCAGCTATGTGCTGTTTCAAGTAATTATCTCGTAGAAGATGTATGAATTCAATTTCTTTTTTGCTATGTGATATTTCCTCCTTCCAGTTGATATCACCATAATTAAATCTCCCATGATAATCACTAACCCTGCAATCATTGCACTGATTTGCTGATGCATGAATTCAATATCATCCCCCTGTACCCCCCCCCATCCTATAGCAGCAACCAACTGTATATTTGGTTGCGTTGGTCACTATTTCACACCAGACCGCCTCAAATGTACTATCATTCACATTTCTATTATCTTGATATACTACTTTCTTTGGCTGCAACTCATCAGCTATCATCAGCAGTACTCCTCCCCCAGTTCTATCTTCTCTATCCTCCCTGAAAATACTGTACCCATCACATTCAATTCCAGTGACCACATCTTCTGCTGACAACCAAGTTTCACTAATGCTTACAACTTTTGGTGAAATTGCATTGACTAATGCCAAAAATTCTTCCCTCTTATTTCGAATGCTTCTTGCATTTGTATACAAAAATTGCAGATTCCCTTTAGTTCTTGTACCAGCTTTAGAACTGATATACATGTCACTAATTTCAGTAGTCCCTTGCCGATTGTTATTCCCTCTATTCTGCAATTTATTCCATGAATAAGGATCAACAATTATACAGTCACTGCTTAAGTTTCTCCCTCTTTCAATCAACCTTTTCAATTTTAGTTTCCCTGCCCAATTACTTCAACTTGTTCAGTAAACAGTAACTTCTTCAATCGCTTATGATCTTCCATGTTCAGATGCAATCCATCTCTTGCATACAGCTGTCTTTTTCCTTCAAACATACTTCAGACATCAACAAATTCCAGATCTCTTTTTTTGCACATTCTTGCAATCGTATCATTTATTATCATTGCTCATCTACTTAACTCGTAATTGTCAAAACGAGGCAGACTATTTTCATATTGACACTTGTCTTCGTCACGATATCTAACAATGTTCTTAAATCTTTTGCTAACTTGATTTATACTACCACTCAGGTCATTTATACCCACCATAACTATCATCTTTTCTGCATCATGCCCTCTCTTTATTGCTAAAGCGACTCTCTCTATTGTACCATCAGCCAAGCATTCCTCAAGCATACTGTTCTCCATACCCTTAATCATAGAATCACTATATATTTTACCACTCACGGCCTCATTTTCTATACTATTCAGCATGACTCTCCCAATTTCATTACTCAATGCTCTTTTACTTACTCCTTCAGTAAACGAGTATTTCAAGGTTTCACTTTCTGAGTCTAATGTAGTATTATCCTTATCGCTATTTTTGAGGAAATTGTTTTTAAAAATATTTGCTCTATAATCTGTCTGTTCCTCTCAGTACAGATATATAAACACTTAACCAAATTAATTCTGGTGTTTTACATAATTTTCTTTTTTTTTTTTTCTCCTCATTTTAATATAACCTTCAGACAAGAGCTGCTGTCCACATTCTACATCTATGAAACTTAAGCTTTAAAGTGAAAACATCATTTGCTCAGTGGTTTGAAAATAATGAAAGATGTTTATTGTCCTTCAATAAGAATTAAATTATATGTTCAGTATGAGATTTGAAAATGTTATTAAAACATGTTTTGCAGATTTATAAATGGATGGTTAATTAAATTAATATTGCTATCTTTAATCCAGTGCATTTCATTTGATAAAGAAAATTTGGATTTCTTTCAAGTGTAGGAGGTATAGTCTGGATGATTGAGTGATGAACATCATCTGTGTTGGCATTTATGCCACCAATGCTGGTAAAGTGGATGTGAAAGCGTGTTTTGTGGGGATTCTGGCACGTACTTGATCTGTCTTTTTTTTTTTTTTTTTTGGGATTGGTTTTTGAGTAGATTCCCTTCAGTCGCAGTATCACAAATTGTACATCTCATTATTAGTTCATTTATGGTTAGACAGAAGCAACAGTCTCCATGCAATTGATGTTTGAGGTGTCTTTATATCGCAATACTTCATAATTATTATTATGTGACACCTCCAGGGATTCCAAAGACTCATTGAGGGGAGAGTGTTGCAACAGCATCGAACGATTGAACCCTTCCAACTGCTAACCATGCTCAAACTTGCTTGAGTTTTGTGGGGGATTCTGGCATATACTGCATGTTGTGCTTGATCTGTCTTTTTTTTTTTGTTTGTTTGGATTGGTTTTTTGAGTAGATTCCCTTCAGTCGCAGTATCACAGATTGTACATCTCATTATTAGTTCATTTATGGTTAGATAGAAGCAACAATCTCCATGCTATTGATGTTTGAGGTGTCTTTGTATTACACTACTTAATTATTATTATTATGTGACACCTCCAAGGAGTCCAAAGATTCATCGAGGGAGAGTGTGGCAACAGCATCGAACGATTGATACTGTGAAAATTCACAGATGTCTTTGTGGAGCCATTAGTAGTAGAGGCTCTACTAATCAACCAACCTTTACTGGCATTATTATCATTATTACTTATGGGCACCTACATGGTGTCTGCAGATTCATCACAGGAGATCCATTTTAAAAACATTAATTACACTGGCCAACAAAAAAAAATTTTTTTCCTGCTGATTATGATCTGACACTTGTTTTTTACTAATTTAGGTGCACTGATTTCAAATATCAAACCCATTTTTCTCTATCATGTCAGGTTTTTCCTCTATGTCATTTTCTTTTTGCTAATTTGTAAGTTTTTGATAGTTTTAAGGAGGCAGTACTATTTAGAGGATCAAAAAAATCGATTTTTTAATATTATTTTCTAAAAGTATGTACTTTTAAAAATCTGTTCCTAACTTTTTATCAAGACATTTGAAAAATTCCCGAAGATATAGCCTATTATTCAAAGTGGTGCGCAGATCAGAATCGGAGCACTCACCGCTCTCGCTTGTTAGTAAACGAATAAATGCGTAAGAATCTGCAACGGCACGTACTAGTGCTTTGAATGCGAGAGAGGCCGATAGCTGACCTAATACATTTAGGTGATGAAAAGTAGGCGATGACAACTGCCTAAAACAAATGAATGCTAAATGCATCATAGCAGATAAAGAACGATCGAAATCAGTCAATCATTAATCGATCGTGAAAGTATGATGAGCGCTTATAACGTTTCAATAAAGTCTCTGGTTTTTTTTTGTCTTGTTAATTGCATGTTAGTCGGCAGTGAAGAAAATAAATCATGTCTACTACTCGAAATTGTGTCAATAATGTAGATTCCTTCTGCTACATTTGTGGCAGCTTTACTGTTCTTAGTCAAAGGACAAATATCACTGATTTCGTTAAGAAAGTGTACTTTGCATACTTTGACATAAAAATTGCAGATCAGGACAAGTCATGGGCTCCAAATAAAGTGTGTAAGTCACGTGTAGAAAATTTACGACAGTGGAGCAATGGAAAACGCCAAAAATTAGCTTTTGGCATTCCAATGATTTGGCGTGAACTGAAAAATCATGTAGATGATTGCTATTTTTGTTTAGTTCAGACTTCTGGTTATAATAAGAAGAATAAGAAAAAAATTGTGTATCCAAATCTCGACTCAGCAATTCGGCCAGTTGCTCATTCCAATGAAATAGCCATGCCAATTTATAAAGGACTTCCTTTACTTGAGAACGAGCATGATTGGGATATACCAGATGTTCTTGAGGAGCAAGACCTGGATGTTGATTTAGACAATGAAAATTTAATTTCTAGTTCTGGACCGCAATGTTTTACTCAAGCGGAATTGAATGACTTAGTAAGATTTGGGCCTATCAAAGGAATCATCGGAATTGTTAGCCTCAAGATTAAATGAAAAAACTTACTGGAGCAAGATACGGAGATAACTTTTTATCGTAGCAGGGAAAGTAATCTTGTACGATATTTTAAACACGAGTGTGAGTTTGTTTACTGTAACAATGTGTCAGGTTTACTAACTGAAATGAGTGTTGTACAATATCATCCAAATGAGTGGCGTTTATTTATCGACAGTTCAAGCAGCAGTCTCAAGTGTGTCTTACTACACAATGGGAATGTATATGGCTCAATTCCTATTGGCTATTCAGTCCACTTAAAGGAAACATATGAGGACATTAAAAAAGTTCTGAAGTTATTAAAATATACAGACCATAACTGGATCATCTGTGTGGATCTTAAAATGGTGAACTTTTTACTTGGCTTTCAAAGAGGATATACAAAGTTTCCGTGTTTTCTATGCTTCTTGGATAGTCGAGCTAGAAACCAACACTGGAGTCAGAAACATTGGCCTCTTAGAATATCCTTAAATGTTGGAGAACAGATTGTTATAAATCAGCCTTTAATCGACAGAGAAAAAATCATTTTTCCACCTCTACACATCAAACTAGGTTTTATGAAACAGCATGTTAAAGCTTTAGATATACAAGATGACTGTTTCCAATATATATGGGAAAAATTTCCACGACTTAGTCATGAAAAAATTAAAGTCGGTGTATTTGATTGACCGCAAATTAGAACTTTAATGAGAGACCCAAATTTCATCAACTCTAAGAACGAAATTGAGAAAGAGGCCTGGACTTCATTTACGATGGTTGCAAATAATTTTCTTGGAAACAAAACAGCGTGCAATTACAAAGATCTAGTGGAAACAATGCTCGAAAATTTCCAGCACCTAGGTTGCAACATGAGCATAAAGCTTCATTTCCTATACAGTCATCTTGATAGATTTCCCGAGAATTTAGGTGGTGTAAGCGATGAACAAGGCGAAAGATTTCATCAAGACTTAAAAACTATGGAAGATTGGTACCAAGGAAGATGGGATTCTCACATGATGGTTGACTACTGTTGGAGTATTCAAAGGGATTGCCAAAACAGAACACACAGCAGAAATTTCTACAAACAAAAATTTATTCCCTGAAACTCATGTGTAAGTAAAATTGTTATTTTTTTTTATAAATATTCTTGTAATTTTTAATAAATATTGTTAAGTAGTTATGTATCTAATTATTGGCCTCTCTCACATTTAAAGCACCAGTACGTGTCGTTGCAGGTTCTTACGCATTTATTCGTTTACTAACAAGCGAGAGCGGTGAGCACTCAGATTCTGATCTGCGCACTGCTCTGAATAATAGGCTATATCTTCGGGAATTTTTCGAATTTCTTGATAAAAAGTTAGGAACAGATTTTTAAAAGTACATACTTTTAGAAAATAATATTAAAAAATCGATTTTTTTGATCCTCTAAATAGCACTGCCTCCTTAAAACTATCAAAAAACTTACAAATTAGCAAAAAGAAAATGCCATAGAGGAAAAACCTGACGTGATAGAGAAAAATGGGTTTGATATTTGAAATCAGCACACCCAAATTAGTAAAAAACAAGTCTCATATAAAAGTCAGCAAAAATTGTGTTGGACTGTGTTATCAGTTATTAATTATCAGTTATCTGTACAATACCTGTCAAATTTTGTCTTGAAATCATTCACTGACAAAACATACACAACTGACTCTGGCAATCTATTCCACTCATTTATTCTCTCTAAGCAAAAAAAAAAAAAAAAAAAAAAAAAAAAAAAAAAAAAAAAATCCTCATTCCCTTTCTTAACCACCCACATTCTCAATTCATTTCTTCATCTTTGCCCATACTGACAATCTATTGAAATCATCCTGTAAAGTCTGCATGGTTAGCCTAGTGGCTTTGCGCTTTGCAACCATATGCCTGGGGAAGGAGCGTCCTAGGTTCGATTCCCGTCGGCGATGTGAGGAGCTTAAGGATCTTCCTTAGCCATAGCCGTTAGCCGGTCTTGGGTGTGGACAGCAGGTTTTTTTCCTCAGTTTATCTGGGGTTTTTCATCCCACAAGCAGGCAAACTGGCCTGTTGACACATGAATTACAACCAGGAATTCTGACGCAGCCATAGGCCCGATTCATCAGCTATGCTGGTTCCGGAGCCTGGATAAAATCTTGGGGGGACTGAGATGGTGCCGTACATTCCCGTAAAGGGATTTATGGCTGTACCATCACACGGTAATTAATTAATCCTGTAAAATATCAACATAAGCTTTATTGACTATTGCTTTACCTAATTTTGCATCATCTGCAAACAGCCAAATATTTCCCCTCAGATTATTTCCTATATCATCAATGAACAAATTAAATTGCAGTGCCCCAAGTACAGATCTTTGTGGCATGCCACTAGTCACATGCTTTCTACGGGACTCTGCTTCTGTATAAACTACTGTCTGGTATCTTTCCAACAACTACCATATTATCCACATCACCAGCTTCATGTCTATACCCATTTGATGGGTATAGACATGAAGGAATCCTGATACATGACAGGAATCGTGTATCAGGATTCCTGTCAAATGTCTTTGTGAAGTCCAACAGTATTACCGTGTAGTCATTACCTTTATCCAGTTCAGCTGTCACTTTTTATAATAAGGTGAATAAGTTATCGAAGCATGACCTACCCTTCACAATGCTATGCTGCCTCCTGTACAATATACCATTCCTATCCACTCATTCCTGAATTTTGTTTTTAACCAACTTCTACAAAATATTGTAGAAGTTGGTTAAAGTAGTTAAACTCCTGAAAAGCTAATTGGTCAATAATTTGATACATCAGTCTTGGAATGTTTATGCAGTGGAACAATTTTCACCTCCTTCCATTCCCTTGGGACTCGATCTGAGCTGAGCTGAGCTCAGATCAGATTATACAATTTAGTAAAAAGGACTATCAATTGCCTAGTACATTCTTATAATACATAAGCTGATATCACGTCCAAACCCATAGCTGTATTCACATACAGCTTCTGTAATATCCTATGTTCTGCGACTCCCTCTGGCTTTCCTTCCACATTAATTCCTGTCAAATCTATTACTCTAATATCTTCACCTTGATTATTATTATTTTACACCCCCAGGGAGTCCTAAGACTCATCGAGGGTGGGCACCTACTCTACACTCAACCTCATCCGCAAACCGTCTCATCTACACCAACACCATCTACTGTCCACTATTGCAAAATGATTACTCAATAATTCAACTAGTTTGTCTGCTTCAGTCACCTCTCTACTGTCTACATTCTTCAAAATCATCCTACTGTGGTTATTCTTTTTTTTTTTTTATTAGTTGCCACATACCGAAAGAACTCGTTCGGATTACTCATGGTTCATTCAGCTAATCTCTTCTCATGCTCTGATTATGCCTTCCTTATTACCTTACCAGTCGTTTTTCTGGCCTGTGCTTTATTCTGCTCATGGGCTTGTTAGTAACCTCTATCTATGGATCACTTCCACATACTTCTCTTTCTTTTTAACTCTTGCTTAATGTTGTAACTCAGGACTGTTCAAAACATGGCTCGTGGGCCCATTGCAGCCCTCAGCGATTTTGTGCAGCCCATCGATGGGTTTTGATTTTCATGAGCGAAAAAATAAAATAACAATTTGAACCGAATGCATATTAGATATTTTAATTCTATCACTAATCAATTATTTCAATGTTGGTAATTTTATTTGGTATTTTTACATCACTATATACCAGGAGTATCAAACTGGTGGCCCGCAGGCCGTGTTTTGCCCCCAAAGTAATTTCTTGCGGCCCTCCTATACCTCAAGGAAAGATTTAAAAAAAAAAGAATGGTTGTTTTTTATAATAAAACAGAAATATCGTATTTACTCGAATATAACTTGCCCTCGTATATGACTCACACTCCTGTACCTTGATTTTACTTTATGAAAAAAGAAATTAAAAAGTTTTGCATATACATGGCACATGAAAATAAAGTTTAACCACTTTCATGTCATAACGATAACTTGCTCCCCATGGTAAACAACATGCCTTCCCTAACTGCCAGATATGTATATATACTGCAGATGCAAGAAAAACCAGTTTTATTGTACCACTGAATAAAGTACAGAGACATCTGCTGTCTGTGTAATATATTTCTCAACATGTGTAATATATTTCTTTAGTGCGATTACAGACAACTGGTATAAAAACGACACTGACTAATGAATCACGTCCCCTTCCACATTAACCATGCTGTTTAGACTCGAGCAAAACCATATGTTGTACCGGCAAACATAGTATCTAACTAAAATCTATTGTTTTTAGTTAGATTTGTGTGAGTGCACCCACTAACTCAAACACAAAGCTGCAATAAAATTCGTAAGCGTGTTAAAACTAAGACATATAGAGTGAATGTTGTTATGATAGTTTCAGATTTCTGTTTTGGTAATGCGATCTTTTGTTAATACTGCACCAATCATATCCACATCTTCATAGCAGTTCTATCTCTATTGGCCTACCATTGCTGTCTATTTCATGTTCTGCTTTCACTTCTCAGACGTTCGTGAAGGCTGTTCATTATGTATCTAAAATCTTATAAATTACTTGTAATTTTTACTTGGAATAATGGGGAAGAAGAAGATGCCGTTATTTGGATAGATGACAATGCACACAAGGAAATCGCTCTCGAGGCTGGAAGTAGCTATAACGAAGAGGAGATTCTTGGTAAGTCATCCCCATTTTCAGTTTTTTTTTCCTGAAAACTTTAGTTTCTAAAAAATCCCCGCATATATCTCGCACCGTGATTTTTTAGCTTTAATTTTGGGAGGAAAAAGTTCGAGTTATATTCGAGTAAATACGGTATCGATTTATTCGTTTTCATATGACATTTATAGTTACAACATGGATGCAACTACCTGCTATAATATAATTGCAGTAATAAAAATTTATATCGCAATTTTAATGTTAGATCCCATACTAATCAATCTAAACTATATAGTTTAAATGATTCCCATCCATGGAACCACTACAGGGGAAGACATTTTTGACGCCATGTGGAGCATTTTGGAAAAATACCAACTTCCTCTGAACAGGCTTGTAGCAGTGACACTGATGGTGCTCCAGCAATGAAAGGTAAAAATAAAGGTTTTGTGTCAAGACTTGCAGCAATATTAAAGGAAATGTATCCAACATTCAAAAACCGCAATCTTTCTACTGCATTATTCATCAGCAGGTCCTGTGCTCCAAAGTATTGGAAATGAGCAGTGTACTCAAGCCTGTGACAAATACTGTGAACTTCATCCAGTATAGAGTCCTCAATCACCACCAGTTTGCACAATTTCTAAAAGACTTTGAGAGTGAATTTGAAGGGCTACCTTATTACACAGAGATTTGTTGGTTATCTTGTCATAAAGTTCTAAAAAGCTTTTTTTTTTTTTTACTTTTAGAGGAGATCAAATTGTTCCTAGAAATGAAAAATCATGATGTCGCATTTCTTAATGATCAGACATTATACAATACAAGATCTAGCATTTTTATTTTATATTACAGGACATTTAACTCATTCAAATGTCGAACTTCAGGGGAAAGATCAATTAATCACACACATGTATGATGCACTGGCAAGTTTTAGTTGTAAGTTAGTTTTGTTTCAAAATCATTAAAAAGAGAATATTCTTAATTACTTCCTATGTGTGAACAGTTGAACAATAAGAATCAAAGTTTTACCTTTTCTCAATATTTTCTCAAACTAGAAAAGATAAAAGAAGAATTTGATAGGTGATTTAAAGATTTTAAGGAGCAAGAAAAAGTTTTTTTGCTTTTTACAGATTCTTTTTCCTTTAATTTTGAAAAAGTTCCTATTTGTATTCAAATAGAACTTATTGATTTCCAAAAAAAAAGTGAAATACCAAGAAGTTGGTGTACCAAAAATATACAGTTATTTAGGTCAAAAATATCCGGAAATAAAAAAGTTTGCAGCAAATATTCTGTTATTTTGGAAGCACCAATTTATGTGAACAATTATTCTCATGTATGAAAGGTAACAAAATAGCCCACAGATCAAGATTAACCTTTCAGCCATAATGAAGGTCATATGCTCACAATCTTTGAGTCCAAATTTTGGCAGGCTGGATAATAATAAATGTTGTCAAATGTCGAGAAAAAAATAAAATACTGAAATTAAAATATTACCAAAATATTTTCAGTAACATTTAAAAAATTCTCAAAAATATAGACTCCCCCCCCCAAAAAAACAAAAAAAAAAAATATATATATATATATATAGAGAGAGAGAGAGAGAGAAGTATTTTATTTCAAAACAAATACAAAAAAATTTCAAACTAACAGGAAGCTCTGTAAATTTTTGTGATGGTTATTAGTGAGAGTTTATACCTTTTTTTTAAGAATGTATAAATATATAAATATTTGATTTATTCAAATAAAATTTCATTTCAGTTTAATTTGGATTAAATGCTATCTATTGTAAATATTAATATAATAAAAATATTCTTCATATTATTTTTTTTTTTGAGTTGTCATAATCATTATACTATTATTTTACATGTCTTGTAATGACTTATAATAAACAAAAATTTTTGTTAGTAATTTTCCAATTTATTTATACTCATTTTTTTACTTCCGTTTGATTGTAATTAGTGCAGGTTTTTTTTAGTCGAAAATTTTTTGCGGCCCACTCGAGATACAGTTTTATAGCCAATGGCTCGCAGTCCATTTGACTTTGACACTCCTGCTATATACTCATGTGTTTTTCAAATGTTAGATGTGTCAAAGAAGTGTTCTTACACTATTTTGTTCCAACGTGCATGCTCCAGGCACTCACTGGGAATGTGAGTGCGTGATTAGTGTTGTTCATTTGTTCAGCTTTCGAGATTGTGTCACTGCTGCCCACCAAATTACTAGAATGCATTGTGATGCGGCCCTCAGATAAATCTTTTTTTTTTTTAATGTGGCCCTTGGATTACCTATGATTGGACAGCCCTGCTATAACTCATCCATTTAATTCCAAGTTTATTAATTCTATTTATTATTATTATTATTATTATTCAGGCCTCCATGGAGTCAAAAGACTCATCATGGGAGTTTCTTCCTAAGAAACACACAAAGTCTATCAAGACTCATCGAGGGGAGGTCCCCACCCCCACCCCGAGAAACACAGTCTATCATATCACTCCTTAAACTCATTGACTGTTCTTGCTCTCACCACTCCATAATGCAATGCATTCCATGGTTCAACCACCCTCCATGCAAAGAAACCACTCCTCACCCTCTTGCAAACAGTTTCCTTTCAGGGATGGCCTCTTGTCATCACTCCTTCCCGCTGTTCAACCAATTCCCAGTTTATTAATTCTATTATTCATCCTTTACTGAAAATTCCACATGCTTAGCCACTTCCTAAGTCAAAACTGAATAATTGTTCTCACCAATTGGCATTAAGATAAAGAACTTTTTTTAGGGGGCCTATGTGTTTACCAATTTTTTAGGATTTCACTGGCTTGCGCTGTTTACGACTGTTCATCTTTGTGAGAGGATGAGGTGGTAAACAGCATTTTTTATGCTGTTTTGAAACTCTACAAAGAAAGTTTCTGCTCATCTCTGATGAGAACTAACAGTTTGAAAATAGCTGCAAAGTCAGTGAAATGACTAATAAAGGTGAAATCCATTGACTCCTGGGTGTAACAGTTTAATGTAACACAGGGGGCACACAGGCCATATGTGCAATGTGTACGATGCACACAGGCTCCAGGATAGTAAAGGCGCCAAAGAGGGGGAAATACTTTTAAAAAATGTTTTTTTTAAAGTGATTTTTTATTGGGGAGGGTGGGGGGAGGAATAGGGATGCCAACTAAAGTTTTTCACACAGGCGCCAGACACTACTGGCACTACTGGGTATAGAGGCGCCAACTAAAGTTTTGCACACAGGTGCCTGGCACTACTGGCACGCCCCTGATGTAAGTATAAAGACACTGTTTTAAAGACAGTGACATTTGTCAGAGAACTGCCTGTGAAGGCAGTTCTCTGACTTATAATGGAGTCTTCTAATAATAGAGAACTTCTGATTGAATATCCAGTCCTTACCTTTATATGATGCCTTCAATTACTAAATATCTTGGACATCTTATAACTATCAGATGTTATAAAACAAGCATCTGAAAACGGGGGGAAGCAAAAATTTTCCATTATGTTGTCATTTTTGACAGTTTAGCAGTTATTCAGTTAATGATTCCTGAAGATGTGGTATATTTATACACATGATGTTATTTATTATATAAATAACATCATGTGTATAAATCAAAGAGCTGAATTTAATATTAGGCTTAATGCCAGGATTGGCTGAACACTACTATCTTCGCTATTTATTTACATATATTTATATAAGAGACCTCAATAAAGGTCGAAACTAGTCTGGGTAGTGGCCCTTCCCTTAATGCATAACATTAGACATATCTGCAAGAAGATGTGTTTTGCATTATGGGAGATACTGAGATAGGAGTGTTGGTAGCTTGCTCCACCTTTGCAACGAGTTTTCCAGTGTTGTACCACCTTACCCCAGTCTTGAAGATACTTTTAGGTGCAAACTTTGTTTGCTCACACTTGGATAAAGGATTAAACTAAATTTATTATAGTCTAACCAAGTGAAAAATAAACTTTCAACATTTATTTATAATATAGACAGTATCTAATGCATTATTATACAAAGCGTTATATTAAATATGATATTCAACTAAATGATAAGATTAGTTCTTTATTAGGTGCATGCATAAATAAAATTAATTAATCTGCTGCAAGTTCTCATCTAAATTAAATTGAAAGTCGACCGGCTTGGTACGAAAAGCAACAACTATGGAAACAGGCAAGAAAACATCAAGCATATTTCTCAATAATCAACTGTTAGAATTGGTAACACTTTTCAGTCAGAATTTTTAGTGAAAATGGCAAATATGGCATGCATCTAGCAGTTCAATTAGAAACAGAATATTCAATCACATTGGAGATCATGGGTATAAAAATCTGAGGAAAATTAGGAGAATGAACAAAGGGATCGGTGACAACCATATTTAAAAAGGATAATATCAGAAAAGAACTTAACATTATTCAAGAATATGCACACAGATCTAATGTAAAATAAATGGCTTAAAGTGGGAAGTGAAAGATTAAGGGGTTGAACAAACGTTTGAAGTGAAAATGGCTTGGGAAAAAAAAGTCTCAGAGGGAAGACTGAGATATAGATGCATTTGATTCAGGTTTAGATTCTCTAGAACATCAAAACGTAAGAGACAGTCAAACCAGACTTGAGAAGAATATGCTAATTATGAAGAAAGTTGATTTTAATTTCATTGCTATATTTTTGATACATCTTATAGGTGAATATACCAGAAAATGGTGATATCCCTGCTGACTATATCTTTCAACTTCAAAGATGGTTTGTTATGGTTCTTTTCCATTCTGGATTCCAAAAAAAGACTGAATGAACATAGGAAATTATATCTATTATATGACATAATGGACACAATTCCAATATATATGTTACAGCCATTCTGGGACTGCAAATCATGCCATTGACATACATGGATCACTGGATCCAATGGTAGAAAACATCCCCCACCACCACAAAAATAGCCTTATAGGATAGATACAAATCTGGAAGAGACTATTCCTGGAATTTGCTACTGCACACCATTCTCTAAATTTAAATAAATATGGTTGCTTTCACTTCTTCAAAATCTCTGAAAGTCTCAAAGACTTTCAGAGCGAGCAAGGTGCAAGCTATGACTTTAGGATTATGTCTTTTATGCTATCATCTTTGTTTACCTTCCTATTGGTGTTGCTACTTGCATGGGTAATGTGTATATCTTGGTGCATATGAAGATACCTTGGACACCAAGGGGAAATATCTGTCTAATAATTTAATATCTAAATAAAGTTAGTTAATTATTATCCTTAGAGATGTGTTTTCTTTTCTGAGCAACAGCATAAGTGCTGTATTTGGGCCAAGCTCTGGTATCTGCCTCAAACTTGTCTTCCTCTATCATTTTGTCTGATTCTCCCCTCTTTACCTCAGCATCCAGAGAGCAAACAGGTCTTCTTTGAATGTATCCCTTACTAAATTTAGTGAACACTTAACAGCTCAGCTATTTTTTGTGCATCTGACACTTATCTATCATCTGCATTCAGTAAGGTTATTCTTTCTTACATGCTAGATGGTGATAAAATTCTCTCCAATTTCCTTTGTTCTGTTTGGCTAACCTTTTTATAATCAGATTTTACCTTTCACCATGACTGTTCTCCTAGCCTATTCTTGAACCCCATCATCACTTTTCTCATGATATTGGATCCACAATATTCTCTTTATGGCTCTCTTTTAAGTATTATTCATCCATTTAACTACCATGCAGTTAACTCTCCTGATTCTGAGGCTGCTATCCTTTGCACTCTCTAACTAATTCTCATGTACTATTTGATTCCTTTGTCATGCAGTTTCTTATTCTTAGTCACTGCCTTTGGTTGCTTTCTCAGTATGGTGCAATCATCTGGCTTATATTTCCACATATGTCCCTTGTTAACCAAAGCTCTAACATGCATTATCACTCCCAGATTGAACCTATGTGATCACTTTCAACATTTGGTGGCATAATGGTCACCTCATGTATATAGAGACAGATTATCAGATGTTCTTACTAGATCCAATGTTTATGTACTGAGAGTCGTTTGTATCATGTACTGCTTAAAGTAGTTGTCCCTTAGCAATTCTATAAAATCTCTTTTCCTTATCTTGCATTCTTTCTCTTCCTTCCAGTCTTTATCCCCATATTTAAAATTCCTCAGTAAGTGCATATCCATAAGATTTATTTGTTAACATCTTCAGATTATTATGGTTCATAGCAGCACTCAATTGTGTATTTTGTATACTGTTAATCTCATTCTCACATGAAACAACCTCAAACCCATTTCCTGTATTACTTATATATTAACATCACGACTATTGGAGATATCTTATCATTGGCTTAAACAGTCAAAGAATGGAAAGAAAAATCCCCCTCCCCAGATGAATTGATTATAAAGGTCATATAGTACATATGTATTAAGTTTGCTTTTAAAATACCTTTGAACTAATTTACATAATTTAATTTATGTTGCTTTATTTTGGAATCATCCTAATTATAACTATATTTTGTTTAAGAAAATGTCTTACTGTCATTATACTTTTTTTTAAAAAAAAGTTATTTTGATTTTAGAAAATAAATGGCATAGAACCAAATGAATTATTCAAAAACAGTAGCAAAGCACGCACTGTCCAGCTGCAGACTCTGAGATCAATTGTGGAAGTAAGTATATTCAAACTCTCCTACTCTCCATTTCTCCCTTGCACAAATATATTATTTTTAGAACATGACACTTTAAAAAAAAATATTTTAAACTTACATTTCATCAGTTACAACATTGATATTATTTGGGTACATGAAGAATATTTTATCTTTGTAGAAAGCAGTTGCTCTCTCTCTCTCTCTAAAGAATCTAATAAGCATCAGTTTCATGCACAAGTGCAACAAGTAATTTATGGCCAAATCAAATGTCCACTTTCAACTATAGTAGCATAAGGATTGATCATGAATCAGTCAATGTAGTTCAGGTGGTCAGTGTTCATTATAGGCTTAGCAATTTTTCAGGTTTAAATTTTAATCTGTGATTATCTTTTCATTTTTTCCAGTATGTTCTGTGAGCACTCAAAATTTCATGTTCATTCAACTAACTTTTCACACTATTTGAACCTTAATGTATGACTTATGTTCTTTAAGTTGAATGATAGATTTCATGTTCAGAATAAAGAATATGCATCTACATGGACTTTGTATACACTTCATGCAGAAAGTATGAAGTGTATACAGAGTCCATTTTTCTTTCTCAAATCATAGTATTTGAGAAAGAAAATGTTAACCTTCATTTATGTATGTATGCAGGTGAAGATGTTGTGGATATTTATGTAAAGAGAGGCTGAATAAGAGAAAAAAATGGGTGTGAGTATGTAGGAAATGCAATATTCTGATGGATGAAGAAGCATGCTTAAATCATCATCAGATTCCTGATATGTACTCTCAGGGAGTGTACAGGATAATTATGATAGTACTACATGAAAAAGTTATACCATTACTAGCTTCCGATCAACAATTTTCATCCAAATTAATCTTATCTGTCAAAATTCTAATATTATCAGATATTATATTTCTTTCTTTTAAGGTGCTTTTTACTGTATCTTGTCTGTCCCTAGGTCATTTCCTTGCCAACCTGGCAAAGAACACTTGTTTTGCTAATCCTTCCTCTCATTCTGTTTAAATGACCACACCACCTGAGATTAGCTCTACTAACATATTACTGAATGCTAACAATGGTGAGTACTTTCCTAATATTATTATTATTATTCAGGCTTCCATAGAGTCAAGAGAATCATCCTTCCTAGGAAACACAAAGTCTATCATACCACTCCTTGAACTCATTGACCATTCTTGCTCTCACCAATCTATCAGGCAATCCATTCCATGGTTCCACCCTCTCCACACAAAGAAACCACTCCTCACCCTCTTGCTCACAACTTCCTTTTGTACTTTCTAGGCATGGCCCCTGTCATCACTCCTTTACGCTGCTCCACCAAGTGAAAGAACTCCCCAGTGACTATGGGGAGTTCTTTCACTTGTAACTGCCTTTCAACAATATTCTCATTTTTAATAATGTGGTACTGTGATTTACTGTTCACTCCACTAATCTTTCTTAGAACTCTTATACTAGAGGTCTCCAGTCTTTGCTTAAATATGAGTAGGGAACATGGCATCATAACTGACATGGTGAAGATTATGCGAATGTTTAGAGAGGAGGTGATGGTGAGGAAAAAATTTCAATTGATTTTAAAGTGGGTGATAATCATTTTGAAAAACAGAGTTAAATTAATGATAAAGTGGACAATAATGACATTGAAAAACAAATTGCAATTAATGGTAAGATGGTGAGCAGGATTGATGCCAAACAAGTGTGTGTGACTGGCAATAAAATACTGAGAGTGAATGATGATGAAAAAAAAAAGGAAGCAAGATTTGAAAGCTGAGTTGGTGAAGACAAGAAATGAGATGGATGCAGAGTGAAATGAAGAGAACTGGAGGTATGTATGGAAGAGTGAAGAAGATGAAAACAAATGATGTCGGTATGAAAAATATAGCGAAAGACCTGTGAGTGGGATTATATGGTGTGGTAAATGAGAAGATGCACAAGGTTTGTTTTTCTGGGAGGTAAAATAAATAGTGATTGAGACATTGGATATGAGAAGTAAGCGAGCAAAGGAGTTGGTAGTGGTAGTAGGAACAAATGACTTGACTAAGAACAAGGAGAATGTCAGATTGGATATCAGTAAGTTGTTGAGAAGGATAAAAGATAATTGTGTGATAGGAAAGGTAGTTAGTGTGTTGCCCAAGTATGATAGTGATGAGATGAAGTGGAGAACAAGAATTATGAATATGTTTATTCACATACAGTTGACACCTCATTTATGAGGTGTCAACTGCATATGAATTAGCAGATGAACTGCATATCATCAGCAGAAATGTGTAAAGAGAGGAGTGCAGTTTGTTAATGTGTGGAATGAGTTTGAAGGAAGAATTGAGCTGTATAAGAGTGATGAAATGGACTGTTCTGAATAGTTTTGGTTCGAGTCATTTGGAGAGACTGCTGCTGAAAGGGAGAATAATGAGTGCAGAGAATGAATCTGAGCAAGTAAGAAGCAATGTTGAAGAGCAGAGGTAAGGAAGGAGTGATTGAAGTGGTGTTTATGAATGAAATAGTGGGTAGCATGAGTGTTATGTGAATACATGTGTAGATAGAAAGGGAAAGGGGAGATGTAGGGAAAATAGCTGGATTTGAAGAAGGTTCTGGGATGAGTAAGGAGAAAAGAAATGGCTCAAGGAAAGTATGGAGAAGTCACATCTAATAAGTAGTATCAGTGAAACTTTTTACAGATAAGGAATGAGCTATTATGTTTGTATACGAATGCAAGATAGTTAGATGTGGACATGGATGTGGATGACATCCTGACAACAACAGAGATGGAAGGGTATGATGTATTTCATGAAGATAGAAAGGGTAAAAAGGGAGGTGGAGTGTTATTGATGATGGCAAAAGAGTTTTGTTCATACAAGGTAGACATACAAGGGAGAAATAGTGGTAGTGGTTCTGAGGCAGTATGATATGAGATAGAGGTGAAAAGAATGAAATACTTTTTCATTCTTTTTGGCTGGAAATCTATAAGCAAATTAGCCAAACAAATGGGAAAAGGGTGATCATTATGGGCGATTTTAATTATGGCAGTATAGAGTGGGATGACAAGATAGCAACCAGAAGTAAAGCAAATGAGTTTCTTGAGTTTTGGAGGACAACTGCCTCAGGCAGTATGTAACAGATGGCACACAAAATTTGAAGGTCTTGGATTTGATCATCTCATCAGGGGATGTTATTATAAATGAGGTGTCAAGTTGGTGAGAGTGACCATGAAGTGATTACCTGGGTAGTTTCCAGCCATGCGAGGACTTCTGTAAGGAACGGATATATATAGAACTACAAGGCTAGTGATTATGGGAAGCTCAGGAAACCGCTTGCAGCTGTAGCATGGAATGAGCAGTTGGTTGGAAAGGAAATCAATGCTGCTTGGGTGATATTCAAAAACTATCTAGTAGAAGAAATGTCTAAATGTATTCCAAAAGTCAGAAGCTTAATAAATAAGGTAGTTGTGAAATGGATGAATGAAGAGATTAAGCATGCAATACAGAGAAAAAAAATGCATTATGCAGGCAACTTAACAGGAGTGATAATAATCAGTTCCATGCAAAATAACAAAGAACAGTAAAGGAGAGTTGACTCTGTTGGTAAGGGTAGCAAAAGTTAGTATGAGCACCATTTAGCTAATGAAGCCAAAAAATAAAAAAAATTGAAGGAGTTCTTTCGACATGTAGCCAGCAAAAAAAAAAAAAAAAAATGAATAATTAAATATTGTAGGATGGCACTGATTTGAGAAAATGGTATACGGACAGCTGCTGCAGAGGATATAGTTGAGATATTTAACAATCGGTTCATAAAGGTCTTTTGCCATTTTGAAAGTGACATCATGAAGAGTTTGAGGGCAGTGGATGATGAGAGACTGAGTGTGAGTGAGGAGGAGGCATATGAGGAAAGTAAGCAAACTTAATAAATATTAATAAGGCTGTGGGACTTGATGATATACCACTGCATATGTTGAAGGAATGTGCCAGGGAGTTGACATCTACCTTGATATATTTGTTTAATATGAGTCTTACATTTGGTCAAGTTCTAAAGGAGTGGAAATAAGGCAAGATTTTACTGCTTCATAAAGGAGGTCACAGATTTCAGGTATCAAATTATAGGCCAATCTGTGTGGAAGTGTTGGAAAGGCTGGTGAGAATGATTATTCAGAATTGGATGTTGAAAGTTTATTGTTCACTAGGTTAGACTATAATAAATTTAGTTTAATCCTTTATCCCGGTGAGAGCAAACAAAGTTTGTGCCTGAAAATATCTTCAGGACTGAATATAGTGTTGCACTATCTTACCTGGGTAAGTAGTGCAACACCAGGGCAACTCGTAGCAAAGGTGGAGCAAGCTACCAACACTCCTATCCCAGTATCTCCCATAATGCAAAACACATATCCTTGTGGATATGTATACTGTTATGCATTAAGGGATTGGCCACTACCCAGACTAGTTTCGACCTTTATTGAGGTCTATTCAGTGGGAGCCAGGCCCAGAGTTGGAGATACCAGGCAGAACTGGTATCTCCAACAGAAAAATACTGGGCCTGGCTCCTGCTGAAGAGACCTCAATAAAGGTTGAAACTAGTCTGGGTAGTGGCCAATCCCTTATGCATAACAGTATACATATCCACAAGGAGATGTGTTTTGCATTATGGGAGATACTGGGATAGGAGTGTTGGTAGCTTGCTGCATCTTTGCTATGAGTTGCCCTGGTGTTGCACTACTTACCCAGGTAAGATAGTGCAACACTATATTCAGTCCTGAAGATATTTTCAGGTGCAAACTTTGTTTGCTCTCACTGGGATAAAGGATTAAACTAAATTTATTATAGTCTAACCTAGTGAAAAATAAACTTTCAACATCTTTCTCTAAATCCAAAGTAATTTAATAAAAAAAGGTGACAAACCTTTTGGCAACTCCTATAGGTAAAGATGACCTTGCTACTGCTTCTGCCTAGTATCTCCAACTCTGGGCCTGGCTCCCACTGAAGAGACCTCAATAAAGGTTGAAACTAGTCTGGGTAATGGCCAATCCCTTAATGCACAACAGTATACATATCCACAAGGAGATGTGTTTTGCATTATGGGAGATACTGGGATAGGAGTGTTGGTAGCGTGCTTCACCTTTGCTACGAGTTGCCTGGTGTTGTACTAGTTACCCAGGTAAGATAGTACAACACTATATTCAGTCCTGAAGATATTTTCAAGCACAAACTTTGTTTGCTCTCACTGGGATAAAGGATTAAAGTAAATTTATTATATTCAGAATTGGGTTGACAACAATGGTATTATATTTGATGGACAGCATAGATTTGCTTAAAGGGAGGTCATGTATTAGTAATCTACTTACTTATTACAATAAGGTGACAGCAGCATTGGATGTGGGCAATGTATACGCAGTAGTATACTTGGACTTTGCAAAGGCTTTTGATAGATTACCACATGATAAGTTGATAGTCAAACTAGAGCCAATGGGTTGGATATTAGACTAGTAAATTGGATTGGAGATTAAATCTCTGATAGGTATCAACAAGTTGTATATAGGGAAGCAATATCCCAGAAGATTAAAGTCACTAGTGGTTTGCCTAAGGAGTCTGTTTTAGGACCATTGCTGTTTAACCTGTATGTTAATGATATTGGGGAAGATTTGAATGGGGATATAGAGTTGTTTGTAGATGATGCAAAGTTGGGACAAACTATGAGGAGTAGAGCAGATGTTTTGGCCTTAAGGAGGCTTGAAGACCAAGTGAATGGGCACATGAGTGAGGATGCCAGTTCATTGTTATGAAATGTAAGGTTTGAAATTTTGGAAAACAAAGATGGGATATAGAATTTAGTCTTGATGGCGATATATTGTTGGAGGTTGAGTAAATAAGAGATCCTGGGGTGACTGTGGATAAGGATCTGATATTTAGAAGACATATTGCCTAAATTGTGAGGACAATACAATGAATTTTGGCATTTATGCAGAGGATACTGACTCTAGAAATAAGGAGATTCTCTGCACAGATTTGTCATCTGATTTTCAGAAGGATGAAGGGATGTTGGAGAGGGTCCAGAGGTGATTGACCAAAATAGTTTCTGAACTCTGGAACATTGAATATGAAGAAATTTTTTTTTTCATAGTTGTGATATTTGGGTATCCGAATGGTCACTCTTCCAGAGGCAGGTCAATGTCAAAACAGAATGCCAATCTAGCACCATGAAGATGTCATTAACGAACCTCTGAGCCTCATGATGGAAGTGAGGTAGAGCCAACATATGTCAAATGAAGTGTCAGAGTCTACCTGTAGCTGTGGGGAAAGCTGCTCTCTCACTGTATCCAGATACATGGTTTGTGTTACTATGTTCACCTTAAAAAAAAAAAAAAAAATGTACCAAAGACCCTTATATGTGAAATGGCACAAAACACTGACTTCAGGCATATCCTTTTTATGGTCAATCACACCACATGGTTTACAGTGTCTTGTGTGTACATTATGGTATTTCACTTTTCTGCTTAAATAGAATATAGCCTTGCCACCAAACACAAAGCAATTTGCATAGTGATCTTCATTTTCCTTGTAACTGAAACCTGCAGCAGAAGTTGTATTGTTTTTCTTTATCTTCTTTCATCAAGATCTGCAGTAGGTGTACACAATAAGATTTCATATACAGCTGTGTATGGAGGCACCAAACCATGGACTGAAGGATGCCTAGCCCACAGGTAGCTTGCCATATCAATTTCCTAAGACTTTTCTTGAATGGTGACACAAATGCATTTCATCACTCTTCAGACAGGTGCATCTGCCTTTATGCTGTGTGGTTTACAGATACATCCTTTCGGTTTCATCTGCTTGTGCCAGCAGTAAATGTTATGATCTGGTGGAAGTTTGTTATATTGTGCATTGAATGATCTTTGCACTGCATTTGCAGACCAAGTTTAGCAGACTCTAATACTAAAATGCTTTCTCCAGTTGTGCTAATACGATGAACAGTGATGCATGTATTTCCACCACAAGTTCATATTTCTGTGGTGACCCTGATGGTAAAAATACATATAACTTTCAATCAACAAAATCTGGAAGAACATTGGAAAATGGTAAGTCAACACTTTAGTGTATACTAGTCAATGAGTAATAAATACTTGAAAGTGTTCAATTCTTTTTGAATCATCTTTTATTAAATATTAGTATTAAAATTATTGTATTGTGATTTTATTAGAAAACATTAAAGAATTTGTATCATTATTTATTGGATAATTTAAAATATGGCTGATATAGCTATGAAAATCTACATAGGGAAATCTATTCAAGTTACTTTTGATTACACTTCATTTTTTTTTTTCCATTTGATAGGATGTGGAAGCTGATGATGTTTATCAGACAGTAATTAGACAATTACCAGGATCACTGCCAGCAGTATGTATATTTACATATTAATCTCTCATGTTGTTAAAAATTCAAAATTCTGAATTTTGAAGCAAAAAAATTGTTTTACTTCTAAAGACTGGATCTAGTAACATCGAGGACTTGAACTGCTTGCAAATTGATATGGATTAGACTACAGATCAAAAACTTTTTCTGCTACATTGAATTTGATGAATAAGACACAGTATGAATAAATTAAAGTTTATTAATAAATAGTTCAGATTTCTGTAGTGTTACACTAGCATTGTCAGAG
Source organism: Typopeltis vanoorti (assembly GCF_054136105.1). NCBI lineage: Eukaryota > Metazoa > Arthropoda > Arachnida > Uropygi > Thelyphonidae > Typopeltis > Typopeltis vanoorti. Next base: position 68,763,185 of record NC_143552.1, on the reverse strand, counting down.
CCATATTGGACCATGTGAATAATCAGTGTAACAATATTTGAATCAAGACCCAGAGATGATACCAAGATTGAAGCAATACAGAAGTCATATTTACCTATACGAGTTGCCAAAAGGTGTCACCCCTTATTAATAAATTACTCTGGATTAGAAAATGATGTTGGAAGTTTTTTTCACTTGGTTAGACTATAAATTATATATTTAGTTTAATCCTTTATCCAAGAATAAGCAACCAAAGTTTCCGTCTGAAGTATCTTCAGGACTGGGGCAACTCATGGCAAAGGTGGATCAAACTTCGCATCACTTGCCTTAGTATCCCATAATGCAAAGTGTGGACATGTATAATGCTATGCATTATGGGAAGCGTCACTATCCACATGAGTTTCGACCTTTATTAGGGTCTCTTCAGTGGCAGCCAGACCCAGAAGTGATACCAAGGTTGAAGCAATGCAGAAGTCATTTAACATGAGTTGCCCCAGTCCTGAAAATACTTCAGGCGCAAACCTTGTTTACTTATTATTGGATAAAGGATTAAACTAAATATATAATTTATAGTCTAACCAAGTGAAAAAAACTTCCGACATCATTCTCTAATCCAGAGTAATTTATTAATAAGGTGTGACACCTTTTGGCAACTCGTATAGGTAAATATGAGTTCTGTATTGCTTCAAATTTATCACCTCTGGGTCTGGCTCCCACTGAAGAGACCTCAGTAAAGGTCGAAACCGGTCTGGGTAGTGACCCTTCCCATAATGTATAGCATTATACATGTCTGCAAGGAGATGTGCTTTGCATTATGGGATACTAAGGCAAGTGATGTGAAGTTTGATCCACCTTTGCCACAAGTTGCCCCAGTCCTGAAGATACTTCAGGTGCAAACTTTCTTTGCTTACACTTGGATAAAGGATTAAACTAAATATATAATTTATAGTCTAACCAAGTGAAAAAAAACTTCCAACGCTATTTGAACCATATAAAATTTATGCTTAGATGGAGCTGATATCTGTTAATTACAGTAATAAGAATTAAAAAAAAAAAAAAAAACAGGATATAAATTACTTAAAAATTGATTTCAAACAATTTGCATATCTTGGCAGTCTCATTACTCATCACCTCAACAATACAGAAACTATTATTATTATTATTATTACGAGTATCTCCATGGAGTCAGTAGACTCGTCGCAGGAAGCCCAAACTATCAAAACAATATTTATCATATCTCTTCTTGAATTCATTTACAGACAAAAAACTTACAACTGAGACAGGCAATGCAGTCCACTCATTCACCACCCTCTAGGTGAAAAACCTTGTTCTGACACCTTTGTTAACCACACTCTTCTTTAATTTCCAGAGATGACCTCTTGTTCTTCCATCACTATCACACAGCTGACACATTTCCCCTGCATCAATCTTCTAAAAACCTTTTAGTAATTTAAATGTTTCTATCATATCCCATCTTTTCTGCCTATCAACCAATCTCTGCAATCCACAAGTTCTCAATCTATCAATGCAGGGAGCTTTTTTTGCATCGCTCACCAACTTAGTCACTCTCCTCTGAACTCTCTCCACAACTTCCTCATCTCCAAGGAATCCAGGTGACCAGACCTGAGCACAGTAATCCAAATGGAAGTATCAATGCTTTATAAAGGCGAATAATAACCTCTTTATCTCTGGATGTTAGTGTGTTCCTCAATAGCCAAGTAATCCTATGTGCAATCTTGGACACCTTAGCAATGTGTCCCCTGAACTTCATCTCCCTATCCAATAAACACCACCAAGTCTCTAGCCTCATCAATCTCTTGGAGTACCATTCCATCGATATAGTATACAGCTGATAATATTTTAATCCCAAAATGCATAACTTGACATTTTTCCACATTGAATTGACATCCAGAACCTTTTGCCCATTTCGTCAGCTTATTTAAATCATCCTGCAAACTCTCAACATCAGCTTGATTTTTTATTGCGTTACCCAAATTATCATCATCGGCAAACAACTGAATATCTCCCTTTAAGCCATTTCCTATATCATTTATGTACAAATTAAACAACAATAGCCCAAGCAAAGGGCCCTGAGGCACACCACTGGTCACCTGCCTCATCCTGGACTCTGCTCTTCCATACACCACCTTCTGGTATCTCTCTCCCTGAGCCATTCTCCTATCCATATCACCAGTTTAGTATCCATCCCCATCTGCTCCAATTTGAGCAACGGTATTCCATGGGGTATTCTGTCAAACGCCTTAGCAAAATCCAGAAGTACCACTGTGTAGCCATTTCCTTCATCCAACTCAGATGTCATTCTATTTTAAAAAGTTAATAAATTGCTAAGGCAGGATCGACCTTCAACAAAACCATGTTGGACCCTATAGAGCATCATATCCTGATCCACCCATTCTTGAATTTTTCCAACTTTTCCAATACTTTTACCACCACTCCTGAGATGGTGATTGGTCTATAATTAACTACCGCAGTTTTCGAACCACCTTTATGCAGAGGAACTACTTTGCCTTCCTTCCATTCCCTAGGGACCATACCATAGTTCAAACTTAAGTTAAATAACCAAGTAAGAGGCATTGTCAGTTCCTTTGCACATTCACACAACATCCGAGCTGATATTCCATCTAAACCTATAGCAGTGTTTGTATTTAAATTTTGCGATATACTAAGTACTTCTGATTTCTTAACTTCAGTTCTCACATTAGTTACTGCTACAGGTACAGAGATATTCTCACTTGCGTGATAGACCTTTGAAAAGTGATCACTCAGTAACTCTACTATTACATCTGAATTGGTCACCTCGATACCATCAGCACCCACTAAGGTTATCCTTCTGAAGTCATTCTTCCTTTTACTTGCCACATAGCAGAAGAACTCTTTGGGATTACCCTTGATCTTCTTGGCTGAGGTCTTCTCATAATCTGATTTAGTTTTTCTTACTATGCTGTTAACCTTCCTAGCTTTAGCCTTGTACTGCTCATGGGTATACTGATCGCCTTTCTCTTTGTAAATTCTCCATAACATTTTATTTTTTTGCAGATGAAGCTTGATACTACTACTCATCCATCTAACACCTATCTTGTTTCTTCCTGACCATCTGGACACAATCTGATATTGCCTTTCTCAGATACCTGCTGATTTTATCCCATGCACTGCTAACATCTTTTCCCTGCAATATGTTCTGCTATGGGACGGCTGCAAGCTCACTCCATTGTTATTATTGCCTAACCTGTAGTTCCATATATACCCCTTCTTAAGAGAGAAATCCACAAATTTCACAACCTCCCAAGTCAATACCACATGATCGCGCTCGCCAATTGGAGGTAATGAGGACAGCTTAATTATGCATATATCCTCTGAACCAATGACCAGGTCCAACACTCTCACACCATGTGTTCGTTGAGTTATGTGCTGTTTCAAGTAATTATCTCATATAGACTAAAAATATAGACTTAACAAAGGATGATCTAATATGAATAAATTAAAAAATATGGAAAAATAATAGTATTTCCAAAAGTCTCAAACTAAAACTCTATAAAACCAATATTATACTTGCAACAATGTATGGAGCTAAGAGGAGAATCAATCAAAAAAAAATATAGAAAATTAGAGCATTCAAAATGAAATGCTTAAGAAAAATAAATAAGATTCATTGGTCAGGAACACAAAACAAATGAGCAAGTCAAACATGAATTAATCTTATAGAGAAGATATCATAGCTATAATTCTTAAACAACAATTAAGATGGTTTGGACACTTCTAGAGAATGTACTTTCAGAGATTACCAAATATAGTCCTGCATGTAATTATTGAAAGAAGACAATCAAGAGATAGACTAAAAGGAACTTGGCTACAGACTTTGATGGAATCGCAATTATTGAGCTTCAGAGAGTGACTGAAATGGCCAGAGATAGAGCTAGATGGCAAAGATTTTTTCATAGGGGACTCAACCTGTCATCTGAGGGATGAAAAAAATTGTCTTATTAAAATTACCTGATTTAAAAATTATAAGTTTATATTTCTTAAGGACAAAATTGGCAAACTCGTGAGTTTTCTTCCCAAGTCCTTAATAAATGGGTCATAAATCTTATAGATTGGTTCCAAATCTTACATATAAATGGATCATAAATCTCAAAAACTGTCCAAATACTATTGACAAGCTAAAAGTTCTTGAGAAAGAAGTGAAATATGCTCTTACTATTATGTACATTCCAATTCCTGACTTTATGATCGACATCGAAGGAGGGCATCCCTGACTTCCTGCGTAAACAGCTAATGCTATAAGATTTGTTATTGCACAATATGATATAAAGCTGTATCTTTCAAACATAATTTAACAAAAAGGAGAAATTTAGGCTACTCATGGATTAACCTCTAATAAAGCCTTATAAAGAGGAGTAATAATATCCCTAAACTTGCTTGTCATCGTTCTTTAATAGCCAAGTAATTTGAGTTGTTTGGTCACCTTTGAAATATGGCATCTAAACTTTGAAATTTGTGTACAATCACCTCCAAATTGCTAGCCTCATCAATTTCCTATAGTCTTGCTCCATCAGCATAGTAAGCAGCTTGTGATCTTCTCAAAATGCATTACTTCACACTTTGCCACATTAAACTTGTAGCCATTGTCCTCTTTCCATACTACTGCCAAACCCACTTAAAATCAGTGGTATGCTCTTTCCAGTTTTTGCATTATAAGCAAAAACTGGAATTTTTTACTATATCATTGATGTGCAGTATTATTAGCAGTAGCCCAAATACAGAGCTCTGCAGTATACCATTAATCAACCTTCTTTTTCTAGATTCATTTTCCCCATATAATACATTTCTGTTGTCTGTCCATCAGCCACTCTTTTATCCATGTCACTGGCTATATCTAACCCTCCATTTGCTCCATATGTAGTAGAGGTTACATATGGTATCCTGTAGATTGCTTTTGCAGATTCTAGTAGTATTACTATCATTAGTATTACTGTGCAGCATTCTTTTTTTTCCAGCTCAGTTGTCATTTTGTTATAAAAAGTGAGTAAATTATTTAGACAAGATCTGTTTTCAGAAAACCATGCTGCTTACCATAGAGTGTCATATTTCTTTCTATCCATTCCTGCATTCTGCCTTTTGCCAACTTCTCCATTACCTTAACCATCATTCCTGAGATATTGACTGGTCTGTAATATGTTACCTCTGTGTTGGAGATTCCTTAATACAAAGGAACTATTTTGTCCTTTTTTTGCTCCCTTGACACTTTTCCAGAGCTAAGACTTAAAAAGTTTGGTCAGAGGAGCTGCCTTACACATGCATATCATACATGGCTGATATCACATCTGATTCCATGGCTATATTTCAGTTTAGGTTCTGCAGTATCATAAGCACCTCCATTTCATCTACCTCTGTTCTCACATCCGTAAGTGTTACATCTCGTACTGCAGTGTCTCCCTGGATGGTACACTTATGCATAACGATCACTCAGTAATTCAACTATTTTGGCTGCTTCTGTTACCTCCATCAGCACATGTTAAATTTATCCTTCTGTAGTCCTTCCTGCAATGTGGCAGGTAAACTTGTGCAAAAGATTCCTGCTCAGCTAGCTTCCTCTCATAATCTGCTTTTGTGTTCATTAAAATATTAGTCACTCTTCTTACCTCTGCCTTGTACTGCTTATGAATTTTCTAATAATCTTTCTCTTTATATATCTTTCACAACTTTTTCTTCAACTTTTTTTAATGATTTTACTTATTCATCTAACTCTTACCTCATTTATCCTCTGGACTCTAGGTATGCAGGCTGATACTGCTTTTCTTCAAACACCACTTATATCACTATCTCCCATGCGCTGCTATCAGTGCAGATGCTTAACCTGTTTAACCTCCGCATAGCCTTTAAAGGAATATGGAGAACCGATCAGGACTTCTCACCCAATGTCCAATCCTCACCTTCTCGTGGTGCACCCTGTTAGGTATCTACCTGAATACTGAATGAACGAGGATGGGCTGGCAAGTTGGGATTTAGCCGACTAAATTGTATTCTTATTGGCTTAAACCAAAATAAAAATGATGGTACAACATGACAGAATTTTATGCCAACTGGGTCGTTGCCCGGTTAAACAAGGGCCCCGTTATTTTTGGCAGGGAAACAGGGCAAACAGCGAAAAGTCGACTACTGGAACAAATCCTAAAACCTACCCCGACTCAACATCACCAAAGTTCAAGATCGGTACTATCAACATAACAAGCCTGAATGGCAAAGAAATGGAGCTAGCTGAGGAATTGGATAAGTACCAGATCAACATAATAGGGGTGACTGAAACAAAAAACACAAAAACTGGTGAGATCTTTTAAGCAATAAATACAAAATGTTATATTCAGGCAATGACGATCAAGGAAAAGGAGTAGCCATAGTATTCAACACTAAATACGAGGCTAATTTCTTGAATGGCAGACACTCTCAAGTAGAGTGCTGTGGGTAAATATGAGAATTGGGAACTGGACAATGAGCCTTATTTGTGCCCCCTCAGAAGGTTCTACTAAGGTAGAAGTGGAGAAATTTTTCGAGGCTTTAGAGAAAGCAACTGACACAATGAAAAAGGAAAAGTTGGTCCTTGTTGGGGATCTGAATAGCAGAGTAGGAAATGATTGTGAGACATACAAAAATATTTTGGGAAAATTTGGAGAAAAGAGCAAAGCTAATAATAATGGCAAACACCTGTTGGATTTCTGCTCAGGACATGGACTGGTTATTACTAACACCATGTTCCGGCATAAAAATGTGCACAAATTCATATGGAGAGAAGAGGCAAGGAATAAGAAATGTCTCACTGACTATGTTATTGTTGATAGTGATGTTTCCTCCCTGGTGCAGGACACCAGAATATACAGAGGATTTGAAATTGGAAGTGATCACCATTTAGTCTTGAGCAGGATAAAACTGAATTTCATATTGAAAAGAATAACATGTAAGAAAGTTTTAAAGCGAATAAAAATTGAGCAGCTATCAGATGTGAACTGTAGACTGAAATACACAAAGATTATTGAAGAAAAAATGAAAGAGTTTGAGAACAGGAATCAAACCTTGGAGAATCAGTGGCAAACTCTGAAGAAAACATTGATTGATTCTGCCAGAGAGGCATGTGGTGAGGTTGTCTGCAAGGATAGAAAAATCAGAACTCCATGGTGGAAACAGGAAGTTAAAAAAACAGTGAAGGAAAAATGAAAGCATGTCAAAAGTTCCTGGCAAATATGACAGCTTGTGCTCTTAGAGAATATAGAGATAAACATAAGAAAGCTAAACACTGTGTAAAACTAGCTGAACAAAAGTCATGGGAGGACTTTGATAAGAACATAGAAAATAAATATCAAGAAGGTGGCATGATATTCTGCAGGTTGAAGAAGCTTGGAAATGGAGGAAAGAGGACTGTAAAAGGAATTAGAGATGATAACAGTGACAAGAAACTGGAGAAAAAGATATCCTTGACGTATGCAGTAATTACTACAAAAAATTGCTAAATGAAACAAGCAGTGTTGACAGCACAGTGGTGAAAAAAAATATTGACCAGGCATGCTGCCAGGATTACATATCCATATTTGAAGTAGAAATAGCCATCGAAAGCCTGAAATGTGGAAAGGCAGCAGGAGTAGATGGTGATTATCATGGGGGGGGCGATTTCAATTATGGTGATATCAATTGGAAGGAGGAAATATCACCTTGCAAAAAGGAAATGGAATTCATACATCTTCTACAAGATAATTACTTGAAACAGCACATAACTGAAGGGACACATGGTGTGAGAGTGTTGGACCTGGTCATTGGTTCAGAGGATATATCCATAAATAAGCTGTCCTCATTACCTCCAATTGGTGAGAGCGATCATGTGGTATTGACTTGGGAGGTTGCGAAATTTGTGTCTCTCTCTCTCTCTTAAGCAGGGGTATATATGGAACTACAAGTTAGGCAATTATAACAAGCTTCAGAGTCAGCTTGCAGGGGAAAGATGTTAGCAGTGCATGGGATAAAATCAGCGGGTATCTGAGAAAGGCAATATCAGATTGTGTCCCCATGGTCAGGAAGACAAACATGGTAGGCATTAGATAGATGAGTAGTAGTATCAAGATTGATCTGCAAAAAAAGGAGAATTTACAAGAAGAAAGGCAATCGGTACACCCATAAGAAGTACAAGGCTCAAGCTAGGAAGGTTACCAGCATAGTAAGAAAAGCTAAATCAGATTATGAGAAGACCTTAGCCAAGGAGATCAAGGGTAATCCCAGTTCTTTCACTATGTGGCAAGTAAAAGGAAGAATGACTTTGAAAGAATAACTTTAGTGGGTGGTGCTGTTGGTATTGAGGTGACAAATTCAGAGGTAATAGTCGAGTTACTGAGTGATCACTTTTCAAAAAGTCTATCGCCCAAGTGAGGACATTTCTCTACCTGTAGCAATAACTAATGTGAGAATTGAAGTTAAGAAATCAGAAGTACTTAGTATATCGCAAAATTTAAATGCAAACACTGCTATAGGTTTAGATGGAATATCAGCTCGGGTGTTGTGTGAATGTGCAAAGGAACTGTCAATGCCTCTTACTTATTTAACTTAAGTTTGAACTCTGGTATGGTCCCTAGAAAGTGGAAGGAAGGCAAAGTAGTTCCTCTGCATAAAGGTGGTTCGAAAACTGCAGTAGTTAATTACAGATCAATCACCATCTCGGGAGTGGTGGTAAAAGTATTGGAAAAGTTGAAAAAATTCAAGAATGGGTGGATCAGGATATGATACTCTATAGGGTCCAACATGGTTTTGTTAAAGGACGATCATGCCTTAGCAATTTATTAACTTTTTAAAATAGAATGACATCTGAGTTGGACGAAGGAAATGGCTACACTGTTGGCAAATTAGAGTGGATGGGGATGGATACTAAACTGGTGATATGGATAGGAGAATAGCTCAGGGAGAGATAATACCAGAAGGTGGTGTATGGAGGAGCAGAGTCCAGGAAGAGGCAGGTGACCAGTGGTGTGCCTCAGGGCTCTTTGCTTGGGCCATTGTTGTTTAATTTGTACATAAATCAAATAGGAGGAATTAAAGGGATTGAATTGTTTGCTGATGATGCAAAGTGGGTAGCACAATAAAAAATCAAGCTGATGTTGAGAGTTTGCAGGATGATTTAAATAAGCTGACGAAATGGGCAAAAGGTTATGGATGTCAGTTCAATGAGGAAAAGTGTAAAGTTATGTATTTTGGGATTAACCACCTTACCAGCCATTATGGAACAAATACGCATCCACATACGCTTCGTATCCATCATTTATTTCAATGTAATATCAATGGTATTACAATTTTAATATGCACTTCGCATCCATGGAAACTTGGATGTATATATACGTCCTGGCCGGTAGCATGGTTGAAAGATTACCAGCTGTATACTACATCGATGGAACGGTACTCCAAGAGATTGATGAGACTAGAAACTTGGGGCTGTTGGTGGATAGGGAGATGAAGTTCAGGGGACACATTGCTAAGGCGTCCAAGATTGCATATAGGATTACTTGGTTATTGAGGAACACACTAACATCCAGAGATGAAGAGGTTATTATTCCCATTTATAAAGCATTGATACTTCCATTTGAATTACTGTGCTCAGGTCTGGTCACCTTGATTCCTTGGAGATGAGGAAGTTGTGGAGAGAGTTCAGAGGAGAGTGACTAAGTTGGTATGCGATGTAAAAAAAACTCCCTGCATTGATAGATTGAGAACTTGTGGATTGCAGAGATTGGTTGATAGGCAGAAAAGATGGGATATGATAGAAACATTTAAATTATTAAAAGGTTTTTATAAGATTGATGCAGGGGAAATGCTTCAGCTGTGTTGATAGTGATGGAAGAACAAGAGGTCATTGGAAATTAAGGAAAAGTGTGGTTTTCAAGGTTGTGTGAACAAGTTTTTCACCTGGTGGGTGTGAATGAGTGGAATGCATTGCCTGTCTCAGTTGTGAGTTTTTCGTCTGTAAATGAAATCAAGAAGCGATATGATAGATATTGTTTTGATAGTTTGGGTCTCCTGAGATGAGTCTACTGACCCTATGGAGATACCCGTAATAATAATACTAATAATATTTGACCAGAAATGCTCAATTATGGAGTTATAAAAGTCTTACAGTGACTGCACTGCATAGTTCAGAAGGCCTGGACAGAGGGATGAATTCCAGATGATTGGAGTAGACCTCTCGTAGTACCCATATTTCCATAAAAAGGGAAATAAAACTGAATGTGAGAATTGGAGAGGTATTTCCCTACTGAGTGGTCCTGGTAAGATAATATGCAAGTATACTTCAGAAACGGTTGAGAAGGATTGTGGAAGAGAAGCTTGGTGAAGAACAACCTGGATTCAAGCCATATATAGAGTCTGTCAGGATCAGATTTTCACTTTGTTGAGAAATGTTGAGAAATCATGGGAATATAACACAGATCTGTATTTAAGTTTTGTAGATCTGGAAAAGGCATATGACAAGGTGCCAAGAGAGAAGCCATTCAAAACACTACAGCTATATGTTGTCAATGGAGATTATATCAAGCAATACTTAGTCTGTATTTGAATTGTAAATCAGCAGTTAGAATTGAAGAAAGTACAGGAAGGTGGTTTAATGTTAAATCTGGTGTCAGACAAGGATGTATATTATCCCCTCTGTTATTCATTATCTATATGGATCACATTATGAAGGAAAGTGGTATTAAACCTGATATCAGAATTGGAGATATTAAGTCAGCTCTTTGCTTTATGCAGATGATGTTATACTTCTAAGTAAATCTGCTACAAGTTTGCAAGATTCCTTGACTAAATTGAGTAACTGTTGTAATAGTTATGGTATGAAGGTCAGCATTAAAAAGACAAAGACAATGAAAATAGGCAGAAACACTGAAAATATCAACTGCATTGTGAATGGAGAACTTATGGAACAAGTAAAACATTTCAGCTAATTACGCATGATTTTTAGTGAAGATTGTAAATTAAGTATGCAAATAGACAACAGAATCAACAAAGCTGGTATGGTAGGAAGTAAACTGAATAAATTTATATGGAATAAGACAGATGGCCAAAACACTAGATTAGCTATATACAAGAGAGTATTGAAGCCAATTTTAACTTATGGATCTGAGAGCTGGGTCAAAAGTAAAACACTTGACCAAAGACTAGAGAGAGACCACAGATATAAGAGTCCTAAGAAAGATTAGAGGCATGAACAGATGGCATCAACGGCAATATCATATTAAAATCGAGGATATTGGGAAAGAACTTGACATGGTTAGTATCCAGGAATGTGTTAGCAGAGCTAATATCAGGTGGTATGGTCATTTAAACAGAATGGGAGAGGAAAGATTAGCAAAACAAGTGTTCTCCACCAGGTTGGCAGGAAAAAGACCCAGAGGAAGACCAAGATATAGGTGGATTGATACAGTAAAACGTGCCTTAGAAGATGGAAATATAAGATCTGATAATGTTGGAGTCTTGACAGGTAACAGACTGATTTGGAGGAAAATTATAGAGTATATATATCAGGAATTTGATGATGACTTCATAACTGAAAATTGCACGTATTTGGCAATTTTCCTTTAACACTTCTTGACCACTCTCCCGATTGAGGGCAGTGTTGCTGCTACCTTGGTTACTGCCAAGTTGAAGATCTTTATGCTATCACCAGATAGTATAAGATGCACCACTCTTATACTATCACCCTCCATTATAAGTTGGTATCTTGCTATAAGGTCGAAACTAGTCTGAATTGTGGCCCTTCCCTTAATGCATAACATTAGACACATCTGCAAGGAGATTTGTTTTGCATTATGGGAGATACTGAGGTAGGAGTGTTTATAGCTTGCTCCACCTTTGCAAGGAGTTCCCTGGTGTTGTACCACCTTGCCCCAGTCCTGAAGATGCTTTCAGGCGCAAACTTTGTTTGCTCACACTTGGATAAAGGATTAAACTAAATTTATTATAATCTGTCTTATATGCGGAAAATAATTTTCAAAGACTAATGTATAGTAAAATAAATTTCTCTTACTGTAATTATTAAGTTGTCACTTCCATTTAAACATAAACTTGTATTATTTGTATATGATTACATTGATTATTTACCTTTTCCAATATGGCTCTGATGCTGGAGTACACTTGAAAAATATTAGCTATTAGTTTATTAATAGACTTTATTGTTGCTATGTCTTATCCATTAAATTTACTGCAATATATTACATAGACAGGTAAGTTTAAAAACTGAGAACTTTTTCAGTTTGACAAAATTACAAAAATAAAAGACTTTTCCACTTCACATTTATATTTTAGATGAACCAGCTAATCTGTTTACTTTCAGTATACTTGTTTCTGATAACTTTTTGTTATGTAAACCAAGAAACATGAGGATTGATAAAAATCATATTGATTTATATTAATATGATTAATTATTTAAAATATTTTAATAATTAAATATAATTATTGAATTTATGTAATTAAATTAAATGTAATTAAATGTAATAAAAATTCTTCTTGATATAATACTAATCTCACCGTGGCATGGTTGTTTATCAATTGCTTTAGGTGATAGATTGTAAACGGTCATTATTCTAATTATTCATTGCGATGCTAGAAAAAGGTCTATTTGACCTCTTAGAACAGGTTTTCTGAATTATTAGGTTTTTTCGTTTGCCCTCAATATGTGTGAACAGACTATGGGTCAGATAATCAAAGATTACTCTACTTGGAGACAAATGTGATACATTTTCTTTTCAAGCAATCCCAAGCCTACAGTAACAAGATGGTTGCACTAGGCAATGTGAATAATCTATCACTTAAAGAAATTCACAAACATGTAATGCTATATTTCGAGACTGCAGGTGTTAAAGGATCAGAGATGCTATCCACTTGTCCAACTTGGCATGTTATGTGAAATAACCCTTATTTAATATACAAAAAACGTTTCTTACAGAAACACAGTTAATTTGAAATCCAACCGCATTAATATATCTTTTGCCAAACATTTGTGAAACAAACATATGATTTATTTTCTCTGGTCTTCTAAACATTTATCACAGAAGCATTAACTCTTGACTACACTGAAGTCATAAATAGTATTAATATTTAGGTTATTTATATTTTTGGTAGTTGCCAATGCATCTTCTTTAGCCTTTTTCTATTCACTACTGAATATTGGCTCCCACCTTAACTTTCCAGTTCTGTCTGTCTTTAACCACTTCCACCATCTCATATCAAACCTTTGTAGATCATCCCTCCATTTTGTTCTTTAGCAACCTTTGCTTCTTTTTCCATCTCTTGGTATCCACTCAGTGCTTAATTTGACCACCTTTCATCTGGCAGTCTATTAATATGGCCGGCCCATCTCTATTTACATGTTTTACAATACTTCACAATATCTTCTACTCCAGTCACCTCTCTAATTCTAGTATTTCTTATTCTATCGCTTTTTGTTATGTGGAGCATTCTTCTCTCCAGGGCTCTTTAGATCACACACACACACACACAACCTGTCTTCCTGTTTTTTAATTGTTGCCCATGTCTCACTTCCATAACTAAACAATAAATTTAGTTTACTCCTTTATCCAAGTGTAAGCAAACAAAGTTTGCACCTGAAAAGTATCTTCAGGACTGAGGCAACTCGTAGTAAAGGTGGACCAAGCTCTCATCACTCCTTGTCTCAGTATCTCCCATAATGCAGAGCACATATCCTTGCGGACATGTATAATGCTATGCATTAAGGGAAGGGCCACTACCCATACTGAGACAAGGAGTGATGAGAGCTTGGTCCACCTTTACTATGAGTTACTTTGTAGTAAAGGTGGACGTACTTCAGGCGCAAACTTTATTATTGAATGCCAACATCTTTCTCTAAATCCAGAGTAATTTAATAAAAAAAGGTGGTAAACCTTTTGGCAACTCCTTTAGGTAAAGATGACCTTGCTACTGCTTCTGCCTGGTATCTCCAACTCTGGGCCTGGCTCCCACTGAAGAGACCTCAATAAAGGTCGAAACTAGTCTGGGTAGTGGCCAATACTGAGACAAGGAGTGATGAGAGCTTGGTCCACCTTTACTATGAGTTACCTTGTAGTAAAGGTGGACGTACTTCAGGCGCAAACTTTGTTTGCTTACACTTGGATAAAGGAGTAAACTAAATTTATTATTGTCTAACCAAGTGGAAAATAAACTTCCAACATCTTTCTCTAAATCCAGAGTAATTTAATAAAAAAAGGTGGTAAACCTTTTGGCAACTCCTATAGGTAAAGATGACCTTGCTACTGCTTCTGCCTGGTATCTCCAACTCTGGGCCTGGCTCCCACTGAAGAGACCTTAATAAAGGTCGAAACTAGTCTGGGTAGTGGCCAATCCCTTAATGCAAAACAGTATACATATCCACAAGGAGATGTGTTTTGCATTATGGGAGATACTGGGATAGTAGTGTTGGTATCTTGCTCCACCTTTGCTACAAGTTGCCCTGGTGTTGCACTACTTACCCAGGTAAGATAGTACAACACTATATTCAGTCCTGAAGATATTTTCAGGCGCAAACTTTGTTTGCTCTCACTGGGATAAAGGATTAAACTAAATTTATTATAGTCTAACCTAGTGAAAAATAAACTTTCAACATTGTTTGCTTATACTTGGATAAAGGATTAAACCAAGAAATTAATTTCTTGACATCTTTATTTTGTTATATATATACAATTTCAAAATATTTAGCATTTGTGTGCACTGGAGTAGAGTAGCATCATTACTGGAAAAAGGGAACGGAAGTCAAAAAAGTGAGCCCATGTGTAAAAGTATCAATTGATCTAGAGATAAAAATTATTTAAAAAAATGTAATTATCTAGTACTTATCTGATAATTATCTTTTAAAAAATTGTGTCCTGCTGTATATTTTAAAACTTTTGAAGTTGATTTTTATGTCATGGTAGGCATTAAAAATGTCTTTACCTTAAGTTTCCCTTGTTACGTTCACATGCAATACTCTTGGACATGATACCTCAATAACAATTTGATAACATGGAATTTTTAAAAAAAAATTTTTTTTACGTGATACCTCCAAGAACTCATCGTTGAAGGGCACTTCACTCCACTCATCTCACTGTTTCTGTTACTACTTAATTCTCCTACTATGACAACTTCCTTCAAATTTTTTTCTTGTCTTGTCATTAACAACAAACTATAATTATATAATAAAAGAACTAGAAATATAAAAATATATTGTTATTCATTATTTTTCTAATATCTTAGAAAAACAATGTATAACAATATAATTTTATATTTTAAATATTAGATAGACCAGATGCCATATTTACTTCTGACCTGGCTATTATCTCTGTTTAAAATTAGAGCTAACTTCTATAGTGTAAGGAAACTTTTTTCAGTAGCACTGCTCTGAGATGCTACAAAAATGAGTCAGTTTGGTTAAGTGGTGAGTGAAGAATTATCACACTCCATAAAGGTCATCTCCACTGTGGCATGAACTTCTTATCCTTGCTATTTTTACTCTGTTCTATACTTCACATCCATATTTTGGTAAACATTTGGTGCCTGGTAGGATGGTTAATAATTTTTCAAAGTAATTATTCCATGTATCCAGAATAGCCTACATCTTCAGTTTTTATTACCTTTATAATCTTTGACTACTTTTATAGCAATCTTTCCCCATTGCTAAGTTTTTCAGTAGCTTCCAGTGAATTGCCACCTTTTGTGATATTCATCTTCTGTATATTTTCCATAATTTTCCAATGACTTTTGTTTGCTTTGCTATTTTTACACAACTTACTCACAGCCTACATTTTCTCTGTATTCTCTAAGAGTATATTCTGACTTAGCTAAGAACTTCCTATAATTTCATCTTTTTATCTACTTAGGGAACCAAGGAAAGGGAGGCACTGCAGAGCCCCCCCCTTCCCGGCTATAATGTCTTTTCAACTTTTTCACTGCCACACTTGACTTTAGTCAGTTTTTTGTAATTGTCCTTATCTGCTGTGTTTGACTTTAATCTGAATTGTTAAAAATGTTTTCTTTGAGAGGGACTAAAGTTTAAAAGTTTGAAGGTGTCAGACATAGACCTAGACTTCAGTGTGTTTGACTGCCTTACACTTAAATTTATACACATGTTTGTGCATAAATTTAAGTGTTTTTCTAAGCATTATAAATATATATGATCCATATTCTTTTGTGGCTTTTAAAAAATTTTTGCTTTTGTATTTTCAGACCCAAGATGAAATGTGTGCAATTAAGTGGTGAACAAAAGAGAAAAACTGGCAAAAAAAAGAATCAACAAAAGTTTTGGATTTAGTGGCCAAGACTGAAAAGTTAATTTTTTCACACAAATTACATGTGATCTTATTATTGAGTCTTAATGTCTTGTCAATTAAGCAAATGGAAGGGCTGGAGGGGCACCATTGTTGGGCTGTGCTTATGGCACTAGTTGGCCTTAATCCGGCCCCACTTCTTATATCCATCAGGAGTTCTTATTTTTCTATCTTTGCATACCACATCATGTAATGTAAAACTTAAATTTTTTGTGCCAGTAATATTTATATATTTGAGAATAAAGTGCTCATCTGAGAGTGTTCATCTTTGATTCTTTTCAAAACTTGAGTACAAATTTTTCTTTTCAGTGGGCTACTCATTTTTATCTTGCTCAGCACTAGGTGGTGATCACTTACTATTTCAAATCCTTTGTACTCTCTTGTATATTGGACCAATCTGAAGATATGACTATCAACAATAACATAATCAGTAAGACTTTTCAGACTTTCTTGTTTGTTTGTGTGTGTGTGTGTGTGTTGTTCTCTTTGTGATTTATGAACAATTTTATATTGAAACATTATGTTAGTAATGCTAATCCCTGACCAGAGCAGAAATTCAGCATGTGCTTGTTATTGTTATTAGTGTAGTTGTTTCTTCACTTTTTTCCAGAACATTTCTGCGTGTCCGGGATTCTTGCTCTGCTTCATAGCTTTTATATATACAGTATATATATATATATATATATATGGGCACTTTCAGGAAGTCATTGAATGATTGTTCTTTAGTAGATAGCTCATATACCTGAGTACTATCATACTTCTCCTTGAAACATTCACCGAGTTATTCACAGTATTCTCTGACTTATTCCTTTGATTCACTACATACATGAGAAAAACCTATATGCTTCCTGACCATAATCTCACTCATCTTCTAGAGATGATCCCCAAATTCTTTCCCCTTGCAAAATTTCCCTTGTATCTGTGTCATAGGATCCTCTGTTAACTTGTATGTTTCTGTTATATCTCCTCTCTTATATCTAATCTTTGAAGACCGTGTTCCTTTAGTTCATATGCATGTGCAAAATCCAGATAGTTTAATCATAACCACATATAGTATAAGAATAACTTTGTTATTCCTAAAAATTAGTATTCTATTATTATGTGACACCTCCAAGGAGCCCAAATACTCATTGCGGGAAGACACCTACTCCACAGCACTCCGTCTCCACCACTCAACCCACCGACTACAGCGAACTGCATCATCTACACCAATGCCATCTACTGCCCACTACCACACAAACATCCATGTCCATGGCGGGATTCAAACCCACAGCCTTTTCGCTGGAGAGTGGATACGCTAACCACTTGGCTAACCAGGCCGGCAATAGATTTATTGGAGGCAGTGGGTATTCTCTTCACTCTTGTAGTAATTCAATGTGATGACTTAACTATCTTAGCTATGTGGCTTCTGAAATTAAACTTGCCATCCACTGTCTCTCCTCCCCCTCCCTCCCGATATCTAGCTTCATCAACCACTTATACCATTAATGTATCAATTATTTATATTTATTTATATAACATCTATATTAATATATAGTATTAATATAGATTTATGTTTATTTATATAACATCTATATTAATACTATATATTAATATAGATGTTATATAAATAAATATAAATAATTGATACATTAATGGTATAAGTGGTTGATGAAGCTAGATATTGGGGGGGGGGGGAAGAGACAGTGGATGGCAAGCTTAATTTCGGAAGCCACATGTCTCCTCTTAGCAACTCTTTTTAATATCTACTTAAATGAAATAATAATAAAATGGCATAAAAATTTACATTAAGGAATTAAACTTTCTTCTACAGTAAACTTAAACACTCTTTGCCGATGACCAAATAATAATTACAAATTCTGAAGATAACTTACAGAAAACTATTTTAGATCTAAATGAGATATCCAAAGATTATGGTATGATAATATCATCAGAAATATCAAAAACTATGGCCTTTAAAGGACAAGATCCAGCAAGAACTAAAATAGTAATAGATAACAAGATCTTAGAGCAGGTAAATTCATTTAACTACCTAGGATGTATGATCACATATGAAAAAGATATAAACGTAAAAATTGCAAAATATTTAAAAATAACAGGTGTAATTAACTCTATATTTAAACCAAACCTAGTTCAAAAACAAACCAGACTAAAAGTATACAATACATTAGCCCTACCAGTCTTAATGTATAGAAGTGAAATCTGGACAATAAAACAAAAAGACAAAGATTAACAACAACAGAAATGAAGTTTATGAGAAAAACTGCAAAGTATACCCTATTTGATCACAAAAGAAATGAAGAAATTATGAAAGAATTAAACCAAGAACCAGTAATAGAAAAAATTAAAAAAATATAAACATAAATGGATGGAACATGTTCAAAGAATGAAAACAGAAAGATTAGCAAAACAAGCCTTAAAGTAAAGCCATTAGGAAAAAGAAAACCAGGACGTCCTCTTCAACGATGATTTCTAAGGCCAGAACAGGCCATGCTAGGCCTAAATCCTTGATATGCATGATGATGATGATGATAATTAATATTATATTAATAATACATGCCATTAATACTAATCTAGAAGAAAGTGTAATAAATGATGTGAAAAAGAGATCAGAGGAGGTAACAGGTACATTGAAAGATCAGAAGAGAGGAACTAGTGAGACTGAAGTGTTTGTAAATGGGAACAGTAGTAGTATGAAACATAATGATGAGAGAACAGGACTTGAAGATGGGCACAGAAACAAGGTAAATCAGGATGGACAGGGAGATATAAGGATTAGATGTTAGAAGCAGTATTGAATGTGTGTGTGTGTGTGTGTGGGTGGGTGGGTGGGTGGGTGGGTGGGTGGGAATGGTTGGTATACTGTTCAACTGCCTACTACATCCCAAGGGATGTAGGGGTAGTTGAATCTGAGGAGATATATAGTATAAAATGATAATAAAGGTACATGAGCATAGGCAGGTGTGGGGAAATCGCAACCAAGAAGTAGCATGGGTAGGACTGGTTTTAGACCTAAAACTGAACTGATGTTTATTTACAAATGCTAGAAGCATCAAAAATAAATGAAACTAAATGGTTTTGCTGATTGAGTTTATTCCCATTATTCCTAATTGTTAGAATAAGTTCTCATGGGAATATAAATGGAAGGACAGGGCTCCCTTCTTGTCCTCCTATCCTTATGCTTTACATAAGGATAGAAGGACAAGAAGGGAGCAGGGAGAATGCTACTAATGACAGCAGGGAAATTGTTTGCACAAAGTCGGATATGCAAGAGAAATATAGTAGCAATGATTTGTGAGGCGGTATGTTGTGAGATGAAGATTAATAGGAAGAGATATTTCATTAGACGTTGTTAGAGGCCAGGGAAGGTGGAGGGTGGTGATGAAGAAATATATAATCAGGAATCATTGTCAAGGTCTTAGAGAAAATAGTCAAGAGGAAAATACAAGATTGGATAGAAGAAAATGGGATACTGTATCGGGGACAGCATGGTTTTGTGAAGGGTAGGTCATGCCTCAGTAACTTGCTCACGTATTATAATACAGTGACGGCTGAACTGGATAAGGGTAATGGGTTTACGGTGATTCTACTGGACCTTGCCAAGGCCTTTGACAGGATTCCACATGGAATTCTAATCAGTAAATTGCAGCATATGGGAATGGACATAGGGTTGGTGAGATGGATAGGAGGGTGGTTGACGGAGAGATATCAGAGAGTGGTTTACTCGGGGGTAGAGTCCACAAGACGGCCTGTGACTAGTGGTGTGCCACAGAGATCTGTTCTTGGACCACTGCTATTTAATTTGTTCATAAATGATATAGGAAATGATCTGAGAGGAACAGTTCATTTGTTTGCGGATGATGTGAAGTTGGGTAGGGCAATAGTGAATGCAGATGACGTCAAAATTTTGCAGGATGATTTGGATAGATTGGAGGTCTGGGCTAAGGAGAATGTATGTCAGTTTAATGTGGCAAAATGTAAGGTTATGCATTTTGGGGTGAAAAGATTGGCGGCAGTTTACTGCATTGGTGGAACCGTGCTCCAGGAAATTGATGAGGCACGAGATTTAGGAGTGTTGGTAGATAAGGAATTGAATTTCGGGGACACATTGCAAAAGTGACCAAAACAGCTCATCAAATCACTTGGTTGCTGAAGAATACGATGACAAGCAGAGACAAGCAGGTTATTGTTCCTCTGTATCGAGCCTTGATAAGACCCCATCTAGACTACTGTGCTCAGATTTGGTCACCTAGGTTTCTTCTTGATGGGGAGGAGGTGGAGAGGATCCAGAGGCGAGTGACCAAGATGATAGCAGGTCTGTGGAATGAACCGTATGAGAACAGGTTGAGGATTTGTGGGTTGCAAAAATTGGTTGATAGGCGGAGGAGGGGAGATATGATTGAGACATTCAAATTACTGAAGGGTTTCTATAAAATTAATTCAGAAGATATTTTTGAGAACAGGGCTGGTTGTGGGAGGACTAGGGGACATCCATGGAAACTGGGCAAAAGTGTGGTTAGTAAAGGTGTTAGATCTGGGTTCTTTACTTTTAGAGTAGTGAATGAGTGGAATGCGCTCCCTGAGAGTGTGGTGGATGCGGTGACAGTGAATGAGTTAAAGGCGAGGTATGATAGATACTGTATGAATGTCAAATAGTTGTGATGAATATGATTTGGGGCCTCCCTCGATGAGTCCAATGACTCCCTGGAGTTGCCCGTAATAATAGTAATAATAACTTTAGTTAGGGAACAAGAGTAGGATGATCATTATAGGTGATTTTAATTATGGTAATATAGATTGAAAAATGAAATGAAAAATGGAAAATGTCCTGGTGAAGACCTAATTCACACAGATTTAATTAAATGAGGAGGAAATAATATCATTCACCATGTCACAAACCTACTAAATCTATACCTAGAAGGGAAGATACCAGAAAACTGGTATTTGAAAAATGCTACTCTGATACTGTTATTTAAAAAAGGAGACAAAGAAGTAGTAAAGAACTATAGACCAATTATATTCTCTCTAATGTGTACATAATTCTCAGAAAAGTAATAACAAACAGATTGACCCTTCTTCTAGACTCAAATCAACCAGTAGAACAAGCAGGATTCTGTAGAAGGCTTTAACACAATTGATCATATTCATGCAGTAAAACAAATAATAGAAAAAGCTGAAGAAAACCAATTGCCTCTTTGTTTAGCCTTTATTGATTATGAAAAAGCATTCGTTTCCATCCAAACTAATGCAATAATCAAAGCACTCCAGAATCAGGGAGTTCCTGGAGAATATATGGACCTCCTCTTCCAGGAAATATACCACACTGCAACAGCAACAATCAAACTTCACACAAGTAGCAATAAAATATCAATTTAAAAAGGTGTATGACAAGGAGATTCTCTATCACCCAAAATCTTTACAGCAGTCCTTCAAGAAATATTTAATAATATAAACTGGACAAACCTTGGTATAAAAATTAATAACAGAAACTTAGCACACCTAAGATATGCAGATGATATAATTTTTGCAAACACTCCAGAAGACCTTATATAATGATAGAAGACCTATATCATGAAAGCAGAAAAGTCGATCTAAAATAAACAGAGAAAAAACTAAAATCATGTTTAATCATTTTGAAACACCAAAAACATAATAATAGAAAACAATTTCTTGGAAAGAATCTCTTCATATACATAATTAGGTCATCTCATTAATCTAACCTGTGGACTCCAAAAGGAAATAAACAGGAGAGTTCAATTTGCCTGGGGTACATTCAGAAAATTGAAAAGCATTTTTCAAAACGATGATGTCCCACTCTGTTTAAACAGGAAGACATTTAACCAGTGTATACTTCCAGTCATCACATATAGTTGTGAAACTTGGTCGCTAACAAAAGCACTGGCAAATAAACTAACAACAACTCAAAGAAAAATGGAGAGGTTGATGCTAGGCATCATATTAAAAGATAAGAAGCGAAACATCTGGATAAGAAGCCAGACTCGCATCCTTCTTCACCATAAGCGACTAAAATGGAAATGGGCCAGACATCTATCCATAAGAGAAGATGAATGATGGACCACTATGCTAACGAACTGGATTTCAAAAGAAGGAAAACGAGGCCAAGGATGTCCTGAAAGAAGGTGGAGTGATGACTATCAAATTTTGTTGGAAAAAATTGGTCAACCATTGCCAAGAACAGAGAAAGGTGGAAAGAACTGGAGGAGGCCTTTGTCCAGCAGTGGTCAGAAAATGGCTGAAAAGAAGAAGAATATAGATTGGAATGAAGAAATAACTTTTGGGGGTAAGAAAATTGAATTTCTCGAGAGACTGTTATCTTAGACAGAATATAAAGCAGGGCATGTAGGAATCAAGAGTCTTAGATCTAATTATTTCATCGGAAAATGTGATTGTGAGTGGGATGCCATATACTCCCCTCCCATTTAGTGAGAGTGACAATGAAGTGATCACCTGAGTGATGTTGACTAGCCACCTAATGACTTCTGTGAGGAGAAGATATATGTGGAACTATAAGAAGCTTAGAGACAGCTTTGAGCTATAGCATGGAATGAGGAGTTAAGCGGAAAGGAGATAAATGCTCTGACAGAGAGATATTTAGAAGCATCAGTTTATTCTGAAAGTCAAAAGGCTGAATAAGGTAGATGTTGAATGGATGAATTAAGGGATTAAGCACAATCTGGAAGGAGAAAGGACTGTGGATGCAGTACAAGAAGAAGAATGATAATAATTAGTTGTATGAAGATTATAAAGAGCAAACCAGGAAAGTGACTTGGTTAGGACAGCAAAAGTGCAGTATGAGCAGAAATTAGCAAATCAGGCCACAAAAATTCCTATAAAGTTTTTCTGATATGTATCAAGTAGAAAGAAGAATGATTATGATAGATTGGTAATTGCTGCAGAGGACATAGCTGAGATATTCAGTAAACAATTCATCAGTGTTTCATACTCATCAGTGTGAAATCATGAGAAGCTCAAGTGTAAAATGGAAACAAATGGCTTACTTGTGAGCAAGCAGGAGGTTTATGAGGAATTAAGTAAGTTTCATGTCAATAAGGCAATAGGATTTGATGACATATTGCCACATCTTAAGGGAATGTTCTAGGGAGTTGGCAGTAGCCTTGGCATACCTGTTTAATAAGTTTTGCAACTGCGCAGGTCATAAGGCAGTGGAAAGAAAGTAAAATTGTCCACATCACCAAGGTAAGACTATGGTTGCAAATTGTAGGCTAATCTGTATATCTGGAGTTTATGGTTAACGTACTGGAGAGGATAGTTAGTGCTATGATACAAAAATGGTTTGATAGCAGCATATTCTCTCTGATTGTCAGAATGATTTATTAAAGAAATGTCATGTGTAACCAATTTGCTTATGCACTATAATTAGGTTATGAATGCATTGGACAGGAAAGATGCATGTACTGTGGTATACAGATTTTGCAAAGGCTTTTGATAGCTTGTCATACAACAAGCTGGTAAATAAATTGAAATGGATAGGATTGGATAGACTAGTTATACAAGTTGGATTGATGACTAGCTGTCAGATAGGCATCAGGAAGTTGTATATATGGGAGTGTGATATTTCAAAAGAGGAAAGTCACTAGTGGTGTGCCATAGGAGTCTGTTTTGGGGCCATTGTTGTTCACTTTATATATTGATGATATAGGGATGGGTTTAACTGGAGATATGCAACTGTTTGCAGATGATGCAAAATTGTAAATGAAAATTACTATTCCAGACCTCCATGGAAGGCCACACAACTCATTGCAAGAGACTCATCTTAGACATCACAATATCATACTACTCCTTAATCCTGTTCACATAAATACCTCTCAACAGTTTAAATGTCTCAATCATGTCATTCCCCTCATCTTTTATCCACCAAACTTTGTAGTTTGCATATCTTCAGTCTGTCTTTAGAACTAACATTGTACATTCCTGATATTTTGATTATATTGATCGATTGATGATAGATTGATCGCCGCTTGGTGTCGCACTGATTAGATCGTCGGCTTGTCGAGAGTTCCTGAAAAGATTAGTAGTATTTTGTGTTAACATTAGATATTTTACTAGAATTTTAAGTAGTATTGTTTGCTTTTTGTTTCTTGGTGTGTCTGTGCAATTTTTGCGTGTTTTCTGTTATTTTAATTATTATTTTTAAGAAAAGATAGCGTACACATGGCACCGATAAAGAAAAAAATGGCGGCTAGGTCGCCATGTTTGTTTAAGAGTTTTGATGTAAACGAATTTATGCAGTGTGCTGTCTCTGAGATGTATGCCTTGCGAAGAGTGGTGGGAGTCTGGTTAGAAAGTGATAGTGGAGTTAATATGTGTAGAAAGTGTAAAGAGAATGAGGACTTCAGGCGTGTTTCGTGTGTCGAGAGTGATATTGTTAACGATAGTCAGAATGTAGAAAATGGCGGTGTGCTAGAGAATTGCGTGGTAGTGCCAGATAGGTGTGAGAGCGTCGCTGAATGTGTAAATGAAGGTAGAAACACAGAAAGAATGGATGATTTGATCGATAATGAAAATGGTGAGATAAATGTGAGTTGCGAAATTGCCCGTTTGAATGGTGCGATACACAGAGCTAAAAGACAACTGGAGCGTATGGAAAAATGTGTGTTGAACGTACCGACAAATAACCGGTGGAAGTCTGTGATGGCAAATAATAGAATGTTCGTAAACGTCAATAAAATGAAGGAGCAAGTGCTGTATGGGGATTCGCTATTAAGAGGCATAATAATTGAGAGTTTAACGAAGTTGTACCAGCCGGGTGCGAACATAAAGGACGTCAGCGAATCTATTCGACTGCAAAAACAGAGGGTGAAAGAGATGATAATCGTAGCAGGAATGAATGATTTGAAAGAGGACAAAATGGAAATGATAGAGGATGTGAGGGAGTTGTTTAGCAAAAGAGAAGAGTGAGAGAGTTAGGATGGTGAGTATCTTACCGTGGTATGACAGCGAAGTGTTTAGAAGGAGGGCCATAATTGCCAATGACTTTATGCGTGGGTTATGCATGGAGAGTGGTGTGGAATTTGTGGATGTGTAGAATGAGTTCGATGGGCAAAAGGACTTATATAAGATGGATGGGTTACATTTGAATGGAGTTGGTGTACGGAGACTGGAAAGAGTGTTGATGAATGATGTGGAAGTGGATGTACAGACTCAGGGAAACTAGATTTATTAAGAGGGGGGAGTAGATATGCAGACTTTAGGGGGGAAGTTAAGTGTATGAATGAGTATATTATGCCCGAGCGAGTACGATGGACAACAAATCAGAATGGGATAGTTAGTATAAGGCATCAAAGTAGGGATGGGACAAATGGGCTTCTGCGATTCATGTACACTAATGCCAGGAGTATTAGGAACAAGAAGGAAGAGTTTTTGGCCATGGTTGGCACTTCCAGGCCACAGGTTGTCGGTATTAGTGAAACATGGCTGACAGAAGATGATAAAGCCAGTGGGATTGAATGCGACGGGTATAGTGTGTTCAGGAGTGACAGGGTGAATAAAAAGGGGGGGAAGGAGTGTTATTGATGATAGCTGATGAGCTTCAGCCAAGGAGTATAGAAGTTGAACTGCAGGATGGGGAAAAAAGCACATTTGAGGCTGTTTGGTGTGAGATAGAATCCAGCAGAACAAAATATACAATTGGGTGCTGCTATAGACCGGGTGATGGAGTGGGTGGTGGGGATAGTATGCATAAGCAAATAGAAGAAATGAGTGGAAGGAGGGTAATTATTATGGGTGATTTCAATTATGGTAACATTGACTGGAAAGAGGAGAGGGCACATGGGAGGAAGGAATTGGATTTTATGCGGTTATTAAGGGACAACTATCTACGGCAACATGTATTGGAAAATACCAGGGGGCAGAGAGTGCTGGACCTAGTAATTGCAAATGAGAATGTGGCTGTAACAAACATGACCATGTTGCCACCAATTGGTGAGAGTGACCATAAGGTCATGACTTATGAAGTGGCTAAAGGAGTCGAATTTGCAATTAAGACAGGGTACATGTGGAATTACCGGGCTGGTAAGTATGACAAGCTTAGGTGTGTGTGCTTGGCTCAATGCCATGGCATGTAAAACTGCAAGGGCTGGATGTTGATAGCACATTGGAGGTGGTTAAGAACTGTTTGCAGGAGGCAATGGCTGACTGTATACCAAGAGTCCGAATAATAAATCAAGTAGGGGTTAAATGGATGAATAACACTATTAAGCTTGAGCTGCAAAAAAAGAAACAATTGTGGAGGGAATTTAAGGAAAAGGGTGACCATCAGGCGCAGGAACAGTATAAAGCTCCGGCCAGGATGGTAACAAGGGTGGTAAGAAAAGCAAAAGCAGATTACGAAAGGAAATTGGCCACGCAGGCTAAAGAGAATCCCAAACAGTTTTTTCAATATGTTGCAAGTAAAAGGAAAAATGCTCATGGTAGAATGATCTTAAAAAATGCTGAGGGTAGGGAGGTAACCTAATCAGTCGATATTGTGGAATTACTGAGTGAGCACTTTGCAAGAGTATATCATCCAGGTGGTGACTTTGCAGGAATGGAAGAACCAACAGCTTATACTGGAATTGTGATGAATGAAGTAGAGGTAACTAGTCTATTACAGAACCTCAATGTCAATACATCTGTGGGATTGGATGGTATACCAGCTCGTGTCGTAAGTGAAGCAGCCAAAGAATTGTCAGTGCCCTTGAGCATTTTGTTTAATTTGAGGCTCAGGACTGGGTCAGTCCCAAGGGGGTGGAAAGAGGGGAAAATAGTTCCACTGCACAAAGGTGGTTCCAAGGCTGCTGTTGAAAAGTACCGGCCAATCAGCATAACAGGAATCATTATCAAGGTCTTAGAGAAAATAGTCAAGAGGAAAATACAAGATTGGATAGAAGAAAATGGGATACTGTATCGGGGACAGCATGGTTTTGTGAAGGGTAAGTCGTGCCTCAGTAACTTGCTCACGTATTATAACACAGTGACGGCTGAACTGGATAAGGGTGATGGATTTACGGTGATTCTACTGGACCTTGCCAAGGCCTTTGACAGGATACCACATGGAATTCTAATCAGTAAATTGCAGCATATGGGAATGGACATAGGGTTGGTGAGATGGATAGGAGGGTGGTTGACGGAGAGATATCAGAGAGTGGTTTACTCAGGAGTAGAGTCCACAAGACGGCCTGTGACTGCCACAAGGATCTGTTCTTGGACCACTGCTGTTTAATTTGTTCATAAATGATATAGGAAAGGATCTGAGAGGAACAGTTCATTTGTTTGCGGATGATGCGAAGTTGGGTAGGGCAATAGTGAATGCAGATGACTTCAAAATTTTGCAGGATGATTTGGATAGATTGGAGGTCTGGGCTAAGGAGAATGGATGTCAATTTAATGTGGCAAAATGTAAGGTTATGCATTTTGGGGTGAAAAGATTGGTGGCAGTTTACTGCATTGGTATAAAGTTATACCAATGCAGTAAACTTGGTGGAACCGTGGGACACATTGCAAAAGTTGCCAAATCAGCTCATCAAATCACTTGGTTGCTGAAGAATACGTTGACAAGCAGAGACAAGTAGGTTATTGTTCTTCTGTATCGAGCCTTGATAAGACCCCATCTCGATTACTGTGCTCAGATTTGTCACCTAGGTTTCTTCTTGATAGGGAGGAGGTGGAGAGGATCCAGAGGCGAGTGACCAAGATGATAGCAGGTTTGTGGAATGAACCGTGTGAGAACAGGTTGAGGATTTGTGGGTTGCAAAAATTGGTTGATAGGTGGAGGAGGGGAGATATGATTGAGACATTCAAATTACTGAAGGGTTTCTATAAAATTAATTCAGAAGATATTTTTGAGAACAGGGCTGGTTGTGGGAGGACTAGGGGACATCCATGGAAACTGGGCAAAAGTGTGGTTAGTAAAGGTGTTAGAGCTGGGTTCTTTACTTTTAGAGTAGTGAATGAGTGGAATGCGCTCCCTGAGTCTGTGGTGGATGTTGTGACAGTGAATGAGTTTAAGGCGAGGTATGATAGATACTGTATGAATGTCGAATAGTTGTGATGAATATGGTTTGGGGCCTCCCTCGATGAGTCTAATGACTCCCTGGAGTTGCCCGTAATAATAGTAATATTTTTGTTTTCTGCCTCTTTATCCTATCCAAGGTTAATTTATCCTCTTCAAATCCTGATAACTAGATCTGATTATAGTAATCCAGCTGTGGACTGATCAGGGCTTTATACAGTAGAATCTCTACTCTTTTATCTCTCCTGATCAAATGTCCATACAGCAGTCCTCTCAGTTACCTTTATGATATATCACTGTAACTTCAGTATCCTTTACCTCTTTTTCTTTATCTAGTATAGTCCACCAGTAGAGGATATGCAGCCTTCCATCAGTGTATCCCACAATTCAAGACCTTACATTTAGTTACATTGAACTTACATCCCCATTCATTTGGCCATCTCTTCATCTTATTCAAATCCTCCTGAAGGGTTACCATGTGGGCACTATTACTAGTAAACTTTCCGAGTTTTGCAGTCATCTGCAAGTAACTGAATATCTCCCTGCAACCCAGTGACAGTATCATTGACATTAAAAAACAAAGTCCCTAGTACTGTTCTCTGTGAAACAGTACTAGGGACGCAACTGATATCTAGAGAGCCAATTCTCAACCAAGTTCACTTAATCTGATATCTAACCTCACGTGCTGCAACTTGAATATCAACTTATTGTGTAGTATCCTATCAAATTTGTTTGCAAAATCCCCCTCCCTCCCAATGCTAAAATAAAAGGCAGTACATGCCTTTCCCTCACATCAATCACTCTTGTTGTCACTTTATTTTAAAAGGCATGCTTATCTCTTAAGAAATCTGTGCTGATCTTCACAGATATTACCATTATCTGCCCAGTTTTCTATATGATCTCTCACTAATTTATCAAAAATCTTAACTACAGAAAAAATACAAATTGGTTTATAATTTAACACTTCCATTCCACCATCCTTTTGCATTGGCACTGTCTTGCTGTCCTTCAACTCTTTGGGCACTTTCCCAGCAGTATTATATATAGGAGGAAGAGCACGAGTGATGTTTAGAGCTATGTAATGTTTCAGAATTGGTCAGGAAATCTGAGGAGAAGAAAGTGGCAACTAAATTTCATATGGAAGACAGACTGTAAGATAGCAGTTAGGTGATTGGACCTCTGTGCCAACAGGATCAAATATACTGAAAATGTTAAGAGTGACTACATAAGTTTATCCAAACCCTTCCTTGGTTTGTGCCCAATGGTAAGTGGTGATAGTTATGAATCCTGCTGTGATGACGGCAGAATTATATATGTTCTGGTCACCGATTAGCTGATGGACCTTACTGGTTGGCTCGATTACCTTCATGAGTTTCAAGAGAACTGAAGAGAAGGCATTAGGATGATAGTTTGACTGACTTTTATTACTCGTAATCAAGGCAGATTTGAATATACACTACCTTCCACGTTGTTTGGTATATGTTAGACAAGTTTGGGAGACTATAAAGATTATAGGATGAGTATCAATTTGGATCATATAATTCAGGATTTAGAGGAGACGTGGAACGAACTTTTCTTAATATATGAGGGTGATCTGAAAAGTTCTCGGCCTCAACCATAGATGGCAACACTATCAGCAAGATTTTTTTTTTCTAAGTTGGTAAATCTGTCATAAGCATCCATGTGAAATTGCAAGTCATTCTATCAAGTAGTTTGTTTTATACAGCTGTCTGAAGCAAAAGTGTTGTCTGCATCCCTTGAAATGGATAAAATTGAATATTGTGCAGTTATAAAACAGAGTTTAACACCAAAAGAAATTCATTCGAAGTTTATAAAAGTTTATGAACTTCGCATTTATAGGCACTTCGATTTTATGGGCACTCTTCTCCTTTGTTTTTGACAATTAAGAAATAGGCTGCTGAGTTTAAACGTGGCCATACCAGCCTTGAAGATGATCCACGTGAAGGACGTCCAAAAAGCTTAACAACACCAGAAATCGTTGCTCAAGTACACGATATGGTATTGGATGATCAGCAAGTCAAAGTACTTGAAATTGCTGAGACTATAGGCATTTCAAAAGAACGTGTAGGATATACAGTATTTTGCATGAAGAATTGCAAATGAAAAAACTTTGTGCAAGATGGGCGCCGTGCTTGTTTACAACAGATCAAAAACTCACTTGCATGAAATTCTCTGAACAGTGCTTGGAGTGTTTTAACAAGAATAAAACTGATTTTGTGCATCGATTTATTACTATGTATGAGACTTGGATTCACTATTATCTACCAGAATCCAAACAGCAGTCAAAACAGTGGACAGAAGCCGGTTGTTCAGCACCAGAGAAGACGAAGTCAGTTCCATCAGCAGGAAAGGTCATGGCATCGGTATTTTGGGATGCTAAAGGCATATTGTTTATTAATTATCTTGAAAAGGGTAAAACAATAACCGGGAAATATTATTCCGATCTTTTAACCAGACTAGATGAAAAAAAAGTGTGAAAAGACCCGATTTTTAGAAGAAAAAAATCATCTTTTCATCAGGACAGTGCACCTGCCCACTAGCAATGGGTTTTGGCAATGGGAAAATAAAGGGATGTACACAATGATTTATTATAACATCCACCCTATTCCCCAGATTTGGCTCTCTCTGACTTCTGTCTCTTCCCCAAACTAAAACTCTTCCTTGCTGGTCACTGCTTCTCTTCAAATCAAGAGGTGATTGCAGCTGTAGAGGGGTATTTTGCAGATCTTACTGAGAACCACGACAGGACTGGCATAATGGCACTGGAACATTGCTGGAATAAATGTATTAGTCTTAAGGGAGATTATGTCTAAAAATAAAAATAATTTTTAAATTATAAATTTGTTTTTTTATTGTTAGGCTGAGAACTTTTCAGACCACCCTCGTAGTGTAAAGTAACTACTCTGCTAATTTGTGTGGGAGTTAAAAAGAATGTTGGCCTTATTATTTGGTGACATTTAAATTACTGAGGTTTTTATAAGATTGATGCAGGGGAAATGTTTCAGCTGTGTGATAGTGATGGAAGAACAAGAGGTCATCTCTGGAAATTAAAGAAGAGTGTGGTTAACAAAGGTGTCAGAACAAGGTTTTTTGCCTGGAGGGTGGTGAACGAGTGGAATTCATTGCCTGACTTAGTTGTGAGTTCTTCGTCTGTAAATGAATTCAAGAAGAGATATGACAGATATTGTTTTGCTAGTTTGGGTCTCCCGCGATGAGTCTACTGACTCCATGGAGATACCCGTAATAATAATAATATTACAGTCACCATTGGATATCAACTTCAGTCCTATGGAAATATGGAACAGCAGACATTTGTGTGCTCACTAGCTCTTGCAAGGAACAATAAGGGTTTGATGCATTTTGATTTATACCCTTTCAAAATTTAATTTGCGTTTCCTGAATGGTTTTTGCAACTGCATGCAAAACTGGAATGATATGCCACTTGGACTTGCTTGGTAGATTCAAATTGAAACAACTAAGGTTATGAGTCTAGTGTAATGTATATGTTAATTGTATTATTATTTGGACTATTTTTTGGGGGGGGGGGGAGGAGTGCAAGTACTTTCTGGAAGGGAAAAATCTTGCCACTTCATATGAGACTAACTCATCTGATGAAAAGCTCTAATTAAGATTCTTTATATCCTAGATGGGAAATGAACCGAGATCTCTCTGACCAAAGGATTATTACATATTACAGTTAGTTGTTTATTATTCTATTTGAGTAGGTATTTCAGAGGAATAGAAACTATAATTGTTATATATTTATAATTCTTAATTTATATAATATTATGATATAATAATAATATTTATATAATTTTTAATTCTTAATATTATAATAATTATAATATATCTATAATTGTTATATATATATATATATATATATATATATATATATATATATATTTGTTAGCTGAAATGTGTGAGGAGAAAGGAGTACAGTTTGTTAATGTGTGGAATGAGTTTGAAGGACGAAGTGAACTATATGAGAGAGAGATGGACTGCATTTGAGTAGTTATGGTGTGAGTCGCTTGGAGAGACTGCTGCTGGAAGGTAGAGAAGTGAGTACAGAGAATGAATCAGATCAAATACGAGGTGATGTGGAAGAGCAGGAGAGTAAGAAAGGAGAAATTGAAGAGGTGGTTATGAATGAGGAAGTGAGTGGCATTAGTATGGAAAATGAGAGAATGGGTGTGCAAGAGGAACAGGGGAAAGAGGGAGGCTCAGAGTGGACAGAGGTACACAGCGTGAGAAAGGTGGATGCTAAAAGAGGATGTGAGAGCATGGGATGACCTGGGATCAAGAGGAAACAGTTAGAATTGAAGAGAGTTCTAAAATGAATAAGCAGAAAGGGAAATGACTCCAGTTGAGCACGGAGAGATCACATCGAATGAGTGGTATCAGTGCAACTAGCTGTAAATCCAGGAATGAGCTGTTGCGTTTGTATACAAATGCAAGAAGTGTAAGAAACAAGGCAGATGAAATGTTTGCACTATTTGAGTCTGTTCACCAAAAAATTGTTGGAATAAGTGAGACATGGTTAGATGTGGACGACATCCTGACAGGAATACAGATGGAAAGACATGATGTGTTTCGTGAGGATAGAAGGGGTAAAAAGGGAGGGGGGAGTGCTATTGATGATAGAGAAAGAGTTATGTCCATACAAAGTAAAATGCAAGAGGGAAATAATGCCAGTGGTTTTGAGGCAGTATGGTGTGAGATAGAGGTGAATGGAATTAAAATACTTGGTCTGATGTTGTTATAGACCAGGTAATGTGGATGGTAGTGACTATGAAATGTATGATTGAATTAGCCAAGCAAAGAAGAACAGAGCGATCATTATGTGCAATTTTAATTATGGCAATGTAGACTGGAATGATGAGATAGCAACTGGAAGTAAAGAAAATGAGTTTTTGAGGGATAACTACCTCAGACAGTACGATATCCTGACAGGAAGATAGAAAGATATGATGTGTTTTGTGAGGATAGGGGTAAAAAGGGAGGGGGAGTGCTATTGATGATAGAGAAAGAGTTATGTCCATACAAAGTAAAATGCAAGAGGGAAACAATGCCAGTGGTTTTGAGGCAGTATGGTGTGAGATAGAGGTGAATGGAATTAAAATACTTGGTCTGATGTTGTTATAGACCAGGTAATGTGGATGGTAGTGACTATGAAATGTATGATTGAATTAGCCAAGCAAAGAAGAACAGAGCGATCATTATGTGCAATTTTAATTATGGCAATGTAGACCGGAATGATGAGATAGCAACTGGAAGTAAAGAAAATGAGTTTTTGAGGGATAACTACCTCAGACAGTATGTAACAGAAGGCACATGAGAATTGAGGGTCTTGGATTTGGTCATCTCATCAGAGAATGTAATTATAAATGAGGTGTCAAATCACCCACCAATTGGTGAGAGTGACCATGAGGTGATTACCTGGGTGGTTGCCAGCAGTGTGAGGACCCCTGTGAGAAAAGGGTATATGTGGAACTACAAGGGGGGGGGGTGATTATGAAGAGCTCAGGAGACAGCTTGTGGGTGTAGCATGGAATTAGGAGTTAGCTGGAAAAGAGATCAATGCAGCTTATGGGATTTTCAAAAACTATCTAGTAGATGCAATGTCTAAATATATTCCAAGGATGAGAAGGTTAAATAAGGTAGATGTGAAATGGATGAATAAAGAGATTAAGCATGCGATACAGAGAAAAAGGGCATTATGGAGGCAGCATAAGAGAAGTGGAAATAACCAATTCCATGAGGGTGATTTGGGTTGGTGAGGGTAGCTAAAGGCATGAACAGCAGTTAGCTAATGAAGCCAAAAAGAATCCTAAGGAGTTCTTTTGATATGTAGCCAGCAAAAGAAAGAATGATTATGGAAGGATGACATTAATCGGAGGAAATAGTATAAAGACAGCTGTTGCAGAAGTGTTGGTGGAGATACTTAATGAGCAGTTCATAAAGATCTTTCAGTCTTGTGAATGTGACTTCATGGAGAGATTGAGAGCGGTTGATGATGGGGAGGAGAGACTGACTGTAAGTGAGCAAGAGGTGTTTGGGGAGTTGAGCAAACTAGATGTAAATAAGACTGTGGGACTTGATAATGTATCACCACTTATTCTGAAGGAATGAGAACGGTCAATGAGTTTAAGGAGTGGTATGATAGACTTTGTGTTTCTTAAGGGGGAATCTCCCCTCGATAAATCTTGACAGACTTTATGTTCTTAGGAAGGACCTCCCACGATGAGCCTTTTGACTCCATGGAGGTCTGAATAATAATAATAATAAAATGTGCCAGGGAGTTGACGCTGGCCTTGACATATTTTTTTAATAAGAGTCTTGCACTGGGTAAAGTTCCTAAAGAGTGGAAGGAGGGAAAGATTTTGCCACTTCATAAAGTAGGTGATAGAACTCGAGCATCAAACTATAAGCCTATCTGTGTATCAGGTGTTGGAGTTAAGTTGTTGGAGAAGCTTGTGAGAACTAGGATCCAGAATTGGGTTGACAACAATGGTATAATCTTTGATGGACAGCATGGTTTACTAAAGGGAGGTCATGTTTTAGTAATCTACTTACTTATTACAATAAGGTGACTGTTTCCTTGGGCAGAGAAGGATACATGGTAATATACTTAGATTTTGTAAAGGCTTTTGATAAATTACTGCATGATAAGTTGATAGTCAAACTAGAGCAGATGGAGTTGGATATTAGATTAGCGCATTGGATTGGAGACTGGCTATCCGATAGGTATCAACAAGTTGTGTATGGGGGGAGCGATATCCAGGAAAAGGAAATTCACTAGTGGTGTGCATCAGGGGTCTGTTTTAGAGCCATTACTGTTTAACTTGTATTTTAATGATATTGGTGAAGATTTGGATGGAGATATTCAGTTGTTTGCAGATGATTCAAAGTTGGGATGAACCATGAAGAGTAGAGAAGATGTTGAGTCCTTACAAGAGGACTTGAATAAATTGAGTGATTTGGCACAGGAATGGGAATGTGAGTTCAATGTTGCAAAATGTAAGGTTTTAAAATTTGGAAAACAAAGATGGAATGCAGAATTAATGCTTGGTGATGATATGTTGTCGGAGGCAGAAGAAATAATAGATCTGAAATTTCAGGGACACATAGCCAAAATTGTGAAGGCTTGTGAAGTAACACAAAGCTTCTGGGAATAATGCAGAGGACACTGACTTGTAGAAGTAAGGAGATTCTTGTTCCATTGTATAAGGCTTTGATTAGGCCACACATGGACTATTGTGCCCAGATTTGGTCACCTGGTTTTCAGAAGGACGAAGAGATGTTGGAAAGGGTCCAGAGGTGACTGACTGAGTTAGTTTCTAACCTCTGGAATGTCGAATATGAGAAAAGATTTAGAAGATGCGACTTGCAGAGTCTGGTGGACAGGAGGAAGAGGGGGAGATATGATAGAGACCTACAAGTTAGTAAGAGGTTGTTATAGGATCAATGCTGGAGAGGTTCTACAGAAAATAGTGGGAGATCAGGCAAGAGGTCATTCCTTGAAACTGTATAAAGAGGGTGTGAATAGTTGGAAGTTTATTTTTCACTTGGTTACACTATAATAAATTTAGTTTAATCCTTTATCCAAGTGTAAGCAAACAAAGTTTGTGCTTGAAATTATCTTCAGGACTGAGGTAAGGTGGTGCAACTCCGAGCAAAGGTGGACCAAGCTTTCATCACTCCTTGTCTCAGTATCTCCCATAATGCAAAGCACATCTCCTTGTGGACATGTATACTGCTATGCATTGAGGGAAGGGCCACTACCCAGACAGGTTTCGACCTTTATTGAGGTCTCGTCAGTGGGAGGCAGACCCAAACGTGGAGATGCTAAGGCAGAAGCAATAGGCGAGGTCATATTTACCTATACGAGTTGCCAACAGGTGTACCACCTTATTATTGAATTACTCTGAATTTACAGAAAGATGTTGGAAGTTTATTTTTCACTTGGTTAGACTAATAAATTTAGTTTAATCCTTTATCCAAGTGTAAGCAAACAAAGTTTATGGGATATACTGAGACAAGGAGTGATGAGAGCTTGGTCCACCTTTGCTCAGAGTTGTCTGGTGTTGCACTACCTTACCTCAGTCCTGAAGATATTTTCAGGTGCAAACTTTGTTTGCTTACACTTGGATAAAGGATTAAACTAAATTTATTATAGGGTGTGAGTAGGGGAGTGAGAAGGAGGTTATTTTCATGAAGAGTTGTGAATGATTGGAATGCCTTGCTTGGTGTCTGCAGAGAATTTGAATGTGTTTAAAGTACGGTATGATGAGCTGTGTGTATGATGAAAGGACCTCCCAGATGAGGCTTTGACTCCCTAGGGTCTTGGGTAATAATAATAATAATAATTAGACTATGAAAAGGAAGGAAGAGAATTTATACCCTTTTTGCACATTGTAATTGCCAGAGGAACAGTAGATTGAGGTAGGCTAGGTGAAGGATATTCTGTAATAAAGGAAATTGAATGAGTTTATGGTTTTTTTACCAAGAGGACAGCTGATGAACACTCTAAGGAACTTTCTCTTTTGGGATACTGCACCTCCATATACAACTTTCTGATACCTATCCGACAGCCAGTCACTGATCCAACTCAGAAGCTTGTTATACAATCCCATCTGTTTCAATTTACTTAAGAGCTTGTCATGTGGCAGTCTATCAAAAGTCTTTGCAAAATCTAAGTGCACCACTGTATATGCATCATTTATTATTTATGTATGATATCGGGTATTGGCCATTCTGTTTACATGTTCTATCCAATTTTGCTTGTAATTGTTTAGTTTTTTCTAATGATTTTATTTTTAGTTCTTTTAAAATATCTTTGTTCCTTTTTTTGTATAATAATGTGTATTTTGCAGTTCTTCTCTTGAATATCATTTCACTTGTTTTTATTCTTTATCTTGTTTGTTCATTGCCCAAATTTTGCTGCCATATAATAATGTAGGTACTGCTAAAGTATTGTATATTTTTAAGCATATTTCTTTTTTGTACAGTATTTGCTTTGAGTGTTTTATTTATCAGGCCTATAATTTGTAAAAATTTTGAAGTTTTTAATTTTATGTCTTTTTCTCCTTCATATGATAATTCACTTCAAAGATAACTGAAAAATATTTATGTTCTATTATTTTATTATTAATAACTATTTTACTTCCAACTGGAGTTTGTCCACAAAATGCCATTGTTTTAGTTTTATCTATGGATATTTTCATTCCAAACTGTTCTACTATAATGTTTAAATTATATATTGCTCTTTGTAAATTGTCTTCCTTATCTGATATTATTGCCTGATGTTTTTTGATTGGATAATTGTTGTTTTTCAGAATTTTTTATTGGATACTGTTTTGGGAGAATACTTTTTTTGTGGTTTATTGGTATTAATTTTTTTGTGGAAGATTTTTTTGAATCTGCCGAATAATTGTGTTTTGTGGTTAGTTGTGAGGAAGAGTTAGAGTAGGGATCTGGAGTGGCTGGGGATAAGAGAATCACATGACATTCACCCAGTGCATCTAGGTCTCCTGTCTTAATGGTATCCCCCCCCCCCCAACACTGCTGCACAACTCCCTCCTATATGATCTGGCAATGACACTCCATGACACCTCCACAGACGCATCAGAGGAGGGCACCTACTCCACAACTCTCCATCTCTACCACTTCCATCCATCACCATCATCTATACCAACGCCATCTGCTGCCTACCACCACCACCACTAATGTTTTTTTGTCTGTAAATTGTGTGTGTCCTTAAGGCTAATTTGTCTGTATGTAGGATGAAAAACCTGAGTTTCTGGGAGAACAAACTCTGCTACCTCTGTATGAGTTCAGCTAACTCACCTTCAATTAAAAAAAACCATATAAAGATTCCTCCCATCACAACAAGAATTGAACTTTGGCATTTTCCAATTGAAGGGTGCAGCATACTGTTGTTCTTCCAATTGCTCTACAGAGGCATACTAAAATAATGTCCAAATTCCAAAAACATCATATGGGTGGCCCATGTGATGTTTTTATAACAAAAGTACTAAATGAAATTATGTAGATACCTGGATTATTTTTTTACACTTTTCAACCCCCCACTTAATGAATAGTCCCCCCCCCCAAAAAAAATGAAAACTAATACTAAAATAGTGATTATTATATTGCCACTTGTTTAGTGTCTATGTTTTTAGAAAAACTAAAAATTTCATCTCTTCAGTCAGGATAATTATACCTCTATTGAGCAACTGGAGAGTTTAATCTGATTCAAAGTGGCATTTTGACCAGGTAAGATGCTGTTCCAGAAGACATTTTGTAATTTCCTCACCTTACACATTGTGTTAGTTCCAATGGCTCATGGTCAAATTACTTAACTTCATATAAACTTTTTACTTGGGCAGTTAACTGTCAAAACATGCTTAAATATAAAGAGCCAATAGGCTTCATTTTGGCGATAATATAAACATTATTTATATTAAGGGGATATTAAATCCCACTTTGTTTTAAAACCGAATAAGAAACTCAAAGATTGGAATAAGAGAGTTTCATGCCGAATATAGTATAATAAACTATAAAAGTATCGGCGATTACTAGCGTGAGCTAATGCAAGTAGTCCTAGTATGTAGTACAAGCTCGGGCAACTCGCAGCAAAAGGTGGTAAAGTTCTGATCGTTATTCTTGTTATTACATTATGGTGGAAGGTCACTACCCAGACCGGTTTCAGCCTTTATTGAGGCTTCATCAGTGAGTAGCTAGACCAAATTAATACCAAAGGGTATAGCGAAAATAATTTATATACTCTGCTATTCGCTATACCCTTATTACTATAACTATAACTCTGCTATACTATAACTATACTATAACTATACTATAACTATAACTATACTATAACTCTGCTAGTTATAGCAGAGTGTCAAAAAGGTGCACCCATTAAGTTACTTAAATATAATGAACCAATAGGCTTCATTTCGGTAATATAAACATTATTTAAATTAAGGGGATATTAAATCCCACATTGTTTTTAAACCGAATAAGAAACTCAAAGATTGGAATCAGAGAGTTTCATGCCGAATATAGTATAATAAACTGTAAAATTATCGGCAATTACTAGCGTGAGCTAATGCAAGTAGTCCTAGTATATAGTACAAACTCAATTTAAAACAATGTGGAATTTAATATCCCCTTAATTTAAATAATGTTTATATCACTGAAATGAAGCCTATTGGCTCTTTATATTTAAGTAACTTAATGGGTGCACCTTTTTGACAACTCGTATAGCAGAGTATATAAGTTCTTTTTGCTATACCCTTTGGTATTAATTTGGTCTAGCTACTCACTGATGAAGCCTCAATAAAGGCTGAAACCAGTCTGGTAGTGACCTCCCACCATAATGTAATAACAGCATACATTTCCTAGGAAATGTGTTTTACATTATGGAAAATACCAAGAATAGCGATCAGAACTTTACAACCTTTGCTGCGAGTTGCCTGAGTTTGTACTACGTACTAGGACTACTTGCATTAGCTCACGTTAGTAATCACCGATACTTTTATAGTTTATTATACTATATTCAGCATGAAACTCTCTGATTCCAATCTTTGAGTTTCTTATTCGGTTTTAAAACAATGTGGGATTTAATATCTCCTTAATTTTAATAATATCAAAACATGTATTCACAGCATGGTTTGTTTATAAGATGAAAAAAACAGTCTTTGTGGGAGAAAAATCATGCTATTTCTGTATGAGACTAGTTGACTCATCGTCGGTTGAGAAACATTTATGAAGGTTCTGTGCATCCTAAAATGGGGTTCGTACTCAGGATTTTCCAATCAAAGGCCATCTATTTCAACTGAGTTAAGGAAGCTTTTTATAATGTCCAATACTAATTTTGTAATTTAATGTAGGACATTATAAAGATACATTACAGGATATTATTATTATTATTTTTATTCCTGATACCTCCAAGGAGTCCGAAGACTCATCGTGGGAGGACATCTACAATTCTCTCTACACCTAACCTCTACTACGAATCATCTCCATCAACGCCATCTACCGCCCACTTCCAACACCACCACAACTAGTAATTTTTGTCTGTAAATTGCGTGTGTTCTGATGGGTCGATTTGTATGTATGCGGGATGAAAAACCCGAGTTTCCGGGAGAAAAAACCCTGCTACCTCCATATGAGATCGGCTAACTCACCTTCGATTGAAATCGACCAGATAAAGATTCCTCCCGTCGCGACGAGAATCGAACTTAGGCCTATTATTAATTAATTTGTAATTGAAATTAATGGCACTATATTGATAACTATTAAATAGTTAACTTGAAGTCTAATTAAAAAATAATAAATCATGCCAAAAAATTAAAGAAATATGTTATAGTTGCACACAAGCATATTTTATATCCAGCTGCTCATTATTAGTTACCCTAAGGATGAGCTCTTGATCAGTTTTATACTAGGGTTTTAACTATTTCTAGTGAGTGCACCTGTCTTGTCAACAACATAGTAGATCTGTATACATGAGAATAACAAAAAATATATAATGAACTGATATAGAAAAAGTGAGATAGGCTGACAATTCACTGTACACTGCACATATGATTGGCTGTATTTATTTTTATTTTATTTTATTTTTTTTTTAAAGCATGATTCTTCAGTAAAACAGTGTAACTGAATATCCCTAAAACCATATTAATAATTTATAAAAATTAGTATTTTTATTTCTTCATTTTCTCATACAATATAAAATGATTTCCCATAACTGTTGATGTCTCCTAATACATCAACTGTTCCATCAGTCTAGATCTCTGTTTCTTTGGATCTTTTTTTTTCTCTTTTTATCCTGCTATTCTTGCTTCAATCTTTTTTTTTCTAGTCTTTCATCATTCATCTTGTTAATAAAGCAATACACTTTTTTTTTTACTACTTGTGTATGGAAATATGACTTCTGAATGAGATCAAATTTTATATTGAGACTTTTGAAGGCTTGGGAGATGATTTCTGCAAAAAAAGATTTAGTACCAAACGTCGTCGATAGAGGAAATTTTTGCACCGGAGAAGCCAAAAACATGCGGATAATTACATTAAAAGCATATAAAATGGAATAATAACATTTCAACGGTGTAAGCGGCAGTCGCGGTCACTCATTCCAGCTGGATATGTGGCACGTTACAATGATGATGATAATAATAATAATTAAACTAAAACAACTTGCGAGAGAGAGAGAAATTAATGTAGTGATTGAACTTACAGGAAATAATGTTTTATTCATCAGAATCAGGGTCCCCTGGACCACATACACGATTTTCAACGTGCTGACCTTTCTTGTGTATAACAAATTGCATCCGGTGTGTGACAAGCTCTACTGCTGAGCGTAAGGAGTTGGATAGATGTTCATAACAGCTCATTTTAAGTTCTCTTCAAGGACATGCAAGTTGGGAATGCCACCAACATACACAACAGATTTCAAATACCCCCATTTTTACCTGCGTTTACTGCAGATATTTGACTGTTTTCGGCTCTGCTTGGCACCAAAATTTCCCTTATCGGCGACTTTTGGTACTAAATCTTTTTTTCACGGAATTCATCTCCCCATGCCTTCAAAAGTCTCAATATAAAATGTGATCTCATTCTGTATATTAGTTTTAGCTACAGATATCTCCAAAGAGGAAAGTTAATTTATGGCCACCCTGTATATATATATATATATATATATATATATATGAGTTCTTACCAATTCCTCCAAAATCTTAACAACTACAGAAGAAATACAAATAGGCCTATAGTTTGATACTGCTATTCTACCGCCAT
Organism: Typopeltis vanoorti; assembly: GCF_054136105.1. Classification (NCBI taxonomy): domain Eukaryota; kingdom Metazoa; phylum Arthropoda; class Arachnida; order Uropygi; family Thelyphonidae; genus Typopeltis; species Typopeltis vanoorti. The sequence continues at coordinate 68,721,005 of NC_143552.1, read as the reverse complement.
CCTTATGCAGTGGTACTATCTTATCTGCCTGCTATTCTCTAGGAATATGCCCCATTACAAGACTTTCATTAAACAGCCAAGTTAATGGCACATTCTCTTAAAAGTCATAGTGAAATTCCATCTAGTCTCTCTGCCTTATTGACATTTAGTGCACTCAGTACTTGGGGAAAAACTCCTCTTCATTCACTTCACCACTCATTTTTTTTCTAGGAATACAGCCTGTGTTACCATGATGGAACACTCTAATAAAGTGATCATTAAATAGTTCAACTATGTCATCTGCTTTGGATCCCCCGATACCCGTCTTCATCCTACAAAATAATCTGTCTACTATCATTTTTTCTTCTCCTCACCACACAGTGATAAAATTCCTTGGGATTATCCTTGAATTGAGTGCCAGTCTCTTCTCATTCTAATTTTTCTCTCCTTACACTACTAGTCATTTTCCTAGCCTGAGCCATATATTCCTCATGCAACTGCTCTCTACCCCTCTCTTTATATGCCTTCCATAATCTCTTTTTCTTCTTTAATTCCCCTTTTATTCCTTTTGTCATTCATTTGACTCCAAATTGTTTTTCTTCTTCACTCGAGGTATATAATCTCTCATTGCTGTCATTTTTTTCTTAAGTATCTCCCATGCACTAATGACCCCCCCCCCCATCTTTATTTAAATTCTTTCACCCATTGCACTGCTGCAAGTTGATGTGGAATTATACGGTAGGTAACTAACTATGATAGTTACCTACCGTATGCCTGTTCATCCTCCAAGTCAGGACTACATGGTCACTCTCACCAACAGTGGGCAAGTATGCCATCTCAGTCACAATCAAATCCTCTTATGCTATGACAAAATCCACAACTCTCGATCCTGATGTTCCCTCCACTACATGCTGCCTAAGACAGTTGTCCCTCGAGAAATCCAAAAATCCAATTTATCACTTTATACTGTCTCCTCTGTCCAGTTTATATCACTATAGCTGAAGTCCCCATAATGGTCACCCACTTTGCACTTGCCAAACTAATTTGCCTAAACATTTCCTGCTCATTGCCATCTATATTCCCTGTTCTGTAGCAACATTCCACTAAATATCTTGTCCTATAAACATCCATCTCACACCATATGCTCTCAAAGCCATTAGTATTATTTCCACTAAAATTTTCCACCCTGAGAGTGTACAGTTCATCTCTTATCATGAGTAACCACTCCACCATGTTTACATTCTCTATCCTGCCAAAATATATTATGCCCTTCGATTTCTATCGCTTTTAGAACATCCTCAGTTAACCAAGTTTCACTGACCAACAACCTTTGGAGAGACTGAGTTCATCAGTGCCACAAACTCATTTCCTTTATTCCTAATGCTCTTAGCATTTGTATACAGAAAAACCAGTGTAATGCCAGTCTTCTTATAGCCATTATTACTCTCCTCATACTTCACCTGGCTCTGTAATATAATGTATGTACCCCCCCCCCCTTTATTTCTCAAACCACTATTCCCACAAGGCCATCCCTGCAATATTCCACATGTGCAATTCTAGTTTCCCTGTCCTGACACACTCACTTACCCAGAAAACAACAGTCTCTCCAAATTCCTGTGCCCTTCTGCATTCAAATGCAATCCGTCTCTTGTATACAGCTCCCTTCTATTCTCAAACTTACTCCATGCATCAACATTTCAAACCCCTTTTCCTGCACATACTGGGACAAAACACTCACTATTTTTCTTCTGATGCATTTCTGTTGGACAATGTCTAACATCAACCTCATATCAAATGCTACATAATTCACGATACCTCTCAGGTCATTTGACCCAACCATTATAATCATCTCCTTCACACTTTTCCACCTCTTTACTGCCATTGCCATACTCTATAGGCTTCTAGCATAATAATGTTTGCTCTGGCAGTAATCTTTTGATGATGAATTGCCATGATCAATATGTTCGGGATTTATTTGAAGTTATTGCAAAATCAAAGAAGCCTTTGCTTAAAATGTTTGTTTCATTGGCTGAAAAAAAGCTGTATAAGTATGTATGTATACTTTTTACAATTCCTCAACAATATCTACCCCCCCCCAAAAAAAAATTACTTTTGTTGTTGAAGAGGAAAATGAAAGGGCTCTGGCCTTCTTGGATACCTTAGTTATAAGGCAACCTGATAGGTTCTCCCCTCACACGTTCAGACTGTTGGAAGTCCACACACACACCTATGCAGATATTTATCACCATCCTGTCCAGAAAATTAGTTTCCAAGACTTTTGCTTCCAGGGCAGAGCGAATTTCATCCTCAAGACCAGCATTGAATCTGGAACAATAGGTTCTACTTATCACTTTTTGAATAGAATGGTTACAACAAAAGAATTCTTGCTAAACTTCTAAGAAAGACCCCCCCCCCTCATGAAACTGTATATTCACCATATCCTCACACTTCAGAGGTATAAGAGATAAATTGTGCTCACCTCCTGAGACACAAAATCCAGAATGGTTTACAAACCTTTGGACAAAATATCCACTTTCCTCAGACAAATTAAGGACCACCAGGATCCTTACTTCTTCCCAGATGTCTGTAATATCCTCGATAGGTTAATTTTCCTAATTAACTATGGGATCCAGTACTTTGGACAGACAGGACAGACCATCATTACCAGAAGAAAAGAATATACAAAAGATATTTGGTAGGAACAACTAAAGAGTGGGCTGACCTGACATGCCTTAGATGAAGACCATTTCATCATGTGGAAAAAAAGTGAAGCTACTACAGCTGTTTCAGTTTAAATCACAGAGACTGTTCTAGAAGCAGCTAGTCAGTCATCTGCTAAAAACTTGAACTGTAACAGAAATGATGGTATAATTCTACACAAATTTTGGTGCACCACCAAAACTATCTGCCCATCAGCAGTAATCACCAGGGAGTGCCACTGTCATACCTTCCATGCATGTGACTGTCCTTGTTCTGAGGTCATTGTAATTTTAATCTCTGTTGAGTGTGTATCGTCAAAATGCCTTTGATACTACTAACTTGAGTAGCCAAAATGTTAGGGTTGTAAATAAGTAATTTAGTTATTAAATTAGTTATTTCATCCTTGTTTCTACGTTGTTTATTCCAGAAATGTATAATCGTATAAATGCGGCCTGGTTGGCCGAGTGGTTAGTGTATCCACTTTCCAGCCAAAAGGCTGCGGGTTTGAATTCCGCCATGTTTATGATTGTCTGTGAAAATACTAGTGGTGGTGGGCAGTAGATGGCAGTGTAGATGATGCGGTTGGTGAATTGAGTGGTGGAAGTTGTAGAGTAGGTACCCTCCCTGGATGAGTCCTTGGACTCTTTGGAGGTGTCATGTAATAATAGTAATAATAAATGTATAATCTCCCAAAGTATAATCCTATCCTTATTCTTTCAAGAAGCCTTGGTCAGTCTCTACATTCTTTACAGGCAGTGTGAAGGGGTTTTTTCCTTCCATCTATATGGCTTCAACCCTTAGCAGCCCTTGACCGACTGTCTATTATACCTCTCTAAATTCATTCAATCTATGCACTTGCCACTTCTACCAACAACCTATTCCACACACCAAGAGAAAAATCTGAATTTTGCACTCTTGCTAACCATCTCTTTCTCTTAAATTTAAGCCTCTGACTTTTTTAGTTATTGCCCACATTTTTTTTCTATAAAAAAACCTTTCACTAGCTTCTGTATTTCTATTGTATTCCTTCTCAATCTGTTTAAACCTGTTTTGCAGTTCAGATTCTCTTAATCTGACCTCACCCCAACATTCCACAGCCCAAAATTATTGTATCTGCCTTTATATTATTGCCACTGTCTTTTTCTCATTTTCTCATAGTCTTATAGTCCAGATCTGAGCACAGTAATAATAGGGCTTTGCTGCCTTTGTATTGTTACCACTGTATTTTTCTCATTCTGCTCATAATCCTAGTGTCCAGATCTGAGCACAATAATAATAGGCTTTGCTGAATTTGTAATGTTAGCACTGTATTTTTCTCATTTTCTTTCATAATCCTAGTGTCCAGATCTGAGCCCCAGTAATAATAAGACTTTGAATGGTTGCAGCATGACTCATTATTCTTTATACCACTGCTGTAATTTTCACTGTTTTTGCAACATGGCCTCTAAACTCCACTGCATGGTGCTAGTGCTCTGAAGTATGTTAGTTAGATGTAGTGCTCTCTAATTTTACCACTATTTAAAGTGAATTACCCAATTTTACATCCTAAAGATCAGCAGAGCAGTAGATGTAAAGGAACTGAAGATCTCAAGGTACTTACAGTTGTCTTGAGATCTTCAGTTCCTTTACATTGGCCAAACAAGTGCTTGTGCACTATGTATAGATATGACTTCAGCACAAAGCAAAGATGGCAGCAACAAAGCCAAGCAACAGCATAGCACTACGAATCTCATTAACTCTCTGACAAGCCATAGCTGCAAGCTAGATATTATGGGGGGGGGGGGCTTCAGTGCAATTTTTGCTGCCAGTTGATGCATGCCATTTGTGCAAAGACCAGGAGTAAAACATCCTCAGCTAGCCATTGTTTTGTTCTCTGGGACCCCCTTTTTGCTAAACAGTTTCTAAATCTCGGACTGTGCATGGACAGTGGCTTATTACACCTGATAATACTTTCTTGAGTAAAATCGATGCATTAAAATAAACTAGAAGAGATTCATAGTCTAACTCTATGTTAACATGCCCACTGCTCAAAATGCCAGCAAACTTCACAATCTCATTGCCATGTCAGTCCAAGACACTATGGAGGCAAAGAATAAAAAATACAATGCCATTGTAGTGAACTTTCGTTCCATAACAGACGTGACACTGAACGATGCAAATTTAACCCTGGGAAAATCATCAAGTCTCACTGCTTCAGGCCCACAAATCTGCACCTAGTCAAAGTGACTTGTGATATGCTAGCAAGCATATCAACATTCATAACCACAGTGAACAACATGTCAGAAGATACCACTGCCATGTCATGTATATGAGTCCAGCCAGGTTTCACCTATGCACAGTGGGAACAAAATAGAAAATTACAGCAACATAGTGAAGACAATCTATGGATAATTAACTATAAAAAAGGAGTACTAATGCAAAAATCCAGACCTCCTACCAGCCAGCTTGGAAACTCGAACTATCACTGCATAAGGAACATTTGTGACTGATGTGGTCAACAGCAAACCTTACAGAACTTTCCTAATACCCTATAGTGTATTAAAATATACGTGGCCTCCATTCAAATCTCATTGAAGTCTATTTCCATCTCCAGTCTACAAAACCACACTTACTTTTCCTGACAGAAACCCAAATTTCTACTCCTCCTCCTCCAAGCACTACTCGCTCTTTACATACTCTTTGACTCCTTTCACCTCAAAAGTAGGGTTTGTCCATATGTTCGTTCTGACATACCATGTCATAGAGTGCCTAACCTTGAATCTGCTGTGTTTGACTTCTTTGGCTGAAATCTGTATCCCATTCTATCAAATTCATTTGTTGTCTCCACTCCTCCCCTGACGTCACAAACCATTTTGAACTTTTTGATTTCCTTTCTTTAAAAGTTAATACTTTTCAATCCAACTTTCCTAACAGTGAGGTAATTTTCTTAGGAGACTTTATTGTTTACAACACCCTCCAGTTACAGAGATCATAAGTAGAGAGGCTGTGTCATTTGCCATCACTAACGAGCTTACACAAATAGTACACCTGCCTATCCAAACACCAGACAACTCCAACCACTCTCCAAATACCTTGGACCTCTTCCTCACTAATGACCCACACCTTAAATGTAGTTCCCTAGGTAGCTCAGACTACAATCTCCTGCTGATCTCTTCTCCTATAAAACAACACGAATGCAATCACTCACATCCATGCATTGTATGGCATTACAAGAAAGACAAGTGGGATGATTTACACAACTACTATGCCACATTTTCTTGGATTGATTATTGCTTCCAGCCATTTGACCCAAACCTACATGCTGAACGTATCATTGAAATAATTTTTATTGGCATGGAAACATTTATTTCCCTGTTTTCCACCCTATAAGTTCCCTTCCCCTGTTTAAGTTGGTTCTCCCACAGGTGCCAAAGCTGTACAAGAGAAGAATCGAGCATACCATAACCGACCTGCATCCAAAAGTGCATCCACCTATACCAAAGCCCAGAATACTTGCAAGAAAACTATCTACCCACCAAAAAATTACTCTGAAAAAGCTAAAACTAGAAAACTTGTATATATTTCCATGTATATATGTTCCAAATTTGCTGCCAAAATTTATGTCTTCTGGTAATCATTTTGCTAATCATATCTCGTGCCTCCTTTTCAATTGTTTTCCTTACCTTTAATCAAGAGTAAAAGAATTAGTGAGCAAAAAAGTGGAAGCATGAAAAAGATTTGAAAGTATTCCATTGGAAGAAAATCTTGAAATAATAAAGAAAAATGAACAAGGCAAGTCCAGACAAAGACAGGACAACAACATAAAAATGTGTGAATGAATTATAAGAGCAATTTTAAGTAAAGCTGCTGAATACAAAGAGAAAGGTAAGGCTGCTTCAAGTTGATCATGCATGCATTCGAAATCAAAGTATTATAATGGTTGAATTAGAGAGAATTCTTTCTACATGGATCGAAGATTATAACCAAAAACGGAACTTTGCAACCATGAAAGAAAGGGCTATTAATGGTGGAAAAGAATTCCATGCTAGTGCTGGATGGTTTGAACATTTCAAAAAGAGAAATAGCCTACATAATGTTCTTATCACAGGCAAAACTGCAAGTACAGATATGGAGGTGGCTGCAAATTATCCAGAGATTTGTCAGATAATTGTGTAAGAAAGAGGCTGTTGTGACCAACAAATATTTAATGTCAATGAAACCGGCCTTTTTTGGAAGCAAATGCCTTCCAAGACTTTTCTGGTCATATCAAAGAAATCTCAGCCTTTTTATAAAGTCTCAAAGTCGAACAAAATTGGTGCTAGCAATATGCGAGCTGTTTGGAAGCACATTCTTCAACATTGTGCAAATGATTTTAGAGGCTTTTCAAATGAATCTAAGTTAATTAAATCTAATTCTGAGGAACTGAGTGATTCCGACCTGCTAATTTTAGATGCACAGTGTGAAGATCCCGAAGAATATGAAGAAAATTTAATCACTGGCAAGCCCAAAGAGATTTCACAGAAACAATTTGAAAATATTTTTCGTACAATTGAAATTTTTAATCTGCAATGCTTAGAGGCTGACCCTTAGAGAGAAACAGTAAAATTTGCAGAAGTAGTAGAAGAAGCAATAGTGCCATACTGCCAATTGCATGAAAGAAAGAAACGGAATGCCCGTCAAACTTTAGCTCAGTTCTTTGTTAAGAAGTAGAATAATAAATGTATATACTGAATATTTTATTGTCTTTCAGCTATATGGCTTTCTATTAACTACGCCCTGAGATATACTCCAATTCTTTTATAAATTAAGGGTCAAAAAAGAAATTTGGGGAACGAATTATACTTTTTCTCATAGGTTATTATTTTCAATTAGTGCATTTTCGATTAATGTGCCTGTTTTTAAGAATGCATTAGGTGCATTAATCGAGGGATTGCTGTATTGCCTCCTCTGCCTCCAAAAAATTAGGTTTTCTCTTTTGCTCATAGCATACAAAATCATAAAAATTTTTCTGACTAATGAATATTCCCATATCTGGGGTGCCATCAAGAGCTCCCTAAAGATACTGGACTCTGTAGAGAAAAGGGCAGTCAGGCCGATCAATGATACCCCCCCCCACGCACACTGATACACTTCACTTACTTTAAGTGAGTGAAGTGTATCAATTGCTCAGTTTCCGCTGCTTGCATCTTCTATAAATACTTCTACAGCTGCTGTTTCAGAATTAGCATCAATAATACTCCTGCTCTCTGTCATATCAGTTTAAAAGCAGTAACTAACTAACACATTCCTCGCAGTGAATGTCGAAACTCACAGAATAAATTTCTCCTCCTCTTCATTCATCCCTTCACTGCTTCCCTCTCATACAGCCTGCCATCTTATGTGTTTCCCAAGGAATACAATCCACAGCTTTTCAAGATAAATGTGAACAAGTTCCTTTTTGCCCATTCACAGTATTAGTATACTGTGAGTATTAGTATACAAGAGGTCCCCCAACCAAAAAAAAAAAAAAAAATTAAACCCCCTAGATATTACTCCTGATATTGCTCCTGAGATCTATAGCTTCATTATTTCCATGAAGCAAAATCTTAATAATGTAGCTGCTCTCCAGAGTTTATTCAACCCAAAATATATAATTTTGCATATGGCAACATTAAACTGGCCTATTATCATTCATCATAACACTAGTATCTTCAGATAATCTTGCAAGCACTCCATGTTATACTTACACTTTATCATCCTACCTAACTTTGCATCATCAAGAAAATAAATGGATATCTCCCTTAAAGTTTTTTCCAGTATCACAGCTAAATTGAACTGCCTTCAATTTGTTATTGCTGTAATAATTATTTGATTATTACTGTAGTACCTCACTCTTTGTTTGTGCTCTTCTATACACTAATTTCCATACACTGCTAATATCTGTCAGTAGTCACCCTATATCTATCCAGCAATCTATTCATTTTCCATCTCCATCTGCTCTAGTTTATGCAAATAACATTATATACATTTATATACAGTATTTTGTCTGCTGTCTTATCAAGCTTCACTAATATCTTGGTGCATCCATTTCCTTTATCAAACTCATATTTGCTACTGTTGTTGTGAAATGATAAATTACTAAGATAAGACCTTTTACCAAAGCAGTGATGTTTGTTACAAAGTATTTTACTCTCTCTCAGCCCATTCTGTAATTCACACTTTCTCTTGGTAACTATTTTTTTTCAAGACTAATAATAACATGAAATCAAATTATATGCTGGTCAGTATTGTATCACTCTAGAGATATGATACTGATTGGCCTATAATTTGTTGCATGTGTTGCTACTACCTACATGCAATAAGATTATTTTTCTCTCTATCCACTCTTCCAGAACTCAACTTGTGTTAGGACCCAAACATCTAGGTCAGAGGGCATTACCACCTTATCTGCACTTTCTCTTAACATGTGCTGAAATCTCATCTCTCTATTACAATGTTGGTATCAAAATTCATATTTTGTATCTTTATTCTCTATGTGTTTTCATTGCAGTTTAATTCCTTCTGGATGATAGTCTAGCAAAGCAAAATGGCCAATCAAGTTATCTAAAATTAATCAAGTTATCTTCCACTGTATCTCACATACATGCATTTGAATTTAATAAAGTTATCCTTTCATAATCACCATTGCTTGTGTGTAGCCTTGCAACTCTAATTGCCAACTAGAGGAGGAAAATATTTCTAGACCTTTTCATCTTGTTCCTGAATTAAAGGTGCCAAGAAATTATATTATTGGATAAAGGATGAAACCAAGAATATAATTTCTTGGCATCTTTAATTTATAGTATAACCAAGTGAAAAAAAAAAAACTTTCAACAACTTGTTTCCCGAGTTAGTTACTGTTTGGTTCAGGCAAGTAAAACTGTTCTGAAAACTTTGGCTTTTAACCCTGAACTCAGAAAAATAGCCCATGTAATTCACACATTAAGGTTTAAGATTACAAGATTTTAGCACAGTTACTGTACCCTTGCCCATGCTATGAGTTCATTATTGTTGGTTATGGGTGGGGAGCAACTGCCTACCAATTTCCAGAAGATACTCAGGACCAAAACAACTCTGCATATCCTTTGTGGAATAAAACTATTTTTACATAATGATAGAATAGAATAGAACTCGAAGATTTTTAAGAACTCTAAGATCCATTCTCCTTATATTTTCTTAAATACTTCATGTTGCTTTTGTAGCCTGTACTTTATACTCCTCATGCAGTATTCATCTCTTCTGCAAGTCCATTCACATAATTTTCTTTTTTGTGGAGCTCCACTTAATGAGATTATTCATCATGTAAATCCTGCCTGCTATTGCAGTCTGTTACTGCTTCCACCAATCTTCACTATTTGCTTGTAAAATTTATAAATCTAAAAACTTCATGCCTGTTCAGTACAGACTTTTACAAATACTCATGCCTTAAATGGAATTCATACCTGCAACATTTTTGTCTAAACAAACAGCAGCATTTACCAGTTGAGCTACCAAAACTGGCTTCAAGCTATCTCCTTAGCTTTCAATAATTTGCTTCCATGCAATTCTATATATGCTCTTCTTAATTGAAACTTTTATATGCCTAACTACCTAAGTCAGAACTGCATGGTAAGTCTTACTATTAGCAGTATTTCTGAATACATCTCTGACATTATAACTAGAACTCATACCCTCAAACTTAATTCTCGCCATTTCATGCTGTTTGGGATAGTTCTCTCTCTTACTAACCCTGTTAATTGCTTTCTTTCTTCTCAATTACTACTATTTCCATCCAATTTAGGTTCTTAATTAAAGTCACACATTGATTTACTTGTCTTTTCTGAGGTAATTTACTAATGTGTTTTATAATCACTTGCCTCTGAATTACTACTGCCATTATTTTAGATCATAACCCTTTTTTTCATTCAGTCATTTTCTGTGTTATTAGCAATGCTTCTCCATCTATTTCCCTGAAAATACTATATCCTCACATTCTGTTTCTTCAAGTATATTCTCATCCATCAACCATTTTCACTAATGGCTCAACTTTCATCTAGAATGTACTTTAAAAAAAAAAAAAACTATCCTTTGATTGTAATACTTCTAACACTAGTGAAAAGACAATTATCTTCTGAATATATACATATCCATTCATCTTTTGTTGGCTTATTTCGCTCTAACTAGTGGCTTGTAATTCAGTATGTGCATGTATTTCCTTAGAATGCCTTCCATGTGCATTCTGAGGAAATTATTTCAGTTCATTTCATTTCACTCTTTTTTCCCCTTGGAACTCGAATTTTTCATCCCTCAAAACAAGCATAATGTCCAGAGAAGAATCCATGAAATTTACAGACATAATACATTGCTCTCATTACCTTAATTGTTTTGGTCATAATTCCACCCAACCAATCACACTTTTTTATTTACTGTACTTCATACCTGCCAATTTTCATCTGTTGGAGCTCATGCGTTATCTGGTGTAAGCATACTATTTTTTCATCACTTCTATCTTATCAGCCTCCTTATCCACTGCCTCTTTTTTTTAATACAAAACATCTTTATTCATATCACTTATTTTAATTCCTTCATTCACTCCTGTATTTACACTTCTACTTTCGTGCTCTGATGCCTTTTGTACCTTTGTCGCTGTAATTCATGGTACTAACTTGCTTATGATGTAATCACAATGCATGCGTAAATCCATAATATTGTCGAAATCCATAATGTTACTTCAAAATATTGAAGTCAATATTTTGAAACTAATAAGACAGTTTCAATCCTTTCTTTTAGGGTTACACGGTGATCAGCATTCATTTTAAAAATTTTATGGAATTTACAACCGTGTTAAAAAACTTTTTTATTATCCCGATGTTTCGATCTTCACATCAAGATCATCATCTGGAGCATACATAAGTATACAGAACAAGCTGAGTTACATCATTAACTGTAAGCTAGAGAAACAATGATTTGATCACATGTTATTCTACTGGCATGACCTCTGGTGAATAAAAAAAAAAAATTATATAAAAAGAATTTTTTTTATAAAAACAATAATTTTTTTATTCACCAGAGGTCACGCCAGTAGAATAGCATGTGATCAAATCATTGTTTCTCTAGCTTACAGTTAATGATGTAACTCAGCTTGTTCTGTATACTTATATACGCTCCAGATGATGATCTTGATGTGAAGATCGAAACGTCGGGATAATAATGAAGACAGTTTCAAACCGTGTAATATGTGGGATGCAGTTTAGGGACAGGATGGAATTGTAGAAAAGTGGTGGATTGCATTTAAATGGATTTGGTGTGAGTCAGTTGGAGAGATAGCTGCTAGAAGGGAGTATGTTAACAGTGAGTGATGCATCAGAGGAAATAAGAGGTGATATGGACCAGGAAGAAGTGAAATAGGTGTGACTGTGTCCATTCTTATTCTTGATAGGAATAAATATGAATGGGTATAATGTTTTTCATGAGAATAGGAAGAACAAGAAAGAAGGGGGTAGGATTGCTGTTGATGAGAGCACTAGGCAGAGGTGCAAGGAGAAACAGTGACAGTGGTTTTGAGAAAATGCAGTGGGAGGACAGAGGAGACAGGATGAAATGTTTAGTTGGATGATCATATTATATGCTAGAGAATATGGAATACAGAGACATACTCTTAGACAAATTAGTTTAGGGAAGAAGAGAGGATGGATTGGAATGAAGTGATAGTATCTGGAAATATGAAAAATGAATTAAGTTCTTGAGATAATCTATCTTAGGCAGTATGTGATGGAGGACACATTATGATAAGATCTGATCAAGATATAAGAGAATGTGATTGTGAATAAGGTGTCAAATAAAATTTTGCTTGCCAAGAAATTATATTCTTGTTAAATCCTTTATCTCAGTGTCAGCAAACAAAGTTTGTATGTGAGGTATCTACACAACTAGGCTACTTGTATATAGAGGCTGATGACTTCACATCAACTGCCTTAGTATCTCATAATGCAAAGCAACTTCCTTTCAGACATGCATTATGAAGAAAGGGTTACTTTCTGGACTGGTTTTAACCTTTATTTGAGGAGCCTCATCAGTGGGAGCCAGACCTAGGAAGATATCCAAGTTGAACCTCCTCCAGTTGATGAGTGACAATCATGTACATGATATACTGACACATGAAGACTTTTGTAAGACAAGGAAAGGATATATCTAGAACTATAAGTGATGCTTTTGAAAAACTTAAGCAGCATCTTGGTGCTGTAGCACAAAATGAGAAGTTAGGCAGAAAGGAAATAAATGCTAGTTTAGTACTGATCAAGAACTGTTTAACATCAGAATGTTAGAGTGTGCTCCAAAGGTCAAAACATTTAATATGGTAGATGTAAAATCGATGAATGAAGAGATTAAGTCTGCATTTCGGAAGAAAACATTCTTCAGTTGCATGAAGAGTACAAAGAGCAGTCCAAGAAGATAACTCACTAAGGACACCAGGGTGTAATATGAGCAGAAATTAGCCAACGAGACCAAGAAAAATATCATTTTTCTACTTCCACATTCTTTCAATATTGGCAAGTATGAGAAGATGATGTTAGTGGATAAAAATAGCAGATTGGCACGAATCTTGTGCAGGTTAAGTCATAAAGAAGTGCAAAGAGGGTAAAATTGTTCCACTTCACAAGGGTGAAAGAGGATGATATGATCGAGGCTACAAATTATAGGCCAATCTGTGCATCTGCAGTTGTGGTTAGATGTTGGTGAGGCCCATGATGCAAAATAGGGATAAATCTATGCTGACTATCACAGCATTCTTCGGGATATGTAGAGGTCCACGGAGGTCTAAAATTATTATGAAATATCAGTTATATGCATAATTTTTGATCTTACAACTATGCTCAAGTTATTTATTCAAAATAATAATAATAATCATGGACTATGAAGTATTAGAAAACTCTCTCCTGAAACAGAAATGTCATTTGGATAGGAGGAGAGTTTTGGCAAATATGCAGTTTTATTGAACACCCATTTTATAATGGTAATGTGGTCAGTAGAACTCAGTACTTTTATGAAAACCAAGGATAGATCTTCCTTTAAATTATAAAAGTCAGTTATTATGGTTGTGTTAGTATCAAACATGTGGAAAATTGATTATTCAGCACACTGCTCCCAGATGTCATTAGATTTTTGTAACTTAGTTCATACATATCAGTCATACATGAGAGAGAGAAAAATCCTATAGCATATCAGTGCTGTGTATGGGTAAACATGCTTAACATGCAAAACCTTTCACTCAGCCTAATGAACTAAAAAAAATTGTACAAGAGGAGGATGCAGAAGAAATTCAGAATGGTGAGGTTAACAATTTTTTAACATACTTTGCCAGTCATTATTATATAATTTTATATGAATTAACATTTTAAAAATGTACTTAATCATTTAATAAGTATTATTAAATGATTAGTTTTATTGCTGTACTCAGTTTGCTTGCTTTACCACAACAGGCCATGGATTAAATAAAATCATTTCCAGCTTTGAAACTATCACCTTAATATAATAGGAGCCTAAAATAACAAAACATCTTTGATCTCCAAAGCAGAGTTTGTTTCATTCTTTCATAAGAAGGAAATTGTCATTAATTTTTAGTTCATTGAAAATTTCTTAAGGTATATTTCAGTTAAATTAAATTGGATTACTAAATTATGACAACAGTTCAACAAGTTTTCCCCTTTTTTTTCATCAAATTTTAGCCATTAGTACGCCAAGTGAATCTTAGTACTTGGCCAGTTCCAGAAGTAACAAGTCCTCAGAGCCATCCTACTATATGGGACTTAGGGTTTGGATCTGGAACAGTAAATGATCTCATAGTAGAGAACCATATTACTCATAACCGTGGTTTGTTAGCTAATCATCTTCCATTTGATAATGTGAAGTATAAATTTCAGACAAAAAAATATCTTCAGAACAAGACTATTGGATGGTCCTTGGATTCTATGGTAAGTTTGCACATATTTAAAAATGTTAGTTTTTTTTTTATATTTATGCAAGAGTATTAGAATTAGAGTTTAAAATTGTAGTTGTTTATAATTTTTTAATTGTTATGGAATTATACCATTATACAGTATTTAGTTACCTAATGGTAACTAAATACAGTAAAACCCCGAAGTTACGCGGTAGGTGGGACCAACAAAAAGCACGTAAGTCGAATTCGCGTAACTCGGGTATAATTTTGCATGTAATTTATATATGTAAACATACAATTGGGACCAAAGGTTTACAAAAACACCTATATTTTTTAAGAAATATAATCATAATTGTAGTTTTTCGTACATAAAAAAAAGAAAGTTATTTCAATTTTGATGGTTTCATAAAATCTGATATTCGTCTGATGGCATAATGTCTTTTTCTTGTCATGCAAAATTTCTTCATAGCAAGCTAATGATTTTTTTATTCCTTGCCTGGCTACAATTCATTCCTCGTTAGAATCTATGTCCTCCAAAATCTGTAACCTTTCTTTTATGATTGTTCTTACTGTGGATTCCTGTAGATCAAACTTCTCTGCTAACTCACAAATTTTCATTCCACCTTCAAAATCCTTAATAATGGTTAAGTTTTGTTTCCAAAGTCTTTTTTTGTTCTTTTCTTGCTAGCTGTAGAAGAATCGGACTTGCTTCTTTTGGATGACATTATTATTTTTTATGTGATAAAATTTTTATCAAGACCATAACATTAAACAATCGCAAGGTTTGTAGACTATAAAAATCATGTATGAATGGAGACCGCACGAAACACGTCGGTGCTTGTTCACAGCATGTGTGACACTGGCGAATTCAGCCGGCACCTGAAAGATACGAGGCGTGAAGCAAGATGGGAATACGTACATATAAGAAACTGCGTAACTCCAGATTCACGTAAGTCGGGGTATGACTGTATTCTTAAACTTCACAAATGCTGTAGGAGAATATTTATGATGGAACTTAATAAGTTCTTAAACATTTTGACATATGTATACCTAAAATTCTCTTCTTCAGGGACTCGACTGCCCTGTCTGAGCCCTGGCCTTCTCAAGGAGCTTTTTCCATTCTATCCTTTTTTTTGGAAATCATCCTCCAATTTTTGATTTTCAAAAGTGCAAAGTCTCTATCAGCATTGTCAATCCATTGTAGTTTGGACCTTCCTCAAGGTCAAATTCCTGTTGGTTTATGTGAGAATACTTTTTTGGAATTTCTTTCATCACATATTCTCATTATGTGGCTTGCCGATTTCATTCATTGAATTTTGATAAATTTCACAATATCTATTTCTTATAGGCATGACATAGCTCAAGGTTTGACCTTCTTTGCCATATTCCATCAATTTGAATATCACCAAAAATACTTTGTATAATCTTTCTTTCAAAAATTCCAAGGGCCTCTTCATCCCTCACAGACATTGTCCATGTTTCAGGTTCATATGTAAGTAGAGGCCTTATCATAGTCTTATAAAGTAACAACTTAGTTCTTATTCTAATCAAGCTTGATTATAGGTATTGTTTTAAGATATAAAAGCTATGACTAACAGCAATAGTTCTTTTTTTTTATTATTATTTCTGTACCTATATCATTCTTACTATTAACTTCCAACCCTAAGTAAGTAAAGCTACTCACTTTTTCAAATTGGTAAAGTCCAATTTCTAAAGAATTGGTGAGATTTATTTTTTTGCTGCAATCCATGTATTTAGTTTTACTTTGATTGATCATGAAGTGTATTTTCTTTGCCTCACTTTCTAAGGTCAAATGCCTATTTTAGGGCTATGGGTGTTCTTGCTATGATATCAATGTCATCATCAAAGTAGGTGAGGATCTTCCATCAACTATTGGATGAAGTGGTACGTTTTCTTTATGAATCTTCGGTGCCCTATAAAGGCGTGGAGTAATAGGCAATTCGCAATTTATGTAACAACAAAGACATTATAATAACCAAAGTAGACAAAGGAAATTCAACAGTCATTCTTAACTCGAAAGATTACTTTAATAAGATTAACTTGTTACTAGCAGACAATTCCACTTACCAAGTCTTAGATAAAAATCCCATCATGAGTAATCATCTGGAGACTAACGCTCTTATCCGCAATATGACCGGTTCGTCGGATGAACTAAAAAAACAACTTAAATCCTTACACCCTATTACTCCACGCCTTTATGGGGGCACCGAAGATTCATAAAGATAATGTACCACTTCGTCCAATAGTTGATGGACTCCATGCGTATGATGTTATGCGTTAGTTTTAATTTTACTTGATTTGACTGCTACTCCATTCTTCTTTTTTACTAGTAAACGGTATTGTACCGACTTTCTTGTCCTGAAGAAGCCAGACAGAATAGCTGGTGAAACTTGTTGACAGTTGTGTAGATCTTTTAATGTTTATGGTCGACTAATAAACCAAAAGAATATAACTCAATTTTAATGCAAATTGATATTAATTTTATATTTTCTGAAATGTAATGATAATTTGGTATTTAGGATCTCTTAAAATTTATCAAGTCATGTCAATTTTGATTTCATTTACATCATGCTTAGCGACAAAATTAAGCAAAACAAAATTGTCCAAGTATACAAGCCAGAATGGGTTGAAGTTTCATACACCATTTGGCCTTTTTTTTGAATATCATAAATTCATCTCCCATAGAATGACAGAAATATCAACATTTGAAAATTCAGTCTTTGAGCAATATTAAACTATATTAACATAAAAAATCGAGAGTGGCGCAATTGTCGTGATGAGAAGTAACAGTGTATTATTATTATTATGGTCGAATGGTGTTAATAAAAAGTGTTTATTTTTTTTTCGCCCTAAATTATATTGTGTAGATTTGTATAATAGTGCTTTTTTTGTGATAGCCAAACTGGATATAATCATTGTACTATGGTGTTGTGGTTTTAAAAGTGTTCACTTTTATTGTTATCTTAATTAATGTGGAAGTACTAGTTAATGTTACAAAAATAGTGGCAGTAGCAACAAAGAAGTATATGCCAGCAGCACAGAAGGTCTCAACTCGAAGATCGAGTTTTTTCTCTCTGGACTTTTCTCAGTGGATAAGATGCAAAAATTGTTTTATTTATGCATTCAAACACATTAAAGACTTATGGAGTGTTAGATCGAACGATAAAGAGCAACGTATTATAGTATGTGAGAAATGCAATGAAAGACTAGAACATTCCAAAAATGAGAATGGTGTTACCAGGAATAATCAGAAAATAGATGGAAGCGCTTGCAAAAGTAAGGATAGAAGTGATATGGAAGAGCTTCATTAAAGAGCTTAATGAAAATAAAGAGCCAGGAAGAGAGAAGCACACTATAGCAGAGAGAGAGAGAGAGAGAGAGAGTAAAAAGTGATTGTACTGATGTAATGGCCTCAAAGAGGTTAAATGTATGGAGGAGGAAATTGAATGTTTAAAGAAGAACATAACTGATATAAATGACAAGGAAGTTAAGAAGAAGCAAGTATCTAAGGAGGATAGGGTTGCATTTTTGAAAATTATGGAGACAACTACCGTGTTTGAATAAAAAACTTTAGTTTAATATAACTAAAATCTACATTTGACTTTCAACATTTATGTCAAGGTCGTCTTCTGGAGCATACAACTATACACAGGGAACAAGCTACACTACAATTAAACTGGTTTGTTAAAGACACTGACCAACAGCTACAACAATTGTTGGCCTGACCTACGGTGGGGGGGAAAAAAAAATTTACATCAACGCTAGAGTCCTATTATTAGTGTTATCTGCTAGTTGTAGAAATACATTGGGCACAACAACAAGTATCTATCTATATACATATATTAACATCATGTACACATTCCAGCCAGTTGGTATGGAATGGTTTCTAATACTAGCTGAGGATTGGCTAGAGTCCTGACTTATGCTGGATCTTACATATTAGGTAGGCTGAATGTGTGCCATCCAGATCCTTGGAATTTTCATGCCATCTTTGTTGTTGATATTTGGGTGGTTTATCAGGATTTCGCAGGCTTCCTTAAATTTCCTTTCGTACCAGGTTTTTGTGTGGTGTAAAGAGCATGGCGGAATCAAGAGCCCTTTGCTCAAAAGTTTCCATATAGAAGTTAGCGATTGGGGGGGGGGAATAGTGGTGAGCCCATGGCTGTACCTTCTTTTTGTAGGTAGAATTTGTTTTGCCACACGAAGTAACTGGACTGTAGTACGTGGGCAAAGAGGGCCGTAATGTCTGGTGGAAATTTGTTCTGTATAGGAGAATTGTGTCATTGATGGGGACATTAGTGAAAAGGGCAGAAACGTCAAAAGTGACTAATAAGTTGTCTTTGTTGAGTGTTATGTTTTTAATTTTGTTTATAAAGTGTTGTGTGTTTTTTATGTAGGCGGGGGAATGACCTACCAACTCCTTGAGTGTTGCCGCTAATTTCTTGGCTAAGTGGTAATTGGGACTGTCTATTCCTTCCATGATTGGTCGAAGGGGCACATTTTGTTTGTGTATTTTCGGAACCCCATATATTCTGGGGGGGGGGGGCATAGTAGGGTTTGAGTTTTTTAACCGTGTCTGGTGGCCAAGAAGTGACGGACTTCAGTAGTTTCTCTGTTTTATCCTTTATCCTTTTTGTTGGGTTATAATTTACGATTTTATATGTGTTGTTATCGGCTACTAGTTGATTCATTTGAAGTACGTATGTTGACCTGTCAAGGACAACAGTGGCATTGCCTTTATCCGCTTTCGTTATTATTATGTTTTGTTTGGCTTTTAATGATTTAATTGCTGCTAATTCTGTTTTTGTCAGGTTGTTCTGTATGGTTTTCTTAGTGTTCAGGACATTACTAGTTTCTAGTCGTATTTTATTTGCTATATTGTTAGGTAGGGACCTGATGCCTCTTTCAATGTGGTAGACACATCATGACACAATTCTGCTACTACAGAACAAATTTCCACCTGACATTACGGCTCTCTTTGCCCACGTACTACAGTCCGGTTACTTCATGTGGCAAAACAAATTCTACCTACAAAAAGAAGGTACAGCCATGGACTCACCCCCCCCCCCCAATCGCTAACTTCTACATGGAAACCTTTGAGCAAAGGGCCTCTTGATTCTGCCATGCTAAGACCAACAGTCTGACTTAGATACGCTGACAATGTGTTCGTGATCTGGCCGCATGGGCGACAAATGCTAAACGGCTCTCTTTGCCCACGTACTACAGTCCGGTTACTTCATGTGGCAAAACAAATTCTACCTACAAAAAGAAGGTACAGCCATGGACTCATCCCCCCCCCCCCCCCCAATCGCTAACTTCTACATGGAAACCTTTGAGCAAAGGGCCTCTTGATTCTGCCACGCTAAGACCAACAGTCTGACTTAGATACGTTGACAATGTGTTCGTGATCTGGCCGCACGGGCGACAAATGCTAAACACATTCCTTAGCCACTTGAACAAACAACACAAACACATACAATTTACCATCGAAATCGAAAACCAAAATTCACTCCCATTCCTAGACACACTAGTCACACATCTTCCTTCAGGCAGTCTATCCTTCACGGTCTACCAAAAAACCGACACACACTGGCCAATACATACATGCTAATTCATACCACCACCACCCATCACAAAAATATGGAGTCATTAACACCCTTAAAAACAGAGCTACAACAATTTGCTCTAACCAGCAAGCCCTGAAACAAGAACTAAAAATTATCAGCTACACATTCATAAATAATGGCTATAACAAAAATACTGTTAATAAAATACTCCATAAAACTACAACAAAAACGAATCTAAATTACAGTAAAACCATAGCCATCCCATACATTAAAGGGTTATCAGAAAAAATCAACAGAATCCTACAACATTATAACCTCAGTGCCACCTTTAAACCACCCACTAAACTTAAAACCATATTCAACTCCTCTAAGGATCATCTCCTCCCATTAGTGCATCCGCTGCACCTGTAACTTACCGTACATTGGTGAAACAGGACGGACAATCCCTATACGCAAGAAAGAACACACATTAGGCACATTAAATATAACCATTATGGTGAAGGAGGCCTCTCAGACCATGCACTCAACACCTTACACCAAATCAACTGGAAAAGCACCCGCTCTTTACACCACACAAAAACCTAGTACGAAAGGAAATTTAAGGAAGCCTGCGAAATCCTGATAAACCACCCCAATATCAACAACAAAGATGGCATGAAAATTCCAAGGATCTGGATGGCACACATTCAGCCTACCTAATATGTAAGATCCAGCATAAGTCAGGACTCTAGCCAATCCTCAGCTAGTATTAGAAACCATTCCATACCAACTGGCTGGAATGTGTACATGATGTTAATATATATGTATATAGATAGATACTTGTTGTTGTGCCCAATGTATTTCTACAACTAGCAGATAACACTAATAATAGGACTCTAACGTTGATGTAAATTTTTTTTTTTTTTCCCTCCATAGGTCAGGCCAACAATTGTTGTAGCGGTTGGTCAGTGTCCTTAACAAACCAGTTTGATTGTAGTGTAGCTTGTTTCCTGTGTATAGTTGCATGCTCCAGAAGATGACCTTGACATAAAGGTCGAAACGTCAAATGTAGATTTTAGTTATATTAAACTAAAGTTTTTATTCAAACACGGTAGTTGTCTCCATAATTTTCAAAAATGCATTTGGATCACTGTGTAAGCCTAAAAGAAAGGAGGATAGGGTTGCTTTATATGGTGGCTTAATCATTAAAGGTGTGATAAAAAAAATAAAGTACACAAGACATGTTTTACAATAAAATGGAGGTACAATAAAACGAATATCAGGTTTCTTGCTTCCACATAGAAGGGAGGAACAGACATCAGAATTAATGGTGGACACAAATGACTTGAGTAGTGAGAAAGAATGTGGAAGGGATTTGAAGAAGTTTTTGTAGGAAGTGAAGGATAATAGTGTTATTGGGAAAGTGGTTAGTTTGTTGCCCAGATATGACAGTAGTGATCTGAGAAGGAGAGCAATGATATTGAATAACAAGATAGCTGTATTGCATCAGATGGAGAGTATTCAATTTGTGAATGTATGGGAATTTGAAGAGAAGTTAGAATGGTTCAAAGCTGATGAAATGCATTTGAACGGGTTTAGTGTCATTTGGAATGATTATTGTTTACTAAGAATTTACAGGGTTTCATATGAAATTGGTACCACTAAGAGTCAGAGAGAGGTTGAAAAGCAGGAGGTTGTGGAAGAAGATGGATACAAAGGTGAGGAAGTGATTATAGCAGAGCAAAGTGATGCAGTGTAAAATGGTGGGGATGGTAAGAATATAAATGAAAATCAGAGTCCAGATCAGGGAAACGGGGATGGTCAGGATGAAGAGAGAAGCACACTATAACAGAGAGAAAGAGAGAGTAAAAAGTGATTGTGTTAATAGGATGGCCTCAAAGAGTGGAGAATTGTTAAGTTGTATACTGATGTACAGAATATCAGAAATAAAAGAGATGAGTTTGTAGCATTGATTGAATCAGTATACCAAAAGATAATTGGCATAAGTGAAGTTTGGTTGACTGAGGATAATGATACTGTCAAGACTTGAAATGGTAGGATATAGAACTTTCCAAAAGGATAGGAAAATGAGGAGAGGGAGGGGGGGGGAGTATTGTTAATGGTAACAGAGGAATTGTGTCCTTCAAGAGTTGAAGTAGAAAATAGTCATAAATGTGAAGATTTCAAAGCTGTTTGGTGTGACGTAGTTGAGATCAGTAGAATAGTATATCAAATAGGATGCTGATATAGGCCAGGGAATGTGGAATGTTTAGACAAATTAGTTGGGCAAGAAAAAGGAAGATGATCTTAATGGAAGATTTTAATTATAGGAATGTGGATTGCAAGAAGAGATAGTGTATAGTAATGAGGAGAATGAATTTGTTGAGTTTCTGCAGTATAACTATCTGAAGCAGCTTGTGATGGAAGCAACATGATGCTTATCGGTGTTAAATTTGGTGATATCCTCAAAGGATATCACCAAATTTAATGGTTGCGAATGAGGTATCAACACTGGTGAAAGTGATCATGGGATATTGGTTTGGAAAGGGGAAAAGTTGTTATCAAGAATGTCTATATGTGGAACTATAAGGTTGGGTGATTATCAGAAGCTCAGTAGTCAACTAGCATTGTTAGTTTTCACTATTATTGTTTGTTTTCTTACGGTTTAGTATTTTATGGTATACTAGAATTCCTCTCCCTTATCCTTACTCATCTCCATTCGAAAATAGTTAGAAGTACCTACAAACACAGTAATTTATCTATCCTAGATCCCTCTACTACTATAATTTGCCTTAGCTGAATCTTATCCCTTCGGTTGGTTATGAGTGCAAAGCTCAGCAGACCAAGAGTCTGTCTCGGGCTAGAGTCAAGCCTCTTTGAATGCAAAATCCAGAATTAACTCCCTTTCAGAATTAAGAAAAATTAGTTTGATAATGCTGTGCCATCTTATTTCCTATACAAGAGAAATCTCCTTGTCATGGAGTTAACACACAGACTATTTGATGATTCTAGAATCTAGCAAACAGCAATCCCAATTACAAATCCTTAACACACTTATTCTACATGCAGTCATAGCCAATCTCCCACATTTGAATTTGTACAGGTTCTGATTTTAGTGAGTGGAGCATTGATTTTAGAGATCAGGCAACTTTATAAGGTGAAGAAAATATGAATGTTTATTCATTCTTTAGCTCGATGTACATTTTATCAAAAGTTCACTTAAATAAACTAAATTGCACTTGTACGTAACAATTATTAACCAGACAAAATAGAAGTACAATCAATACATCACATTATGAGACAATATCAAATTTAAGTTGTCCTGCTTCTATTCATGTAACACAATTAAGCTAGCAATTATCTCATTCATCTAAGGCTAACAGACAAAGGCATACCTTAACAATTCAATATCAACCTCTACTGCTATACACTTTTAGAGTTGCAGTAATTTATCGATAGGTTAAGTACTAGAGTCCTGTTACTAATTATCAAGTCCTATCACATAATATATCAGCACCATTTTGCATTACCGACCATCTGGTTCGTGCTGGTATCTTCTCCCAATCAGTCCTTTGTGAGCACGTGGCTTGTTACCTCATTCTATGGTCTGTTGTCTTCGGATATAACCCTCTGGTGACTATGTTCACGAATCACCCTCTTGCCGAT
This sequence comes from Typopeltis vanoorti, assembly GCF_054136105.1. Taxonomy (NCBI): domain Eukaryota; kingdom Metazoa; phylum Arthropoda; class Arachnida; order Uropygi; family Thelyphonidae; genus Typopeltis; species Typopeltis vanoorti. The sequence goes on along the minus strand of NC_143552.1, from coordinate 68,697,179 downwards.
GTGGACAAAACTGCTTTGCCTGGACGAGTCCTCGTGATTCAGCATGAAGCTTCGGTTCTCGCTGACTGTATAGCTGTACCGTAGATATGCCTGGACTGGACCGTCGCCTGGTCGCTTAGCCGCCGCCGCTGACCATCGTCCTTCCTGACTGCTCGTGCCACTTCTTCTAGTACCCAAAAGCCAAGGGGAGACAAAGAGAAAAAAGAGCCGCGAGCCCGTGCCACTGAGTTTCTTATACCTCCACATTTCTGCTTTCCCCCTACGTCACTGATTCCACTCGGCACCTAAGTCCCTTGCACTCGCTACTATCTTCTTCTCGATATCTTCTCCACGTGAATGTCTCGCGTTCACCTCGCGACTGCCTCAGGTTATGTCTTTAAGCAGATTACTTCAATGTGAATTTCGATCTAACCTTTCCTGTTCTAATATAATTCTCACAAAAATCCAAAAATCCGATTCCTTTCAGTTATACATAGAACAGTTAACAATATAGCAAAACAAAGGAATTCACAAAACAAAGGACTAATACGTTATTTACAATTTCATTTATATCTATATACAAGTACTTCTTTAGGAAAATTTATTTGTATCCTAGTTAAATCCCGAATAAAATGTTTTATGACAATTTAAATCTTTCATTCAAGATTTAATAGTATCAATACGTTGGGTTGATGAATTGTGTAAAAAAGATGTTGACAGTACATGGGAAATTATTATTATGTTAAACCTCCAGGGAGTCCAAAGACTCATCGAGGGAGAGTGTGCAAACAGCATCGAACGATTGATTCCCTTCCAACTACTAACCGTGCTCAATCTTGCTTAACATTTTGTGAGCCATTAGTAGCAGAGGCTCGACCAACCTTTGCTGGCATAGGTTGCTGCCATCCAAATGATAAGGCAGTATCTAAAACAAGGCAATGTATAACTGTATACCAAGAATTAAGTGAATAAATAGAGTAGGAATGAGATGGATGAACAGTGAAATCAAGCAAGCAGTGTTACAAAAAAAGTGGTTATGGAAGTACAAGACAGTTTGTAGTGAGCAGATGCATGAAGAATATAAAGTTCAGGCCAGAAAAGTGACAAGCATGGTTAAAAAAAGAAAAAGTAGAATATGAGAGAAGATTAGCCAGTCAGGTCAAAGCTAATCTAGGAGAAAAATAATTATGGTAGTTGATGCTGGTAGATAGTTATGGTAGCAAACTAACCATAGTAAATAAAATGTAGAATTATTTAACAAACACTTCATCAATGTATATCATAGTGGTGTGAATGATGCTGTGCAACATGTAGAAAGGAGACAAGAATTAGGAGAATTAAAGGTGAAAGAATGAGAGGTGTATCAAGTGTTACTTAGGTTAAATGTTAATAAGGCTGTGGGAATGGATGACTTATCACCATGTATTTTTAAAGAATGTGCAAAAGAGTTAGCCATGCCCTTTTCCTGGTTATTTAATGAAAGTTTTGCAACAGAGAAGGTTCCTAAGGAGTGGAAAGAAGACAAACCAGTACCTTTTCACAAGCATGGTTCGAGAACAGAAGTTTCCAATTATAGACCAGTCTGTATATCTGCAGTTGTGGTCAAAGTGTTAGAAAAATTGGTTTGAAATAGAATACAGGATTGGATTGATGAACACAAGATTCTCTATAATGTTCAGCATAGGTTTATGAAGGGCAGGTCTTGTTTTAGCAACCTGCTGAAACAAGACCTGCCCTTGTTTTATGATAAGGTGACGAATGTATTGGATAAGGAAGAATCATATACAGTGATATTCTTGGACTTTACAAAAGCATTTGATAGATTACCACGTGATAAGTTGGTGTACAAGCTGCAGAGGATAGGAATGAATAGTATATTGGTTATGTGTTTATACTAAAAGTTGAAATAATTACAAGCAAATTATCAACATATCAAAAACTGATTTTGAAAGTGTGAGAAATAGGAAACTTGCATTGTCCAAATACATTCCTGTTATTTGGATAATGTTTTCTAGTTTCTTGCCAAAGCTATTGGGTAACAGTTTTGTTTTAACCTTGTTTTCATTGCTTTTGCACTCATATGGTTCAAATGCATCATTATGCACAGAAAATGCCAATCTCCTTGCTTGTTGTTCTTCCTCCACTTATACATATTCTTTGTAAATATCCTCTTACATTTTCGAAATGTGAAAAAAAAACAGAAGAATCTTGTCCAAACTGGATACTAAGAATTCTCCATGTCTCTAGATAACATTTCTCCAACTATTCTTTGTGCTCCAGTTGCCTTTTTATTCTCTTTATTTCCACTAGAATCTATTTTGCTGCTTGAAAATTAGTCCATATTCAACCTATTTCTAAGTGTGTCAACATTTACCATGGGATTACTATCCAGTTTTTCTCACTATAGTTTTTTCTAAAGTAATGGAGAATACTATTAACAATTAATTTCTGTACTTCCTTGAAAATATCTCTGCTAATAAATGATTGCCATTATGGATTCCCATGGTCATGACAGGAGATTTCCTTGATTAGGTCATCTACCTTTGAGCAAATGCCATAGAAATACTTTGAGAAGCTTGAATGGTGCATTTGATATCATTCTGGTATTTGATTGTTTGTCAAAAAGAACTGTTGAATAAGCTCAGTTAGGTTGTTTAGCTTCTTCTCTTGTCATACACTGTCTCTATCCTTGCTTTGCAAGTGATGATGGCATTTTTGTAACTACCCTGTGTTTTCACCTATCCTCTTCATTCTAAATATATCAGTGACCTTTTATACTTATAGCAAATCTAATCCAGAATTTTGCTGATGACATTATTCTGAATTCATCTTATGCATTTGAAAAACCTTGAACTATACAGATCAGGAACACTTCCATAATATCATGTTCTACAATGGGATTCTGATAACTTTGTTAATTTCATTATTAGTAAAACTTGTCCACCTTAATTCTCTAAAAAAAAAAATAAAATAAAAAAAATCCATTTCTTCCAGTCTTACTCTTAACAACATCCAGCTCTCCAGAGACAAGATGAGCTTTCTCTTCTTGCAACAACTCTAACCTTTCTTTGCATAAAAATGTTACAAATGTTACCTCCTCTGCATCCAAGAAATTAGGGTTTTTTTTTCTTTTCAGTGTGTTACTTTACCTGTGAACTGCTATTAACTGCGCAAATTGCAGATCATCCATTATCGAATGCATGTGAAGCAGAGTTCCTAAATGTGCCCTAAAAATACTGATTCAGTGCAGAAGAGAGGACTGCCTTTCCAGATTATTATAATCACTTACCTTATAATTTCATATACTTACCTTAAAGCTCCTACACTTATTTCCCAACTTCCATGTTCAAACTATGTGACCAGTCTCACCAGTTGGTATGACAAGTCATCTCATTTATAGCCTCAGAGATGCTATTACTAGATCCAGTATTCTTGCACAAGTCTCAACACATGCTGCTTAAGATATTTGGTCCTCAGTAACTATAAATTCTGATGACAGTACTCTGAATTCATCTTACTCATTTGGGATTCTGATAACCTTTGTTATTTTCACTATTAGTAAAACTCAGTCCTATGAAAGAAGGTGGTGACTAGGAGAGTGAGAAGTGGCTTTTTTTTTTTTTTTTCTGTGGAGAGTGATTAAACCATGGAATTCATTGCCTAAATGTGCAGACAGTGAATGGGTTTATTATTATTATTATTTGTCACCTCCAGGGAGTCCAAAGACTCATCGAGGGAGGGCATCTACTCTACAACTCTGCTTCCACCACTCACAATCCACCAACTGACCGCAACTACACCAACGCCATCTACCGTCGACCACCACTAGTATTTCCACAGACAATCACAAATATCCATGCTCGCAGCGGGATTCGAACTTGCAGCCTCTTGACTGGAGAGCGGACACACTAACCACTCGGCCAGCCAGGCTGGCCAGTTTAAGGAGAGATGTTCTTAGGATATTCTTATGTTAAGAACATTCTATATCCTTTTATTTAAAAAGTGTAAGCGATGTTTGAGCATGAAGTTTCTTCGTGACTAGGCTACTTGTACATAGAAACTAATGTTCTCACATTTGTTGCCTTTAATCTCATTTGATTTTGTAACCACTCATATAGTGGCACTCCTGCATGTAGATCAGTTCTGTAAATAGGATAAATGGTCCTTGTTCTAGCTTCGTCTTGTGATTAGGTTGATGATGGCCCATTAATTTCTAGCCAAAATATTTGCAATAATAAAAATTATTATTCTTTAATTTTGTGTTTAATATTCCTCCAAGGAATATCTGAACATTGCTGCCGATCAAGTCCACCATGCAATGTTGACTTTTTATCCAGCAAGTGATTTGTTTCATGGACAACAATGCTATTATTGTCCATTGCACAAGGATTGTTCAGCATTGGTTCAGCGAGCATCATAGCAACTTCCCCCATCTCCCTTGGCCATCACAAAGCCCAGATCTGAACTCCATTGGGAATGTATGGGACATGTTAGAAAAACAGATCCAGGAGCAAAGTCCTCTTTCATCAAATCTGAGCCAGTTAAAGGATTGTCTGGTATGTTGTAAACATAGATGCAATCCAACACCTTGTGGGATTATGAAAAACCACATATTTCATGGAATTCAGGCTAAAGCACGTCCAACACAGTATTAAATAAGTTTCTAATTCAGTGGCCAATATGTGTATGTCTGTCCATGTGCTAATTATTCTTTAGCTGGGTAGTTGTTTTTTAAATTCAGTGTTTGGAATTCTTACCTAAATAAGTTGAGCTACCTCAATTTTCATTTAGTCAGACTGTTTCCACATGAAAAATTTGAGAAATCATTTAAAAATTACACAAAACAATATCTTTGCTCTGTCTTTGTGGAATTAAATTTGGTATTTGATCCATTCTTGTTAAATGCAAAGTGATATAAAAAGATAGCAGCAATTTTGTCCTACTTGGATGGAATCTAATAAAATAATGTATTTAGAATCTTGACTAACGAATATCACTATACAAGCATGCTATCATGAATACACTGTTTTATGATTGTCTCTCTTCATTTTTAGTTGTTTGTTATTTAAGTACTGTATTTTTTTTTTTTCTGTGCTTTCTCAAGGGGATTTTTTATTTTTTTTGTTAATATCACTCCCACATGAGAGGTCACAAAGCTTATAGCACATCAATTCTGTGTTGTAGGCAGGATCAAGGAAAAAAGCAATATGATATTCTTCCCAAAGAGCTAGTAATCTTTTGGTGAAATACTTCACAGGAAAAGGCTTCCACAGAGCCAAGGTAAATAGAATGAAATATGAATGGAGTAGCAGATTTAGTCAGCAATTCACTTGTAAAAAGATGTTGGTTGTTACTAGTGTTCTTATAGGTTTAAAAGAAATAGTGAGACATGATGGACTTAGTTATTTAAACAATATGTGTGGAAATATCTAGTGGTAAGCTATAAGGGGCTTGCACGAGCCCTTTGTTAAATTTTTCTCAAATTTGCGAGCCCCACATTCTTCTTGTTTAATAATCTTGTAGAACTAGAAAATACCACTATGGAATGTATACATGCTACTATAATTGCTACTTCAAATTCATATGAATTTTCTGATAACTATATAAAAAATCATTTCATTGCATTTTGTTCTGATGGAGCTAGGAAACAAATCAGGTGTTGCAATCAAACTTCTACAAAAATTTCCCAACATTGTGATTTGGCATTGCGCTTATTGTTTACACTTAGCATTAGATGATTTGATAAAAAACATTAAAGAAATAAATCATTTTGAAATATTTATGGATAAATTATATGCTTTTTATCATCAATCACCAAAAAATCGATGAGAATTAAATACGATTGCAAAAGACCTTGGTATCAAAATTTTAAAGATCGGCCATGTGTTTGGACCACGATGGGCAGCTTGCAGTTAACAAACGTCTCTTGCTTTGTAGAGAAATTACCCAGCTTTATGCAAGCATTTTGCATCGAATGATAAATGTAAAGGCTTTTTAAACCGACTTCTCAATTTGAAATTTTTAAAAGATCTAGCATTAATGATTGATATCCTACAGGAATTATCATATCTGTCAAGCTCTACAAAGTTGCAATATAGGTATTATAAGGGCTAAGTTAGGCCCTTTTTTTTTTTTGCTTGACAATGCGAACCCTTTGTTAAAATTTCCATAGCTCACCACTGGAAATATCTGTAGAAGACACAATGTAGAAGCTAATCAGCTGTGAGACAGTGACTAGAAAGAGTGTCATTGATTAGTAAACTGCCCTCTTCTGGATAACACTAAGAATTTTTAAAAGAGATTTTTGGTCTACCACCCCAAATGTTAAGAGCAGTATTCTAAGATAGGATGGATATGGATAATATTTCTACTACTCATATTGTCATATGAGTAGTAGAAATTGAGTTCACTGTTATCATCAGCAAAACTGTAGACAGGCTTTGATGTCATGAAGAGGTCATTTATAAGGATTTATACAGAATTAATTGTTGGGAAGATGAAAAGTAACCTCTTGAGTGCAAAAGGATGCTATAGTGGTGGTGTGCTTGGGTTAGGAAAGACCATAGATAAGTGTAATTCCAAGCAGAGACAGACACCTGTTAAGCTGAACATTATCAACAGAAAAGTGAATTTTTTTGTGAGCCAAAAATACAAAACTGTGTCTTGGACGCACTGACATTGAAGGAGATTAAGTTGCCATCATCCCATCAAACGATGGTATGGAGATCAGCATTTAGAACACTGATTGCAGATGTTGCTTGAGATGACTGAGGGTTTGTCATGCAGTGCAAATGAGTAGTAGAAATGGAGTTCACTGTTATCATTAGCAAAACTGTAGACAGGTTTTGATGTCATTAAGAGGGCATTTATAAGGAAGAGAGTGGATGAAATAAGAGTCCTGTGGAACACCTGTATTAATAAGAAAATCCGAAGAGAGAACACCTGGTATCATTACACAGGATGAATGACCCAAAGAAAACTTGCAATCCAGTTACCATAGGATGGAAGGCAGACTACAAATGGCAGTTTGTTGAAAGTGTTTAATGCCAAACTGTATCAAATGCTTTAAATGTCAAGTACAATATCAGTGGTTTCTCCAAACCTCTCCATGTCATGTACCCAGAATTGGATGATATAAGCAAGAAAATCTGCTGTCCATTTTGACTGGTGAAATCCATATTGGTGGTAACTAATTAGTTGACAATTCTCTGGGTGTTGAAGAATTTGACTGTCGATGACCTTCTCCATTATCAAATGCTTTAAATGTCAAGTACAATATCAGTGGTTTCTCCAAACCTCTCCATGTCATGTACCCAGAATTGAATGATATAAGCAAGAAAATCTGCTGTCCATTTTGACTGGTGGAATCCATATTGGTGGTGGTGGTAACTAATTAGTTGACAATTCTCTGGGTGTTGAAGAAGTTGACTGTCAATGACCTTCTCCATTATCTTACACAAAAACCAAGGTGAGAGCAATAGGTCAATAGTTTTTTGCATTGGCTATACTTGCTTCCATGCTGTAAGGTGGATACTAGCTGAATATAATATAGTATGGAAAAGCTGATGAACAGGTGTTACTTCAGGAGCAAATTGCTTGAGCACAGTTTGAGGAATACCATCAGGTCCTGAAGCTGTAGACAGGCTTTGATGTCATTAAGAGGTCATTTATAAGGAAGAGAGTGGATGAAATAAGAGTCCTGTGGAACACCTGTATTAATAAGGTGTTCTTCAGCCTCTATGGTATCTTCAGATAACTTTTTGGTAGAAGGCCACAGGCAGCATACGATGCAGTATTTTAGGTAAAAATAAAAATCATTTGCTATGATCATTCATGCAGGAGCTGAAAGGTAAGAATGATGCCAGGAAGTCAGATTTTTCTGTTGCAATACTACCATCTGAGTGAGAGAGTCGGCAAGAGTACAGATGGATAAAATTTTGCCAAGTAGCTTTTGCAAGGAAGCATAAGGTATGATCGGCACAGGACTAGCTCTTTCCTAGTCAGGCCTAAGCCCTATTAATGACTGTTTTCTGGTGTTGCAGCCATCAGTGTAGTCCATGAATGAAGCCAGATTTGGACCATACTGACACACTTATTGGAAAATCATGGCTTGGATGTGTGGAAATTTGAACAATCACAACAATTATCTGGATATGGAGAATGGAACATGGAAAAGAAGAACAAAAGTCATAGACCTTCTTCCTGTTTGGAAGAAAAACATCTCAAATGGAAGGGCATTCCATTCGAGATAAAACTTGGATGAGATTATGATATTGAAATACCAAGAGGACAGCCCACCTCAACGATATACCTGAAAGCAGAGCTGGTTAAGAAATGATCCACTATTTGGTGAGGAGGATTGTCAGGTATTCTAGTTAGTAGATGATCAATTTACTTTAGGTCATTGTTTAGCAGCAAATACTTCAGCTTCTTTTTATGCTTGGCCATCGGAATTGGAAAAGGGGGCCAGTGAAGTTGTAGACATTAAAGGAGGATTACTTTGCTGTTTGGACAGTTGGAGGTGTAGGTAATCAAGCTATAAGGTCCTTGCCTCATTATGTATAACTCATCTGCTGGCTTTACCACTCCCAAATTCTGAAAACGAATTTTGACCTCTTTGACATATCTGAAGTCAAAGAGGTCAAAATATATACTTACTGAGGCAAAGAAATCTTAAGCCACAGAAGTTTAAAAAGAGGTGATTCAAGATTAGGTATTACTATTGGTGAATATCAGACACTGCACAAAAGAATAAATACCATCCTTGTGATGATAGAAGGAATCATGCAGAGTGCATAATAAATTTAGTTTAATCCTTTATCCAAGTGTGAGCAAACAAAGTTTGCACCTGAAAATATCTTCAGGACTGGAGTAAGGTAGAACAAAACCGGGCAACTCGTTGCAAAGATGGAGCAAGCTAACATCACTCCTATCTCAGTATCTCCCATAATGCAAAACACATCTCCTTACGGATATGTATAATGTTATGCATTAAGGGAAGGGCCACTACCCAGACTAGTTTCGACCTTTATTGAGGGCTCTTCAGTGGGAGCCAGGCCCAGAGGTGGAGATACCAGGCAAAAGCAATGGCAGGTCATCTTTACCTATAGGAGTTGCCAAACTGTGTGCCACCTTTTTATTAAATTACTCTAGATTTAGAGAAAGATGTTGAAAGTTTATAAAACTTTCAACATCTTTCTCTAAATCTATAGTAATTTAATAAAAGAAAAGAATATTTAATAATATAAGAAGATGGAGAGGGGAGAGAAGGGCTCTGGATCTCCTGTGTTTACCATGCCCTTGAAGAGTATTGCTCACACTATTTGTTTGTGAGGAAGTTTGTAAGTCTAGGTTATCCAAGTTATGTTGTTCAGAGTGTTCCATGAAGAAGTTAGCAATGGTAAGAGAAAGGGTTACACGTTGTATTCTTGTCTACTTATATTCCTTTATTAGACACTTGAATTACTTCAGGAAAAATTTCCTTCAGTATTGTTATGCAATTCCAATTTTTTTCCAGCTTCTTCATGGAACACTATGAACAATGTGTATCTTTGATAGCATTTCACCTAGACCTACACATTGGTACAGATATATGGATGATTGTTGCAATATGGAATTGCTCTTCCTATGAGTTACAGCAGTTTCTTTTCAGATTAAATGCACTTCATCCCAGGATCCAGTTCATTTTAGAAAAAGAAACAGATAACCATATAGCCTTTTTAGATCTTCTAATTCTTCATCGACCAGATTGAAGCTTACAATTTTCAGTTTTTAGGAAGAATACTCAGAGTTCATTATATCTATGCTGAATCTCACCACCATCTTAGTCAAAAGGCTGGAACTATTAAGACCTTATTACATCATGCTTGTTCTTTGTTCTGATGAATTTTAACAGAAAGAATTATAACGTATTAAATTCACCTTTTTATCAAAATGGTTTTAAGGATTCTTTCATCGAAAAAAAAAATAAATAAAGCATTTAACAGTTATGGTATCTCTTTCTCTTCCAATGCAAGGTGTTTCTGAATGCATAGCAAAAGTTTTAAAACCACTGAATATTTTTGTTGCCTTTTGCTTCATCAGAAAAATCTCCACCTTTCACACTTTGCCTAAGGACAAGCTTCCACCTCTAGATTTTCGAGGCATCTGCCAGATTCCTGCCCTTGCAGCTTATCTTATTTTGGACAAACCATAAGATCTGCCTTTATTTGCATAGAAGAACAAGTCTTATATTAAATATTGTGAGCCTGAACAGTCTGGACTTGCTGAGCATGCTATCTGCACTAAGCATGGTTCATTGGAACAAGATAAGTCTTTCATAAAAGTTGTTTCCTCAAGAAGAATGTCTTTGTAAAGAAATGCGTGAAACTTTACTCCATTGTCCTAACTAAAAACAAATCCAGTGATCTTTCCCCTTTATGGGAGATAATACTTTTTAAATCTGCTAATCTTTCCTAACTTTATCTTTTACTTTATTTTTAAGTTAAAAATTGACTGTTTAAGTTATCTCACATTAGTTACTAAGGTGGCAGTTTTTAAAATTGTCTGTTATTGTTTGATTGCTGTTCTGTAATCCTGTACTGAATATGCTATGTTACTTAAGAGAAAATTCTACAATAAATAAGTTTTTATGCAAGTTTTCCTTCGTTTTTATAGTTATATTATTATGTCAACTCATGGTATTTCAATATTGAAACAAAGATCCTCTGTAGCTCAATTGGCTTTGATAGTGTCCTTTAGTTGGAAAGACCACCTAGGTTCAAATCCCATTTAGGACACAATCTTTATCAGGACTTTTCAGCTGAAGGTGAGTTAGCAGTCTCACATGGAAGTGATAGGGTTCCCCCTCCTGGAAATTCTGTTTTTTTTTTATCTCGCTAAAAAAAAACAGAATGTAGAAAGGCAAATCAGCCAGAAGAACACATGCAATTTACAGACATAATACACTGGCTCCTCAACCTTAGTTGCTTCGACTGTAAATCCAGAAAAACCAGCCACTTTTGCATTCATAATTACTTTGTGCACAAGTACATTCTTTAGATTGCAGGTTAAGATGTCTACAACTTTTTTATTTCAGAAAAGTAACATTCATTATATGTACCTAATTTTCTATCTTCATAAAGTTCAAGCTAAAATTCATAAATTAAATAAAATTCACAAATATTTTAAGAATTCTTATCTGGATTTAAAGAAAAATATATAAATATTTTTTTTTCTTTTTCAAGACTTATCAACCTATTGAAAGTAGTTCAGAAATTCATTTGCAAGGAAGACGACGACATAATTCATCAGTTGCCTCCATAACTGGTGGCAGTTCATATAGTGCTTTTTTTAACTGGAACAAGTCATTGGGGCTCTGGCCATCACATCCTCGGCTCAAAACTAGATCATCAAGGTTTGTAGTCACTCCTGTAGAAGAGGTCATAGGACCACCATCACCCCATGCCCGCCCTCGTCCAGGCAAGACTCTCCCTACCTCGGCCCTAGAAACTGTGACAACTGTTTAGAAAATTAAATAGTTTGATTAAAAAGATGGCAGTTATTAGAAATGTTAATGGTGTTATTAGAAGTGTTAATGGGTCTTCTTGTTTTAAAGAAAAGTTTTGGCATCTTTGAAAATAAAATTGGAAATTTTTGCAGATAAAACAAACAAGTTGTAATCTGTTTTAATAGCACAAATTTAATTATTACTGCCTGTCCTTGATAAAATATCATTAAACCAAAATCATTCAATAGCTTAAGAACATTTTTTTCATGGGGAAATCCCAAAAAGAAAATTTGATTTCCAGTTAAAAGGTTGTAATCATAATTGCATTTTTCTGTAATTATCTTATTTTGACATTTTGATATTTCCTATATGCTGCTAGAGCTTCAGCATGCAGAGTGCAATGAAATATCAACTGTTTCATAACATTTATTGACAAATATATTATTATACTCTGTCACCTACTATATGCAAGCAGTACTTCTTACTAGATGAATATAACTTCATTCTTTAGTCAAATGAAATTATTTTTATTATATTGAGAGAGAGAGATTTATTGTTTTTCTTGTTTATAATTATAATAAATGGCATTAATATGCTAGTCCTGTGATTTTTAGAAACAAGTATTATGTAATATTTGAAATTGTTGCACTGAGCAATGTATCATCTTCATTGTGATTACATCTAGATATCATTTTGATAAAAAATATCATTTTATACTTTATTCTCTATTCATTTGTTTTCCAACTTTGCTCTTGTGTTTAGAGATTTTTAGTTTTAAGCTGGAAAATTGAATTTTCTACTAGTAGTAAAACTAAATGGGATTGCAAATAAAGGAAACTTTTAAATAGAAATAAACTTCTTGCTTTCACTATTTTTAATTTACTTGAATTTGTAAATATAGAAAAGCACCAAGCATTACAAAATATAGTAGGACACCAATTTTTCTTTAATCACTGTAATTCAAATTACTTTTGTTGCTATTTCATTTTATGGGCAACATAAATCTTGCACATAAAATTTTTTTATGATTTTATTGGAAACAAATTTTACTAAACTGCATATTTCTTTAAAAGTCCATAAATTATAGCTGCAAAATTTGTTATGCTTCTGGCAGAAGCATAACAAATTTTTTGAGGGGAGAGAATAACCTTATATTAACCCTAAAGCTGCTGCATATAGTCTTGTTATCTAATGGACACAATGCAGAAAATTATAAAAATAAAGATGATTAAATATATAAAATATATCAGGTTACAAGTGTATGAAGAACATTATCTGGGCTGCAGCAAAATAAATTAATTTTATATTTATTGTGTGATGATATTGCATAATTTTTGCATTGAGTTTTGCTGTGTGATATTTATGATTTTGGTTTGTAGCATTTGGTTAAATTTTTCACACAGTGTTATTTTAAATTCTGTGTTTGATCACTAAATAACTTAAGGAATTCACAACGTATACTGGAATATAAATTAAAATAAACTTTAATATATACTTCCTATATTTTGGCCATGCCATGTTGCCATCTTCTTGGGAACATAAAATTAAGACAAGTGCACGCAGGCACTAAAAACAGCAAATGAGGTAGTTGCGAGGAAACTACTGTTTTTCCTAAAGTCCTGATGGTGCCCCCTAGCGGTCTGTGTTAGGTATTCTTGGCCGTTGGGCTGAAGTTCTCAAGATGAGCCCCACAGCCAAGAATAAATACCTAATATAGCCCACGATGGGGCACCATCAGGACTTTAGGAAAAACAGTAGTTTCCTCGCTTCCACCTCATTTGCTGTTTTTAGGGCCTGCGTGCATGTGGCTTAATCTTATGTTCCCATGAAGATGGCAATGTGACGTTGCCAAAATATAGGAAGGTATATATTAAAGCTTATTTTAATTTATATTCCAGTATCATGTACAACCAACGTATAAGCCTTTCTACGAGAAATTCTGTGTTTCTTGTTTAGTGCACTGGGACAAAATGGCAGCAAAAGGGAGACCATTGCATAGGTCAAGGTGAAAGACAAAGTGAGTAGTGCAGATTTTTTTGAGAATGATATGGCGCCATGAGTGTAATATATATGCATGTGGAGAGGATGAATAAGAGAGATGAGAGAGAGAGAGAGTCTGTGTGTATGCCTGCAGGAAGTGCAACATGTTGATGGACCAATCAGAGTAGAGAATGCAGTGTATCAAGTGAAATGGATATTGGGAAAGAGTGTGCGACTTTTAAGATAGTGGGCAAAACTTATGCCAAAGAAAATAATGCAATTGAAGATAAGAAAATGTACAAGAATGATGATGAAAAACGAAGTCCAATTAATAGTAAGATAATGAGCTGGGCAGATGACAAAAAAATTTGTGTGACTGACTTGTAAGAGAGTAAAAAAGATGGTACTGGTAGTAGGAATGAATGATTTGGTTAGAGACAAAGAGAAGACTATAAAAATGGATATCAGGAGGTTAAGAAGAATTGTCAATAAAAGATAATAGTGTGGTAGGAAAGTAGTCAGTATGTTCAAGTATAATAGTCATAAGTTGAGGAAGAGAGCAAAGATTGAATTGCTTGTTAGCTGAAGTGTGCGTGTGTGAGAGAAAGGAGTGTAGTGAATGTGTGGGATGAGTTTGAGGGATGAATGGAACTATATAAGAGCAAACTGCATTTGAATGTAATTGGTATAATAAATTTAGTTTAATCCTTTATCCAAGTGTGAGCAAACAAAGTTTGCGCCTGAAAGTATCTTCAGGACTGGGTTAGGTTGGTACACACCAGGGCAACTTGTTGCAAAGGTGGAGCAAGCTACCAACACTCCTATCTCAGTATCTCCTATAATGCAAAACACATCTCCTCTAAATCCAGAGTAAATTATTAAAAAAGGGTGGCACACCAATTGGCAATTCCTATAGGTAGAGATGACCTGCTAATGCTTCTGCCTGATATCTCCACTTGGGCCTGGCTCCCACTGAAGAGACCTCAATAAAGGTCGAAACTAGTCTGGGTAGTGGCCCTTCCCTTAATGCATAACATTAGACATATCCGCAAGGAGATGTGTTTTGCATTATAGGAGATACTGAGATAGGAGTGTTGGTAGCTTGCTCCACCTTTGCAACAAGTTGCCCTGGTGTGTACCAACCTAACCCAGTCCTGAAGATACTTTCAGGCGCAAACTTTGTTTGCTCACACTTGGATAAAGGATTAAACTAAATTTATTATACTCTAACCAAGTGAAAAATAAACTTTCAACATCTTTCTCTAAATCCAGAGTAAATTATTAAAAAAGGGTGGCACACCAATTGGCAATTCCTATAGGTAGAGATGACCTGCTAATGCTTCTGCCTGATATCTCCACTTGGGCCTGGCTCCCACTGAAGAGACCTCAATAAAGGTCGAAACTAGTCTGGGTAGTGGCCCTTCCCTTAATGCATAACATTAGACATATCCGCAAGGAGATGTGTTTTGCATTATAGGAGATACTGAGATAGGAGTGTTGGTAGCTTGCTCCACCTTTGCAACAAGTTGCCCTGGTGTGTACCAACCTAACCCAGTCCTGAAGATACTTTCAGGCGCAAACTTTGTTTGCTCACACTTGGATAAAGGATTAAACTAAATTTATTATACTCTAACCAAGTGAAAAATAAACTTTCAACGAATGTAATTGGTGTTGAGCCAAATGGAGAGGCTGCTGATGCAAGAGAGTGCAATGAGTGTGCAGAATGGATCTGAGCAAGTAGGAAGTAATGTAGAAGAGTAAAGAAAGCAGGATTGAAGGAGTGCTTATGAATGGAGAAGTGAATAGCATGATTGTGGAGAATGAGAGCCAGGGAAACAAAAGGACATAGTGTGAGAAAGGTCAACATTTTGAAGAAGAAGTGAATGTGAGTAGGCAAGAAAGGAATGGGATGGCCTTGGATATGGGAGGGAGAATTTGGGTCTGGAGAGGGTTTGGATGGGTAATGAGAGAAGAATGATAGCTGATGAAAGATATGGAGGCATCACATCTAAGAAATGGTATCAGTGGAACTTGTTATAGACTCAGAAATGAACTGTTATGTTTGTATATGAATGCTAACAGTATCAGAAATAAGGGGGAGGAAATTGTTGTATTGACTAAGTTTGCTTCCTCTAAAATTGTTGGAATAAGTGTGATTTGGCTGGATGAGGACATCCTGATATGAATAGAGATAGAAGGTATGATTCCTTTCAGGGGGAAATTAATGGTGGTGGTGGTTTTGAGCCAGTATGGTGTGAGATAGAGGTGGATAGAATATTTATTTGAATGTTGCTATAGACCTGGTAATGTTGAGGGCAGTGATAATGAAATGTATAAGCAAATTAGCTAAGCAAACAGGAAAAGGGTGATAATTATGAGTGATTTTAATTATGGTAATATAGGCTGTGATAAGATAGCATTCATGTGTGTACACGCACATGCTTATATGCAAACTACTAGACAAGTAGTTTGGGAAGGCTATGATAGGAGATTGGTCAATCAAAGGAAATTAAAGGGGTTCTTTTGCTATGGTGAACAAGGACAATTACTGATTAATACTGGCAGATGGCAATACAAACATGACTGCTGCAGAAAAAGTAGTGAAACTATTCAACGAATACTTGGTCGGTGTTTATGTGTAACACTGATGAGAATAGTGGTTGTACAAAGGCACACCACTATTCTCACCAGATACTAGGAATAAAATAACTGAACCAAAACTGTATTAGGTGTTTAGCAGGCTAGATATAATACTATGAGAATGATGTATTTTTAAGAAATGCATAAAGAAGTAGACTATAACCTTGGCTTGGTTGTGTAATGAGACTTTAACAACAGGGATCCCAGGTTGGGACACAAAATATGTGTCCCAACAAAAGCATTGCAAAAACAGAGGTTTTCAATTATAGACACTATATCTGCAGTTGTCAAGTATCGAAGGGAACAGTTAGGGAGTTCTTTGTTGTGGTTAGTTGATAAGATCAATAGGCATGACACTCTGTGACAGTAAGCACATTAGTTTGCTAATGAAAGACCTCTCCATTATAATCTGCTTGCATCATATGAAAAGGAACAAATATTTTGGTTAAGGAGACTATATATGGTGATACTGTTTGACTTTCCAAAGAATTTGACAAATTGACAGGTGGCAAGTTAGTGTATAAGCTGAGATGTATATAGTGCAGTATCAATTCACGAGGGTTCCCCTTTAGTGATAGGTTTACTGTCCATTTATAATCACTGTGAAAATAAATTTGGATAATTATTTCAAAGATGCCAGAAGTTTTCAATTACTATTTTGTAAACAATGTATCATTTAGATTGTTTGTAAATTTATGTAATTAACTATTTCAGCTTTCTAAGTCTGTATTAAATGTGAAACATGTTCTGATATTAGCTGATGCTTCGTTAAAATTTGTTGTTGAAATAAATATTTTTATAATTATTTGCTGTTCTCAGCAACATTTTTACTAATTTTTTATTTTTTTAGGCCATACAGTTAATTTTGACATGGTATTAATTTATTTTTCATTATTATTATTGCTTGTGTGCATATGCTGTGATGTAAATATCTTATGATTGTCTGATTCTGTATAAATGTGGTTTGAATTATGAAAAGTTGTAATATTAAAAGTTTAAAATTTGAATTATGAAAAGTTGTAATATTAAAAGTTTACAATATTCTTCACTGCAAACTTCTAGTTGATATCAGTAGCAGAAAATAAAACAAAATGAACAACAGTAAGTGCAACTAGTACTAATTGATTAAATATATATTATTTATCTGAAATTTGTTTTAGTTTTATATTAACTAAAAGTGCAGACTTCTAGATACTAAAAATTTGTCTTTAAATATTTTGTTTATATCCCATTCTTCATTCATTAAAACAGTATTGTTTTGAGGCCTGTGCATCAGTTGTGTCAATAGATAATCTACATTATTACTTATGTAGTACCTAAGTTTTCATGATTTTTTTTTTTTCATAAATGTTCCACTTTATCCAATCTTTCTTGTTTAAGCAATAGTTTATTCCAGAAAGATTGAGTAATTTATGGATTACCACACAAGCCTTAAACAACATACAATGTTGTGATATTTTAAACTTTTGAAATCAGACTAAATTATATATGCATTAAAAAATAAATTAGGTTTATACTATGAGTTTTAAACTCTGTTACCTGAAAGAAGGAAATAGTTCAAGTTTTTCGAACTGCTGTTTAATGGAAGTAGAAGACTTAAATAGTTAACAATCACTTACTGAAATAATTATTTATTTGAGAATATATATGTTAGAAGGCATTTGGATATTATCACTGCCTTGTATTGGAGAAATCAGATGAAATAATGAAGATGTAAAATATTATGATAGTACTATTTTGTAATAACATATGTACTTAAAATAGAGCAAAATTTCCCTACTTAATCCATTTGTATTGTGTGAAATCATATCAGTCATTTCAGTGTTTTTAGATTCTATAGTATGGAATATTTAATGTGTGGACTTGTCATAGGTCAAATTTTTTTTGTACTGGATAAGAATTTAATCAATTATCGTTAGAAGTATGGAAGAAGAATGTATTGCAAAAAATTAATGCTTAAATACTGACTGAAGTCACTTTATTATTGACTTCCATGATGATAACTTCCAGGTTAATTATCTTTTATTCAGAAAGTTATATAGATAATATTGATGCAAAAGGTCCAGATACATAATATAAAGATATATATATATATGCAGGCATTATACACTCTTAGGGTATACTTGTACATAAAACAAAATGATGGATAACGTACAGAATTATGAGTGACATCTGGGAAGAATTCTTTGTACTGACTTTTTCTTACTGATTAATACTCTATTGATTATGAAAGCAGAAGAACATAGCAAAAACATTCATTTGAAAAAAAAAAAAAATCACCTCCTAAGAAAATAGAACCTCAGGAACTCTGTATGCACTTTTATCTTGCAAACTTAAAATTAATTCTGAACATCAATTCACATATGATGAAATATTTTAACTAAATTTTTATAGACAAAGGGTCATTAAAAAAAGGCAATTATCCCACACAAAAAATGCTGCACTTCTATTTTTTGCTTTGTAAAACTGTTTTCAGTATGTGATTCAATATTCTTGTCTCCAGTAACATTTACTATTTCCTGAACTTCTGCATAGCTGTATGCCTTCCACAACACCCATGATTACCATTATCTCAAATGCAAGTGAAATTCGGCACACATTTTTCTTAAACAATTCTCTGTAAAAAATATTCATATGGATTTAACCATCAGATTTCAGAATTATTTTAAGCCTCAGTAGTGGGGAAGTGCCATTGGAATAGAAAGAGGGCAAAATAGTCCTGTTGCATAAAGGAGGCTCCAAGACAGAAATAGCAAATTATAGGCTGATCAGCATCTCAGGAGTGGTGGTTAAGGTATTGGAAAAATTGGTGAAAGACAGAATTAAGGACTGGGTAGATAAGAATATGATACTCGATAAAGGACAACATGGTTTATGAAGGATAAGTCTTGCCTTAATAATTTGCTTACTTTTCATAATCAAGAGACAGTGGAACTGGATAAGGAAAATGGCTACTCAGTGATATTGCTAGACTTCACAAAAGCATTTGACAAGATAACATGTAGAATTCTATTGCATAAATTGGAGCAAATGGGGATGGATATAAATCTGGTGATTTGGATTATGGGCAAATATCAGAGTGGTTTATGGAGAGGTTAAGTCCAGGAGAAGACATGTGATTGGTGGTGTACCACATGGCTCAGTACTTGGTTCCTCTGTTTAATTTGTATATCAATGATATAGGAAATGATTTGACAGTAAATATTCAGTTGTTTTGCTGACAATGCTAAACTGAGAAGAGCAATGGTAGATGAAGGTTATGCAGAGATCCTGCAGGAAGACTTAAACAGACTAGCAGTATGGGCAAAGGTAAATGGCTATCAGTTTAATGTGGCCACGTGTAAGGTTTGGAAGGAGATCAGAAGCTTTGTACTATGGAACTGAACTGCAGAAAAGTGATGCAGCCAGCAACTTGGGTGTCATGTGGAAGGGAGTTGAAGTTTGGAGGGCATATTGTGAAGGTAACCAAAATAGCATATCAGATTAAGTAGTTGTTGAAGAACACGCTAACAAGCAAGGAGAGAGAAGTTCCCCTATATAAGGCTTTAATGGACTACTGTGCAAGATCTGGACTGGATTTCATGGTGCTGAAGTTGTGGAGAGGATCCAGAGGCAAGTGCCAAAGATTGTGTTAAGTCTGTGGAATGCTCCTTATGAGAATAGATTGACAGTTTGTAGCCTTCAAAAATTAGCTGATAGTCAAAAAAAGAGGAGACACGATGGAAGCATTTAAGTTAACAAAGGGGTTTTATAGGATTGACATTGAAGACTATTTTCAGTACATGATAAGAAGGGAGAAAAAAACGGGTCACCAGTGGAAGTTGTATAAGAGTGTGGATTAGCAAGGGTGTTAAGACTAGATTTTTTGCTTGGAGGGTGATGAATGGGTTGCCAGAGGTGGTTGTGGGTGTTTCATTGGTAAATGAGTTTAAGAAGTATGATAGATATTGTGTATATAAATGGATCTTGCAATGAGTCTTACTCTATAGAGATACCTGTATAATAATAATATCAGGAAATTGATGTTAACAATTTAATGAATCCAATATTTTATCTATCATAGACATCTTCAAGGATATAAAAATTGTAATATGCACACAAGGAAAACAAAATGAAGCACAACTGATTAGATTTCAGGCCTAAAGTCTTAGGAAGAGTACCCTGGAAGGATACTAGCAGACATCCTAAGTTAAATGGGAGGTTAAAGAATTAGTTTTACATGTTATTTATTTTTAACAGTATAGATGACAACACAGAAAGATAAGAAAATAATATTTAGTAACTTATTTGCTGATATTTCACTGGTATTATATCTAGTATCTTCAGAGCACAAAAACAGTTTGTGACAGTATGCAAAACAACATCAATTTGGTATAACAGTGGGACTAATTTAAAAACTTGTAATGGACAACCATGGACAGGCAGAAAGAGCACTGTTGACATCCACCTACGTGAACATAAAAAAAATACATTTGGCACTATCATTATGGCAATTTGGGTCTAACAGACCATGCCTTGCATATCCCTTCACACAGGATCAATTGAAAAAAAAAAAAAAAAAAAAAGTTCTACATAGATGTCATTATAGATTGTTTTTGAAATCAACAGCTTTAAAACATACTCCAAACCCTCAACAAGTATGGCTATATAAATTTACCAAAAATCTGGGAAACAGTAATTTTAAGATCTAATTAATATTTGTATTCTCTTTTTTTCCCAACATAGATGGCAACTGATTAGGACTTTAATTTCTTGTGTTGTCCATTACAATCTTCAGAGCACAAAAACAGTTTGTCACAGTATGCAAAACATTTTTTAAACTAGTCCTACTGTTATATGAAATTGTTGTTTCGCATACTGTGACAAACGGTTTTTGTGCTCTGAAGATGCTGGATATAATATCAGTTAATATTTTTTTCTTATCTTTCTGTGTTGTCATCTATACTGTTAAAAATAAATAACATCCTGTTATTTATTAAACACATAAGCCTTTCCACACGTTTTAGTTTCACACGTTCATAAATATGTGTGAAATTCCCTAAACTGAGGCTACCTGCCAGTGCCCTTAGTGGTTTAACAATGCCATCATCCTAGTCTTAGTCATTAAATATAGCACTCTTCCTAGGAGTTTAAACTTGAAATATAATCAGTTTACATTAGTCAATGTTGCTGTATGCATATTGAAATGTTTATATTTTACACCTAAAGATGAAATACTGGAGTTAAAACTTGTTTGATTCTCAGTGCCATTCTCATTCCATTAAATTGTTATTCAGTAGTAACTAACACAGCTAAGCCTTAAATATACACAATTTCATAGTTTTTCACATAAGAAATTTCCTGTTAGAAGATATCACTGACTGTGCTTCATAATGCAGGTGAAAGAACAATACATCCTTTGGATGGAATAATCTGGGTTCAAATACCCCAAGGATGCAAGAAACATTTTTCACCTTTTAATTGCAGCTAAGTTTGCTGGCCTCATTTGAGGTGTGGGCTTTTTCCAGGGAACTTGCTCTCACAAACACACAACCAGCTGACATATATTCTCATCTTGAATGACCTTAAGTTTCCTCAGCATTAATTCTAAGTGATCCTAACCCACACCATTAAGTAGTACTGACTTGGTAATGAACTCCCAATTTGTACATTTTTGATGGTCTGATTATGTTAAGTTTTTTTCTGTCCCCCCCCGTTGTGCCTTCACAAAGGGTTATACCACATTAGTATCACAAATAAAGTCTAGGTAATTAATCTGTGCATCTTGCTCCAGACATGGCATTTTTTCAAGCTTCCATTAAGTTGGTAGTAGTTTTGTAGATGACAATGAACACCATATGTCACTTGAAAAACCTTAAATAAATTTACAGAAATTTACTATGTATTCAAAAATGTTTGTTCTTACCTTCACAAATGTTTGTAGTTAGTTTTGTTAAACTTGTATTCTCTTTAAATTAAGATTCTTATCAGGATCATTTTGGTGTAAGTATCAGATCTTTTGGAGCTATTGTAGAAGAGTGAATTTTTAAAAGGGAAAAAAAAAAAAAAAAAAAGCCTATAACTGATAACCTTGGGATATAAGGAACCTTTGAATGCTTTTTAAACTTGAGGGTTAGTTTATTAATCTCATATGTAAACAGCAGAAATTTCTTCATATAAACTTGATTTTTTTTTATCCTTTACTAAACAAACCAGACATATTGCTAATGACTTTTCAAAATGTCTAAAAAACCATTCACATTTCAATCTGGTCATACTCACCTGGTGACACATTTGTAAGCAGCTATTCATGAAATTGTGTGTTCCTAACATATTTACATATAAAAGTGCACAGAGTGAAAAATTTTTTTATAAGTCATCTTTCTCCTGCTATCAATTATTGCATTAAATATTTAGTCAGATTTTTCAGCTATAATCCTACTTTTGTTTGAGAGGGAAGATCAATGAACTTATATAGGAAATTTAAAAATTACCTTATTATGCTACCTATTCAAAAGAGCCATAAAAAGTATAATTAAGTAGTTCAGGAAAATCTTGCATTCATTTTAATGAGGGAAAGTCTTTAAGCATTGTAGTGTTTGAAGTTTTTATTCTCTGGAATAGTTTATGAAGTATGAATAATCAAGTTAACAAGCCCAACTGCTTAATAAATGAAAAAGTGGTTTTCTTGTGTAAAACTGGGCTGTCTTAATAAAGTTTAATTTGTCTTTAGGCTGTGGTATTTTGTTTAGTCAGATTTTTTTTTTTTTTCTTTTCCCAGATATGTATAGTGGAACATATTAAAATTAGGACTTTGCAGATTTTTTGGTAATCACAGTAATTAGCAGAAAATTAACCATACCAGTATTAGACTGTGAACTACTTTTTTTTTTATAATGATACCACTGTTAATCTTTTCCTTATTTCTCTTTATTTGGGTTCTGATCCTGTATATACATTACTCACTTTAATGAAGAAAAATTATTTAATTCTTGATTTCAAATGATTCAAGATAACTTTTCCAAACATTATCTTTGTTAAAATTAGTAAACCAGTGTTTTGTGAGCCTATATAGTGAATATACAAATAATTTTGGAAACAATGCTTTTGTTAAACAGCATAAAATTTGTCAGTTTATATTAACAATTAAAATGTGTATATAATTTATAATATAACTGTATCCATATAAAATAACTGTTCTTTTCATGAAGTTTGCAAACTCTGCTATAAAGAATCAGTTTTTGAGGATGATAATGTTGTGCCAGCTTATTTAATCTGTATAATTTTCAGTCTAAGTTAAATTAGTACTTAAGACCGTTTTTAAGTATCCAATATTTTCAATTTCTATTAATGCTTTTTCATTCTGCTGACCATAAATAAGCATACTTTTGATTCACTGTTTCACTTCTTATATCAGATAAAAACCAAGTTAATAAAAATTAATACATAATAAAAAACATTCTATAAGCCCATAATAAAATATATATGGACTTTTGGAGATGTCTTAAGTAGTACAGCAGTAGACAAATTCTTGCTGAGTCATGTAAATTTTGAAACTATCAGTCACTTTCTAAGTTTAGTTTTATAGCATACACATTAGTTTTCCAATGCTGTAAATAGATATTTTACTTTGTTTTGAATAAGTATCAGTACCAAGATGAAGCCTTTTAAGAATCCCTAATAACTATGGAGAAAAAAAAAAAAATTATGAAAAGTTTTGATGATTAAAATTCAAAAATAAAAAAGTATATCTATCTATACTGCCAAACATCATGTATGAATTGCATCTTTTTTGTTGTTTTGAAACCAAAAATAGTATAAAATAGTTTATTTTATACCCCCTTTATCAGCAAATATTTTCACTCTCATCTGTTTTTTAAATTATCAAAATATAATTTCTCACATTCTTTTTTTTTTTTTTTTGAAACTGAAGATTACTTTTAGTAAATAATAGTAAAAACTTCATTATACCACTATAGTATCATACTATAGCATTATAGTAAACGTCACACCTTGTATCTAATTCTGTTTTAAAAGAAATTGACTTTAACAGTCTCCTCCTTTGGTCCATATGAGTTCATTATATAATGGAAGTTACATGCAATTCATTTGTTAATGCTTTAATTGTTAAGGCCATAAGTCACAGTGAGATTTTAGTAAGTATTGAAGAAATCAGAAAGAAGACATGATTAAGTAGAATGCACCAATACTTGATGGATGAAATTCATGAATAGTCAATGATTTTGTTTAAGTTTGGACTTTTGTAACTGTTGGGCAAGATTTCTTTGTATGGGGGGGGATAATGAGTATAATGATTAAATGTACAAGGAGTGATCAAAAATCTTATTTCCACAAGCATTCAACATATTTTCAGAAATATGTTCTATACCTTGTATAATCAAAAGGGGTGCAAAAAAATGAACAGTAATGTAAATTATAAGATGTCTTAGTAAATTAAGATTTACATTCAAGAAATAGCTTTTTTTGCACCTGTTGATATGACAGCATATAATGGTATTAAATTATTAAAATCAGCAGAGTTTTGAAAGCTATCAGAAATAAGCTTTGCTAATAGATTTAAGATAAATTAGAGCAGTATGAAAATAATTGTTCAGACTTTAATCAGCATTATTGAGATTGTGCAGTCTTTTTTCCTCTCTCCTCCCTTTTTAACATGACAGTAGCTTATATCAAAACTTGTATATTACATGTGTATTACATGTGTGTAGTGAAAGAGACAATAACATTGCGACTATTTTATATAATTTGTATTTTTAAAATGCAAACCATTTGAGTATTGTGCAACAAGTATATAAAGTTGTGTATATAAAATGTTAGTCATTGTTTTGTGATATATGCAGAAAGTAATCAAACAATGAATACAGTTTTATATGTAAATATGAGCTTAAAGAATATGTTGTCCATGTTATGTATTTATTTCTGTTTACTTTTTAGCTGTTTTTCAGCTCAGAGCTGACATGAACTCATCCAAGGCAATGCGATGTTTAAATGAGAAAGGCACTATATATATGGCAACCTATTGCTAATTAATTTTTTTTTTCAGTAAAAACTAAAATTTAAAGACAACACTGTCTATATCTAAAATTAAGCATACCTTTCTGTTAATTTCTTTAAGACATGCTACTGATAGTGGATTAAAATCTTACATTTTTATTTCTAAGATATTTTTCATAATTGCTTGCAATATGTAAAACTTACTGTGAAACTGTTATTTGATTCACAATAGAGATAAGATTTTTTTATCTTAAAAGTATAATAATATGAAAATTCTACTGTTGACTATAAAAATGTTCAGGTAATATGACCTTAAAATGAATATAGCAGAGTAGTGATTAACAAATCATAAATATTAGTTAATATTGAAAAATGAAGAAAAACAGTGCATATATATTTGATCCAGTGTTGTATAAATATAACATGCAGAAAACACTGCCAAACCTAAATACTAGCAAAGCCCGATTAATGTTATACCTGAAGATGTAGACTGGATGTGTCATTGAACAAGGAGTCCAATGAGAGATGCATTTAGTGGGTGCATATATATATATATATATATATAAAAGATAAGCCAAAATTTCAAACGTTTTTATGTCTCTTAATTGTTTTGAGCTGTTAAGCCGAAATTTGAAACATTTCGCGTCCAACAATGTGTTTGCCTTCGTGAGACAATTTGTTGGACGTTTCAAAACAATGGAGAACCGGCTTACAGCCCAGAACTCGGGGGGGGGGGGGGGTATATACATTGCACATGAAATAAGCCTGTTAAACCATTCTGTGGGCTATTTGGGAGGGGGGGGGAGGGAATTGCTGTTCTTTAATTCTTCATTTCATTTAAAATGAAATGCGAGTTAACCAAAGTTGGTTAATCATTATTCTGCTGCAAATTATCTGGTTTCTTATTAAAGTATATTTTTGTTCTTTAAATCACAAGGTGACATGACTGAAGTTTTTAAATTTTTCTGTTTTGATAAAAAATGCTGTTTTGGTTTTGAAAATAGTGTGTTTTTCATATGTATTATATAGCTTATTGAATATTAATTCCTACTTACTCATCTTTAAGTGTTTCATTTAATTAACAAAAGAGAATTTCTTTCTACTGAGAAAGTGTAGAAATCTGAGAAACTCAGTATAGTGCCTTGCTTCTTTTTGAAGGAAAGGATCGATGAAGTGTTCAGAGCTGTTGTTAAGCATTGTAGATTTACTTGCTGTTAATAAAATAAATAAAAATGTTTGATCATTCTTTGTTTTTGGTGTATAGATAGCTTATATTGGTTTTATTAGTTCCTCAAGAATAAGTTAACTGAAATAATTAAACATTCATTCAAAATATTTCTGCAGAATCTCTAATATCACCTTTATTAGGTGATATTAAGGATTTGTTGCTCTGCCTGATTTCGTATTGTTAGCAGACAACTGGATATTTTCCCCTCAAACCATTTCTTATATCTGTGCAGCATTCTGCTGGTCACCATGAAAAATTCAATATCAGCATTTTATAACCATCTTACTGCTGTTTATATCAAAAGCTTTGTTGTACCAAAGTGGAGACTGATGCAGTGAATTTATAGACCAATTAATATCTCTGGTGTGGTCATCAAGGTACTAGAAAGACTGTTCGGAATTGCATCCAAAGGTGGACAGATGATTCTCTAGGATCCTCTATAGCAGCGCTTCCCAAACTGTGGGCCGCGGCCCCCTTGGGGGCCATAGGTTTTGTTGAGGGGACTGTGAAATAATGAAAACAAATTTAAAATGTTTTAAGACTAAGTAGATTTTTTTTTATTTTAAAAGAAACGTATTTAACTTTTATTATTTATTATTTCATTTTTGTTATTTTTTATATTTTAATGGAAAAATTCACGCATTGGTGTTGGTTCACAAACTTTGCTTCCTTCATATTTCGGCGCTTAATGAATATTAGTAAATATTGCTTATTGATATGTTTCATTTCAAATCAGTGGTTAATTATATTTACTTCGAATGCTCTCCGGGGAAGCTCCAAATCTTCCTGTCCCTTTCATCACACGTTCGTAATCAGGGACTGTTGATATTGACTTTATATACATATCAAAACTCGTTTTATATTATCACTGTCATCTGAGCTAGTTTTCTGTCACCAATAAAAGTTTCGCATATACTTCACATATGAAAAAAAGCTTAAACAAATTCATGTGGGGAGATAGTAACTCCCTTGCAGTGGTAAACAACACTCCTCTCTAACAGCCACTATACTGCAGAGGCAATAAAAACAAGTACTTTTATTATGCTGGTGAATAAGGTATGAGGAGTTTGTGTAATATATTTCTCAACAAATAGTGCAATTAGAGACAACCGGGATAAAAACACACTAATTAATGAATCACATGTCTCCTCATACAGAAACTATGCTGTATATATATATATATATATATATATATAGACAGAAACAAAACCATATGTTGCATGGGCAAACACAGTAACTAAAAACTATTGTTATTAATTAGATGTGTGAGAGTTCAATTTCCCAAGGCAGCAATAAAATTCAACCGAACAATTCGTAAAAGTGTTAAAACTAAGTAATATATATATAATGAATGTTATGGCAGTTTCACATATGGAATTCGGTTGAAGAGAGTTAGCATTTCAACTCAATTGTCAGCTATGCTTTTATCTTTCGGTTGCACGATCTTTTGTTAATACCGCACCAATCATATGCACGTTTTAATAACCTGCCTTTGCTGTCTGTTTCGCTTTAGGCTTAATTACCGCAAAGGGAGAAAAGTCACAAAAGAGAAAAATGTTCCTGGTCCGGGGATTCCCTTATTCAAGTAATATTCACTAATTTCATGGTATCAGTCTGGTGTGCCAGTATCGGTAAGTGGTGATATTATTTGATGTGTTCTACATTAAAAAATTTAACCGAGATGGATAAGTGGCTGATAAAAAATTAAAAAAAAAATCCCGCGAACAATCAGAAGCAGAAACAGACTCAAAAAAAAGACAGTATTTCATATTTTACCAGAACAGCCTGCATCATCTTCAGAACCAAACGGTAAGAAGCAAAAAATGTAATATATGCATTTGATTTTTGCAATATTCGCTGTGTATGTTTTGTATTGAATATAAATACAATAAATATTATAATAATATATCTCTCTATTACGATTTTTTTTCGAGGGGAGGGGCGTGAAATATTTTAATTTTGCAAAGGGGGGGCCCTGACATCCACAAGTTTGGGAAGCACTGCTCTATAGGACCATGTATAGAGAACCAAGGTACGACATGATTTTGTTAAAAGTAGATCTTACTTTAGCAATCTGCTCATCTTCTATAACAGAGTTAGATAAGAGTAATGGATATAAAATGATACTGCTTTTGCCAAGGCACTTGATAGGATTTCATTGGAGGTTGTTTTACAAAAACTTGTGATGAGATTGGCTGACTGATTCATCAGAAAGTAATGTATGATTGTCATTTCAATGCAGCAAGTGTCAAATGTGCATTTTGGTTGGAGGGAACTGTGGGCAGAGCTATTATATTAATTAATGGGAATTTGTTGGAAGTAGTCAGTGAAGCTATAGATTTGGGGGGGGGGGATTTTGAATACTGAGTTGGTTTCAAAGTAACAATGCTAAGGTGGCTAAGTCATTACATCAGCTAACAGTGCTATTAAAGGGAACACTAACTTGTAAGAATAAGGAAGTTAATCTTCCACTTTAAAAGGATTTCATAAGTTTACATCAGGACTACTGTGCGCAGATATGTTCATCTGGGTTCCAAGACAGCTGAAAAGATTCACTGGCAAGTAACTAAGATCATTACTGGTCTATGGAATTATAACGACAAATCAAGAGAATGTCTTCAACGTTAAACAGAAAGAAGGATATATAGAAGTTAGTAAGGGAGATCTTATAGACATAAGTGAGAATGATGGAAGCTGGCCAGAGATGTAGTTAGTAATTATGAGAGGCCTGAGTCGCAATGGACCCTCTCTAACGAGGGATGAGACTCCTTTGAGCATTCGTAATAATTGTTGGTATAAAAATGAAATGAGTATAAAACATACTCATTTTGCATACTGCAGAAGAATGAGATGTTTGTGGATGTCCAGCTATGATTAGATCTGGCTTATGGCCTGGAGGTAGTCAGTTTCCCAAATTCTGGATAATAATCTACCCATCATTCCAACTTAACTAGGTCAATCTAATGACCTATTACCTGCTCTCTGTCTGGTTATCAGTATTACGTTTTCTAAATTAAATCTTGATATTTGAGCAAGTGGTGAAACTTTGCCACAGAAAGTTGACATGTTAAGAATAGTATATAGTTAATAAATAAGAACACAAGTTTCTTTAAATATGTGATCCCCTTCCAGCATGTAAAAGTATATTAGAAAGTAATAGATTATACAACAGTATGCTAGAAGTATACTCCCCTCCTTTTTTTTTTTTTTTTTGATCACATTGATAACACCTATTTAAAAAAAGTGATAGAGGGACATTTCATTAAACATGCCTCCTCTACCACTTCTCATTTCAGATAGATAAGTTGATCTTTTACATCTTTCATGCATTCCTTAAATGCTACAGCAAGTGCTAGAAGTTCTCTTGAGAAGTCAGTGTCCATTTGTTGATTGTGACACATGCAGCTACAACTTCATATGTTAATAATGGTATCTATCAGCAAATTTCATTGATGTTGCTTTGGCATTGAAATACAATCATTATTTTCACTTCTCTGGATTTATTGTTTCATCGCATCTATTCAACGATGGATTGAGTTTGATTGGTTAGGGGTTTAACAGGCATTTAATGCAACTGGCTTGCTTTTCTGTTAGATTGGTGTATTCTGTAGGCTGGTTTTTAATGTTTGCAAAGGGATGGGATAATGCTACCTTACATAAAATTAGCTAATTCTAATAAAATAAAATTAGTTAATTCAAATCCTGTCAATAACATGGTTTCACCATGTTATTGACAGGATTTGAATCAATTTTTTCTAGTTAAAGGGCAAATATTGCAACAATGTCCTATGTAACAGCACTAGTGACTGCCTGGATTTATTAGTCTATAATTTTACTATTCTATTCAGTTGAAACGAATAAAGATGCTCATATTTCAATAGCTGTGCTCATTTCAGTCCATTCTTGATAACATTGGATTTCTGAGGAAACATTTTAGCAACATTGATTTTTGATGATGAATACTGAAAATAAACATCATCACCAGAAAACCCTTGATAAATATTCTATTTTGCTTTAGCTACTAACTGCAGTTTATTAAAAAGAAACCTCAGTTCAGTGTTAAGAAGACTTGTCTTTTTAACAATGATTTGTACTATGGAGTTGGCAACTTTCACAAAGTTTCACAAACTGCCTTATAATATTTAAAAGTTTCTTTCTAATAACTTATAAAATGCAATTTTCCTTGCTGAAAAATAATGAATTTAGATAGTTCAGATATAGCAATAGTAGGCAGCTTTCATTTTATCTCCTGTATGAGCTGATCTTTTTCCCAATTCATTTTTTTTTATTACTCTTTTCATCTGGTTGATCCTTTTTCATGTTTATCACGTCTTCCCCCAATTCTCCTGATGCTTGCATGTTTACAGCAGATATTAAGAAGTCCTTTATTGCCACTCTTCCCTAACAGTATCTACTCTGACAAAAACTATTCATTTTACACAGTAAGCATGTGTTTTCTTTCTGGGTCTGTTTCATAGCATTTATATAAAATACAAATTGGAAGTGCTCTTGATATTTCCCTATTATTAAACTCCTGATCAATATTTATAAGCTGAATTATACAGTTAAAATATAAAAGGGTAATATTGAGTGTACTCTGTTGTTTACCATTTATTTCAAAACGTTTCTGGCAGAGCTATGCTGGCATGTTGCTATCAGATTCTTCTTCAACTCATCCATCCCATAGGACAGGTAGAGTCCCTCTGCTTAGGAGTGATGACAAATTAATGGAGCCAGCACGATTTACTTTCCATACAGTCAGCTTAAGTACATTTTTCTTCTTTTAAACAAGTTAATTAAACTTTATGTTGACTGCTTTGTAAACTGAAATAAAACTAATTAAAAGAAAACGGTCATTGGAAAACAGATTCTAACAGAGAGAAAATAACTTGGGTGTAATACACAATGTGCCTATTAAGTAAGGAGATAGCAATTACAGGGAAACCTCACTTAATGTGATTAATTAATCCATCAATTAATGTGCACTAAGCAAAATCGCATTAAGCGAATACAATAAACAATAGGAATAATTATAATTCATTCATTAGTTAGCATAAATTTGGGGATAAAATCATCAAAGTTAATAAAAATCAATTGCTTAAATTTTTATTTAATGTCTAAACATTTGATTGAGCTACTTTTTTTTACAAAAAAAAATATGTAAAGATGTTTGAATTGTGCTCGATTTTTTCATCTTGTCATGCAATTTGTGATAGCTGGTGATCACTTTATCAAGATTTTGGCAGGCTGCGAAGCTTCGTTCCATATCAGGATCAGCATCAAACAAAATTTCCTTAGCATGCTCAATGTGATTGAAAAGTAGCTCAAGTTCTTTTGCAGTTAGCTTCTTAGTCATAACATTCTGTTCTTATTCACACTCCTTATCTTCTTCATATAAAGGAGATCATTCTCGCTTAAATGTTCTGAATGGGAATCAAGCAAGTTTCTCACATCTTCATTATCTGTTCATTAAATCAGAGTTCTTTTCTAATTGTGCTGATTTCTTCAATAATGTTAGATTTTGGATTTTGTGCACGATAAACTAACATATGCTTGAGTTTAAAGTCGCCTTCTGCATTGCCTCCCAATAAAAGCGAATCTTTAGATACTTTGTATCCTGGTTGAGATACTTCAGTTTTAGCTAGGAAAGTTTTTGTCAGCATATGCTTCCAAAAGAGACCAATTTCATCAACGTTGAATATTTGCCAATTGTTATAATCGCCCTCCTGAATTATCCTTTGCAATTCTTCAGGAAACTTAGCTCCAGAATCTTTATCAGCACTAGTAGATTCTCCAGTTATTCTTACGTTATGCAGTCCAGCTTGATTTTTAAAATGGTCAAACCATCCTAAACTCTAAGTAAAGCTTTCACATTCCTCATGAAATTTGATTCTCTTTTGTAAAAATATTGAGAGCTATTGCCTGAATATTCCCTGTACTAAGATGTATTCTTTTTTGGTTATAATCCTCAATGCAGAGTGATAGAAAGATGCTCCATCTCGATCATTAAATGGCTTCTATTTCAGGTGATCTGCTTTCTTAAAGAAGCAGCAGCAACTTTTCTTTGTTCTTTGCTCTTATTTAATATATTCCGAACTGTAGACTCGCTGTATCCCAGGTCTCGCACAATCATTGTATTACTAGTACTACTTTGATGTTTCTTAATGACTTCCAGTTTTTCTGCTCACTACACTGGTGACAAAAATTTTCGCTAACGTAAAAAAAACGAATGAATAAAAACTGATTAATCACTCGCTTAAAGCGAAAAATAGTATCATTTCACTAAATCGCGCTGACTGATTATCACGCATATCGAATTCGCATTAAGTAAGGTTTTCCTGCATTATATTACATCAAAACAAAGAACTATTTGGAATTGTCAATTACACAGATTCAAAATAATCTCTCTCCAACTCCACATGTTTACATGTTGTACAGGTGTTCAAAAGCATGGTGAACAGGAACCTCCTTCAGTCTCTGGGTCACACTATGTTGGATGTCCTCAATGTTGCTGAAGCACTCTGCTTTCAAGGCACACTTCATCGTTAGGAAGAGGAAAAAGTCTGCGAGAGCCAAATCTGGTGAATAGGAGGGATGTTCAATCACACAGACTGACCTGAAAGCCAGAAACTGCATCACAGGCAGCACATAGTGCACAGATGTGTTGTCATGCAATAGAAACCAATTGTTGTTATCAAATAGTTCTTTCTTGACATGCTGCATGTGGGCATACAGATGTTGCATTAGTCCTAAATAATACTGATCATTCACTGTGTTGCCCTCAGGAACAAATTCGCAGTGGGTAATTCCAGCAGCGTACGGGGAAAATAAAACAAAAAAAACCCACTCTCTTGACATGATTTTTTTGCAGCCCGACTTTCTGTTGCCGTGGAGAAGGTGCTCCACTCTCTGGCATTTCATTTCTAGATCAAACTGAAAACACCAACTTTCATCATAAGTGACAATTCTTTGCAACACATCATGACCAACTGCATGGATGAAATTTTGACATCATGCAAACCAGTACTCTGTTCGTGTGTGGCACAAACCAACAAAAAAACTTCTTATACAAATCTTTAAGATTAATTTGGCTGTTTCCTTACTGACACCAAGCTATAGTGAGTAGCCAATGGTTATTCTTATTATTGGCAATAATTTCCCAGCTTTCATCACATTTTTATTTATCTGTGCAAAAACTGGCTGTCCACAGCATGATTCATCCTCCTGGGACTCCATCTCCTCTTTAAATGGTGAAAATCAGCAAAAAAACACCTGTGCACAGCTCAGATAGTTGACAGTCATCACTGTAAACTTTTTTTTAGGTCTTGGTACACTTCTGTAGCAGTTTTTCCTAGTTTACAGTAAAATTTTATCACAGCTCTTTGCTCCATGATGCAACTTCTGACACACTTCACTCACACCCTCTTACTTCAACGGTTGCAACATGAAAACTGCTGTCACCCAACTCGAAAGTTGCACCTGTGTTATCACAGGTGCAACTTTTTTGACCACTCGTGGTCAAAACTATAAACATGTTTGTTACTTGATTTTTTACAGGAGAGCCTTTTGAATAAATCTCATTACTTAAGAAACACACTGTACCATTCACTATCAGTTATTTCATATTTCAACAGCAGTCTTTAAGTAGTTCATAATTTGAATTCTAGTATATCTTATTATTACTATTATTACGAGCAACTAGCTCTTAGCAACGAGCAACTTAGACTCATCAAGGGAGGCCCTAAACATCATGTCCACACAACTATACGACATTCTCATAGTACCCACAACAAACTCTAGCAGCTTATTCCACTCATTTACCACTCTAAAAGTAAAGAACCCAGCTCTAACACTCTTGCCCAGCTTCCATAGGTGTTCCCTAGTTCTCCCACCACCAGTTCTGATCTCAAAAATATCCTCTGAATTAATCCTATAGAAACCCTTTAGCAATTTGAATGTCTCAATCATATCTCCCCTTTTCCGCCTATCAACTAATTTCTGCAACCCACAAATCTTCAACCTGTTCTCATAAGGTTCATTCCATAGACCTGCTAACATCTTGGTCACTCGCCTCTGGACCTCCTCCCCATCAAGAAGAAACCTAGGTGACCAAATCTGGGCACAGTAGTCGAGATGAGGTCTTATCAAGGCTCGATACAGAGGTACAATAACTTGTTCGTCTCTGCTCGTCAAAGTATTTTTCAACAACCAAGTGAGTCGATGAGCTGATTTAGCCACTTTTGCAATGTACCCCCCTAAACTTCATCTCCATATCCACCAACACTCCCAAGTCCCTGGCCTCCAGTTCCACCAATGTAGTATACTGCTGCTAATCTTTTCACCCCAAAATGCATAACCTTACATTTTGTCACATTAAATTAACATCCATTCTCCTTAGCCCAGAACTCCAATCTATCCAGGTTGTCCTGCAAGATTTTGACATCTTCTGCATTTACTATTGCCCTACCGAACTTTGCATCATCAGCAAACAAATGAACTGTTCCTCTTAGATCCTTCCCTATATTGTTAATGAACAAATTAAACAGCAGTGGTTCAAGAACAAAACCCTGCGGCACACCACTAGTCACAGGCCGTCTTTTGGACTCTACTACTGAATAAACTACTCTCTGATATCTCTCCATCAACCACCCACCCATCCAACTCACCAACCTATATCCATTCCCATATGTTGTAGTTTACGGATTAGAATTCCATGCGGTATCCTGTCAAATGCCTTAGCCAGGTCCAGTAGTATCACTGTAAACCCATTACCCTTATTCAGTTCAGCTGTCACTGTGTTATAAAACTTGAGCAAGTTACTGAGGCATGATCTACCCTTCACAAAGTCATGCTGTCCCCGTACAGTATCTCATTTTCATCAATCCATTCCTGTATTTTTGTTTTCCCTTGACAACGACTCCTGATATGCTGATCGGTTGGTAATTTGCAACAGTAGTCTTGGATCCTCCTTTATGCAGTGGAACTATTTTCCCCTCTTTCCACACATTCGGGACTAAATCAGACCCGAGACTCAGATTAAACAACATGGTCAATGGCACTGATAATTCACGTAAGACCCATGCCGGTATACCATGCAATCCCACAGATATATTCACATTAAGATTCTGTAATAGACTATTCACTTCCACTTCATTCATCACAATTCCCATATAAACTAATGGTTCCTTCATTTTTTCAATGTCGCCACCTGGATGATATAGTCTTGCAAAGTGCTCGTTCAGTAATTCCACTATATCGACATTCAGTGACCTCCTTACCATTGTCATTCCTTAAAATCGTTTTGCCGTCTACAGTTTTTTTCTTGCTTGCAGCATATTGAAAGAACTGTTTGGGATTCTCTTTAGCTTGCATAGCTAGTTTCCTTTCATAATCCGCTTTTGCTTTTTTTACCATACTCATTACCCTTCTGGCCTGCACTTTATTCCATTCGTGTGCCTGCAGGTCACCTCTTTCTTTGAATTCCCTCCACAGTTGTTTCTTTTTTTGCAGCTCAAGCTTAATTGTGTTATTCATCCATTTAACCCCTACTTGTTTTACTATTCGGACCCTGGGTATACAATCAGCCATAACCTCCTGTAAATGCTCCTTGACCACTTCCCATGCTCTATCGACATCCAGCCCTTGCAGTTGTACATGCCATGGCACTGATCCAAGCAATCTCCTAAGCTTGTCATACTTGCCAGCACGGTAATTAAACATATACCCTGTCTTAACCGAAAATTCCCCACCTTTACCACCTTCCAGGTCAAGGGAGGTGGCTAAAAAGTGTTAAACCTTATGATCACTCTCACCAATAGGTGGCAAAATGGTCATATTCATTACAGTCAAATTCTCAGATGCTATTACCAGGTGAAGCACTCTCACACCCCCTAGTATTTTCCATTATTACATGCTGTCTCAGATAGTTATCCCTTAATATTTGAATAAAATCCATTTCCTTCCTCACATGTCCTCTCCTCCTTCCAATCAATGAAATCCCCCATAATAATTACCCTCCTTCCACTCATTTCATCAATTTGTTTATACATACTATCTTCACCATCTATTCCATCACCCAACTGTATATTTTGTTCTGCCAGTTTCAATCTCATACCAAATAGCCTCAAATGAGCTCTTTTCACTATCCTGCGATACAACTTCAATGCTCCTTGGCTGCAGTTCATCAGCTATCATCAATAACACTCCTCCCTCCATTTTATTCTCTCTGTCCCTCCTAAACACACTATAACCTACACAATATCATCTATGTCATCTTCTGTCAGCCATGTTTCACACTAATGCCAATAACCTGTGGCCAGGAAGAGCCAATCAAGGCCAAAAATTCTTCCTTCTTGTTCCTAATACTCCTGGCATTAGTATACATGAAATGCAGAGGTCCCTTTGTTCCACCCCTATCTTGATGCGTTATTCTAACTATCCCATTTGATTTCTTGTCCTTAGTACTGGCTCGGGTACATTATATACATTCTTACGCTCAACTCTCTCACTGATGTCTGCATATCCACTCCCCCCCCCCTTCCTTGGTAGTTTTAGTTTCCCTAGTTCTGCACATCCATTTTCACTTCATTCAGCAACACTTTTTCCAGTGTCTGCACCCCAAATCCATTCAAATACAGGCCATCCATCTTGTATAAATCCTTTCGCCCATCAAACTCATTCCACACGTCCACAAATTCCACACCACACCGTCTGCATAACCTCCGAATAATGTCGTTTGCGATTATGGCCCCCCTTCTAAACTCCTCTCTGTCATACCACAGCAACAGACTCACCATCCTAACTCTGTCACTCTTTTCTTTCGCTACCTTTAACAATACTTTCAAGTCCTCTCTCATAAAAAATGTATCTCCTTTCAATTCATTTGTACCCATCCAATATTTGTTTGTGATAGACTTCTACCAAAGTCTGTCACAAACTAATACTTAACAAAAAAAAACTTGGCTGCTGAGTTCATTCACTCATTTTAAGAGGATAATGTTAACCACTATCTCTTAAAATGTATAAGAGACTATTTCAAAATTTTGTTATTAAATACCATACGTTTATCAATCTTGATGTCGATTTGATTAACAAAATACAACTAAAGAAAACATACATTTTCATTTGGTGCACACTGAATATCAGTTTAATGTTAAAATAATACAAAATATGTTACATATAATATGAAACTTGTAGAATTTCCACTACTACTATTAAAAAGGGATATGATAAAGGAGGGCAAAATGCATGCTCTCCCAGTGAATTTTAGTATTTATCAATTTGGTTTTCACGTAGAAACACAGAGCAACTTGCACATGTATTCTAAGAAATTCACCACTTCTTACCAGTTATAGAGAGAACCAGTCTTCATGAGTGAATGCAAATGACAAAATCCTTTATTAACAAAAACTTCACAGCTTAAGCTTGCATTCTTGCAAAATTAATTTCAATTCAGCAAAATAACACACTAGTTTTACATTTACAAAGAGAGATTCTTTACAGAGTTTGATACAATTAAGATAAAACCAAGAGAAATGCTCAACCAAGTATCAATTTTATCCATATGCAAACCAAATAAACTACCAAAGAGAAAACAAAGTTATGTTTACAATTCCCTTTATTGACTCAGTGAAGTGATGAAAGTTCAGTATATCAACAAATTGCTGGTAATAAGTACACATGATTAAGATGTTTGATGAAAGAAAAGACCAGATGCAATGCAAAATAGGTCTCTATTTTTTTTATTATATTGGGTTGGGGTATACATAATTTCAGAATTTGTGGACATAACTTTTTTAAGTGGTATATGCCATTTTTGTTTGCTGATAAAGGTATATTTGATCTTTACTTGTAAAGTAGAATGCTAGGTCTCACTCATGTTTTTTCTTTCAATGTCTGTTTTGGCATGCAGACCTCTCCAGAATAAACTGCCTGTACTGTATAACAGATACTTCAAGGGCAGCAGATTTCACACATTCCCATTTTTTATGGGGATGGTTTAGGAAGACAAAAATACACTTGGTGTCTTAATGTCTTTGATATTTTATCCATTATGTTGGATACATTACAAGGTAGCATTATGACTTCTTTGTAGTCCCAGTTGTCATGTCTTGTTTACCTGAGACTTTCTTGGGCAGCTGTTGTAGAATGATTTTTATAGCTTTAGGTTTATAAGGCATCAGATCTCTGTGTGACAGGACACATTTATTTTCTGACCAAGTTCAACTGAGGAGCTTAAGCTCTCAGTTTCACTCATTGTTATTTGAATTATGTCCTGTCACATAACTTTTTTGTTGTGAGATGTAGCATAAGAGGTCTCCTCATATGTGTTGGTTTCCTGTTAAGATCAAAAATGGAAGGAACCTGTTATTTCACACTGTTAATGTGAAACACATGCAATGATATAGTTTGTATAAGGAGCTTGTAAATTCTTGCATTTTAGATTCTAGCCATATGTGAAAGATATTGCTGACACGTTTTATGCTTTTTACCACAACAGTACCACATCATGCATATGATATTGTAAAATTCAATGCAGTAGAAATTTTCCTTTTTCTTGCATAGACTTTTACAGAAGTCGCAACTCGTAAACATGCTAAATAAGCCCATGTATTTAACCCCAAGGAATTAACATACAAGATTGTACAAAACTGAAAATGTCTAAATTGTAAGGTTCAAGGGCAATGCCTTAGAAATCGGCATAGTATCGATGTCGAAACTGTATATAATGTAAGTGAATTTTAATGTGTTCAGAGTTAGTCCGGTATAAGGTAAAAGTGTGGTATGCTTCTGAAGTAGTTACGCCTTTTTGAAAATAGGATTAAGTATGTATATTTGGTGAGAACTAAAAGTGAAGGTCAAGACAGTTTGCGTGGGAATGTTCGGGAGCCTCGACCCTTCGTCCAGAGAAAATTGTATAAAGGTCATCTAGGGGAAAAAAAGGGGAGGAAGAGGAGAGAGAACTTCAGAAGGAGCCAAATCGCCATATTCGTTGGTCTGGTTGAAGTCGCGAGGGACAACCACGGAGCCGTGAAACTACCGAGGGAGAAGAGAAGCAGGACCAGCATGCATTGCCAATAGGACAATCTGCTAAGTGCCTCGATCGTCGGACCCCCCTTCGGCAGATTCATAGACATTGGGGAAAATGTGCTCCAAGCCCTGTGGTTCATCCAAGTGAGACGACAGAATCTCTGCATGGAAGTTAAAATCCTGAAATGGATGGGAAGCCAAAGGAACCTAAGAAGAAACTAGGAACAGGTGCATAAATAGAGTTAAAGATATGTGAATTAATTTCATTGTGTTTGCTTATGATATGTGAAACTGTCTGAGAAGCGCTGATAAGTTTCTTTAAGTGTCGATATAACTAGTCTAAGAATTGTTTACAGTTATAGTTAGGATTACTAGTTACAAGTAACAGAGCATGATATTCCTTGAATTGTAATGGGCTGATAGTTTCTTTTGAATGTTGACATTATATGTTGAATGACTCCGTGCATTTTCTAAGTGTTAAATTGCTGAAGTTTTAAACTTAGAGTGGAGTTAAGCTTAAAGTGGAGTTATGAGAGAACTTTTCCCTATTGTATGATTTTGCATAATTGAAGTTTAGTGTAAATAAATGTTTGTTTTGTTTACAAAGTGTGCTGCCCGATCTTCATGCAATGCACTGTTTCAAAATAAACATGAACCTGTGAGCGAAGGAATAGCCACGACTGTTTAATGTTAAGGGCTTTAGTATAATTTCAGAGTGACCTTTACAGGAAGTATTATTATATCTTATACCACAAGGAGAACACTAGTGGTGCAGTTGATTAATCTAAATAAATTTCCAGTTCTCCCAGTATAGGAAAAATACTAAAAGTAGAGAAAAGTTAATAAAGATTAAGAAGTTAATGTATTAAAGGATAAAGAGTTAAAAAGGCAGTAGAGATAAACTAATAAAAGTAAGAATAGAGTAGAGAAGATTAATTAATAATAGAAAATAAAGCATATAGAGAGATATTACAATGGTGCAACAAATTATGAAATATGCACATACGTAGAAAAGTTTACAATATTATTGTTGAACTAATTAACAATTTTTTCTTTTACTGTTGCTGTATTTGCTAGTTTGCAACATCCATAAGTCTGTTTCTCACAAAGAAATTTCGTTTAATTCTACCAGAATTAAACGAATAAACAAAAATCAGTCCCTCCCCGCCTTGTGACTAATACTAACAGTCCATTAACATGAATACAAGCCAAAGAGATAGTTTAGGATAATTACTTTTCTTTGGTAACCTCTTATAATTATTCTAAAAAGTTTAAAGCTAATTAACAAATTTATGATTTTCTAGGTAACAGGATATTCAAATTACAAGATTCTGTTTTGTTTTGTTTTTTTAATGGTGTGGTCAGCATTCATTTCGATAATTTATGGAGACTTACTATGCTAAGAATAATTATTTAATTTCACAACATTTCGACTTTCATATTAAAGTCATCATCTGGAGTATACATACATATACAGAGACAAGCTATATCACAATTCAAACAGTATGCCAAAGTGATGCTGATTTGATCAACCTTTATTCTACTGGCATGACCTAATTTTTGTAAATCTCCATTTTCTGCCAGTAAAATTATATCCAACTTTTCTTAACTTTTATTGGATTTATTTGTATTGTACATTTTTCCACTTTTTATCATGTATTAAAGGATAAACAGTTAAAAAGGCAGTAGAGATAAACTAATAAAAGTAAGAATAGAGCAGAGAAGATTAATTAATAATAGAAGATTAATTAATTAATAAAGCATATAGAGAGATATTACAATGGCACTGTCAATAAGTTAAATAACATGGGACTTAACAAGTTTGGTTATTTTAATTTCTTTAGCCTGTCTTTGTTCTGAATTTGTTTTGGTATTTTTTGGATTTTTAATGTGGTTATGTCTTAACGCATTTGATATAATA
Source organism: Typopeltis vanoorti (assembly GCF_054136105.1). Lineage (NCBI taxonomy): Eukaryota > Metazoa > Arthropoda > Arachnida > Uropygi > Thelyphonidae > Typopeltis > Typopeltis vanoorti. The sequence continues at coordinate 68,655,920 of NC_143552.1, read as the reverse complement.
TATAATACAGTGAAGTCTATGAAAAACGTGAAGAGGTTTATTGTATTCTAAAGATTTCTGTATTTGTTTTAATATAAATATTGCATGCACCTTGCCCCTCTAAATCCTTTGTGCTCATTAGTAAATTTATTCTTCTAGTTTTGTCCTGTCTCCTTTTTTTATGAAAATCAATAAATTGGTTTTTCACTAGTCATTTGGTATTTTTCTTTCTTTAAAGAATATTCAGATTGTGTTCTTTCTGTATCTTATCTATTCAGCTGATTTTCTTTATTCTTTAAGGTCTTTTATTTCTTTTATTTCAAAAGAATTCTGAATGTTTATGAAGAGGCCAGTTGCATTGGCCTCTTCATAAAGTGGCATGAATAAGAGCTCTACTTATATACATTTTTGTTTATAAAAGAAACCGTTTTTCTATTGTAGAGAATTTGCGATTTGTTTTCTTATAATTAAACTGCCTGAGGCAGGACAATATTTGTACTCAGTATATGCTAAATAAGGAACCACTGCACAGTCCCATGGAAGTTAAGGTTTACATTTTGAGAAAATCCTGATAAAGTGACTAGTGAACATTTATCATCATCAAATTCCTGCCATGTACCCTCAAGGTGGTGTACAGGATATGATAGTACTAAATGAAAAATTTACATCATTACTAACTTCTTATCTACAATTTTCCTCCAAATCAATCTGTTACTTGTCAAGACTCCAACATTATCAGATCTTATTTTTCTATCGTATAAGGCACATTGTACCGTATCAATCCACCTATATCTTGGTCTTCCTCTGAGTCATTTTCCTGCCAACCTGGCAGAGAGCACTTGTTTTGCTAATCTTTCCTTGCCCATTTTGTTTAAGTGACCATACCACCTGAGATTCGCTCTGCTAACGCATTCCTAGATGCTGACAATATCAAGTTCTTTCCTAATATCCTCGTTTTTAATATGATATTGCCATTGATGGCATCTGTTCATGCCTCTAATCTCTCAGGACTCTCATATCTGCGGTCTCTAGTCTTTAGTCAAGTGTTTTACTTCTGACCCAGCTCTCAGATCCATAAGTTAACACGTTCGCTGCCACGCTACTTTGGCATAGTCTGTTCCCATATGCCAAGCAATTTCACTTCTTCAAGGTCAGTACGGTAATCTTGTTGCCGGCGGTAAGCGTCATACGAGTATACTCGTAGTTGGCTTGTGCAGAGCATATACTATCTATGAGAATACAGTTTTGATGCTAGCTCCACAAGCCAAGCATTTTCACTTCTTCAAGGTCAGTACAGTAATCTCGTTCCCGGCGGTAAGCGTCATACGAGTATACTCGTAGCTGGCTTCTGCAGCGAATGTGTTAAAATTGGTTTGAACGCTGTCTTGTATACAGCTAATTTAGTGTTTGTTTTTGTAGGAATTTATTGTGAAAAACAAAATGCTCAGTCTGGTAGTGATTAAGTACATGTAAAACAAACCAATAACAGAATGTTGAGAGTTTATCAGAGTTTACTCTGAATCCGGAGTAATTTAATAATAATAATGTGGCACACCCTTTGGCATCTCCTATAGGTTAGGATGACCTCTCATTGCTTCTGCCTTTGTATCTCCACTACTGGGCCTTGCTCCCACTGACGAGACCTCAATAAAGGTCGAAACCGGTATGGGTAGTGGCCCTTGCCATAATGCATAGCATTACACATATCCGCAAGGAGATGTGCTTTGCATTACGGGAGATACTGAGATAGGAGTAATGAGCGCTTTCTCCACCTTTGCAACGAGTTGCACTACCTTACCCCAATCCTGAAGATACTTTAAGGCGCAAACTTTGTTTTGCTCACACTTGGATAAAGGATTAAACTAAACTTATTACAATAACAGAATGATGTCAGAAGTGCAGTTTGAACACAATTTGGTGCATCTAATGTGGGACTTAACATCAAGCATAAACAACACGTCAGCTGGAGCATCTCCCAGTTAAACCAGGCCTTCACTGCACAACAAATAAAACAAATAAATTTGTACAGTCAACTAATAGGATTGGTTGCGACTTAATCATATTTTAGACTCCAAAAAGTATATTTTAACTCAAGATATTGGTTATGGTAGATATTAATATACATCTAGTGAGGTTACTTCTATTAAAAATTTTGAGATTTATTTTTTTTGTTTTAGGTTAGCAAATCCAGATAAAAAGGAGAGAAGACCAGTTGCAAAAAATAAAAAAAATAAATGCTAAGAAAAAGAAACAATTTAAAGAAATTAAGATTTAACTAAGGATGTTCCAAAATCTGAGTCAAAATTAAAATCACATGATTTCTGAGAATTAAGATAGCGAAGGTATTTTTGAGTAAAGAAATAGAAAAACAGCAAGAGGCCAATTGTGAAGGGACACAAATGTAAACAATATGATATCTGACTTAACAATATCTAAGAATCATTCTACAGATAAGTCTTTCTCTTGCAAATATAATGTTCCTGACCAGAACAAATCATCTCAAAAGGAATAAGTTCCAAGATCTTTTAGATGCAAATAAACCCAGTCATTTTGCATGTTGTGTTCTGAATAAAGTTAATTATCAACACAAGAAATCTAAGAGTAAAGGAAACTTTAGAATAATCACAATTCTGACTAAACAAACACACATAATAACCACAGTAATAAGTTTTAATAAGTATCTTAAGACAACATCAGTACAGTTAATTCAAACAATACTAGGAAGAACTACAGTTAGGGCGCATGATTAGAATGGAATCCCAATAAGCATGCAGTAACGTGTTATAGAATTAAATTAAAATATATCTGGAGGGGGTAAAAAATACATTAAAGTAAGATAACATAAATAAAAAATTTATTCTTTTTTTAAATTTTTTATTTAAAAACAAATCCTCCCCCCCCTCCAGATATATTTTAATTTAATTCTATAACAAGGGGTGCTTAAGGGTCGAAGCTGTATAACTGAGAGGAAACCTCCACATCGCCTTTAAAGGAATGCAGAGAACCGACCAGGGCTTCTGACCTAATGTCCAATCTTCCCTTCTCGTGGTGCACCCTGTTGAGTATCTACCTGGATACTGAACGAAGGAGGATGGGCTAGCAATTTGGGATTTAGCCGGCCAAATTGTATTCTTATTGGTTAAACTAAAATACAAAATGATGGTACAACATGACAAAATATCATGCCAGCTGGTGCGTCACCCGGTTACACAAGGCCACTGTTGTTTTCGCCAGGGAACCACGGCGAACAGCGAAAAGTCAGCTACTGGAACAAATCTGAAAAAACACCCCAACTCAACATCACCAGAGTTAAAGATCAGTACTATCAACATAAGAAGCCTGAATGGCAAAGAAATGGAGCTAGCTGAGGAATTACATAGGTACCAGATCGACGTAATATGGGTGACTGAAACAAAAAAGACAAAAACTGGTGAGATCTTTCTGAGCAATAAATACAAAATGTTATATTCAGGCAATGACAATCAAGGAAAAGAAGGAGTAGCCATTGTATTCAACACTAAATATGAGGCTAATCTTCTTGAATGGCAAGCAGTCTCAAGTAGAGTGATGTGGGCAAATATCAGAATGGGGAACTAGACAATGAGACTTATTTGTGCCCATGGTCGCACAGAAAGCTCTACTAAGGTAGAAGTGGAGGAATTTTTTAATGCTTTAGAGAAAGCATCTGATACAATGAAAAAAGAAAAGTTCGTTCTTGTTGGGGATCCAAATAGCAGAGTAGGAAATGATTGTCAGACATACAAAAATATATTGGGAAAATTTGGAGAAAAGAGCAAAACTAATAATAATGGCAAATACCTCTTGGATTTCTACTCAGGACATGGACTGGTTATTACTAACACCATGTTCCAACATAAAAATGTGCACAAATTCGCATGAAAAGAAGAGACAAAAAATAAGAAAAGTCTCATCGACTATGTTATTGTTGATAGTGATGTTTTCTCCCTTGTGCAGGACACCAGAGTGTACAGAGGATTTGAAATTGGAAGTGATCACTATTAAGTCTTGAGCAGGATAAAATTGAATTGCATATTGAAAAGAATAACATGTAAGAAAGTTTTAAAGCGAATAAAAGTTGAGCAGCTCTCAGATGTGAACTGTAAACTAAAATACACAAAGATTATTGAAGAAAAAATGAAAGAGTTTGAGAACAGGAACCAAACCTTGGAGACTCAGTGGCAAGCCTTGAAGAAAACCCTGATTGATTCAGCCAGAGAGGCATGTGATGAAGTTGTCTTCTAGGATAGAAAAATCAGAACTCCATGGTGGACACAGGAAGTTAAAGAGGCAGTGAAGGAAAAGAAGAAAGAATATCAAAAATTCCTGGCAAATAAGTCAGCTTGTGCTCTTGGAGAATACAGAGACAAATGTAAGAAAGCTAAACACTATGTAAAACTAGCTAAACAAAAGTCATGGGAGGACTTTGGCAAGAACATAGAAAATAAATATCAAGAAGGTGGTAAGATATTCTGGAGATTGTTGAAGAAGCCTAGAAATGGAGGAAAGAGTGCTGTAAAAGGAGTTAGAGATTATAAAGGTGACATGAAAAATGGGAGAAAAAGATATCCTTGAAGTATGGAGTAATTACTTCGAGAAATTGCTAAATGAAACAAGCAGTGATGACAGCACAGTGGTAAAAAAGACTGACCAGGCATGCAGTCAGGAATACATATCCACACTTGAAGTAGAAAAAGCCATCAAAGGCTTAAAATATGGAAAGGCAGCAGGAGTAGATGATATTCGACCAGAAATGCTGAAGTATGGTGGTATAAAAGTCTTGCAGTGGCTGCACTGCATAGTTCAGAAGGCCTGGACAGAGGGACGAATTCCCAATGATTGGAGTAGAGCTCTCATAGTACCCATGTATAAAAAGGGAAATAAAACTGAATGTGAGAATTATAAAGGTATTTCCCCACTGAGTGTTTCTGGTAAGATATATGCAAGTATACTTGAAAAACGGTGGAGAAGAATTGTAGAAGAAAAGCTTGGTGAAGAATAAGCTGGATTCCGTCCAAATAGAGGCTGTCAGGATCAGATCGTTATCCGCTATATGTCATAAACACACAGTGGATAACTCCACTATATGTTTATGACAAATAGTGGAGAAATCACGGGAATATAACAAAGATCTCTATTTGAGTTTTGTAGATCTGGAAAAGGCATATGATTAGGTGCCAAGAGAGAAGCTATTCAATACGCTACAGTTATATGGTGTCAATGGAGCATTATATCAAGCAATATTTAGTCTTTATTTGAGTTGTAAGTCAGCAGTTAGAATTGAAGGAAGTACAGGAAGATGGTTTAATGTTAAATCTGGTGTGAGACAAGGATATACATTATCCCCTCTGTTATTCATTATCTATATGGATTACATTATGAAGGAAAGTGGTATTAAACATGATATCAAAATTGGAGATGTAATGTCAGCTCTTTGCTTTATGCGGACAATGTTATACTTATCGATAAATCCAGTACGAGTCTGCAAGATTCCTTGACTAAATTGAATAACTGTTGTAATAGATATGGTATGAAGGTTAGCAACAAAAAGACAATGAAAATAGGCAGAATCATTGAAAATGTCAACTGCATTGTGAACGAAGAACCTGTGGAACAAGTAAAACATTTCACCTACTTATGCACGATGTTTAGTGAAGATGGTAAATTAAATGTGGAAATAGACAACAGAATCAATAAAGCTGGTATAGAAGGAAGTCAATTGAATAAATTCATATGGAATAAGAGAGAAATTAGTCGGAACACTAAATTAGCTGTATACAAGACAGTGTTCAAACCAGTTTTAACTTATGGATCTGAGAGCTGGGTCAGAAGTAAAACACTTGACCAAAGACTAGAGACCACAGATATGAGAGTCCTGAGAAAGATTAGAGGCGTGAACAAATGGCATCAATGGGAATATCATATTAAAAATGAGGATATTAGGAAAGAACTTGACATTGTCAGCATCCAGGAATGTGTTAGCAGAGCTAATCTCAGGTGGTATGGTCATTTAAATAGAATGGGCGAGGAAAGATTGACAAAACAAGTCTTCTCTGCCAGGTTGGCAGGAAAACAACCCAGAGGAAGACCAAGACATAGGTGGTTTGATAGAGAGTACAAAGTGCCTTAGACGACAGAAATATAAGATCTGATAATATTGGAGTCTTGACAAGTAATAGACTGATCTGGAGGAAAATTTTAGATGGGAAGTTAGTAATGATGTAAATTTTTCATGTAGTACACTCCTTGAGGTGTACATATCCTGTACACTCCTTGAGGCAGGAATTTGATGATGATTCTATAACACGTTACTGCACACTTATTGGGATTCCATTGTAATCATGTGCCCTAATTGTATACTATTCCTAGTATTGTTTGAATTAACTGTAATGATGTCCTAAGATACCTAGGATTAAATATTTACTTATTAAAACTTATTACTGTGGTTATTACATGTGTTTGTTTAGTCATGAATTCTCCATGGGTTTCATTGTATAATAAAATCATGATTCTAACATGATATTGGCATGAACAGAAATGCCAAACTACTCATCAGACATGAGAAAAGGTCAAGACAGCTCAAATCCTGAAAAAGTGATGTAGCATTATCTCCTTATGTTAATGAAGACAGTTTTACAATCCTTTCTTTTAATGTTACACGGTGATCAGCATTCATTTTAGAAATTATGGACTTTACAACCGTGTTATAAATAACTATTTTAATTTCCTGACGTTTCGCCCTTCATATTAAGGTCATCATCTGGAATATATACAAATATACAAGGACAAGTTAAGTTACATTTCACACAGTATGCTGAAGAAACAATAATTTGATCAAAGGTTATTCTACTGGCATGACCTCAAGTGAAAATATAATTTTTAAAAAAATATAGATAAAATTAAAAATTAATTATTTAGCTACATTAACTACATCAAAGCAAAATTCTATTTAAGATAACATAAGAAAAACATTCTTTCATATAGATAGTTTTCTTACAATAACAATGATGTTCTATTTTTAACATGACAATTGTTATATTAGATTTAAGATTCTAGATTATCTACGGTCCCGTTTATAGTTAACTCTTAGGGAGGAAGGTTCCATGGGTAGAATATGTTCCTTCCATCTGCTTGGGATTTTTAGACCATCATTATTGTTCACATTTGGGGTGGTTGATAAGAATCTCACAGGCTTCCTTAAATTTACATTCATACCATGTTTTGATGTGAAGTAAACAACTGGTGCTTTTCCAGTCAATTCTATGTAAAGTGTTCAAAGCATGATCAGAAAGGCCAGGTTCACCATAGTTATATTTAATGTGTCGTTTATGTTTCTTTTGTCCGATAGGAATTGTGCATTCAGTTTCCCCTATATATGGTAGATTACAGGCGCAATAAATAAGTAAATACGGTATATATATACTGGGTGGGCCAGTGGAGGAATTTGGTCTTTGGATGAGTTGAGTAAGCTTTTTAATTTTGCAGGAAGTTTAAAGTTGGCTTTGTGGTTGTATTTCTGTAGTATTCTGTTTATTTTATCTGATGTCCCTTTAATGTAAGGAATGATTATAGTTTTATTGTAGTCTGGTTTATCTTTGTTTTTTATTGAGGTCTTGTTGAGAATTTTGTTAATAGTGTTTTGGCTGTAACCAATTTTTAGAAAAGTATTCCTGATAACTTTAAATTTTTCTTTCAGGGCTTGTTCATTAGAGCAAATCTTGAAAGCCCTGTTTTTTGGAGTATTAATGACAACACCTAGTTTTTATGTTGGGTGGTGGTAGGAGTATATTTGTATATATCTGAACTTACAAGTTATTTGAGTGCAGATATTTGGATTATCCTTGAAAAGATTATGGACAACACAGCGAACCAAATACTTCAAACTAAGAAAGAAAATCTCATATCCAAATTTCATAGACTAAAAGATCGACAAAACCAATGGACATATTTGAATTTCTCTGCAGTGAACTTTAACAACCAACCAGAAGCAAGAAACAACAGGAGCCACCAATCGCCTGCAGGTAACAATAACGTAGTTAACCTATCCAACCACGCCTTATACAGAAATGAACTCTCGCTACTCGGCAAAGTAAACTTAGCCGTAGCACCCAGATCGATGAACAAACTGAATTTTATTTGTAATATTGAAAGAGGCTTAAGATTCATCCCAAATACCAAAGCAGATAAAATACTTTTAGAAACCGCCAACATTTTAAATATAAATTATAAGAAAACAATAACAAGCAACTTAACAAAACACAAATTAACAGCAGTGAAATCATTAAAATCAAATCCGAACATCATAATAACTAGAGCCGATAAAGTAAGTGCCACTGTTATTCTAAACCGAACCATATATTTAGAAAATGAATCTGCTAGTCTCGGACAATAGTACATACCAACTTGTTAACTATGACCCAATAGAATACAAAAGAAAACAGAGAAACTACTTAAATCAATTATTACATGGTCCGAAGATACAGTCAAAAAATTACTTCCGCACTATGCTCGTTCCCCAAGAATTTACGGTCTACCAAAGATACACAAACAAAATACACCATTCCGGCCGACAGTCGAAGATATAGACAGCATGAATTATCACTTAGCCAAGAAATTAGGTCATTTCCCCCTCCTATATCAGAAACACACAAAACTTCATAAACATAATCAAAGAGATTACATTAGAAAAAGATGATTTATTAGTCAGTTTTGACATCTCTGCCCTCTTTCCAAATATCCCAATCAATGACACAATCCTTCTTTTACAGAACAAATTCCCTCCAGATATCATGGCGATCTTTGCGCATGTATTACGTTCTAGTTATTTTGTATGGCAAAACGCTTTATACCTACAAAAAGAAGGCACAGACAAGGGCTCGCCATTATCCTCCCTCCCATATTGCTAACTTTTATATGGAACATTTTGAGCAACATGCTCTAGATTCCTCTCCTTTAAAACCCAAAGTCTGGCTTAGATACATTGACGTTGTTTTCATGATCTGACCCCATGGCCACCAGACACTTTACTTAGCCACCTAAACAAACACCAACACATTCAGTTCACAATTGAGATTGAAAAACAGAACACACTTCTGTTTCTAGATACACTTGTCACACACCTTCCCTCTAGCAGTCTTTCCTCCACTGTTTACCAGAAACCAACACATGCTGGCCAATATATACACATAAACTCTTGCCACCACGCAATACAAAAAAAAAAACTAGGTGTCATTAAATACTCTAAAAAAACAGGGCTTTGAAGATTTTCTCCAATGAACAAGCACTGAAAGACAAATTTAAGTTATCAGGAATACTTTTCTAAAAAATGGTTACAGCCAAAACACTATTAACAAAATTCTCTACAAAACCTCAAAAAAAAAAAAGAAAAAAAGATAAACCAGATATAACCATTCCTTACATTAAAGGGACACCAGATAAAATAAACAGAATACTACAGAAATACAACCTTAAAGCCAACTTTAAACCTCCTGCAAAATTAAAAAAAGCTTACTCAACTCATCCAAAGACACACTCCCTCTGCTGGCTCACCCTGAAGTATACCATATTTATTGCACCTGTAATCTACCATATATAGGAGAAACAGGATGTACAATTCCTATCAGACAAAAGGAACATAAATGACACATTAAATATAACAATGGTGAACCTGGCCTTTCTGATCATGCCTTGAACACTTTACATAGAATTGACTGGAAAAGCACCAATTGTTTACATCACACACCAAACATGGTATGAACATAAATTTAAGGAAACCTCTGAGATTCTTATCAACCACCCCAATCTGAACAATAATGATGGTCTAAAAATCCTAAGCATATGGAAGGCACATATTCTACCCACAGAATCTTTCTCCCTAAGAGGTAAGTATAAACAGGACTCTAGATAATACAGAATCTTAAATCTAATATGCGGGATGAAAACCATCCACTTCCGAATAAGACTGTCTAACTCGCTTTTAACTGAAAAGCAATGATGAAAATTCTTCACATCATAGATGGGATTCGATGTCAGGTCTTTCTAACTTGAGGACTTTGCCCAAAACTGACTAAGCTAAGGAGTCTCTTTCATTGTTACTGTAAGAAAGCTATCTATATGAAAGAATGTTTCTCTTATGTTAACTTAAATAAAATTTAGCTTTGATGTAGTTTCTAAATTATTAATTTTTTATTTTATTTGTATTTTTTTTTTTAATATTTTCACTAGAGGTCATGCCAGTAGAATAACCTTTGATCAATCATTGTTTCTTTAGCATACTGTATGAAATGTAACTCAGCTTTTCCTTGTATATTTGTATATACTCCAGATGATGACATGATTATGAAGGTTGAAACATCGGGAAATTAAAATAGTTATTTATAACACAGCTGTAAAGTCCATAATTTTTAAAATGAAGGACAGTTTTACAATGATTTACTGAAAATGTTCCATGTGAAATCTTACTTGCCACAGGTGAACATATTTCGTATAGTTTATTTAATAAAATTAAAACTAATTTCAATGACATTTCAGTTGAGTATCCAATTAGGCTAAAAGGGCATCTTTGAATCAGAACTCTCAGCTGATCAAATAAACACTTATTTGAATTTCGTTTTCCTTTGAAAGTTTGTCATTTATTAATAGTCCTTCCAGAATTCTCCAAATGTTCAATGGATGTACAGGATAATTATGATAGTACTACATGAAAAAGTTACACCATTACTAACTTACAATCAACAATTTTTCTCCAAATTAATCTGTTATCTGTCAAGATTCAATTCCAATATTATCAGATCTTGTATTTCTGTCTTTTAAGGATCTTTTTACTGTATCAATCCACCTCCATCTCAGTCTTCCTCTTGGTCTTTTCCCTGACAAAGAACACTTGTTTTGCTAATCTTTCCTATCCCATTCTGTTTAAGTGACCATACCACCTGAGATTAGCTTAGGTACTTTTTAGGAAGTAGAAATTTAATTATATTAGATGAAAATATGAATAGCAGATTGAAGGTTTTCCTAATAATAACTGTGCATCACATTCGCACTCAGATAATATGATGGGAAATTCAAAACCTCATAATTCCCATACACAACAAAAGAAGAAAGAAATTTTGGTAAAACAAAACTTAAGCAAACAAGAAATTTCACAAAGCAAAAAGTACATAATTCAGATAATGTGCAGCATCAATGTAATCTTAACCATAACAAAGAATCTAATATGGATGAATTAGTTGCAGAGTATTATGGGTTGGTTAACTTAGAATTAAATAATCCACAAGATGATTTAGTTAGAGAAGATACAGAATCATCTCTAATATCATCTCTAATTCCTTTTACAGCACTCTTTCCTCCATTCTTAAGCTTCTTCAACAACCTCCAGAATATTTTGCCACCTTCTTGATATTTATTTTCTATATTCTTGCCAAAGTCCTCCCATGACTTTTGTTTAGCTAGTTTTACACAGTGTTGAGCATTCTTGCATTTGTCTCTATATTCTCTAAGAGAATATAGAGACAAAAGTCATGGGAGGACTTTGGCAAGAATATAGAAAATAAATATCAAGAAGGTGGCAAAATATTCTGGAGGTTGTTGAAGAAGCTTAAGAATAGAGGAAAGAGTGCTGTAAAAGGAATTAGAGATGATAAAGGTGACATGAAAACGGGAGAAAAAGATATCCTTGAAGTATGGAGTAATTACTTTGAAAAACTGCTAAATGAAACAAGCAGTGATGACAGCACAGTGGTAAAAAAGACTGACCAGGCATGCAGTCAGGAATACATATCCATACTTGAAGTAGAAAAAGCCATCAAAGGCTTGAAATGTGGAAAGGCAGCAGGAGTAGATGATATTCGACCAGAAATGCTGAAGTATGGTGGTATAAGAGTCTTACAGTGGCTTCACTGCATAGTTCAGAAAGCCTGGACAGAGGGACGAATTCCCGATGATTGGAGTAGAGCTCTCATAGTACCCATATATAAAAAGGGAAATAAAACTGCATGTCAGAATTACAGAGGTATTTCCCTACTGAGTGTTCCTGGCAAGATCTATGCAAGTATACTTGAGAAACGGTTGAGAAGAATTGTGGAAGAAAAGCTTGGTGAAGAACAAGCTGGATTCAGGCCAAATAGAGGCTGTCAGGATCAGATCTTCACTTTACGACAAATAGTCGAGAAAGCATGGGAATATAACAAAGATCTGTATTTAAGTTTTGTCGATCTGGAAAAGGCATATGACAAGGTGCCAAGAGAGAAGCTATTCAATACGCTGCAGTTATATGGTGTCAATGGGACATTATATCAAGCAATACTTAGTCTTTATTTGAGTTGTAAGTCAGCAGTTAGAATTGAAGGAAGTACAGGAAGATGGTTTAATGTTAAATCTGGTGTGAGACAAGGATGTACATTATCCCCTCTGTTATTCATTATCTATATGGATCACATTATGAAGGAAAGTGGTATTAAACATGATATCAAAATTGGAGATGTTAATGTCAGCTCTTTGCTTTATGCGGATGATGTTATACTTCTAAATAAATCCGCTACAAGTCTGCAAGATTCTCTGACTAAATTGAATAGCTCTTGTAATAAATATGGTATGAAGGTCAGCAATAAAAAGACAAAGACAATGAAAATAGGCAGAATCATTGAAAATGTCAACTGTGTTGTGAATGGAGAACCTGTGGAACAAGTAAAACATTTCAGCTATTTAGGCACGATTTTTACTGAAGATGGTAAATTAAATACAGAAATAGACAACAGAATCAGCAAAGCTGGTATGGTGGGAAGTCAATTGAATAAATTCATATGGAATAAGAGAGAAATTAGTCGGAACACTAAATTAGCTGTATACAAGACAGTGTTCAAACCAGTTTTAACTTATGGATCTGAGAGCTGGGTCAGAAGTAAAACACTTGACCAAAGACTAGAGACTTCAGATATGAGAGTCCTGAGAAAGATTATAGGCGTGAACAGATGGCATCAATGGCAGTATCATATTAAAAACGAGGATATTAGGAAAGAACTTGACATTGTCAGCATCCAGGAATGTGTTAGCAGAGCTAATCTCAGGTGGTATGGTCACTTAAACAGAATGGGCGAGGAAAGATTAGCAAAACAAGTGTTCTCTGCCAGGTTGGCAGGAAAACGACCCAGAGGAAGACCAAGATATAGGTGGATTGATACAGTACAAAGTGCTTTAGACGATAGAAATATAAGATCTGATAATATTGGAGTGTTGACAAGTAACAGACTGATTTGGAGGAAAATTATAGATAGGAAATTAATAATGATATAATTTTTTTCATGTAGTACTATCATATCCTGTACACCCCTTGAGGGTACATGGCAGGAATTTGATGATGATGATGATGATGATGAGATACAGAATCTCAGATGTTAAAATTTGATTTTGTAACATTAGAACATAATTAATTTAAGTGAAATTTGTGAGAAGTTCAGAAATGAAATGGTTTAAATTCCCAATTGTCTCTGAAATTGTAGGATATCTGCTATTTAGGGATATCAGATTATCTTACATTATTTTTTAGCAGTGGCCAAATTTAAATAAATAAAATGGAAAGGATAACTTTTAGTTTCATAGTTTTATATGTAAACATTTCTAAAATGTATAACAGAAATGAATTATTTCTTGTAATCAGAAATTTAATAACGTTCCATATAAGAGAGAAAACTTTGTATAGTTACAGCCCTTCACAAACTGTTTGATTGTGATATTTATTTGTTAAAAAGGATTCATTTTTAATTTAGTTTTTTTTTTATTTCTGTGATGTAACCTTGAGAGAAGAAAATATCGAACTTTCCAATGAAAGTCATTAAAGAACTGTAGGGTATCACACAAGTATACTAGGGTATATTTGTGTGAAGTTTGTACTTCGTGTAAGTGAATTAGTGAGAGAGAATAATAGAACAGCTGTTGGGCTGATTAGAACAGAGATGATGTCCTGAAAAGTTTGAAGTTTAAGGGAGAAATATAGTTTAAAGAAATTCTGAAGACGAAAAGGTGGAAAAGAGTATTATGAGAAAAACAAATAGTTATCCCTGAATTAACTGATGATAAAAAAAAAAATAATAATATATATACACATACATACATAGATCTTCAAGGCCCACCTTTCCTAATTGGGTTGTGGGGGGCAACAGCTGCAAGAGGAACTTCCAATGGTCACGATCCTCTACCACCAAGCTCACGTGTTCTGGTGGGATTCCCGTGTCCACCCAAGGTTTCGGATATAATCTATCCAGCGAGTCCTTGGCCTTCCATGTGGCCTCCCACCCTCTGGCTTGGCAAAGAGGGCCTGCTGAGGGAGCCTCTCTTGTAGCATTCTGACCAGGTGCCCGTACCAACGTAACTGTGATCTCTCAACACGGAGAAGCAGCGGTTCAGTATTGAGGGTTTCCCGAATTGCAGAGCTTCTGACTCTGCCGAGTCTTGTTAGCCCCGCAACCCCTTGAAGGAACCTCATTTCAGCCACTTGGATTCGTGTCCGCATTCTTTCGGTCATTACCCAACTCTCATGACCATAGGTGAGGATGGGGACATAGACTATATTGAAGACAGCCAGCTTTGCCTCCTGGCTTAACTCCCGCTTCAATACTACCAAACGGCCAAGCTCCCACAGTATTGAGCTTGCTAAGCCAATTTGAGTATCTAGCTCTACGTCCCATTTTCCATCATTCGTGAATATGGACCCAAGGTATTTAAACTTCTCCATTTGCCTCATTGGGACTCCACTTAATATATATATATATATATATATATATATATATAAATTTTTTCTCCTGAAGTAAAGGACATTTCCTCTTGATAAGTTATGCACCAAATGTAACATACTCTAGTTAAGTGCTGTAAAATTGAAATTATGAATTCTTTTTCTGTTAAATAATATGGAAGAAGTCTCTACAAGGAAACAGAAAAATGAACTGATGTTGTAGAGAAAAAAATACATTCTTTCTTAAGAAAAGTTGCACACAAATTATCTTTTTTGCTTTCAAAGAAAAATAGATATGAGCTAATTAGATTTCTATGGTTACTGTTTAGAGTAGAATAAACTGTGCCTTATAAGTGTGAAATTTGTATATTCTCATCAAATCCTGTGATCTTGAAGAGAAGACATGAAATGTATGATGTTTGTCCTTTAACTCTGTTAAGTTTATAGACAAGTTTTTATATATAATGTACATTTTCAGTGCTTGCAAAACAAATATTTTACACATACTGTTAAAGCAATACCAGAAATTTCCAATATTAATTGTTTGTAAATAAATATATTATTTTGATTTTCATTGTTTCGTACTCAATCTCTTAAGTTAATTTATTTATAACTAACTATAATTAAAAAATCTCGGATCCAAATCTGAGATATTAACTAAAAAGTTAACGAACCACTCAGGCATTCTACTCTGGTATATAATGACAACCAGGTAGAGACAAATGCAGAATCAATTGATTCTGTAACTACTACCCATTCAGAAGTTGTATGGGTCATTTATAATATGAGTCTTGTTGGTCATTATATGATGAATCATCATATAATGAGCAACAAGAATCATATTATAAATTTAGATCTAGACATCAAAAGAATTGTAGGTTTTGTTAGATATAAATATTTAGGAACCATTTTTTAAAATAATTTTTTGAAGGTAGGTACCCTTAGCAAATGCATAGCATCCTTAATAAGTCACTTTTCCAGAGTTGCTTGAACAATGCATGCTGTTGTATTTTCTACTGAAAATACTACTTCCAATCGGCTGTGATAAATGGGATAACCCTGTATGCAGAACTTTTCAAATGATCTTATTCTTTAAAAACTATCAATGATTTTACATATTCAACTATCATTGTACCCCAAAATGAGTGGTGTAAACAAATGAAATTTTGTGTTTCACATTTTTTTATTAACAAAATGCTGCTTTTGTTTTTTTTTACATATTTATAAATACAAGACACAAGATTATTTAATATTCAAACTGAAAATCAAAATATGAAGGATCAAATGTATGTACACGAATGTATCCATCTTCACCTCCACTACTGTAACTAAAAGAAAGAAAAGAAAAAAGCTAATTAAATTAAGACAAGGGTGTAAGGCATCTATTCCTATTTAAACAATAAAAGTAAAATAATTATCATTATAGGGGTATCTCCATTCCATGGAGTAAGAAAACTCATCATGGGAGACCCATGATGAGTTTATAACTAACCTTTATACATACAATACCTCTCCTTAAACTCATAACTGTCAGAGCACTTATTCAGCAATCTCCAAGCAAAAAATCTAGTCTACATTGCCCTTCCATCTATCAACTAAACTATTCAACCAACACACCTTCAACCAATTCTCACAGGGAGCAATCCGCAGACCTGTCACCAGCTTGGTCAATCATCTCTGAATCTAAATGTTTAATAAGTATGTCATTATTCTCGTGGAAAGGCTTAGACGTTGGTTATTCATTTTTTACTAAGTAATTTAAGGAAATTACAACGTCACTAGGATATACATTAAAATAAACTTTAATATACTTCAATATTTCGGCAACGTCACATTGCCATTTTCAAGAAACTTAGGAACAAGATGCACGCAGGCACAACAAACAGTAAATGAGGAAGAAGCAGGAAGCTATTATTTCTCCTAAAGTCCTGATGGTGCCCCCTAGCAGGCAATGTTGGTATTCTTGGGTGATTGGGCTGAAGGTCTTCTGATGTGGGTTCCCAAATTTGAGGCAGTCTCATGCAGCCAAATTTGTTGAGGTTCGGATTGTTTCTTAGGGCTGAAGCTGATTCCATGAAAAGTCTTTCATACTTGTATTTACTACGGTGTACTATCGTGGTTTTCTTCCACCGTATTCTATGGCAGGTATCCAGTGCATGGTCAGCAAGACCAGAGTGGCTGTACTGGTGAAACCAGATGTAATCCTTGTGTTCTGAAATATATCATCAACATAGCTATGTTGATGATGTGTTCGCTATTTGTCCACATGGCTCCGATGCACTCCTCTCCTTCCTAACACATATAAACAACCAACATCCCAGAATCAAATTCACACTGGAAGAAGAAAAAAACAACTGCCTTCCTTTCTTAGACACACTAGTCACCTGCCAGCCTGATGGAACCTTGGTTTTCTCAGTCTATAGAAAACCCACCCATACAGGCAGATACATTCACCGACAATCCCACCACCCTTCCTCACAACAATATGGAGTCATTAAGACACTACACAACAGGGCTAAACTTATCTGTTCAAATGACAATGCCCTAACCACAGAACTAAACCACATTCTCAAGACTTTCTCAGCCAATGGCTACCCCCCCCCCCCCCCAAAAAAAAAAAATCCAAAAATTATTGAAACCAGTAAACCACAATCCCCCCCACAACCTCACAACAAGGATTACTCTAAATCCATCACCATACCCTATATCCGAGGCACCTCGGAAAAAATTACAAAAATCCTAAAAAAACATGACTTAACTTCTTGTTACAGACCATATAAAAAATTGGCATCCCTTATCTGCTCTACTAAAGACCAACCTCCCCCACCCCCCAGACCTACCTGGTGTATACCAGGTCCCTTGCAGCTGTAAGCTGTCCTACTTTGGCCAAACAGGCAGGACAGCTAATATCAGAATTTCAGAACACAAGGACTACATCCAGTTTCACCAGTACAGCCACTCTGGTTTTGCTGACCATACACTGGATACCTGCCATAGAATACGGTGGAAGAAAGCCACGATAGTACACCGTAGTAAATACAAGTATGAAAGGCTTTTCATGGAATCAGCTTCAGCCCTAAGAAACAATCCGAACCTCAACAAATTCGGCTGCATGAGACTGCCTCAAATTTGGGAAACCTACATCAGAAGACCTTCAGCCCAATCGCCAAAGAATACTAACATTGTCCGCTAGGGGGCGCCATCAGGACTTTAGGAGAAATAATAGCTTCATGCTTCTTCCTCATTTACGGTTTGTTGTGCCTGCGTGCACGTGTCTTGTTCCTAAGTTTCTTGAAAATGGAAATGTGATGTTGCCGAAATATTGAAGTGTATTAAAATTTATTTTAACGTATATCCTAATGATGTTGTAATTTCCTTAAATTACTTAGTAAAAAAAAAAAAAAAAAAAAGTATGACATTAGTGTATTTCATGTAAGGAGACTAAGTAATGTTGAATAGCAAGGAAGGAGGACAGAACACTGACAGTTCAAGAATGGGAAGTGTTTAGAATATTAAGTAACCTTGATATTAATAAGGCTGTGGTACTAGATGGGATACCAAGTATATTAAAGGAATGTGCAAAAGGACCGACAGTGCTCTTGACTTGTTCAATAGAAGTCTTGCAACAGGAACAGTCCCAAGAGGAAGCAGGGTGATATGACAGACGTATAAGTTGGTGAGAGGAGCCTACCAAATAGATATGGGAGAATTATTGCATATGATATAGTTCGCCCACCGTTTGTAGATCTCTCCTTGGCATTTTGCCAAGAATAGTCAATTCATGCTGAAGGGAGAAAGAAATGAAGGATGTACGAATTGGTCACCAACATGCGAAATCACGTGCTTTCTTGTCTGTCGCTGTACTAGTACTAGCTTGATTTTTGTTGTCACTTTTTTGCATTATTTTTTATTATTAATTTGTATGATGGATCCAGTACAGTCAACTAGTTCTGTTGTTAAACGTTTCAGTAGCTCTTGCAAAAGAATATTGAATAATGTGCTGACATTCTGCAAAAAAAGAATCATCTCCTTGTTCCCCTTTCTCAAGTCATAAAACGTGCAAGTGCAATTGCGGGCGTATCGGGGTCGACTGTTAAAAGAATTCATAGGGAATCAAAAGGTGAAGGTAAGCCAAAATTTAAATCGCCTAAAAAAGTGCCAGAGTAAAGAAAACCATCGAAACCGTAGCTTTGAATGATTTTGATGTAGACGTTATAAGAACTATTCATGAATTTTACGTGCTCGAGAAAAAAGTGCCAACTGTTCCGAAATTGATTCCTGTGCTTAAAGAAAAAATTAATTTTTCCTGGAAGAGAGAAACTTTAAGGAAAATAGTTCATGAAATCGGATTTTGTTTTAAAAAGTCCCAGAATAAAAGGTAACTTATCATGGAGTGAAGTGACATTGTTTTATCTAGAATGCAGTATTTGAGAGCAATAAGACGTTTCAGGAAGGAGAAAAGACCGATTGTGTATCTAGATGAAACTTGGATTGATAGTAATTTAACTCATGGAAAATGTTGGCAGTCTAAAGAAAATGTGTAGTGCTACAAACCGGAAATGCCTCGCGACACATGATAATTTTGTGTGCGGGTGGAGAAATGGGTTTTTTACCGAATTCAAACTTACTATACAAAGCCAATTACCATAGGCAAATGAATTCTACGATCTTCAAAAAGTGGGTTTGTAGAAAAACTGATTCCAAACCTTCCTAAAAATGCTGTTCTTATAATTGATAACGCTTCATATCACTCTATTCGATTAAACAAAGTTCCAAATTGGTCTAATAAGAAGCAAGTTCTTATGGATTGGCTCTCTGCAAATAACATTTCTCATCCTCCAGATATGCAAAAAATTGAATTGCTTAATTTGGTCAAAAGAAACTCACCCACAACTAAACTATTTAAATTCGACACGATGCTCAAAGAGAATGATTTCTAGCTTTGAGGCTACCACCATATCATTGCGATATTAATGCTATTGAGAATGTTTGGGCAAAAGTGAAAAGTTTCATTCGCCATCGCAACATAACGGAAGATATTGACATGTCGAAACTTTTTAAGCTTTCAGAACAGGCGATTGAAAGTATTACAGTTCAAAACTGGGGAAAATATTGCTTTCATGTCACCTCATTGGAAAATATGTATTGGGACAGAGATGGAATTATCGAAGAATTATGCGAACCTTTGGTGATCAGATCAGTTTAAGTGAAAGCGATGCCGATTCGGACACCGATTCAGATGACTATGAAGATTAAATGGATTTGACAACAGTATTTTTTCCAAACCTTTTTTTGCATGGGTTTGTTAAAAGAGTCACAACAAGTCATAAATAATTAATCGCTTTAGGACATTAAAGTGTCTCAGTTCTCTCAACTGTAAGTTTAGAATATCTAAGTTCATTTGAAAAAATTTCTGTTTTTCTGTATAATTATTTTTATTTTATAGAAAACTTTCTTAAAAATAAACTTAGTTAAATTTTTGTTTTATGCTATACCTTTTTTAATTTTGTTAATATCCTACGTACATTTTTCCAACTGTTATACAAGCAAAATAGTTACTTTAAAAACTACAATGTTCGTAAAAGAAAAGCTAAATTTTCCGACCTGTAATAATAAACAAACACAACCCAGAAGAGAGATTGATTACCCTATTATCGGAATGGATTCTTCTTTTTCTGACATGTGCAGAAGTGTCGAGGGACCTCTAATCGGTGGGCGAACTATAATAGGTGATGCAAGAACAAGAGGTCATCCCTGGAAACTGTACAAAGGTCATGTGAGTAAAGAGATTAAAAAGAGATTTTTTGCTTGGCAAGTGGTGAACAAGTGGCATGAACTGCCAAAATGGGTAGTGAATGCTCCAACACTGAACGTGTTCAAGGCAAGGTACAATAGTTAGTTGTGGTCTGTGAGTGTTTGACATCCCACAATGAGTCTTCAGACTCTTTGGAGGCTTGGTAGTAATACTAACACAAAACCTTACATTTTACAACATAAAATTAGCATTATCATGCAGGATATCCACATCAACTACTGCCTTCCTCAGTATTGCAACATCAGTAGACAATTGAATACCCCCCCCCACTGCTAAATCTTTCCCCATATCAATATACAGCTGAAGAAGTAGTTGCAACAGTACAGAACCCTAAGTCACTTCATTAGTTACCCTCATTCTCCTAGATTCCACTCAACCGCATACTACTCTCTAGTGTCTGTCTGTCTGTCAGCTACTCCCCTATCTGTGCTACCAGCTTCATGTCTACCCAACTGCTAACTTATGAAATGGTTTTCCATACAGTATCATGATGTAGCCATTTCTTTTATATAATTCCAATGTCATTTTAATATAAAATGTGAATCAAATACTAAAGCAGGAACCACCTTTTCCTATCCATACATCCATCCAGTCCTGGATTTTAGCATTATCCTACTTTTCCAATACGTTCACCATCACTGCTGAGATACTAATTTGATACTTCTGTCTTGGCGCCACCTTTATATAGTAATCTTACCCTCTTTCCACTCTCTTGGAGTGGCAACATTCCAGGGGGAGTGGAAAGCAGTTACACATTCTCATAGAACATAAGTGGACATATCACCAGTCCTATTTTATTTTATTTTATTTTTTAAATTTATATCTGGTCCACACATGAAAGGCCACAAGACCTTTAACACATGTGCCGTGTGTGGACAAGAGGAATAGAAGAAAGGAGGAGTCTGATCACATTTTGCTTAAACAGATGAGGGTTGTAATCTTTGGAGAAGGCAGAGTGGTGAAAACTTCCAAAGGACAGAAGTATATGGAATAAAAGAGTAGGCAGTGAAGTGGTTTGGTGAGTTTCAAGATGGACTGAGGATGTTAGTTAGCAGTGACTCTTGTTTTAATGATTTTAGAGGAGAGTGTAGGAATAACAGTGGCCAATTCAGTAGAGCACTGTCCATGAAAGTATCTGTAGAAGAGGCACAAGGTAGAAACTGAACATTAGCCAGATTGCCCTCTTCTGGATAGAATCAAGCAATCTTAGAGAGGATTTTGGTGCACCACCTTAAATATGGTTGCAATATTTCATGGCTGGGCAGTTTAGGGCTTTGTATAGAGTTAGAAGTAGTGTCTTGTGCAAAAAAGTACAAAGTTTTTGGTGGCTGTGCCAGGAAAGATTGGGAGTTGCAAGTCAGTCCAAGAAGAGAAATCTAATTGTGTTTATTATTTCTGGGAAAACTCCCATGTTACTCCTCTTAATAAACTATTATAATTATGGCTATTTTGCCTGTTTCAGTTTAGGAGTGCCCCTGTTTAAATGTCATTGGTTTAAATCTATTTACTCAGGCATTGTAGATGTAAATTTACCAAAAAGTATATGTAGCAAAAGGAAGAGAAATTTACACATACCTTTTTCTGGGTTGCGGCTTTTCTTCTTTCTGCGATGTCCGAAAACTACTGAGTGTGTGGAGGGGGGGGGTAGGCAATTTGGGAGAATTAAATTAGAAAAACCCGGGTTTTTTTCAATAATATATATATAAACATATATATTATATTATTATGTTATATAGGATGGGGAAAAGGTGAAAGGGTTGATTTTTTTATTTCCCCTTCCCCATATAATAAAAAAATCAACCCTTTCACCTTTTCCCCACCCTATATAACATAATAATATAATATATATATGTTTATATACATATATTACTGAAAAAAACCCGGGTTTTTCTAATTTAATTCTCCCAAATTGCCTATCCCCCCTCCACACACTCAGTAGTTTTCGGACATCACAGAAAGAAGAAAAGCTGCAACACCCAGAAAAAGGTATGTGTAAATTTCTCTTCCTTATGCTACATATACTTTTTGGTAAATTTACATCTACAATGCCCTAAGAATCCATGAGTAAATAGCCAATGACATTTAAACAGGGGCACTCCTAAACTGAAGCAGGCAAAATAGCCGTAATTATAATAAATCTAATTGTGTTTGGATAGCTCAGTATTACTGAAAGTAAGAGGAGGGATGCAAGCTCTTTCTTGTGAGAGATCAGACAGAAGCGAGTTGTTTTGGTGGCATTAAAGTTTATAAGGCTGTCCTTGTCCCACTGGGATATAGCTAGTAGATCTGGGTTCAGGCCCCTGGTTATGGTAGATTTTGAGGATTCTAATACTTGAGCACTAACAGGTTTGTCAAATGAAAAGGAGGAATGGAGTGCACTGTTGTCAGCAAATCTATTGATGGGATTGGAAGTCTGTGAGAATAGGTCATTTATATACTAGAGAAAGAGAGTGGGTGAAAGAATAGAACCCTGGGGTACTCCTGCATTGGTAGGGAAATCTGAGGAGAGTTAGCCATCTACCATGACATAGTGAGTGACCAGTGAAAAAGTTGGTGATCTAATCCAGTTGCAGAATGGAGAAGGCAGACCATAGGATAGCAGTTTGGTGAGCAGGCACCTGTGCCAAACCTGATCAAATGTCTTTGAAATGTCGTGAGCAACCACGTGAGTTTCTCCAAATTTCTCCGTGGCATGAGTCCATAGGTGGGTGGTGAAATCCACACTGCTGGTCACCGATTAGTCGGTATGTCTCTAGGGTGGTCGAAGAGTTGGTTGTTGATGACTTTCTCCATAATTTTTGAGAGAACAGAAGTGGGAGCAATTGGATGGTAGTTTATTGGTTTGACTTTTATCACCTTTCTTTGGGATGGGCTTGATATGGACCTGTTTACATGTTATTCGGTAGATGCCAGTTGAATAGGATAGATTGAAGAGGCAATACAGGATAGGTGTTAGTTCTGGAACACAATTTTTAATGCCATAGATGGGATACCATCAGGACCAGATGCCTTGTTTGTGTTCAAGATTTTTCAAATTTCTTTTTGTCGGAAGACTATGGAAGATATGAAGGAAGCTGTTCTTTATGGAGTGGAGGGAACTTTGCCCAGGTCATCAATGCAGGGATTAGAAGAGAAGAGTGATGCAAGCAAGTTGGCCTTGTCTTTTGATGAGGTGACTACAGTACCATCTGGATGTGAGAGTGATGGAAACCTGGGTGGGAAGAAGTCATGCCAATGGCCTTGGCAAGGGACAGGAGGAGTGACTGCCATTTGGGCAGGAGGCAAGTTCACAGCATTTGGCCATTTCAAAGTCTAACTTGGACTTGGTGATGATTCTTTTACAACTGTTGCAGGCTGCAGTACAGGCAGAGAGGACAGCTGGATTTTTGGTCTTGAGCCAATCATGGTTTTTTCTTTTACAGCATTGGCACACTTTTTTGAGAACCAAGGCTTGGGTGGTGGCTGATAGTTTGCACCAAATAACAGAAATCATCCTCACAGGGGATGATTTCTGTTATTCGATCTGGGCAGGTGTTTGGATCAGTGAAGCACTAGTCAAACCATGAAAAGGAGGAATAGAAGTCATGGAGGTCCTCCCAGTCGGCACCCTTATAGTGCCAAAGGACACGAGACTGTGAACTGGTGGGTGTAAGTTGTTCAGCAATCAAAGAAACTTGCCTGAGGTTGTGGTCCAAGTTTCCAAGAGGAGAACCGACAACCACAGTATACGTGAAAGGGGAGCTTGTTAGGAAAAGGTCAAGTGTGTTGGTAAATTGGAGGGGATTGTCTGGCATTCTGGTGGGAAGATTGATGATTTGAGATAGGTCATTACCGATGATGAACACCTCAGCATCCCTGCCTGCTTGATCGGTGAATTGGAGAAGGGGAGCCAATATGAATTTTGGACATTGAAGTCCCCTAGAAGGATGACCTCACTATTGTACTTAGACTGCAGAAAGTCAAGCTTTAGAGAGAGAAAAAGTTGAAGGAATTTGAAAGCATGTGAAAAGGGTAGGTTGATTTGGATAGAGAAATTTCGAGCCAAAGCAGATCAAATAGTGGGCATTCAAGGATTTGCAGTCTATTGCTGTGTTCAAAATATTTTTCGTATGCTGAGAACTTCCGTCAACCTGAATTCTCACAGTGGTCTTTGTCACATTAGCAAATACAAAATCTCAAACCTTACACTAAAGTGATCACCTAATAACTGAACTATTTCTTCTGCTTCTATAATTTTCCTAGCAATAATATCATTCTCCTATTGATGCCATCTATTAACTCTCTTAATTTTTCTCATAACTCCCATATCTATGGTGGTCTCTGATCAACTATTTCTAACCCAACTCTTAAATCCATAAGTTAAAATTAGTTTGAATATGGTCTTGTATACTATTAGTTTATGTTTTGGCTAATTTCTCTTATTCCATCTGGCTTCCTACCATACTGCTTTACTTATTCTATCATCTATTTCCATATTTAATTTGCTATCTTCACTAAAAATTTTTCCTAATGGCTGAAATATTTTACTTGTTCTATAAGTTCTCCATTGAGAATGCAATTGTAGTTTTCCCATGTTCCTGCCTATTTTCAGAGTTTTTGTCATTCTAATGCTAATTTTTATGAGAAATTTGTTACAACTGTTATTCAATTTAGTCAAAGGATACACTAGAGATGTTTACAGTACATCATAATATGCATAAAGAAAAGAGCTAAGTATGAAATCTGATTTAATATTACTTTCTTTCATAATGTGATCCATACAGATGGTGAATAAGAGTGTAGATAGAGTGCATCCTTGTCTCACACCAGATTTATCAAACTACTGTACCCCTTCTTGTATTTAATGAATTCTTTAACTGCTGACCTCACAACTTAAATATTGCTCTGTATAATGAGGTCTAAATAAGATCATATATTGCTCTGTGTAATGGTCCACAATTACCAGATATAACTGCAGAATTCTGAACAGCTCGGCATCTTGTCATTATATATATATATATATATGCTTTTTCTAGATCTACAAAAACTTAAATGCAGATCCTTATTATATTTCTGTAATTTCTTTATCATTTGTCTACTGATCTTGACAACTTCTGTTTGAACTAAGATTTTTCTTCTCCAAGTTTCTCTTCCACAATTTTTCTTAGCTGCCTCTTCTCAAATATGCTTAATCCTACATAAATCACTTAGTAGGGAAATTTCCTCTATAATTCTGGAGATCTTTCTGGATAATTCTGGATTTCCTCTATAATTCACATTCAGTTAAATTTCTTTCCATCTTTATTGATGGAAAGTATGAGAGCGAAATTCCAATCATCCAGAATTCAATCCTCTGCATACTTCAAGCCTTCTAAATTATGGAGTGTAACCAGAGTAAAACTCTCATACCTCCATATTTATGGTTGAATATCATCTACTCCAGCAGAAGAACACCCATATTTCAAGCTCTTCTGATAGCATTTCTACCTCAAGTATTGACATGTACTCCTGTTTACATTTCACCTGAATATTTTCTACCAGTGTTCTGTCACTGCTTGCTTGATTTAAGTCTTTCAAGTAATCATTTCAGACATCTAGAATATTTTATCTTTAGTTTTTCCATCACCTTTATCATCTCTGAATAGTCTTTCCTCCATTTCTAAGCTTTTCAGTAGCCTCTAGATTTTGTCACTTTCCTGATATTTCATCATCATCATCATCATCATCAAATTCCTGCTATGTACCCTCAAGGGGTGTACAGGATATGATAGTACTACATGAAAAAAAAATTACATCATTATTAATTTCCTATCTACAATTTTCCTCCAAATCAGTCTGTTACTTATCAAGACTCCAACATTATCAGATCTTATATTTCTATCGTCTAAGGCACTTTGTACCATATCAATCCACCTATATCTTGGTCTTCCTCTGGGTCGTTTTACTGCCAACCTGGCAGAGAACACTTGTTTTGCTAATCTTTCCTCGCCCATTCTGTTTAAGTGACCACACCACCTGAGATTAGCTCTACTAATGCATTCCTGGATGCTGACAGTGTCAAGTTATTTCCTAATATCCTCGTTTTTAATATGATATTGCCATTGATGCCATCTGTTCACACCTATAATTTTTCTCATGACTCTCATATCTGTGGTCTCTAGTCTTTGATCAAGTGTTTTACTTCTGACCCAGCTCTCAGATCCATAAGTTAAAACTGGTTTGAACACTGTCTTGTATACAGCTAATTTAGTGTTCCGACTAATTTCTCTTTTATTCCATATGAATTTATTCAATTGACTTCCCACCATACCAGCTTTGCTGATTCTATTGTCTATTTCTATATTTAATTTACCAATTTCAGTAAAAATCGCGCCTAAATAGCTGAAATGTTTTACTTGTTCCACAGGTTCTCCATTCACAAAGCATTTGACATTTTCAATGATTCTGACTATTTTCGTTGTCTTTGTCTTTTTATTGCTGACCTTCATACCATATCTATTACAACAGCTATTCAATTTAGTCAGAGAATCTTGCAGACTTGAAGCGGATTTATTTAGAAGTATAACATCATCCGCATAAAGCAAAGAGCTGACGATAACATCTCCAAGTTTGATATCATGTTTAATACCACTTTCCTTCATAATGTGATCCATATAGATAATGAATAACAGAGGGGATAATATACATCCTTGTCTCACACCAGATGTAACATTAAACCATCTTCCTGTACTTCCTTCAATTCTAACTGCTGACTTACAACTCAAATAAAGACTAAGTATTGCTTGATATAATGCCCCATTGACACCATATAACTGTAGCGTATTGAATAGTTTCTCTCTTGGCACCTTGTCATATGCCTTTTCCAAATCGACAAAACTTAAATACAGATCTTTGTTATATTCCCATGCTTTCTCGTAAAGTGAAGATCTGATCCTGACAGCCTCTATTTGGCCTGAATCCAGCTTGTTCTTCACCAAGCTTTTCTTCCACAATTCTTCTCAACCATTTCTCAAGTATACTTGCATAGATCTTGCCAGGAACACTCAGTAGGGAAATACCTCTGTAATTCTCACATGCAGTTTTATTTCCCTTTTTATACATGGGTACTATGAGAGCTCTACTCCAATCATCGGGAATTCGTCCCTCTGTCCAGGCCTTCTGAACTATGCAGTTCAGCCACTGTAAGACTCTCACACCACCATACTTCAGCATTTCTGGTCGAATATCATCTACTCCCTGCCTTTCCATATTTTAAGCCTTTCATGGCTTTTTCTACTTCAAGTATGGATATGTATTTCTGACTGTATGCCTGTTGAGTGTTTTTTACCACTGTACTATCACTGCTTGTTTCATTTAGCAATTTCTCAAAGTAATTACTCCATACTTCAAGGATATCTTTTTCTCCCGTTTTCATGTCACTTTTATCATCTCTAACTCCTTTTACAGCACACTTTCCTCCATTCCTAAGCTTCAACAACCTCCACAATATTTTGCCACCTTGATATGTATTTTCTATATTCTTGCCACAGTCCTCCCATGACTTTTGTTTAGCTAGTTTTACACAGTGTTTAGCATTCTTGCGTCTATATTCTCTAAGAGCACAAGCTTATTTGACAGGAACTTTTGATATGCTTTCTTCTTTTCCTTCACTGCCTGATATTTATCTTCTATAATTTTACAAGTCTTCCTATGAATTTTGTTCTGCTTTTCACACAGCTTATCTCTCTTAAATTTTTCTCTGCATTCTCTTAAGACATTTGCCAACTTACTTGATGGGAACTTTCAATGTGCTCTATTATTTTCTATAACTGCTTCTTTAACATCTTCAATTCACCATACCATGGAATTTTTTAATTTTTCTGTTCTTGCAGACAACTTCACATCTCCCACAGCTAAATCATCACTGTTTCTCCAGATTTTATCACTAATGTCCCAGTTCTTGTTTTTGAACTCTCATTTTTAATTCAATAATATTTGTGTACTTGAGTCTAGAATTTAATATGAATTTCATTTTTATCCTGAACCAGTGTTGATAGATATTTGCTGTTAACAACAATAAAGTCAGCAAGAATCCCCCCCCCCCAATCTTGTTTCCATGAGGATTTGTCAAAACATGGTGTTAGAGATGACTAGTCTGAGTCCTGAACAGAAATCAAGCAAACACATATTATTATTATTAGCTTTGCCCCCCCTTTCCCATTTCCTGAAACATATATGCCTGGGATTTATTTCCTACTCTGTTTTCTGTATGACAGCTTCCCTCTCTTCTGATGACTTGAAAAAATTCCTCCACTTCTTCCTCAGGAGAAACTTCTGTTGGACCACTGAGCCACAAATAAGTTTCACTGTCAAATTTTCCATTTTGAAATTTGTCCACATAATTCTCTGGTGTTGAATACTAAAGCTACTCCTTCCTTTTCCTGATCATTACTGCTCAAATATAATCCCATATTTACTATTCAGTAGGCTATCACCTGTTTTAGTCTTCTTTGTCACAATAATGCTAATTTTGTCTACATGGCAGTTCTCTAGTTCTGCAAGTTTTTCCAATGATGCTTCATATGGTGATGGTGCCAATCTCGAATTCTGATGATGTTGAGTTTGTTACAGTGACTAACTTCACTGTTTGCCACTGATTTCCTGAGGAAAAACAGAGGCATCCTTGTCCAACCAACTGATGTCCCAGCTGGCATGAAATTTCATTATATTGTACCACTGACTTTGTTCTGCTTTAAGCCAATACATATTACAATTTGGTCAACTAGGTCCCAAATTGCCGACCCATCCTTGTTCATTCAGTATCCTGTGCATATCTACTAACAGAGTGCACCACATGAAGGTGAGGGCTCAACATTAAGTTAGAAACCCTAGTTGGTTCTCCACAAGATTATATTGGAGGTCTCTCAGTTATGTAGCTCTGACTCTTAATCACAAGATAGGTTTACAATTTTCATATATAGCATTCACAACTATGTGTCTAATGTGAACTTACCTTTTCCCATCAGGATGAAAAGAAACACTGTTAATAGGACCAAAATGGTCTTTTACTCTTCCAAATTCTTCCTCAAATACCAAATGGAAAAAACGTGCATCAAATTTACCAACTCTAGCAGATGTCGTCGTCACATCCATAGCTTCCTGACCCCCACCAAGGACTACCTAAATAAAAATAAAACTGAATATGGCAATAGAAACAAATGTTTATAAAGATTTTTTGTGATTTTTATTGAAAACAGCACATTCAACTTTAAGATAATGTTAACAAAACATGAGGATTAATGTATACAACAACACAGAAATACGGGATATTAAAGATCCACCCTTATGTCATAACTGAATAGAAAAATAGAAACTTTGAAAGTTTGACTAGAGATCTTATGAGAATACAATCCTTGGCATCAGAGTTGCCTTAGCTTGAACTACTTAAAAGATAACTATACAAATGCTGTCTAAGATGTCTGATTCAGTTGGGCAAATGCAACTAAAATTTAATAACTTTGTTCTTTAAATGATATGCTTCAAGTAGGCTGCCTACATATCCCCAAGGAAATGGCATCTGCATCCATAGTGCTAATGCATCTGAAGAAAGACTGCTCTAAGTTCGATTCTAGTCACTGATTAGAGGAACTTTTCAACTGGTTTCCAAGTGAGTCAATGTCTGGCATAGGCAAGTAGCATTTCTACTCCTGGAAACAGGTTTGTAACCCTGAATCTGATGAAAATTGGCAACAGAACTCACACTATTATAGCCAATAATACTCGGTATTAGGGAACATCACATGACATGGTAGCAGTTGACTGCAGTACTCTCTCTGTTTCTTATTGAGAGTCTGGGCTCACTATCATTAAATGCTTGAAGGATGAAGACCAGCTGCCCACTAGTCTCCAGAAGTCAGTTTGGGATAAAAGAGCCAAGCCTACTACTCCCTATTGGAGAATAAAAGGTTAGAGGAGACTGACTCATGCAAAAGAATGCATGATTCATGCATTTTTAACAATATGTATGCAGTTTTTAAATTTCTAATTAAATGCTTAAATTGAATACCCAGACTTTATCAAAAATAAGAAATGTGAAGACTTAATACTTGCTTTTGGAGAGGGAGAAGCATACACTATTTGGAAAGAAGTCAACAGACACCAAAATGTGAGGAACAAACAGCCATAGCACCCACATTATCTAGGACCATCTTTTGTTGCAATGACTGCAGCGATCCAAGCAGGAATACTTTCCACAAGCATATGATAGCAATCAATAGGAATTTTGGACCATTCTTCATGTAGGCATGTAATGAGGTCTTGGTCTATTGTGGGGGTGGACATCCCTTGATCCCTCCCAATGCTCCAGTTCATTCCGCAGATATTGAACAGGGTTGAAGAGCCCTGTGGCAAATCAAGTATGGCGACGTTCATGTCCACAAAGCACGCAGTTACAGCAGCAGCCTTATGACACAGTGCAGTATCTTGCAGAAAGAGGCAACTGTAGCAATACCACAAAGCATGAAGCATTGTCCAGATGTTCATAACACCGCCATCTCTGAATTTCATAGTCGGGGTTACACCCTCTGGTAAGAGACATTCACCATGGTACCCACACCTACACCCATCCATCTGCTTGGTAGAGGGTGTAGTGTGATTTGTCGCTCTATAACATAGCTCTGTCAATTCCTTCCTGTAGTCATTTCACCCAGACACAGTTGCACTGACTTGGGAGCATCATATTCCTACAATTTATACCAGATGCAAACACATGACATGATGAACCTTGCCCGTGTGGTGACATCTTTCCAAGCAGTGTACAATGAATGTTATGCACATCACAATATGTCTACCATGGCTGAAAAGACCTGAACTCAATTATTTTATTTTATTTTATTTTTATTAAAAAATACGTTATGTGTTTTTCAACTGAAGGCAAGTTAGGCAGCCTCATATGAAATAATAGCAGTTTTCCTCCCAGAAACTTGGAGGAACTTAAACAACACCAACAAAACAGGTCAGCATATTGGCAAACATATTAGACTCCACTGAGATATGATTAACTACCATATCATAGTAAAAATTAAGTTAAGACAAGTTATTTGTTCATACTATGTAGACAAGTACGTTTTGTATCTACTGGCAAAATAATGTATATGGCAGAAAGAAAACAAAAATTAACCAATATGAGATCACATGAAATGTTTTAAAATCTCTGTATAACTCATAAATTATAAAAATTCCTACATCCATTACTTCATTTTGTAAAGAAAAATAACATGTACCTACATGATTCCTAATTGGAGAAATAGCAGCAGAATTAACAGGACGTTCTGTCTTATATGTTTTCAGATGATTCAGAGTTGTTGTATCAAACAGCTAAAAGAAATTAAAAAAATCTGCATTAAAGTGGTTCAGAAACACACTGTCATGACCTCAAAGATTATGGATAACCCATTCAGAACTGAATTATACTTTTCAAGACAGTATATTTTTGTTTCATTTAACCAAGCACGAGCAAAGAAAACTGTTCATATGAAGTAGCTTCATATGATTATTTAATCTTTAGCCTACTCACAATATTAACATACTGTAGAAAAGTTTCCAATCTTACACAGATGGAATTTCCATTAAAAAACTACTTACTTACTTTAACTTATAACAAATCCCAGTATGCTAGTTTTGTAATTTTACTATCCTGTTTGTGTCATCTCCACCATTTATTTATGAAATATAACTATGGGTCTATCGTTTTAACACACCTTCACAGAGAAAAATAGAAACTGTTGCTGAATAAAGACACCTCTGGGACTTCCATAGTTATCTGATGCACACATATATCACAGTAAATAAATACTTTATGAATCAAAAGATACCATATCTTTCATTTTACATTTGAAAACCATTCAGTGTGGCCTGAAGAGCAATATTGAAAACTTGAATACAACTAGACAGTGAAATGCATGCATTACAATGGAATCATTTTTGACATGTGCAATCACAAATTACTAGGATAAACACTACTGAGAATCATAAAAAAAATAAAAAAAATAACAGTTAAGAATAACGATTTTCCAATTGTTATTCTTAACTTTTATTATTTTAAAAATTGTTATTATTTTCCAATTGATGTCAATTTCATGTTGAGCCAATCTCTATTCAAGGTTAATAAGTTGAATGGCCCCAATATTCTCAAATAGCTTTTAACTGATTTTCCTGCTTGACCATAATAACAGCATACATTTCCTAGGAAATGTGTTTTTACATTATGGAAAATACCAAGATTAGCAATCAGAACTTTCCCCACCTTTGCAATGAGTTGCCTGAGATTGTACTACGTACTAGGACTACTTGCATTAGTTCACGCTAGTGGCCGCCGATACTTTTATAGTTTACTATATTCGGCATGAAACTTTCTGATTCCAATCTTTGAGTTTCTTATTCGGTTTTAAAACAATGTGGGATTTAATCCCCTTAATTTGAATAATGTTTATATCACCAAAATGAAGCCTACTGGCTCTTTATATTTAAGTAACTTAATGGTTGCACCTGTTTGACAACACGTATAGCAGAGTATATAAGTTCTTTTCGCTATACCCTTTGGTATCTATTTGGTCTAGCTACTCACTGATGAAGCCTCAAAAGAGGCTGAAACTGGTCTGGGTAGTGACCTCCCACCATAATGTAATAACAGCATACATTTCCTAGGAAATGTGTTTTAACATTATGGAAAATACCAAGATTAGCGTTCAGAACTTTCCCCACCTTTGCAATGAGTTGCCTGAGATTGTACTACGTACTAGGATTACTTGCATTAGCTCAGGCTAGTGGCCACCGATATACTTTTATAGTTTACTATATTCAGCATGAAACTCTCTGATTCCAATCTTTGAGTTTCTTAGTGGGATTTAATATCCCCTTAATTTGAATACAATTTTCCAAACTTTTTGAAGAGAAAGGCAATCATTGTGATTTAGGTTTGGCCAATGGAGTAGAACTTCAGCAATAAATGTTTCAAATTTATAATTTATAAATATTAATGGTTGGGTATTATCCCAAAAGCTCCTATGGCTGATGTCAATTTCATGTTGAGCCAATCTCTTTTCAAGGTTAATAAGTTGAATGTCCCCAATATTCTCAAATAGCTTTTAACTGATTTTCCTGCTTGACCATAATAAGGCAAGTAACAGGAACAGGGAACATGGTAAATGCTAAGTAACTATTGTTGGATTTGGTTGATAGGTTTGAAGATAGCAGTAAGCTGGATTTTCTTAATCTTTGCAAATATGCAGAAAGACTTTATGTAAGGAATAGGAATTCCATTGATTTCTTCACTTGGAGCATATGGAGAGAAATTGCCAATGATTTTTAGGTAATTTTTGGGATGAACCCAATTTAAAGGTTAATTTTGATAGTTGCAAATTCTTATATAAAATTATTTAAGATTTAATAATCCTGTATTTCTGAGAAAGGGTATGTGTGTGTGCATGCACACATTTGAATAGTGACACAGTAGCCTGTAAATGGTTTATAATAGACAGAAGTAGATAGTGAGAACATTGCATAGTCAAGGAGATGAGTTTTGGATTAAAATTTAATATTTTTTCTTCCACACATTCAAGATAAGTTTGTTCTTTGCCCCATAGTGATGATATTTTGAGACATGTTCACAGATTTTATTTATTTATTTATTTTTATTAATAAAGTTACTTTGCTGTGGTATACATGGGTCAAATAACCAAAACAGAATTTACTTAGTTTGTATTAAACTAAGACAAATATTTCAGAAAGAAGAATGCACTCATTCATTCTCCATGCAGATGTTAAAAGTTAAAAACCCTTTCCAGTTAAATGAAATTAGGCTCTCCTCCAGAACAGTTATCTATTGATTATGTATAACCTATCTTTATGTAATTCCAACTTAGTTTTCGTGTCCACAACTAAGGATGAGTTTTAATGGTACTTGTGACATAAAAAAATGAATAACCAGATACAAATAAGCACAAGAATATGCTTAATGGTAATAACTACCTTAAAAATACACTACATATTTTTGTCTGAAAATAACAGTCCTCAGTGAAATAAGACAAATTCAAATGACAGCATACAACAATGGATTTTACCTTCATGGTGCAGACCTAGAGATGACATCCGACATATTAAAACATAAATAATAATGTAATGCTATTTTAAAAAAAATCATTATTTACAGGTGCTAAGAATAGTCATGCTATTTTTTGAGAAAGACAACTGAAGCAAGTTTGTGATCTGCTATTTTCACACTGAAATACTTGGAAATAATAAGATTTTTATTCCCCGGAAAGATGATAAACAGCTTTCCAGGGAATAAAAATCAAGGATGTAATGAATACAGCCAAGAAAAGAAAAGAGATGACGTGCTGGAACAAAGGATATAAGTACTGATAAATACAGTATGAGAGAAGAAACGATTGCTAAAAGAAGCAAGAGAGAAGAGTGAAAAAAGTCAGCAAGTTAAAATTTTTAGTTTATTACTAGGTGCAATGATACCGAGTTAAAAAGGAGGGCGGTGATAGCAAATCATTCAATATGCAGGTTATGTAGAAGAAATTGGTGCAATATTTTGGAAATGAAGTATGATAGTAGAAAAGACTTGTATAAGAGGGATGGCCTGCCCTTGAATGGATTTGTATCAAGAGTCTAAAGAAATTATTTATTGAGGTAAGACCTAATTCAAAGAGTAAGGGAAACCAGTAATCATGGGAGGAATAGTAAGAATATGCAGGAATATGAGTTCAGGCAAATATGTAAACTTCATAATGACATAAATGTCAGTGAGCACAGTTGTAAATCCAATAAAGGGATAGACCAGTATGTTTTGTGTTTGGACTTTGAGTGTTTGGGGGATGGAAAAGAGAAAGCTGTGCAAGGATTTCAAGCAGACTACAGGTTTAAGTATATGAAAAAACCAAGAATAACTTATTTCTATACACAAATGCTAGGAGCATCATGAATAAAGGCATTGGGTTTGTTGCTTAAAATACATTGTAGACTAAGATTTTAGCATCAGAGTAACCTGGTTCTCAGAATCAGATGCAGTAAATGGAATCAAGTATAAAAAGTATAGTATTTTCAAGAAGTTCTGTGAAGAAAACAATCTGGTAATAACAAATACTTTATTTAGCCAGCTTCCTAGAAAACTTTACACATGGAAAAGTCCCAGACACAACTGTAGGAACCAGATTGACTATATATGATTAAAATTATTAAAAAAAGATTCCGGAATAATATCTTACAAGTCAAAACATACCCGGGGATGATATTGGATCAGACCACAACCCTGTGGTCATTACAGCAGCAATAAAATTAAAGAAAACAATGAAACCTATAAACATAGAAAAATATGATCTCGGCTCCTTAAAAATCAAGAAATGCAAGATAAATTTTTAAAGGAACTGGCACAATCCACTGCTGTTAACGTCCCTGATTCCACCAAGTATCCTTACCCTAAAGATGAGATTGAGGATAGATGGCAGAAATTTAAAGAGGGCATAAAAAAAGGCAGTAAAACAAACAATTCCCAAATTTGAGAAGAAGATGAGTAAACCCTGGATGAATGACAAGATACTGAAAATGATAGAGGAAAGAAAGAAACAAAAATCATCCTGAATACAAGAACTTAAACAAGGAGATCAGGAAAGAATGTAGGATTGCAAAAGAACTATGGCTCAACAATAAATGCAAGGAAATTGAACTTTTGGACAAAAAGCACAAGCCAGAGAACTCCATGAAAAAGTTAGAGAGCTAACTAGCAAATCTTGCAAAAAGGTAGGTTCTCATTGCATTGAAGATACCAGTGCAAACATCCAATGGAGAAAGACAAAATAAGGGATAGATGGGTTGAGTATTCAAAGGAGCTGTACAGTGATGATAAAATAGATAAGCCATTGCAAGAAGATTTAGAGGAGGGGCCTACTATTCTTACCTGGGAAGTAACAAATGCCATTAGGAAACTAAAACCAGGAACAGCTTCAGGAATGGATGGAATTATGGCAGAATATCTAAAGGCTTTAAATGATAAGGCTATAAGATCGCTGACTGACACATGTAACAAAA
Source organism: Typopeltis vanoorti (assembly GCF_054136105.1). NCBI lineage: Eukaryota > Metazoa > Arthropoda > Arachnida > Uropygi > Thelyphonidae > Typopeltis > Typopeltis vanoorti. The sequence goes on along the minus strand of NC_143552.1, from coordinate 68,619,333 downwards.
TATACGAAACTGGACACCTGCCAAAAGATTTTAAGCACTCGACATTTCTACCAATACCTAAAAAATCGATGACAATCAAATGTTATATATCATCCTAGAAAGAAATAAACATAAAATCAAATTGGAAATTAATGAAACACAATCTGGTTTTCAGGAAAATAAAGGAACTAGAGAAGGACTCTTCAGCATTAGAACTATTATAGAAAGATATCTGGAGAAGCAGAAAGAAGTCTACTTATGTTTTATTGACTACACAAAGGTCTTTGACAATATACATGAACAACTAATCGAATGCATCAGAAAATTAGGAGTAGATGATAAAGATACCAGATTACTGATAAATTTATATTGGGAGCAAACTGTCTCAATAAAAATATCAGGAGAAACCTCACAGGAATTTCCAAAGAAGGGTAAAGTAAAGAAGGGTGTCAGACAAGGCTGTGTTCTTTATCCTATATTGTTTAATCTCTATACTGAAAATATCTTCCAGCAATTAGAAGAATTTAAAGGAGTCAGCATAGGAGACAGAAATATACATAACTTAAGATATGCAGACGATACAGAACTGCTAGCTGAAAATAAAAAAGAGTTTCAAAACCTACTAAAGAGACGCTGAAACTAAGTGAAAAATATGGACTTAATTTCAACTTCAAAAAAAAAAAAAACAATGAAACCATGCTGGTAACAAGAGACAAAGGGAAAATACCTGATATAAATATTAAGATCAAAGGAAATACCTTAGATCAAGTAGAAAATTATGTATATTTGGGTAACTAATTACAGAGATTGGAATGTGCGATAAGGAAATATTAAGAAGAATAGAAATTGCTAGATCAACCTTCATTAGCATGAAAAACATTTTGACCTCAAGGGAAATTCACACAAAAACAAGAATTAGGCTGTCCGAATGCTACGTATGATCACCACTGCTGCGTGGAGCAGAAAACTGGTTTCACAATATCAAAATACTGTGAAAATAAACTAAAAGCCTTTGAGATGTGGATCCTCAGAAGAATTCTTAGAGTCGCATGAACTGCCAAAAAAAAAAAACTAATTTAGAAATATTAGAGATGATTGGAGAAGATAGGTCTCTGTTGAAAACCATTAAAAAAAGGAAAACCACCTACCTGGTCACATACTAAGGTATGACTCCCTACAAAAAACAATTCTAGAAGGAATGATACAAGAAAAAAGAAGAAGAGGAAGACAAAGAACAGATTGGATAGGAAATATTACGGACTGGACCGTTTTTTTGTCCTATGAAGAATGTAAAAGGGATGCACGAAACCATACATGGTGGAAGCTCGTGGTAGTCAACCTCCTGGAAGGAAATGACATCTGACAAAACAAGATTTTCAAGAGATAGGAAGGAAGGGAGATACTACTATGGTATCAGATGATTTAAGTCCAGTTTGGGTAGAAACTCATGAAAGCAGTAATGATGTCCTATGTAGCACTGAATTTGAGGTTATCTGGTATGAAGTGGAGACTAATGGAATGAAATATATGGTAGGGCATTGCTATAGACCTGATAGTTCAGCTGCTGGGGATGATAGAATGCATTGCCTAATTACTCTGATAGGTACTAAATGCATAACAATTATGGATGACTTAATTTATCTGAACATTGATTGGATAGCAGAGAAAATTCATGAAAAGACTGAAGGAGTTTACTGAGTTGTTATGAGAACTTTCTCAAGCAGCAAAGTGGCCAATCCCTTAATGCATAACAGTATACATATCCACAAGGAGATGTGTTTTGCATTATGGGAGATACTGGGATAGGAGTGTTAGTAGCTTGCTCCACCTTTGCTACGAGTTGCCCTGATGTTGCACTACTTACCCAGGTAAGATAGTACGACACTATATTCAGTCCTGAAGATATTTTCAGGCGCAAGCTTTATTTGCTCTCACTGGTATAAAGGATTAAACTAAATTTATTACAGTCTAACCTAGTGAAAAATAAACTTTCAATATTTAAAGATAAGTTTCATAAAATAGTAAAAAGCACACTATAAAAGGGAAAAATCTTGCCAAAGGCTGAGATGAACAGCTACCCAATTAGATGGAGAATGGAAAGTAGAATGAAAAACTGACAATCTTTAAACTATTATATACAGTTTATTAAACTAAAAATATGTACACAACGTTTTTACTATTCTTCTTCCAAATTTTCAAAGTTTATTCAAGGTAAGTCTACTCTTCTTCAGTAGCTGGCCTCTGAATCTTTCTAAAGAAGTCAAAAATCTGTCCAAAGTTGATTTAACTTCTCTTTTTTTCAGGATGTTTTTAAAGTGATTTTGACATTGTCTTCAACCAAGGCACAAAAGTCTGTTCATTTCAGCTTTGTGATGAAAGTTCTTTTGGGCATTTGCTTCCAGGACAACCCAGTTTCGTCACAATTAAACACTTGTTCATCCATGAATGATGATCCACTCCTGAAATTCTCTTCTTAGCCTCCTCTTTATTTGCACTGGCTCCTTCTCCATGTCTAATTACACTATGGATCCCTGACCTTCTCAAACCATCCTCTGCTTCCTTTGAATTCTTCCTCTACCTCTGCTGTACCATTGAATTTTGAATGAAAATAATTTTACTAAGAAATATCTCATTCAGAATTTAACAAGAAAAAAAAAAAGAAAAAAAAACTAAAAGGGGAAATGCTTGTAAATAAGTGAAGATACCAATTTTGTTTAAAGAATTATACTAATACAAATTTTGTAATATTAATTAAAGGTGAAAGATGTCATTTATTTGTAAAAGATTATAATGTAAGAAGTTTCTCTATAAGATATATGTTAGAGCATAATAACGAAGGATCAAAGTCCATTAACGACAACTTCGGATAAATTGTGTAGCCGACGGCACTTTACTTATGTGGGAACGGCATGCGCACAGTGTTTTTCTGGGAAGACGCAGCAATCGTACGGAGTTTTCCAGGAAGATAGGAATGAAATAGGAGCCAGGTACAAAAAAATGAAAGTTTTAGGTGAAAGAGGGTGCTAGAGATACGAAGTATAAAACGAGTTTGTCTCACCCCCCCCTTCAGAGCTTTTTAGGTTTTTTCATCTGGAGTGGCTGGAGAATTTCTGGTGAAGTCGGGAAGAGTTCCAGTTCGAGATCTAGTCGATAGCGGGCAGCTATTCTCTGCTGTCGGTTCGCGATGTCGGGCGGAAAGAATAGCCGAAGAAATATTAGGCACCCTTCCGAGTAAGCCTGAAGAAACTGGCCGCCCCATATGTCCATGTGGATCGATTTAATCCATGCTGTTTCCAGTCGAGAATGCGATGAAAGGACAGAACAATGAAGGCCAAGCCAAACCTATGAGTTAGTCACTAAGGACGAGATCGAACATTCGGAGGGAAATTAAAAAGAAAGGATAGACGGAACAAGTTACAGGAATGTGGTAACGTAATACATACATACATCTTCAAGGCCCACTCTTCCTAATTGGGTTGTGGGGGCAACAGCTGGAAGAGGAACTTCCAATGGTCACGATCCTCTGCCACCAAGCTCAGGTGTTCTGGTGGGATTCCCAAACGTGTCCACAAAAGGTTTTGGATGTAATCTATCCAGCGAGTCCTTGGCCTTCCACATGGCCTCCCACCTTCTGGCTTGGCAAAGAGGGCCTGCTGAGGGAGCCTCTCTTGTGGCATTCTGACCAGGTGCCCGTACCAACGTAACTGTGATCTCTCAACACGGAGAAGCAGCGGTGGAGTATTGAGGGTTTCCCGAATTGCAGAGCTTCTGACTCTGTCGAGTTTTGTCAGCCCCGCAACCACTCGAAGGAACCTCATTTCAGCTGCTTGGATTCGTGTCCACATTCTTTCGGTCATTACCCAACACTCGTGATCATAGGTGAGGAAGGGGACATAGACTGTATTGAAGACAGCCAACTCCTGCTTCAATACTGCCGAACGGCCAAGCTCCTGCAATATTGAGCTTGCTAGGAAAATGGGACATAGAGCTAGATACTCTACGTCCCATTTTCCAATAAATTGGCTTACATTGGATTCAAATCAAGGCACAAAACAGGTTAAGATAATCAAGCTACATTTATTAGATTCTAAAGAATACAGATTTATAATAAAAAACACTCAATAGGAATAGAGTTATCCCAAGTTATAAGTTTAGACATAACAACTGTAATTCACATATCACATCTAAGAATAGGCTCATTTCACTACACAAAATTCTAACTAGCATCCTTTAAATATCTTTACTTATCTTACACATATTCTTAAAACATTCACATCAATAATTCTATAGATCATTACTTATAGCAAATTAGCTACTACTACTTATTCACACAAATACTAAGGAAACAGCCATTAGATTCTAAACACTGGTATCTAAATCTCACTATAGTCCTTCCTAAAAGTTTAGAGTTATATAACCTAACATCTCGTTTCTTCCATAACACATTATTCCGTTCTTTCTTAACAAAGGAATTATAAAGGATTTTACATTACCACATGGCATATGACTGGGTTCCTCGGGATAAGCTTTGGCAAGTAGTACAGGAGTATGGAGTGGATGGTCAACTATTAGCTGCCATCAAGTTCCTGTACGAATGCCGAGAGTTTTGTGTCAGGGTAAACAGCACAAAAGTCTGAACCTTTCACAGTCTCCGTTGGCCTCCGCCAAGGGTGTGTTCTGTCATCCCTCCTTTTCATAATATTTATGGACTGGATTGATAGGCACAGCCGAGGCAGTGAGTGTGTCAGAATTGGAAAATGTATCTCGATTATCTTAACCTGCTTTGTGCCTTGATTTGAATCCAATGTACCGCTTGCTAATATTTGAATCTGAGCGAGAGAGAAATATATGACAGAGACCATGACTACAATCTAAAGTGTTTTAAGAGAGATAGATAAAAAATTGATATGAGGAGTAATTAATAGATTGATTTACTTAGTATGTTTTCTGAGGGTTACTTCTTGGTGGAAAGGAATTTCTGACCTAGGGATCTGGCTGGCGCAGCTTGATCAAATAAATATTGCCAGAACATGAATAGGAGGTAACTCCAGACCGTTATTGCTGAGGATCAGACTCTATTCAGAAGTCAATCCTTTGTCAATTTATTTAATATACGTAATCATTCTAAGGATCAGCCAAATTGTGTGGACAGATTTAACTGTGAATAAGATAAGTGATATAGAAGGAGAACACAATAAATTATAAAATTAAATAAATGCCACACGAATATAACAGTACTGTGTCGTGCCACATTTTTCATCAAATTTTTATAAATCATTCTGGCTTTGCTGAAGATCATCTCTTGAGTCATAGTGTCACCAGCCATTTGACGCTCATTTATCCAGATCATCAGAAGCTTTTCCATTTCTTCATTCACAGAACTTCTTTGGGATTGAGAGGCCAAGGTCTTCACACCAGCTGCAACTGAAGCTGCCTTAATCTCCTCCTCCTCCTTCAAAATTGTAGATATTGATGATGATGATAATGGATTTAGCAGTCCAGAATGGACTGCTAAATCCACAATTCTGACTCCTCTTTCATATGCTGAAATTCCTTCTTTTTTTCTTTTGCTCAATTGTGAGCAACTTTCTGCTTCCCTTGGGTTTGTCGCTTACTTTTTTTGGACCCATTGTCAAGAAAAATTTTTTCACTTTTAAAATTTTTTTCTGAAAAATATAAAAGAAATATGACATATTTCTTTTATAGCATATTATTTATTTAATTAGATAAGAATAGAATTTACTAATTATAAATCAATCCCCCATAGTAGAATTTAGCCAAATAAAGAATAAATGCTATCATACTTACCTCTCGCATTCACAGTCACACGGAGCATGCACCGTACTGACACTGGTATGAGGCGTCTCACTTCTCGCTGTCTCGAACGCAAACTACCCAGTCGGGTTGGTGGGTCTCCCCTATGTTATGTGGTCAACTCATTTCTTTGTCACACACATACAGATGGAAAAGCTAAGCTCCCTCCTGGAATGGCCCGACCGTTCATGTTTGCTGCTTTATGTTAGCATGCACATCCACTAAAACATTCGTTATCCGAATTCATATTCGTTAGCCGAGTCCGAACAACAGCGAAAAAAATCTTCGTTAGCCGAAAAATTCGTTAGCAGGGTCACTCATTAGCCGAGGTATCACTGTACTTAGCCAAGAGGTTTTGGCATACTTATAAATAAAGAGGATTTTCCAATTTTTAAATTATATGCCCTAAAACACACAGAATAGACATGTTTTAAGAGTAATTTTCAGTAACTTGAGTCATATGAGTCAATGGCAATCTACTGTAAGTGCACAAAAGAAGATGAGAATTAATTCTGGATCAGGAGCCCCAATTCATTCTCTTATTATTTATTTATGTGAATCCCACTATGATAGGTTGTAAATTCATTGTACTTTTAGTACTATGGGTGAGGTAAGGTTAGATAATCTGGTTTCTTGTTTTCTAGAGACGAATGGAATTCAAGCTATTTAGGTAAGTTGTCCTTCTACACAAAATCATACTGTTTTGTCCTTTCACATATTGTTGTCACCCTCCTCTCAAAATGATATTGAGAATGATAACTTATTCAGATTTACCATCTTGTCATTGTGAGAAAAGTGTGATATTTAGATTAATGAGGTTTTATTACTTGACAATGATATGCCACTGAGATTAACACATGAGGGAAGGGAAAACTTCATAAAACAAAGCGTACCTGTTATTAAATGAATAGTGGAACTGTGTTGGGGAGTGGGGGGGAAGGATACAGATTAAATAACTTAGCGTATGTTTTGCATTTGTAAATGCTCCCTGAAAAATTTTTTCATTGATGCTAGAGCTCTAATACCACCAACCTTCCAGTTGATATCCTCATAAACTTGGAATTCTACAACTACTCTTTCACCTCATCGTCAATGTTGACTTAATTTTGAAATTTTACCAATTCCAGTTTTACCAGAAATCAAAATAAAAATCAATGATATGAAATAAACATAATACTCACCCTTGCTGTGTGATCTTTTGAAGCAGTAATGAACATTGTCTGATCTTTGTTATACTGTAAGTCATAAATGGTGTCTTTATGCTCTTTAACAGTATCTTGCCTCTTTCCAGTCTATAAGAGGAAGTTATTATTAAAATATTACTCAGCACCAAAAACACTAAATGATATTGAGAATGATAAATCATCTGTCCAGTTTATATATCTCTTAGTATTATCTATTAACTGAAAATATCATCATCATCAATTTCCTGACATGTATCCTCAAGGGGTGTACAGGATATGATAGTACTACATAAAAATTTACATCATTACTAACTTCCTATCTACAATTTTCCTCCAAATCAGTCTGTTACTTATCAAGACTCCAAAATTATCAGATCTTATATTTCGATTGTCTAAGGCGCTTTGTACTGTATCAATCCACCTATATCTTGGTCTTCCTCTGGGTCGTTTTCCTGCCAACCTGGCAGAGAACACTTGTTTTGCTAATCTTTCCTTGACCATTCTGTTTAAGTGACCATACCATCTGAGGTTAGCTCTGCTAACGCATTCCTGGATGCTAACAATGTCAAGTTCTTTCCTAATATCCTCCTTTTTAATATGATATTACCATTGATGCCATGTGTTCACGCCTCTAATCTTTCTCAGGACTCTCATATCTACGGTCTCTAGTCTTTGGTCAAGTGTTTTACTTCTGACCCATCTCTAAGATCCATAAATTAAAACTGGTTTGAACACTATCTTGTATACCGCTAATTTAGTGTTCTGACTAATTTCTCTCTTATTCCATATAAATTTATTCAGTTGACTTCCTACCCTACCAGCTTCGTTGATTCTGTTGTCTATTTCCATATTTAATTTACCATGTTCACTAAAAATCGTGCTTAAGTAGGTGAAATGTTTTACTTGTTACACAGGTTCTCCATTCAAAACACAGATGACATTTCCAATGATTCTGCCTATTTTCATTGTCTTTGTCTTTTTACTGTTATTCAATTTAGTCAAGGAATCTTGTAGACTCGTAGTGGATTTATTGATAAGTATAACATCGTCCGCATAAAGCAAAGAGCTGACATTACATCTCCAATTTTGATATCATGTTTAATACCACTTTCCTTCATAATGTGATCCATATAGATAATGAACATCCTTGTCTCACACCAGATTTAACATTAAACCATCTTCCTGTACTTCCTTCAATTCTAACTGCCGACTTACAACTCAAATAAAGACTAAGTATTGCTTGATATAATGCCCCATTGACACCATACAACTGTAGCGTATTGAATAGTTTCTCTCTTGACAGCTTGTCATATGCCTTTTCCAAATCGAAAAACACTTAAATACAGATCTGTTATATTCCCATGATTTCTCAACTATTTGTCGTAAAGTGAAGATCTGATCCTGACAGCCTCTATTTGGCCTGAATCTAGCTTGTTCTTCACCAAGCTTTTCTTCCACAATTCTTCTCAACCGTTTCTCAAGTATACTAGCATAAATCTTACCGGGAACACTCAATATGGAAATACCTCTGTAATTCTCACATTCAGTTTTATTTCCCTTTTTATATATGGGTACTATGAGAGCTCTACTCCAATCATCGGGAATTATTCCCTCTGTCCAGGCCTTTTGAACTATGCAGTGCAGCCACTGTAAGACTTTTATACCAGCATACTTCAGTATTTCTGGTCAAATATCATCTATTCCTGCTGCCTTTCGACATTTCAAGCTTTTGATGGCTTTTTCTACTTCAAGTATGGATATGTATTCCTGACTGCATGCCTGGTCAGTGTTTTTTACCACTGTGCTGTCATCAATGCTTGTTTCATTTAGCAATTTTTTGAAGTAATTACTCCATACTTCAAGGATATCTTTTTCTCCAGTTTTCATGTCACCTTTATCTTCTCTAACCCCTTTTACAGCACTCTTTCCTCCATTCCCAAGCTCCTCCAGAATATTTTGCCACCTTCTTTTAATTTATTTTCTATGTTCTTGCCAAAGTCCTCCCATGACGTTTGTTTAGCTAGTTTTACACACTGTTTAGCTTTCTTACATTTGTCTTTGTATTCTTTAAGAGCACAAGCTGACTTGTTTGCCAGGAACTTTTGATATGCTTTCTTCTTTTCCTTCACTGCCTCTTTAACTTCCTGTGTCCACCATGGAATTCAGATTTTTCTATCTTTGCAAGACAACCTCACCACATGCCTCTCTGGCTGAATCAATCAGGGTTTTCTTCAAAGTTTGCCACTGAATCTCCAATGTTTAGTTCCTGTTCTCAAACTCTTTAATTTTTTCTTCAATAAGCTTTGTGTATTCTAGTCTGCAGTTCACATCTGAGAGCTGCTCAACTTTTATTCGCTTTAAAACTTTCTTACATGTTATTCTTTTCAATATGCAATTCAATTTTATCCTGCTCAAGACTAAATAGTGATCACTTCCAATTTCAAATCCTCTGTACACTCTGGTGTCCTGCACCAGGGAGAAAACATCACTATCAACAATAACACAGTCAATCAGACTTTTCTTATTCCTTGCCTCTTTTCTCCATGTGAATTTGTATACATTTTTATGTTGGAACATGGCGTTAGTAATAACCAGTACATGTCCTGAGCAGAAATCCAACAGGTATTTGCCATTATTATTAGCTTTGCTCTTTTCTCCAAATTTTCCCAAAATATTTTTGTATGTCTGACAATCATTTCCTACTCTGCTATTTAGATCCCCAACAAGAACCAACTTTTCCTTTTTCATTGTGTCAGTTGCTTTCTCTAAAGCATCAAAATATTTTTCCACTTCTACCTTGGTAGAACCTTCTGTGGGACCATAGGCACAAATAAGTCTCATTGTCCAATTCCCCATTCTGATATTTGCCCTCATCACTCTACTCGAGACTGCTTTCTGTTAGATCCTGAATGGGGAACTTTACACGTAAATTCTTGATTCAGGAATTAACATGTTAATATTAGTAATTAAGGAGATACCTGCACATCAGCTAATAATTATGAAAAATTTCTTTATGTTATGTGATAATGTGTAGTTCATATGTGCCATATATTGAAATTTATTCCTGTATAACTGAAATGGGAAGCAGAGAATTTTGTGTCAAAATAGTAAGAATTATGTAAGGGAATTATGAAGTTATTTGTAAATTCCATTAAGCTGTCTACTCCATTACGAAATTTCCAAAAAGATAATAAGTAGTAATCCGGAATAATTGTGTATAATCTATACGAGTCAATCGTAGCGATGGAGGCTGTACCTACATGGAAGATGACGTCAGAACGATGACCTGGAATATGGTAACCTAACAGATTAGGGAGAGTGCAGGATCACCCAAGGTGTTTTATACCCACGAACGATGGGGGATTTGTGGGTATAAAACACATCGAATAGAGGGTGCCCAAAAGGGTGAATAAAAGATGATGTGCGCCATATTACAGAGTTTTTTCTTCTTCGGTTACTGGATTCCAGTTTTAGGAGGTTTGTCGGGTGATTCGTGAGAGAGCGGTGGGTCGACTACAGTGATGTTGAACGACGAGGCCTATTTCTGAGAATGCTTGAGGATTTCCAAGCGAAGCTGATTGTGTTACGACGGCCTATGCAGAATCGAGCCTTCGAATAAAGTCCCATCAAAGAGAATGGAGGAAATTTCCTGCTGAGTGGTAGAAAGCACGCCACAGTCCGAAAGTGATTCAAAGAAAAGCGTAGTGCATCGGAGGTGCAGAGATAGCCGATAACTATACAGTAAGGTAATCTAGATCTACATGAGATGGCGGCATAAAATCTGAAATGATCCGGTAATGTAAAGAATTTCATTCTATGTTAAAAAATTGCTTAGAAGAATAAGAAATTTGTGTATACTGTAAACTAAGGACACTAATAGAGAACTTTTAAGTGAGAATTTGATTGAATTAGTTAAGACCACATGGAACAAAGAAGAATTGTTGATAGGTAGTATTTTGATTGAGAATGGCTAGGCTTGACTAATGAAATTTAGAATTAAGATGATTATTGATAGAGTATTAATGAAAGTGTTCAATGTGTGTTCTGTGAATAACTTGTGAAAGGAATTATATCCTAGTAGTGTTATGTTTACACTTAATCTTATATTTTCGTAATTGATGGATTTAGCTTACTCAAATTCATTGTTGTGATTTAGTATGAACCTTAACTCAGAGTGAGTTTTGTTCTATTCAGTATTTGAATTTTCTTAAATGCAAATGTTTTGTGCTTTTCCAATAAACATGTTTTGTGCTTTTCCAATAAACATGTTTTGTACCTTATACCTGAGTTTATGCCTGATTACGAATTCAATCCACCACTTATGAAATAGAACCTTTTGGCAGGAAGGAATTAGTTATTATTGCTTAAGTGAGATTCAGGTCATGACTGCTAACTGAATCTGCACAGCGCTAGCGTAAGATTAATAATTGTGTGTATCCCTTTAGAATTATTTCCCTGAACAAGAGTCTCTTCTGTTATAGGATATTGGCTGGCACAGCATAAAAATAAATTTTGACAATATCCAAAAAGGAAATAGTACTGAATTAATATTTTTAAGGCACAACAGTAGATTAGAAAGTGGGCTATTTAGAGGTAGAACAAGGTAAAATATAGAGAAATCAATGACGTAACACTGCCATTCAAGAAGATTAGCCTTGTATTTTGTGTTGAATACTACGGCTACTCCTTCTTTTCCTTGCCTGAATATAACATTTTGTATTTATTGCTCAGAAAGATCTCACCAATTTTGTCTTTTTTGTTTCAGTCAACACCCTATTATGTCGATCTGGTACTTATCTAATTCCTCAGCTAGCTTCATTTCTTTGCCATTCAGGCTTCTTATGTCGATAGTACCGATCTTTAACTCCTGTGATGTTGAGTTGGGGTGTTTTTTCGGATTTATTCCAGTAGCTGACTTTTCGCTGTTTGCCCTGGTTCCATGGTGAAAACAACGGGGGCCTTATGTAAACCGGGCGATGCCTCAGCTGGCATGAAATTTTGTCATGTTGTACCATCATTTTGTATATTGGTTTAAGCCAATAAGAATACAATTTGGTCAGCTAAATCCCAAATTGCCAGCCCATCTTTGTTCATTCAGTATCAAGGTAGATATCCAACAGGGTGCACCACGAGAAGGTGAGGATTGGACATTAGGTCAAAAGCCCTGGTCGGTTCTCCGCATTCCTTTCAAGGCTATGTGGAGGTCTCCTCTCAGTTATACAGCTTTGACCCTTATGCATGCTAACTAAAAATATATACTATTTAATTCTTATCCAACCTATTGTTTCAACTTCTTGCTGCTGGACAGCTCATTTGGCATATGATAAAATTAGTTGCTCAGTAGACAGACTACATTAACAACAATTATGAATGTAATGTACTGGTTCCAAGAGTTGTCTGTTTTGTGAAAGGTTAAAAATGCAACTTTCTGGAGAAGGGAACAAAGACATCTCTCAGACTACCTAATTAGCATGCCTTCAAAATTAAAAAAGGGCATATAACAGAACTCAGATCACTTTTTTTAATCAAGTGATAACAAAGTAAATTCATGACAGCTTTCTCAAAATACACGATGAAGTAATGTATAACATACTATATTCCTTTCTGAATAAATTAAATTTATCAGTAGGATGTAAAAATAAAGAAATAAAATCATCAAATTCTACCTTAAAGGGATGAACATAACATTATGTTGTTAATTTGGATTTATGGCTGAAGTTACTTAGGCTATGAAGCCACTATGCCTGTTAATGGCACATTTTTCTTAGTTGATTTAGCTGTAAATTCAAAACATCCAACCAACCAACACCTTTTCCAGATTTACAAAACTTAACTAGAGCTCCCAGTTATATTCTCAGGATTTCTCATTATGTGTATTATAAAAATTTGATCCTGACAATCTCTATTTGGTATGAGCCTCTGTTCTTCTCTGACTTTCCCCGTTCACAATTTTTATTAGCATCTTCTCAAGTATGACTATAAATATAAACATGAATATAAATCTTACATGTTAAATGATGTGAGAATCTGTAAATCTCACATCGTTTTACAGATAGGTAAAAAAAACGTGAGGATCTCATTTTACAGGCAGGTAGTATGAGCATTCTACTCCAATCATTATCAATGCAAGCCTTCTGAATTATGCACTGTGGCAATTGTAAGTCTTTATACCTCTATGATTCAGCATACCTGGTTAATCATCTACTGTAGCTGCATTTTTTTTCTCATTTCAGCTTTTCCCCATCTTTTTCTACCTCATACTGAATGTGCACCTGATTACATTCCTCTTGAATATTTTCTATCACTATTTGTTTCATTTAAACAGTCCTTCAAAATAACTACTCCAAACATCTAGGAGATGTTTGGTTCTATCGCTTTTATGTAACCTTTACAATATTTGATTCCTTTCAAGAACTCTTTCTTCTATTTCTAAGCTTTTCAATAGCCTTCAGAACATTTTGTGTCCTATGATTTTTTTTTAGATAATTTTATACACAATTTAACTTACTTATATTTTTCTCTGTAGTTTTACATAGCATCTGCTTTTAACATGCTTTTCTTTTTTTGAAGGTTTGTCTTTTTGACCCCCCCCCATAAGGTTCTGATTTTTCTATCACTGCAAACAACTTGACTACATGCCTCTCAAAGATATGGTTCCTGTTTGCAAATTCTTTTGTTTTTTTCCTTGAATAATATTTGTATATTTGAATTCACAGATTACTGCTGAAAGCAACTTAGCTAATTTTTTTTAAAACTTTTATATATATCTTCTATTTCAAATCCCCCTGTATGTATGCTCTTGTTTCTTGAAACAGCATAATATATATCACTATCTACAATAACAAAGTCAATAAGATGTTACTTATTTTTTTAAGTATACTTTTTAGGATTCCCCACCCAGAAAGGTTGTAAACTTATAGTGCATTAGTATCATGGGTACTAATGATTTTTTCTGGGGTGCTTAAGGGTCAAAGCTGTATAACTGAGAAGAGACCCCCACATAGCCTTATGGGTGCTAATGATTTTTTCTGGGGTGCTTAAGGGTTAAAGCTGTATAACTGAGAGGAGACCTCCACATAGCCTTTAAAGGAATGTGGAGAACCAACCAGGGCTTCTGACCTAATGTCCGATCCTCACCTTCTCGTGGTGCACCCTGTTGGGTATCTACTTTGACACTGAACGAACGAGGATGAGCTGGCAATTTGGGATTTAGCCGACCAAATTGTATTCTTATTGGTTAAACCAAAATAAAAAATGATGGTACAACATGACAAAATTTCATGCCGGCTGGGGCGTCGCCCGGTTAAACAAGGCCCCCGTTGTTTTCGCCAGGGAACCAGGGCGAACAGCGAAAAGTCAGCTACTGGAACAAATCTGAAAACAAACCCCAACTCAACATCACCAGAGTTAAAGATCGGTACTATCAACATAAGAAGCCTGAATGGCAAAGAAATGGAGCTAGCTGAGGGATTAGATAAGTACCAGATCGACATAATAAGGGTGACTGAAACAAAAAAGACCAAAACTGGTGAGATCTTTCTGAGCAATAAATACAAAATGTTATATTGAGGCAATGACAATCAAGGAAAAGAAGGAGTAGCCATAGTATTCAACACAAAATACGAGGCTAATCTTCTTGAATGGCAGTCAGTCTCAAGTAGAGTAATGTGGCCAAATATGAGAATGGGGAACTGGACAATGAGACTTATTTGTGCCTATGGTTTGGTCCCACAGAAGGTTCTACTAAGGTAGAAGTGGAGGAATTTTTTGAGACTTTAGAAAAAGCAACTGACACAATGAAAAAGGAAAACTTGGTCCTTGTTGGGGATCTAAATAGTAGAGTAGGAAATGATTGTGAGACATACAAAAATATTTTGGGAAAATTTGGAGAAAAGAGCAAAGCTAATAATAATGGCAAATATCTGTTGGATTTCTGCTCAGGACATGGACTGGTTATTACTAACACCATGTTCCATCATAAAAATGTAATCAAATTCACATGGAGAAAAGAGGCAAGGAATAAGAAAAGTCTGATTGACTGTGTTATTGTTGATAGTGATGTTTTCTCCCTGGTGCAGGACACCAGAGTGTACAGAGGATTTGAAATTGGAAGTGATCACTATTTAGTCTTGAGCAGGATAAAATTGAATTTCACATTGAAAAGAATCACATGTAAGAAAGTTTTAAAGCGAATAAAAGTTGAGCAGCTCTCAGATGTGAACTGTAGACTAAAATACACAAAGATTATTGAAAAGAAAATGAAAGAGTTTGAGAACAGGAATCAAACCTTGGAGATTCAGTGGCAAACTCTGAAGAAAACATTGATTGATTCTGCCAGAGAGGCATGTGGTGAGGTTGTGTGCAAGGATAAAAAAATCAGAACTCCCTGGTGGACACAGGAAGTTAAAGAGGCAGTGAAGGAAAAGAAGAAAGCATATCAAAAGTTCCTGGCAAATAAGTCAGCTTTTACTATTACAGAATACAGAGACAAATGTAAGAAAGCTAAACACTGTGTAAAACTAGCTAAACAAAAGTCATGGGAGGACTTTGGCAAGAATATAGAAAATAAATATCAAGAAGGTGGCAAAATATTCTGGAGGTTGTTGAAGAAGCTTAGGAATGGAGGAAAGAGTGCTGTAAAAGGAGTTAGAGATGATAGAGGTGACATGAAAACGGGAGAAAAAGATATCCTTGAAGTATGGAGTAATTACTTCAAAAAATTGCTAAATGCCACAACAAGCAGTGATGACAGCACAGTGGTAAAAAACACTGACCAGGCATGCAGTCAGGAATACATATCCATACTTGAAGTAGAAAAAGCCATCAAAGGCTTGAAATGGGGAAAGGCAGCAGGAGTAGATGATATTCGACCTGAAATGCTGAAGTATGGTGGTATAAAAGTCTTACAGTGGCTGCACTGCATTGTTCAGAAAGCCTGGACAGAGGGACGAATTCCCGATGATTGGAGTAGAGTTCTCATAGTACCCATATATAAAAAGGGAAATAAAACTGAATGTGAGAATTACAGAGGTATTTCCCTACTGAGTGTTCCTGGCAAGATCTATGCAAGTATACTTGAGAAATGGTTGAGAAGAATTGTGGAAGAAAAGCTTGGTGAAGAACAAGCTGGATTCAGGCCAAATAGAGGCTGTCAGGATCAGATCTTCACTTTACGACAAATAGTCGAGAAAGCATGGGAACATAACAAAGATCTGTATTTAAGTTTTGTCGATTTGGAAAAGGCATATGACAAGCTATTCAATACGCTGCAGTTATATGGTGTCAATGGGGCATTATATCAAGCAATACTAAGTCTTTATTTGAGTTGTAAGTCAGCAGTTAGAATTGAAGGAAGTACAGGAAGATGGTTTAATGTTAAATCTGGTGTGAGACAAGGATGTACATTATCCCCTCTGTTATTCGTTATCTATATGGATCACATTATGAAGGAAAGTGGTATTAAACCTGATATCAAAATTGGAGATGTTAATGTCAGCTCTTTGCTTTATGCGGATGATGTTATACTTCTAAATAAATCTGCTACAAGTCTGCAAGATTCTCTGACTAAATTCAATTGCTGTTGTAATAGATATGGTATGAAGGTCAGCAATAAAAAGACAAAGACGATGAAAACAGGCAGAATCATTGAAAATGTCAACTGTGTTGTGAATGGAGAACCTGTGGAACAAGTAAAACATTTCACTACTTAAGCACGATTTTTACTGAAGATGGTAAATTAAATATAGAAATAGACAACAGAAGCAGCAAAGATGGTATGGTGGGAAGTCAATTGAATAAATTCATATGGAATAAGAGAGAAATTAGTTGTATACAAGACAGTTTTCAAACCAGTTTTAACTTATGGATGTGACAGCTGGGTCAGAAGTAAAACACTTGACCAAAGACTAGAGACTGCAGATATGAGAGTCCTGAGAAAGATTAGAGGCATGAACAGATGGCATCAATTTCAATATCATATTAAAAATGAGGATATTAGGAAAGAACTTGACATTGTCAGCATCCAGGAATGCGTTAGCAGAGCTAATCTCAGGTGGTATGGTCACTTAAATAGAATGGGAGAGGAAAGATTAGCAAAACAAGTGTTCTCTGCCAGGTTGGCAGGAAAACGACCCAGAGGAAGACCAAGATATAGGTGGATTGATACGGTACAAAATGCCTTAGACGATAGAAATATAAGATCTGATAATGTTGGAGTCTTGACAAGTAACAGACTGATTTGGAGGAAAATTGTAGATAGGAAGTTAGTAATTATGTAATTTTTTCATGTAGTACTGTCATATCCTGTACACCCCTTGAGGGTACATGGCAGGAATTTGATGATGATGATGATTTTTCTGCTATTTTTATTAATTTTTTACCTATTCCAGAAACCCTCTCTAAGGACCAAACATTGATTTCTTTTTTTAATATATCAGGACTCCAATAAGCAGGGCAGTGATCTCACACCAGGTGCATGTTCTCTCCACATCTACTTATACACATCTGTTATGGTGGAATGTGGTTAGTAATTACTATTCCATATTCTGAACAGAATACCTAGTAGGTACTTACCATTATTTTTAGCTCTGCCCTTTTCTCCAAAATTTCCCAAAGTATTCTAGTTGTCTGATATTCATTGCCTATTCTGCTATTTCGAACTTCAACAACAAGAACTAGCTTTTACAGGAAGTTATCTTTGTGTTTGGTGTTAAATACTCTAGCTGCTGCTTCTTTTCCCTGACCATTACTGCCAGAATATAGCACCTTATAGTTAATAGCAGTATCTCACTTGTTTTAGTAATAACAATTGTGTTAACACGTGTCTGGACAATTCATCGCAGGAAAATTAATCACACAAAAATTCTTCACAGATATACGTGAAAAAAAAATTTTTATATATCATTTAGTATTTCGATTATATTTAGCTTTCTGAAATTTTTTATTCCATATAAAGTTATTAGTATTCTTTTTTACTACAGGTTCTGTAGATGGAATATTAATTGTTACAAAAATGGGATAGGATGGTTAGGGAGAAAGGACACCATATTTAAGAATATTTAGGGATAACAGTTATATCCAACTAATATTTATATTTAACTATTCACATATTCCTATTAACTACTCTAACTATTAATAGTTAAAATAGTTACTAAAGAGAATAAAATATTTAAGAATAGTTAAGGAGAAAGGGCCCAATATTTAAGAATATTTTTTCTAAATATATCACCTATCCACGTGCGACATATTTTTTTATCTGAACAAATTCAGAAGATGACGTGTTTCAGTTACTGAACACAAGTGTTTTGAAAATGACTCCACTTTTCTTGTGTAGGAAAGATATTGTACGCTGTTATCGTTTACAAAGCTAGTTTAAGATCATAGGTGCACTTCTGAGTAATTATATTAAAGAAAATGATAATAAAATTACACAACTCCTATCATCCTTCTGTAAATAGCATAAGCTATAGATGCAATACTAGATTTTACCTTTTTCTCCAATACTAGTATTTTATAACACTAAGAAATTTTAAATTTCACATTTAGTCGTCTTTGCTGAAAAATAAATAAATAAAATAAATAAATAAATAAATAAATAAAAAATATATATATGTGTGTGTGTGTGTGTGTGTATTCTATTCTTGATCTTCTACTCGGTTGTAATGATACATTTTAGAGAATAAATTTTAAATGACTTTAAACCGAGATAAAATATTAAATTTTAATGATAATGATACAACTAGTTTCAGCCTTTTACAGCCTTCTTCAGGTATCCACTAAAGGTAGAACACAGTAATAAAAAATTGAAGTTACAAAAAACTGAGAATTACAGGCAAAAAATGCAATACATAACTGCCACAAAAACGTTGTATTTTTCAAGTCATTCTATCTAACGTGCTATTGTTTGCTGTATGCATGCTTGCAGGTTCTCGTGAGCGCCAGTGCTGAACAACTGCAGTATTGGCTATCACGAATATTATAACTCAAATTGCTGTTCAAATGTTCAGGATTAAGGGGGATTTCTCTGGACTCCATGATTTTTCTTTCAAACTCATCACTACAGCGAAAAATGTTTTCAGATTTATCCCAGCAAACTGAGCAACTCTGTAGATCGTCATGAGGGTTATTTAGAGAAAAGAACATGACTGGATAGCGCAGATGCATGTGATCTTTTATAGGAGATGCCTCTCTTATGCTCCTCAATACGCAGTTCAACAGATTTGTTAGTCTGTCCAAAATAAGGAATATTACAGTCGCACCATAACTTGTAAACACCTGGATATTTCAGGTTATGATGAACGGGCTTTGGATGGCTTATAAAAGAACGGACTTTAGGGAGTGTAGTGGAAAACGTCCTGATGATGTATTTTTTAAGGACTTGAGCCAATTTATTGGAGACTGAACTAATGTAAGGTATTGAGATACTACCTTTAAAATCAATAGTTTCTGTAGTACGCTGCCTAGGAGGATCCAGAAGAAATTTCTTAATTGTTTTTTCAGAATATCCATTTTGTTTAAAGATAAGAGAAAGTTGTTCAATTTCTTTTGGAGTTCATCTGGTTCATTTAAAAGAGATCGTGCTCTGTGTCCTAAGGTAGAAATAGTTCCGAGCTTTTGTGGTGGAAAGTGATGAGATTGATGGTGCAGATATCTGTTAGTATGAGTTGGTTTTCGGAGTCTATCAGAGCATCGTGTAAGAATTACATCCAGGAAAGGAAGGCAGTTATTTCGTTCTAGTTCGGCAGTGAATTTTATATTAGGATGCTGGTTGTTAAGATGTTGAAGAAAATCCATGAGAAATGTGTGTCCATGACTCCATATAATGAAAATATCGTCAACATAACGTCTCCAAAGTTTCGGCTTAAATGAAAAGGACGATATGGCTTTTGTTTCAAAATCTTCCAGGAAAATGTTTGCTAAAACTGGGGATAAAGGGTTGCCCATCGCTAGGCCTTGGTTTTGTTTGTAAATGGAGTCCCTATATCTGAAGTAGCCAGATTGAATACAATGCTTTAGTAAAGCAAATATCTTTTTAGACAATTTGTCCTTAAGTAATATTAATACCTCCTCAGTAGGGACGTTAGTAAATAATGAGATAATGTCAAAACTTGCTATGATATCATTTTCACTGATTGAAATATTTTTGATATGAGAAACGAGGTCTGTGGTGTTTTTGATGAATGATGAAGATTTATTGGAGAAACACTTGAGTTATTCTGTAAGATGTTTCGAAAGCTTATAAGTAGGACCATCAATTCCTTCCACAATTGGGCGAAGAGGGGCGTTTTCTTTCTGTATCTTTGGAACTCCATAAATGTGCAGAATAAGAGGTTGAAGAGAACGTAAAGAAAGGTGCATATTATAACATAAATTGAAAGCCAAACGGCTATTTTTCTGGCATCCTTAATAATAATTAAGGGGATACAAATCCCTTGTTGTTCAACTGCCAGTAAGCAAAACTCTAAGATCAAGAACTACGAATCTATGAGTTTCATATATACCGAAAAACTATCGGCGAATCCAAGTGTAAATGACCACTTGGTAGTTCCAGGTCTACCTACTCACTGATGAGACCTCAATAAAGGTTGAAACCGGTCTGGGTAGTGACCTCTCCTCATAATGTAATTACAGTATTACATCTCCTAGGGGCTGTGTTTTTACATTATGAAAAAATATCAAGGATAGTGAGGGAGCTTGCTCCACCTTTGCTTTTAGTTGCCTTGGTGTTGTACTACCAAGGTGGTCATTTACACTTGGATTCGCCGATAGTTTTTTGGTACATATGAAACTCATAGATTCGTAGTTCTCGATCTTAGAGTTTTGCTTACTGGCAGTTGAACAACAAGGGATTTGTATCCCCTTAATTATTATAAAGGCGCATATTGTGAGGAAGTTCAAATGTAACAGATTGTTTGTGTGGTTTTGTAGTTCCCTTGTTGGATCATCTTGAAGAATTGAATATGTAATGTTGAATTGAAGAATTGAATATGTAATATGTAATAATGAAGAATTGAATATGTAATCTTCAAGCAATTGAAGCATTTTATTGTAGTAATCTTCAAAATTGAGGACAACTGTGGCATTGCCTTTATCTGCAGGTAAAATAATGATGTTTTTGTTCTTTTTAAGATTCTTTAAGGCCTGTCTTTCTGCAAGAGAAAGATTATCTCTTGGAGGTTTAGCATTATTGATAATGAAGATGGATTCAATCGGAGAAGTTTTGCCAAATGATTAGGAATAAGTGAACTGGCTTTTTCTATTTTTCTTTTTCTATAGAACGACTTGAAAAATATAACGCTTTTGTGTCAATTATGTATTGCATTTTTTGCCTGTAATTCTCAGTTTTTTGTAACTTCAATTTTTTATTACTGTGTTCTACCTTTAGTGGATACCTGAAGAAGGCTGTAAAAGGCTGAAACTAGTTGTATCATTATCTTTAAAATTTAATATTTTATCTCGGTTTAAAGTCATTTAAAATTTATTCTCTAAAAAAAATATATATATATGTATGCTTCCAAAGTGAAATAAGTAATTAATTACTTCTCTTGTAAAACGTTCAAAAATAAACTGTAATCAAATATATCATGCCATTAACAACCAACTAGATAGCATACCCTCTCCCACCAATGAGTTGTGATTCGAAACTCACAATGGGCATGAATGTTTGCAATTGTTTTTAGGTA
This sequence comes from Typopeltis vanoorti, assembly GCF_054136105.1. Lineage (NCBI taxonomy): Eukaryota > Metazoa > Arthropoda > Arachnida > Uropygi > Thelyphonidae > Typopeltis > Typopeltis vanoorti. The sequence goes on along the minus strand of NC_143552.1, from coordinate 68,597,675 downwards.
AGAGATGAATTTCGTCATCTGATGTGAGACCACAGCACTACTTACTGGAAGCCTGAAGTGGCTTGAATGGTTTCCATGTTTGGTCATGGAATTTGAGCAGGATTTCCGAACTAGGTTAAAATGAATAAAAATACAATGAAACAGAAATAAGGAAGCTCATTGAACAATAAATATATTATTTTCATTGTATAAGAATAAAAATATTATAAAAATCGAATTAAAATGTAGACAAATCTGCCCTATAGATATAAAACGATAAGCATTTTTATGAAGCGTTTCTATGTAACGTTTTTGTGTCACGGTTTTTGCCCGGCTTCTTAATATAATATATATTTAATAGTAATTAATAATAATAATAATTTGGTATGGGTAGTGTAATTATTTTTATATAAAAAATTTGAGGAAAATAATACACTTTTTTTTAAATAGAAAAATATTAAATGTTGCACTATTTTTTTTATAGATATACAAGACAAAGCTAATATTGAACAAAAATGGCTGTTTTCAAGTCTTAGCAAGTAGTGCAACATGAGGGCAACTCAGAAGTAATGCAACAAGGCGAGCTCCGAGCATCTGATCCAAAAATAACCAGCTTACCAGCCCGGAGAACTGGGGGGGAGGCATAGGCACCAGGAGGAAGTACCTCCCCTTTCGACTTTTCAAATTTCGAGTCATCAGAATTCAAGGAGAACCAGCCTACCAGTCCGGAACTCAGGGGGTTGGCCACTGTAGGCACCAGGGGACCCCCTCCCCTTTGAGTCTTCAAAATTCAAGGAGAACTGGCCTACCAGTCCGGAACTTGGGTGCCGCAGGTGCCAGGAAATCCCTTTCGAATCTTCAAAATTCGAGTCACCAGAATTCAAGGAGATCTGGCCTATGAGTCTGGAACTCGGGGGTTAGGCGCTGTAGGTGCCAGGGGGGGGGGGGGGAAGAGAGCCCCCTTTGGAGTCTTCAAAATTCGAGTCAGAATTCAAGGAGAACTGGCCTACCAGTCCAGAACATGGAGGGTTGGGCGCTGTAGGTGCCAGGGGACGTAGCCCCCCCCCCCCCCCAGTAATACATAAAAAAACTATATTTTGTGAAATTTATCTTGCACTGCATTTACTTTTCATATATTGGAATCAATGCAATATCATTTCAATTTTCTAGTGAATAATGTTTTCAGTGAATTTTTTCTGCAATGAATTGTCCATGAACAGTGTTAACATGTCATTTCTCTAATTCTTCTGCAAGTTCCATTTCCTTTTCTTCAAAAGCAAGTTTTTTTCCTTTCTTTCTTTCTCAGAAAGCTTCTTCACTAATTCAAATGCTAATAAAGCAGCATTCTAATTTAATGAAAGATAAATTTTAAATGTCTAAAAAATGCAAAGTGTTTGAAAAGGATTTACTTTTAAACATGCTATATATCGAACTTGCTTCTTTTATCTCTGTTATCTACATTCTCTGGAATGGCCTTTCTCATCTAGTCTCAAAGGATTACACAATCTACAAATATTTGAAAAACCTTCTCTATCTTCAGCCTCTCTAAATCTTCTTCCTCTTTACAGTGCTTTTATCCCACTTAGTGCAGGGTCTGTTATGATTATGCAATTATGGGAAAGCCCCAACAGGCTTGTCACATAGTCTGGCATTGTGTGTGTGTGGGGGGGGGGGGGTACAAAAATCCAAGTTTCAAGGTGAAAAAACCTCCTACTTCCGCATGAAACCAGCTAACTCATCTTTAGTCAAGAGAGACCAAATAAAGATTTCTCACATCTTGGATGGGAATCAAAACCAGGTCTTTCTGAACAAAGGGCTCTCTGTCTATACTGACTGAGACATGGAGGCTCTTAATCTCTTGCTACTTACAAAGTATTAATGTACTATCAAATGTTACAGCTTTTTTTTTTAATAACTAATATTGTTTTTCTAAATATATGTGCCTCAACTTCTTAAAACAGAAGGTGAGAATAGAATTGTCACTCTCAAATAAATTCCGGAATCATCATGTTCAAATAGAAATTATAAGTCTAAAATATTTAAGAATTACTTTATTTAAAATCAGATAATATAAATATCTCAAGACAACATATGATACTACACTACATATTCGGGTACTTTTGTAGTAACTCACCAGTCAGGCAAATATCTCACTAATCATATGTCAGATGGGGTGAAGTACCACTGATACTTAGTATATCATAGTCATGTTTTCATTCTTGGATCTGATCAATTTATAGCCTTTGTTAATGCTATGGCATTAATGTATATATATTAAACAGGACTATAGACAAGCTACATCCCTGCCTCACTCCTATTTATTTTTATCCATTCTGAAGCATGGTATTGGTTTTTACTGTTATAACATTATTTTGCTCAGTTTTATTAAACTATGAAGAAATTCAATTTTAACTAATATTTCAAACAGTGTTTCTTTTTTACTAGATCAAAGACTGTTCCACAATTGATGAATGGGATATGAGTATTTAGGTTGAATTCTCTTTGTTTTTAATTAGCTGTCTTAAAGTGAAGACTGAATCAATACATCAGTAACTCTTTTTAAATCCATTTTGCTCTACTAAAACATTTTGCAATGCAGTTGTTTAATTTCTTTTTACAAGACCTAAACAAGAATCATCTTTATAAACAATAGAAAATTATAGAACAAATGGATTCAAAATGTTAACAGAATGTCACAAACAGGTTACCAAAAAAGAATACTAAAACATAAAACAAAGGGAAAAAAAGAAAGAAGGAAGATCATTAAAGAAATGGTGTGAGGCAGGAACATGCCACTAGCCTAATACCATAAAGGGAAGAAGTTAATGCTGTGATTAATTCTGCGTAACTACCAATGTCATTTCATGGTGCTCACACTGCTTCACCTACTGGATGACTGATGCAACTTGAAAAAAAAATTCTGTTTAGTCTATATAACATGGTTTCTAAATTATGTAAAAATAAATAAAATAAAAAAAAATAAACTTATTCCACCCATTGTGCTATAGATGCCTGTCTCTCTCTCTCTCTCTCTCTCTCTCTCTCTCACACACACACACACACACAAAAGAACTTCTTGCATATAATGTACATGCTGTTATATGGAGTAGAGTGCCTTCCCATGATGAGACCTTGGAGGTGTCGCATAATAATGTGTGCATTTATCAGTCTATGAGACATGAGAAAAAACCTCAAACATCAGTGATACATGAACATTTATTATGTATTTATTACTGATCATGATAATTTTCATGTTTATTTCTAAAACTTTACCTATCTTGAATCACTCTTTTATGAAAGTCATTAGAAAAGGCAGCTGACAAAGAAAATCAAAAAACTAATCCTTGCTGAGATGTAAACAGAAAAGCAAGAAATGAATCCAAGGCATATAGAAATGTTTTTGAGAAAATTTAAACAAAAGGGTAAAGCTAATAATAATAAGTGCCTACTAGATTTCTGTTCAGGACATGGACTAGTCATTACTAACACCAACTTCCAACATAAAGATGTGCACAGATTCATATGGAGAGAAAACATATGATAAATAAGAACTGGCTCAGTGGCTATATTATTGTTGACAGCTATACTGTCATGCTGATTCAAGATACAAGAACATGCAAGGGATTTGAAATTGGAAGTGATCATCACTTAGTTTTAAGTAGATAAAAATTAATATCAATTTGAAAGGAATATATAACAAAGTTTTAAAAATAATTAACATTGAGCAGCTTCTAAAGGTAAACTGCAGACTGAACTATACAAACATTATTCAAGAATAAATGAAAGAGTTTCAAAACAAGATCCAAATGGAGTCTTAATGACAAACTTTGAAGAAAATGTGGCAAATTGCCTGCAAGCATAAAAAAATAAGAGCTCTATGGTGCAATCAAGTAAGTTAAAGGAGTCCTGGAAAAGAAGAAAGAATATTGGAAGTTCCTAGCAAGTCAGCAGTTTGAGACATGACATAGCGAAATCATGTTCTTTTGATAAAACAAAACGTTCACAGTCTGTTAGTGGATGTCCGGAAACATTTATAACTACTTTATCTATATCAATAGTATTATTACTGGATCTAGGTATGCTGACCAGTAGTTATAAATGTTTCCGGACACAGACTGTGAACGTTTTGCTTTATCAAAAGGACATGATTTCGCTGTTATGCCGAATAAGGTGCCAATTATGGATTTTTTCATAGCATAGACAGGGGATATTCGATCCTTATCCCAAAAAACAGCCAGCAGATTACGTTTTGAATGTGCACAAATTCATTTTCATGCCAAGCTTCCTCGTCCTAATCTTTCTTACTCTGAGTTTAAAGCATTGAAATCACTGAAGAATAACAATAATTTGTTTCTCTCATATCCCTTCCAAGATAGGAAGGAATATGAGAGAAAAATGTCTCTTTTACTTTGTGACTGCTCAAATTATAGGCCTCTTACATCAGATCCTACCTGGAGCCAATGGAAGAGACTTAATTCTCTTATAGATAATGTATCTACATGGAATGAAGATCAAAAGAAAAAACTTAAAACCTTCTTCGGTCGTCCACCTAGATTGTATGGTCTTCCAAAAGTTCATAAACCAGGCATTCCATTAAGACCAGTCGTAGATTGTATAGGTTTCCCCACTTACAAAATCTCAAAATTTTTATCAAATTTACTCTCTTCTTCAACTAGAAGAACTGATACTTATATAAAAAATACTTTGGATTTCAAAAATAAAATTTTAATCTTCATTTGGACGTTTCTGATATCATGATCAGTTTAGCTGTAGTTTCTTTATTTGCAAATGTGCCTCTTTCGGAAAGTATTGAATTACTATAACAGGAATTTCCTTCAGACATTGTAAACGTATTTGATTTTGTAATAAATTCTGGTTATTTTTCCTTTAAAAATAAGTTGTATCAACAAATTGAAGGAACAGCAATGGGTAATCCTCTTTCTCCTGCTATCTCCAATTTCTTTATGGAACATTTTGAACAACGTATCTTTGACAACATTTCTCCCAGACCTACTCATTGGTTCAGATATGTCGATGACATTTTTGCTGTATGGAATGGCTCTTCTGATGAAATTCAACAATTTCTCACTAAGTTAAACGCATTTCATCCTAGGATCAAGTTTACCCTAGAAGTAGAATCAAATAAACAGTTAGCCTTTTTAGATCTTCTAATTCTTTGCCAACCAGATGGTAACCTACATTTCTCAGTTTATAGAAAGAAGACTCATACAGGCCATTATATCCATGCGGAATCTCATCACCATCCCAGTCAAAAGGCAGGAACTATTAAAACACTGATTCATCGGGCCCACTCCTATTGTTCTTCAGACGATCTTTTACAAAAATCACTACAATATATAACTTCTTCCTTTCTATCTAATGGTTATAAGAATTGCTTCATTAAAAGAACTTTGAGTAGTTTTAATATGTCTTCCTCTTCAAACACAGAAGAAATAACACGCATTACTATCCCTTATGTACAAGGCATCAGTGAACGTATAGCAAAAGTTTTAAAACCACTGAATATTTTTGTTACCTTTCGACCGTCTAGAAAAATCTCCACCTTTCTCACTTCTCCTAAGGACAAGTTTCCACATCTTAATCATCCAGGTGTCTACCAGATTCCGTGCTCTTGTAGATTATCTTATTTCAGACAAATGGGAAGATCTGCCTCTATTCGGCTAGAAGAACACCAATCTTATATTGAATACTTTAAACCTGAAAAGTCTGGACTTGCCATCTTCACCAGACACAGAGTTCATTGGAAAAAGACAAAAGTTCTTCACAAAAGTCAGTTTCTCATGGAACGCCATTATAAAGAAACATGTGAAACTCTACTTCATTCTCCTAACTTAAACAGATCCGATGGCTTACATGTCTATCCCCTTTATGGGAGATAGTACTTTACAAATCAGCTCATCTTTCCTAACTTTTTATTGTATTGATTTTTTTTTTTTTTTTTTTTTAAAGGAAAGTTATTGATCTTTTTAGTTATCTTACACCAACTACTTAGGTGGCACTTTTTGGAATTGTCAGTTATTGTTTAATTTCAGCTTAATGTACTGAAGATGCCTGTGACATACAGGCGAAAATTATACTATTAAATAATCTTTGTACGTGAGTTTTTTCCGTTATTAATTTTGTATCGATATGTCTACTCACGGTATACCTCTTTTAAAACTTATTGCCATGCTTTAGTCTCATTCAACCAGTGTAGTGCCTGCATGCACAAATCATACTGCAATGTGTTCCTGATGGCAAATTGACTTTGGCAAAATAGTGGAAACATTAATTACATTTATTGTAATTGATATTAGTCTATATTATAATATCCTTAAAAAAAATACAATTATAAATAGCCAACATACAAACCTTAGCACTAGAAACACAATAATAACATATTTGATTCAACACTGGTAGTTATAATTAAAAGAAACACACGTATTAACCACAGTGAAAATTATTTAATTGTAAATATTTCATCCTAAGTATCTTAGGACATCATCAATACAGTAGTTTAAAACAATAATAATAGGAATAACATACAGTTAGGGTGCATGATTACAATAGAATCTCATTAAACATGCGTAATGTGTTACAAAAAAAAAAAAAATTATTTAGCACAATTTTGTATGACAATTTCCCATGCTTTAGGAATAGTAAGACCTTCGTTGTGGTTTAAGTTTGGTCTGTGTAGTAGGGCTTCGGAACTTTCTTTGTATAAACATTCATGTTTATATAAAGATCTATGTAAAAGTTTAGACTTTTCCCCAATGGATCCTATGGTTTGGATTTTCAATTCCGTGTTGAGAGAGGCCAGATTTTTGCAGTTTAAAAAGACGAATGTGGTCTTGATGTTCCGAGATGCGTTTCTGAACAGACCTACCTGTCTTTCCAAAGTTAGACAATTTGCATGAGCATGGAATTTTTTGAGAGTTTTTGCACCACAGGTTTCGTTATTTAAAAAAAACTGGTAGTTATGCATGGTTAAAATTAGCCATAGCGTTAACAAAAGTTCATAAACTAACAAGATCCAGGAATAAATATGTGAGTATGATATATATTAGGTGACCATGGTAGATGCCAAGGCTAACATCTGACTAGTGATATATGCTGCCTGATTATAGCAAGCACAAAATTTTCCAAGCCCTGATGACAGAGGTTCATTAAAGAACTATATTATAATTTGAAAAACTTCTTTTGTTAATAAAATTTCTCAATTTTTCCCATTATACTACTACTTATATTTGCTTACCTTCAGATCCCACATAACTAGCTCTCCATTTTCATGACCAGTAATGATACTTTCATCAAGAGGTCCCCATAAAGCACTTGTAACTTTAGATCCAGCAATAGGAATAGTTAGAATTGTATCTTCAGATGCTATAATTAATTATATAATATTTATTAGCATTAAATGCAGTAAAAAACAGGACTCCATAAACATATACGTATCTTTTAAATTTCAAAATCACATATTTCTAGAACAGTTATAACCTCAAAATCTTGCAATGAATGGAAATCAGATGTATTATCAGAAGTTAATAAAAGAGAAGAATGAGGATCTGAAAACAGTTCAAGTTATCAAAAGGGGGGTTACCTGACTTTGTCAAAAGATTTTATTTTTTCCTAAAGTCATTTTCATCCAACAGACATTTAATGCACAGAGTTCATTATTTATCAGCTGAAGTATTTGCAACCATATGCCTGGGGAAGGAGTGTCCTAGGTTCGATTCCCGTCGGCGAAGTGAGGAGCTGAAGGATCTTCCTCAGCCATAGCCAAGTTAGCCAGTCTTGGGCGTGGACAGCAGGGTTTTTTCCCCAGTTTATTCTGGGGTTTTTCATCCTACAAAGCAGGCAAACTGGCCTTGAGAACTTAACACTACAGGCCATAGGGCTGACCACCTTATCCTGTAAACGGATTGAGGTCCGATGATCAATGGACCCTCGACACCGCAAGGTAAAAGAGGGTATAAAGAAGATGAGATGAGTAATATGTTAAAAGTATCATATTCGGCATTATATCCATGATGTTATGAAACTAAAAGCTTCAAGTTCTGCTTAAATGAAAAAAAATTAAGTTAAGTTAGAAAATAAAAACTCAATAACTAAGTTGGGTTAAAATTATTGGTTTGTGAAATCTTTGTTAATACAGCCCTAGTGGATAAGCTGCTAATGAAAAGAATGCATTGCTAAATAAAACTAATGAACTAATGAGTACTAAATGATTAATTGTCATGGGTGACTGATTATTCAAACATTAATTGGGTAGCAGTAAAATCTCAATCAATTGCAGCTGTTAAATCATTATGTTCTAATAGAAATTGTTATCTGATAGACATTTCTCCTTCTGTATGAGAAATTTGATTTATTGAAGTTCCAAAATTTCCTTCCATAATTATTATTCAAGTTACTTATAATATAACAGCTAAAATATTTTCAATTTCTTAAGTCGTTCCAAAAATCTCTATATAATTTGTGTTTCTCTCTCAGCTGTTTACTAGTCTCCATATTCTTTTCACATGTATATGCTCCAGCATGCATTACATTTCCAGTTCTGCTCTCCACCTCAGAGAAACCACTGCCATTATGTGTTATCTTCTTGGTGCTCTGTCTGAAAGCAGTAAAATCAAGCACTTTCAGTGAGCTAAGTAAATCTTTTTAATTTATTATGTATTCTAAACATACATAAACATTAAATTGAAACCCTTATTTTGGATAATACATGAACTTCTTTCAAGCAAATCTTCTCATTTGCTTTGTCAAAATTTACTACTATATATATAAACCTTAATAAAAAATTACTGTGAGTCTGTTTACAATAGACTCATAATAATAATAATGTTTTATGGTATAAACAACACCAAGAGAGGAAAAAATATATTTATTAAACCCACTAATATTTTGCTTGTTTTCTAGCCAGCATCATCAGAGCACAATCATAACAGATAGGCAAACAGCACTAAACTTCATATGTTTTAAAGATCAATTGCATCCTCCAGAATATCCCTCAGTGTATAAAGTTCCTTGTGCTCACAGTTTAGCCTACTTTTGACAGACTGGTAGATAAGTTAAGGTGTACTCTCATTTTACACCTCACATTGAAATCATCTTTCAGTACTTCAATTCTAACTGATAACTTAAAACTTAGCCATGTATGCTTTGTATCCATTTACATCATATAATTTTAGCATTTTGAAAATGTTTTTCTCTTGGCAGCTAGTTCATATCCTTTTTCCAGATCAACAATATTTAAATACAGATTCTTGTTATATTCCTATGATATTTCAACTATTTTCCATAATGTGAAAATATGATCCTGACAACTCCTATTTAGCCAAGAACCTAGATTATTCTTTAAGTTTCTCTTCCACAATTTTTTTAGCTTCTTCTCAAGCATACTTGTAGAAATTTTATCTGGAATACTCAGTAGGGAAATTCCTCTGTAATTCTCACAGTTATTTCCCTTTTTATATATGGCAATTATGAGAACTGTACTCCTCACCTGGAATTCGAACCTTTTGATCAGAAGGCCTGGCCAAAAGACTGAATTCTGGATGATAATGTAGTGTAGCCATAAGACATTTATCCTTCAATATTTGAGTATTTCTGGTTTCTGATGGCCTTTTCTTACCTCAAGGATTGATGTATAAGAATCATCCAGAAAGTAAGGTCCATTCAGAATTTGCCAACAAATAAGATATGGAAGAGGGGTCATGCATGTGTGGTAGTATCGGGTATTGGAACATTTTACTTTCATTCTGTTATCATTTGTTGTCTTCTATGAATAATTTATAATGAGCGCTGTGATAACAAATCTCACCATTTGCAAGGTTCACAGTGTGATATGGTTTTTATTGGTGGAAAAAAAATAATAGTGTTGCAGAAATTCGCTGACGAATTATGTACAGTTTACAGTGTCACAGTAAGGTTAGGCAATAGTATCGTTTCCACCAAATATCTGTCACAACACTCTTGTTTAAGCCATTGCACAAACAAACGACACCATAGCCTAACCTTTACTGTCACTCATTACATTAGGCCTGTAAACCTTACATAGTCATCGGTGATTTCTGCAGAACTACTGTTTTCTGTCAACAAAAACCACATCACACCATAAACCTTGCAAATGAAAGGATTTTTTTTTTTTTTTTTTAATCACAGCACTTATTATAAATTATTCATAGAAGTCAACAAACAATAACAGAACAAAAGTAAAATGGTCAACAGCTAATGAGTCACTCTATGCTACCATGCATGTGTGATCCCTCTCCCATATCTTATTTGGTGGTAAATTCTAAACGGACCTTACTTTCTGGATGCATCTCGTATACTCATGAATACATCTCTCTTGAATATTTCCTGGCAATTCTGTCACTGCTTACCTTATTTAATAATTTCTCAAACATCCAGATTATCTTTCTAATTTCCGTTGCATTTCCTAGTTATTAAATGTGAATCAATATTCAAATTATATCAAGCACAGTTATCTGGTAAAGAGAATATACAGCAAATCAGCAATGTTAGTAATGCTTATTATCTACAATTCTTGTCTTTTGTAACTGTTATTCATATGGTATAAAAATGTAGCTCGACTTCAAAACCATCAAATAAACATGTTAAAAAAAAAAAGATTAAAATAAATTTTTGTAATGAATTGTGTGTTGTTTCTATAACCTATATGCATTTCAATTTAGTATTCTACGGGTTACAAACTAAACATTTTCAGTAAATTATGGTAAAATATTACATGAAAACAATTGAATAAAAAACTCTAGAAAAAATTTCTCTAACTGCTGGTATGATTTAAGCCATATCTTTTCACTTAGTATGTCCATGTTATTAGTCATGAAGTATAATTTGAATGGACCCAAGACAAGACTATGAGGCCACTGTATGTGTTATTAGGCTGGTTTGTCAATTGTGCAGGATGAAAAAATTAAGTTTTTGGGAGAAAAAAAGCCCTGTCAATCACCATATGAGACCAGCTAACTTACCTTCTGCTCAAAAGCACTTATTTTTCAATTCCTAGAGAGGATTCAAACCAAGTGTTCCTAACAAAGGGCACTGTCATAATTGAACTGAGCTACAGAAACTCCTCAACAATAAGAAACATATCAATTACAGCTATTGACATAATTTAAATCAATTAACTATCACAAAATATATTTCATTATTAAAACAGGTACACCACCGATTTTCTGTCACCTCCTTGAGCCTGGACAAAATTCCTAGAGTACACTTAAACTTCCCACGACTATTTGACTAGTTAACTGGCCACACAGATAGCGATGTGGGTGTGTGCATGCTTGCATTATTTACATCTACAATTGATGGTGATCTCTTGATACTCAGTAATTCTTAGTTTATTTTGCTTACATTTAACCCAAGTAGGGGTTTCTAAGTATGGGACAGTTCACATTAGTGGTGATGTCAACCATAAGTTGTTATCCAATTGCATTGTATTATTTATACAATGCATTTCATTTAATCATTTAATATTTAAGTTTCTAGTCATCCATGGTGCTTTATAGACACAAGAAGGGTATAATTAGTGGGTGATAGGTATACTAATAAATTATGTGACCTCCACTGGTCCAACAAAATGGCTAATCTGACATGGCTCTCAAACCATGGGTGCTGGGAAATTGGTGGTGTACCTCTATAAGAAGACCTTAAAAAAGGATATTTTATCTTCATCATACCTAAATGCCTGTCATCACAAACGTCAACCACATTTATTTCACACTGTTTGCCCATAGATTTATCTGTACTGTACATAAGCTGCTTGCCACTGAATGAAAATCCACATGTTCTTACAGCTGTTTTTGTTTCTATCGAACAAATTTCTATACCTAAAATAGAAAAATGGCAACTAATATGAAGGAAGATTAGAATAGTATTTAAAAGATTATTTCAGTACAATCAAACACTACTATTAAAGAAGTCATTTTATTTTCATAAATGAATGAATTTTGAAAACTTCTTTACCTGTTTCACAATCCCAAATCTTACAAGAATTATCTGCAGAACCAGTGACAATTCTTGTAGTATCCCCTAAGTATCTGTTAAGGGTAAATTATCAACAATAGTATTTATGAAGTGCTAAAAAAAGATAAGACAGACATGAATAGAGCTAATGAATAAAATTTTATAAACAGGTACTAGATCATTTTAATCATCCAGTGTAATCATGCTGCCCTGCTTGCTTACAGGCATGAGGTGACTAAAACTATATTTGAACTCTACAGTCAGTGTGAGTTCAGTTCTACTATTTATATAAAATGAAAATACATAAAATAGAAAATATAAAACAGGAAATTATACATACTAAAGATTAACAATTTTTATAAATTAAACAGCAAAAAGGGACTAAAATCAGATTAACATATGGATGGTAAATACTGAAATTCAGCATGAATTGCCAAAAAACTTCAGAAAAAAGATTTATAAAATTTAAAAAATTAGATAATGAAAAGAATAAAGGATTTGAAAAACCAATATCAAAAAAAGAATTAGGGTATGAGACGATGGCAATGGTAGAAGGGAGAGAAGTAATGAAACTGGAGAGGAAATGGAAGAACCAGTGAATCAAAATTTCATGAAGCAGCAGCAATTATAAGCCTGATATACATCTTGTTGCCTTCAAGAATGATGAGTAAAAGCATATTGCAGCCCCACCCCCACCTCTAGCTATTTATATTTTTCTTTTCTATGCAAATTTATCTAATATTTATCAGCCTAAACACAGTACCATAAGAATAAAAATAATTTAATATTTCATAAGCTATTTCAATGGATTTCAAACCAGCATCTTCAGAGAATACACTTATCGTATTGCACTTGTAATCCAATGTTTAAATTTCTGTAGCTATTGCTGTTATTCATGTTGAAGTTTCTGGAACATAAAACTACATAGACACTGGAATGTAAACAAATAATTTACTAGCTTAAATTACCGTATATGTCAGCATATAAGACGACTCTCAAATACTACAGGAAATCCCTCGAAATCTTATACACTGAGTATAAAAAGGAAAGCTTAATTTCTTGGATGAACATTTAGGTAGTTACAATACATCATTAGATAAGAAAATAGGCAGTGTTTATAAACAAATCAGATTAATTTTTTGTTACATAAATTTATTTAAAATATTACAATAGATGTAAGTCTTAAAAACAAATAATAATTATTAACTTCAATTTTCATGTTAATTTTCTTCATCATCTGTCAAAAATAGTTCTTCAGATTCATTGTTTAAATGATTGTCATATGGATCCCAGTTCAAATCTGGTGAATTGATTTCATTTTCATCGTCATCAGTGTCCCACAACAGATCATATTCCATACCATGCATAAGATTAGAGATACCACACTTTTTAAATGATTTTATTACAGTCTCTACTTTTACTTTATTCCATGCTTTGATCACAAAATTGCACAACATATCAAGTGATGTAGCAAGCATAGATCCACCGTTTGTAAATGATTTCTCACCAGTCAACATCCAATTACAGTCATACCCCGACTTACACGGTTTCTTATATGTATGTATTCCCGTCCCGCTTCACCCGAATCCAGAGTTACGCAGTTTCTTACATGTACATATTCCTGTCCCGCTTCATGCCTCACCACTAGTCATATCTTTCAGGTGCCGGCCGCATTCGCCAGTGTTGCACATGCTGTGAACAAGCACTGATGTTTTTCGCGCGGTCTCCATTCATACACGATTTTTATAGTCTACAAGCCTTGCGGTTGTTTAATGTTATGTTCTTGATAAAAATTTCATCACATAAAAAATAATGTCATCCAAAAGAAGCAAGTCCGATTCTTCTACAGCTAGCAAGAAAAGAAAAACATTGACTTTGGAAACAAAACTCAACATTATTAAGGATTTTGAAGATGGAATGAAAATTTGTGAGCTAGCAAAGGAGTTCGATCTACAGGAATCCACAGTAAGAATAATCATAAAAGAAAGGTTTACAGATTTTAGAAGACAGATTCTAACGAGGAACGAATTGTAGCCACAAGGCAAGGAATAAAAAAAATCATTACCTTGCTATGAAGAAATTTTTGTGACAAGAAAAAGACATTATGCCGTCAGACGAATCTATTAGATTTTATGAAACCATCAACATCGAAATAACTTTCTTTTTTTTATGTATGAAAAACTACAATTATGATTATATTTCTTAAAAAATATAGGTGCTTTTGTAAACCTTTGGTCCCAATTGTATGTTTGTATATATAAATTACATGCAAAATTATACGCCGAGTTACGCTTCTGGGCAGGATGGTAGTGTGAGGCAGCATGTAGGTATCTTCCTGCATGAGTGAGCTTACAGTAAACTGAACATAAGGGACCAATCTGCTTGCCTTATATCTAAAGTATCCAAGAAGGTAAGAGCTCCTTTTCCTTCTTCCACAGTGAAATTAATTTGTAGATAATATTATTCAGAAAATGTACAAAGTTAGGCAGAGCCTGTGGGCAATGCAGCCAAATGACAAAGCCATCGTTTATATACCTCAACAATACTTTGGGTCTGAGGGAGGGAGGGGCAAGGAGACAGAATTAAATACCAAAGTTTCAAATGATTCTATGTATAAGTTTGCAATGGGGTTGGCGTAAAAGTGTAGAGTTCATTTACCTTCAAATTTGTTTAAAAAACTGGTTATTCCAGCTAAACCTGGCTAAGACAAATCAAGGATCGCCTAGAATCTGCTCTCAGTGTGAAGCCTAATATTTTGGACAGACAGGACAAACTACTTTGGTCAGGAGAAAAGAACACAAAAAATATATCTGGAATGGAGAACCAAAGAAACAGACTATCTCAACATGCCATAGAAAAAGATCACTTCATAAGATGGAAGAGAGCCAGGCTACTTTACAAATTCTGGTTAAATTGGAGAGACTGTTGTGTCACAACCTATACAAAACCCAGTTAACTGCAATAGAATGAATGGTATGATTTTAAAATGATTTTGGCACACTGCCCTATCTACCCATCAGCATTAACAACAGGAATCAACACGAAGAGCACCACTGTCACCCTCCATGCAGGTGACTGTGGTTTGGCTATTTACTCTCTTATTCTCTCTGGCTCCCCACCATACTATCTTTGCTTATTCTGTTGTCTATTTACATAGTTAATTTGCCATCTTCACTAAAAACTATGCCTAAATAGCTGAAATATTTTACTAGTTCTATAGGTTTTCCATTGAGAATGCAACTAAAGTTTTCTATATTTCAGCCTATTTTCAGAGTTTTGGTCTTTTTATTGCTGATTTGAATGCCAAATTTGTTACAGCTATAAATTCAATTTAGTTAGAGAATCATGGAGAATTGCATTGAATGTGCTTAGGAGTACAATATCTGCATACCACAAAAGAGCTAAGTTTCACATTTCCGATTTTAACATCAGGTCTAATACTTTTTTTCATAATGTAATTCATAGAGATGATGAATAAGAGTGGAGATAATGTGCATTCTTTATCCCAAATTTTACACCAAACAATCTTCCTATATTTCCTTCAATTCAAATTGCTGATTTACAACTTAAATATAGACTATGTATTGCTGTGTATAATGTTCCATTTATCCCACATATTTGCAAACTTTTGAAAAGTTTTCTCTGGGCACCTTGTCAAATGCCTTCTCCAGATCTACAAAACTTTAGTACAGATCCTTGTCATATTTCCATGATTTCTCAAACTATTTTGCATAAAGTGAAATTCTAACCTCGACAATCTCTATTTCGTCCAAACCCAGATTATTCTTCTCCAAGTTTCTCTTCCACAATTTTTCTCGTCTCAAAAATGCTTGCATAAATATTACCTGAAACGCTCGGTAGGGAAATTCTACTGCAAGTTTCAGATTCAACTTTATTCCAGTTTTTATAGATGGGAACTATAAGAGCTTTATTCCGATCTTCTTTATTCTAAATGTCAATAAATTAAATATGTTTTTTTTCACTTGGTGTAAACTATGAAACACTATTATGAAAAATGTATCCTGGTTAGCTAGTAATCTTCCTGGCTACTATACTGCCAGAGATGTGCCTGCACGGATACAAATAGTGGTATATGGGAAAGAGGGCACCACCTCAGCTATGATTTGTACTGAAGTTGGAGGAAATTCTCCATACACATGACTTAGTAAAGAATTCATAATGATAAGCTTAGGTGGTTATTCAAAATGGTGCTTGAAAATATAAACACCAGAAAAACAAAATTATTTATCATCATCATCAAATTCCTGCCATGTACCCTCAAGGGGGTGTACAGAGTATGACTACTACTACATGAAAAATTTACATCATTACTAACTTCCTATCTACAATTTTCCCCCAAATCAGTCTGTTACTTGCCAAGACTCCAAAATTATCAGATCTTATATTTCTATCGTCTAAGGCACTTTGTACCATATCAATCCATCTATATCGTGGTCTTTCCCTGGGTCGTTTTCCTGCCAACATGGCAGAGAACACTTGTTTTGCTAATTTTCCTCGCCCATTCTGTTTAAGTGACCATACCACCTGAGATTAGCTCAGCTAACGCATTCCGGGATGCTGAAAACATCAAGTTCTTACCTAATATCCTCGTTTTTAATATGATATTGCCATTACTTTCTATCTACAATTTTTCTCCAAATCAGTCTGTTACTTATCAAGACTCCAACATTATCAGATCTTATATTTCTATCGTCTAAGGCACTTTGTACCGTATCAATCCACCTATATCTTGGTCTTTCTCTAGGTCGTTTAACTGCCAACCTGGCAGAGAACACTTGTTTTGCTAATTTTCCTCGCCCATTCTGTTTAAGTGACCATACCACCTGAGATTAGCTCAGCTAACGCATTCCGGGATGCTGACAACATCAAGTTCTTACCTAATATCCTCGTTTTTAATATGATATTGCCATTGATGCCATCTGTTCACGCCTCTAATCTTTCTCAGGACTCTCATATCTGCGGTCTCTAGTCTTTGGTCAAGTGTTTCACTTCTAACCCAGCTCTCAGATCCATAAGTTAAAACTGGTTTGAAAACTGTCTTGTATACAGCTAATTTAGTGTTCCAACTAATTTCTCTTTTATTCCATATGAATTTATTCAACTGACTTCCCACCAAGCCAGCTTTGTTGATTCTGTTGTCTATTTCTATATTTAATTTACCGGCTTCACTAAAAATCGTGCCAAAGTAGCTGAAATGTTTTACTTGTTCCACAGGTTCTCCATTCAAAACACAGATGACATTTTCAATGATTTTGCCTAATTTCATTGTCTTTGTCTTTTTATTGCTGACCTTCATACCATATCTATTACAACAGTTATTCAATTTAGTCAGTGAATCTTGCAGACTTGTAGCGGATTTATTTAGAAGTATAACATCGTCTGCATAAAGCAAAGAGCTGACATTAACATCTCCAATTTTGATATCGTGTTTAATACCACTTTCCTTCATAATGTGATCCATATAGATAATAAATAACAGAGGGGATAATGTACATCCTTGTCTCACACCAGATTTAACATTAAACCATCTTCATGTACTTCCTTCAATTCTAACTGCTGACGTACAACTCAAATAAAGACTAAGTATTGCTTGATACAATGCCCCCATTGACACCATATACTTTAGAGTATTGAATAGCTTCTCTTTTGGCAACTTCCCTTTTGTCATATACCTTTTCCAAATTGACAAAACTTAAATACAGATCTTTGTTATATTCCCATGCTTTCTCCACTATTTGTTGTAAAGTGAAGATCTGATCCTGACAGCCTCTATTTGACGTGAAGCCAGCTTGTTCTTCACCAAGCTTTTCTTCCACAATTCTTCTCAACCGTTTCTCAAGTATGCTAGCATAAATCTTACCGGGAACACTCACTAGGGAAATACCTCTGTAATTCTCAAATTCAGTTTTATTTCGCTTTTTATATATGGGTCCTATGAGAGCTCTACTCAAATCATCCGGAATTTGTTCCTCTGTCCAGGCCTTTTGAACTATGCAGTGCAGCCACTGTAAGACTTTTATACCACCATACTTCAGCATTTCTGGTTGAATATCATCTACTCCTGCTGCCTTTCCACATTTCGAGCCTTTGATGGCTTTTTCTACTTCAAGTATGGATATATATTCCTGACTGCATGACTGCATGCCTGGTCAGTATTTTTTACTACTGTGCTGTCATCACTGCTTGTTTCATTTAGTAGTTTTTCAAAGTAATAACTCCATACTTCAAGAATATCTTTTTCTCCAGTTTTCATGTCACCTTTATCTTCTCTAACTCCTTTTACAGCACTCTTTCCTCCATTCCCAAGCTCCTCCAGAATATTTTGCCACCTTCTTTTAATTTATTTTCTATGTTCTTGCCAAAGTCCTCCCATGACTTTTGTTTAGCTAGTTTTACACAGTGTTTAGCTTTCTTACATGTGTCTCTGTATTCTCTAAGAGCACAAGCTGACTTGTTTCCCAGGAACTTTTGATATGCTTTCTTCTTTTCCTTCACTGCCTCTTTAACTTTCCATGTCCACCATGGAGTTCTAATTTTTCTATCCTTGTAGACAACTTCACCACATGCCTCTCTAGCTGAATCAATCAGGGTTTCTTCAAAGTTTGCCACTGAATCTCCAAGGTTTGGTTCCTGTTCTCAAACTCTTTAATTTTTTCTTCAATAATCTTTGTGTATTTTAGTCTACAGTTCACATCTGAGAGCTGCTCAACTTTTATTCGCTTTAAAACTTTCTTACATGTTATTCTTTCCAATATGCAATTAAATTTTATCCTGCTCAAGACTAAATGGTGATCACTTCCAATTTCAAATACTCTGTACACTCTGGTGTCCTGCACCAGGGAGAAAACATCACTATCAACAATAACATAGTCAATGAGACTTTTCTTATTCCTTGCCTCTTCTCTCCATGTGAATTTGTGGACATTTTTATGTTGGAACATGGTGATAGTAATAACCAGTCCATGTCCTGAGCAGAAATCCAACAGATATTTGCCATTATTATTAGTTTTGCTCTTTTCTCCAAATTTTCCCAAAACATTTTTGTATGTCTGACGATCATCTCCTACTCTGCTATTTAGATCCCAAACAAAGACCAACTTTTCCTTTTTCATTGTGTCAGTTGCTTTTTCTAAAGTCTCAAAAAATTCCTCCACTTCTACCTTAGTAGAACCTTCTGTGGGACCATAGGTACAAATAAGTCTCATTGTCCAGTTTCGCCATTCTCATATTTGCCCACATTACTCTACTTGAGACTGCCTGCCATTCAAGATTAGCCTCGTATTTTGTGTTGAATACTATGGCTACTCCTTCTTTTCCTTGATTGTCATTTCCTTAATATAACATTTTGTATTTATTGCTCAGAAAGATCTCACCAGTTTTTGTCATTTTTGTTTCAGTCACCTTTATTATGTCAATCTGGTACTTATCTAATTCCTCAGCTAGCTCCATTTATTATTATTATTATTATTCCGGGCAACTCCAAGGAGTCGACAGACTCACTGAGGCCCTAATATCATGTCAAGAACAACTATTCGACATTCACCCAGTATCTATCATACCTCGCCTTGAACTCATTCACGGTTGCAGCACCCACAACAGACTCTGGCAGCTTATTCCACTCATTCACCACTCTCCAAGTAAAAAACCTAGGTCTAACACCCCTGCTAACCACATTCTTGCCCAGCTTCCATGTATGGCCTCCCACCACCAGTCCTATTCTCAAAAATATCTTCTGGATTAATCTTATAGAAACTCTTTTTTGCCAATCAGGCTTCTTATGTTGATAGTACCGATCTTTAACTCAGGTGATGTTGAGTTGGGGTGTGTTTTCAGATTTGTTCCAGTAGCTGACTTTTCGCTGTTCGCCCTGGTTCCCTGGCGAAAACAACAGTGGCCTTGTGTAACCGGGTGACGCCCCAGCCGGCATGAAATTTTGTCATGTTGTACCATCATTTTGTATTTTGGTTTAACCAATAAGAATACAATTTGGCTGGCTAAATCCCAAATTGCTAGCCCAGCCTCGTTTGTTCAGTATCCAGGTAGATACCCAACAAGGTGCACCACGAGAAGGTGAGGATTGAACATTAGGTCAGAAGCCCTGGTCGGTTCTCCACATTCCTTTAAAGGCCATGTGGTGGTCTCTTCTCAGTTACACAGATTTGACCCTTAAGCACCCCCCCCCCTCCCCCTTAAGCATCACCCAAAATAATTTATTGAGTCACTAATATTTGGATTTCAAATCAGCAACTTCAGAGCACAAATTACAATGTGGTAACACACGCACCATTCTGATTATCACAGGAATAATTCAGATTGTAACTGAAAAGGAACTAATAATCAGTGTTCTCTAGGATCTGGATGAAAAAAAAAAAAAGGAATTCAGAGAAATCATACTACATGTGGTCTTAGAATGACTGTCTCCCAGACCTTTGGCAAATTAATGCAATCATACTTATTTAAGTTAAGAGAGTGTTTCATGGAGAATGCTTATTCTAAAAAGTTTCACAGATCTAAAGCAACTTATATAAAGCAAGTATGGCCAGTTGGATCTACCAGTTCCCAACTTGCTATATATACGATTACAAATGTAGTTTCGTGTTCTTCAAGGTGGATGTTAACAAATTTACTAGTCTGACCAAAGTCTGAAGGCTAAGTTGCAAATACAAGGAATACACTCCAGAATGTAAGAGGACGAGGGTGATCCTTTGGAGGAGAGATGAAGTTTGAGGTTGTTAGCTAGATGTGTGGTTTGAAAGCAACAGGAAGATTATATTTATAAATAACTTCAGCTATCTTTTCAGATGTACTGTAGATGCTGCAGAGGATGGGAATAGTTTTGTTATGATCTTATGTGTGAAGGCAGGATAATAAGGACAGCACGTAACATTTTGCATATTTTATAGGGTTTTAATCATGAGCTGAAAAAAGTGTTGTCAAGATAACCAAAGCTCTGTGGCATGGGTTGAGTCAAGAATGCTCAGCGTTGGCTTATGTGTTTAAGTGTTTTGAGGCTGCTGCACTGTTGGGATGGATGATTGTGTGTCTGTATAAGTACTTTCTTGCATGTATAGGCTTCCTATAAACAGAAAAGAATAATGAACCATAATGTCACTGTCTTCCCTTCTTAGTATATCCAAGAGGAAAGATTGTTTCTTTTCTATAAATCTTTTTCATTTAAATACACCAAAAGTGTATCAAATGTTAGGCAATGAGATCAAATAGTAAACACATCATCTACATAACACAGCATAGGCAGACTATTGGTGTGTGTGTGTGTGTGTGTGTGCGTGCATGCGCACATGCACGTATGCAATTCCAAGTGCTTGGTTGTTTAGAAATTTCATATAGAAACTGGCTTGGGGAGGGAGGCCCTGCTGCAGTCCCATCTAGCTGCTTATATATTCTTCCTCACATCCATCTTCTCTGTGTGTGTTAGGCATAATGGCATATCACAACCAAGTAACGTGTTTTCTTAGAAACCAGCTTATTGCTTACGACAGTGCAGTTAATCCTATCTAGATGTCTGTAAATTATATGTTTATTCTGGTTAGTTTGCCTGTTTTGCTGGATGAAAAGTCCTGATACCTTTGCATGAGACTTGCTAGCTTACCTTCAGTTGAAAAGCCTTCACATAAAAGTTCTTTGAATCATAGATGTGATAATTTTTAAGGCTGCTATTTCTAATATTTCTTGCTAATTTCTAGCAGTCTTATACATGTCCATCTCAATTTCAGCTGATAAACAATCAAGCAAGCAAGCAAAAAATATTAGGTTAGATATTACTAAAGACAAATCTACAAAAACTTTCTGGATTCACTTCAAAAATATTGATGGTCTTAGTGCCATCTTCAATGACATTCATCTAGAATCTGCAAAACATGACTGTATCTAATAGAAATGAATTTCATTTTCTTCAATCCCACTACTCATCTCACTTTTCCCAGTTACATGCAAATATCCCCCCCCCCCCAATCACTTTCTGATTGAGTTGAATGTCCAACTCAATCACTTTCTGATGTTCTCTGGCTAAAAACATCTTTGCATCATTCTAATCGAATTCACTTGCTGTCTTTATTATGCTCTAAATGCCAACAACAACCATCATTCTCTACCTTTTTTATTTCCATTCTTTAAATGTTGATTTTCTCCAGGCCAACTTTACTAACAGTCAAGTTATTTTCTGTGGAGATTTTAATGCTCACATCTTCACCTGGCTTTTCTAACTGCAACTAATACAACATATGCAGAGAAGCTGGAACATCTGCTGTCACCAACACCAATGATTTTACGCAATTGCTCACATGCCTATTCTTGAAGGGAATGCCTTTGCATATTTCTTGGCACACCAATTCTAAGGCTGTTCAAAAGAAGATCCCTAAAAATCCTTAGCACTTCTATATTAAAGTCCAAAATAGCTGCCAAGGAATTATCAACACATCTAAAACTGATTTTGAAAAGACCAAATGCAGAAAACTTCATATCATGTTCAGATAGCTTTCAACTTTTCTATTCTTAGCCAAAGCTAGTGGCTGGAACTTTTGTCAAACCTTGCTTTCACTTCTTTTGCATTATTACTCACAGAAACAGAATCTCCTAAATTCTTATTTTTTCCTTCAATTCTTTCATATCTGATCTTGGTAAATGTTCTCTTACTATTCCAAACACACAACATTCAATACCCATTCACTCGATTTTTTGTCAGAGAGAGATCAGAATAGGTATCTACCTGGATATTGAATGAACGAGGATGGGCTGGGATTTAGTCGACCAAATTGTATTCTTATTGGCTTAAACAACAATGTAAAATGATGGTATTTCATGTCGGCTGGGACATCACCCAGTTAAACAAGACCCCTGTTGTTTTTGAAAGGGAAGCAGGACAAACAGCAAAAAATCAGCTACTGGAACAAATCCTGAAACAATCCTAATTCAACATCACCTGAGTTCAAGATCAATACTACCAACATAAGAAGTCTGAATGCAAAGAAATGGAATAGGGTGAGGAATTGGATAAGTACCAGATTGACATAAAATGGGTGACTGAAACAAAAAAGACAAAAACTGGTGAGATCTTTCTAAGCAATAAATACAAAATATTATATTCAGGAAATAACAATTAGGGAAAAGAAGGAGTAGCATTCAAAACTAAACACGAAAATAATCTTGAATAGCAGGCAATATCAAATAGAGTGATATAGGCAAATATCAGAATGGGGAACTGGACAAAGACTTATTTCTGCCTATAGACCCACAGAAAGTTCTAAGGTAGAAGTGGAGGAATTTTTTGAGAAAGGAGGCTTTAGAGAAAGCAACTGACACAATAAAAAGGGAAAAGTTGGTCATTGTTGGGGATCTAAATAGCAGAGTAGGAAATGATTATCAGATACAAAAATATTTTGGGAAAATTTGGAGAAAAGAGCAAAGCTAATAATAATGGCAAATACCTGTTGGATTTCTGCTCAGGACATGGACTGGTTATTACTAACATAATGTTCCAACATAAAAATGTGCGCATATTCACATGGAGAGAAGATGCAAGGAATAAGAAAAATCTCATTGACTATGTTATTGTTGATAGTGATGCTTTCTCACTGGTGCAGGATACCAGAGTGTACAGAGTATTTGAAATTGGAAGTGATCACTATTTAGTCTTGAGCAGGATAAAATGGAATTTCATACTGTAAAGAAGGACATGTAAGAAAGTTTTAAAGAGAGTAAAAGTTGGGCAGCTCTCAGATGTGAAGTGTAGACACACAAACATTATTCAAGAAAAAATGAAAGAGTTTGAGAACAGGAACCAAACCTTGGATATTCAGTGACAAGTCCTGAAGAAAACATTGATTGATTCAGCTAGAGAGGCATGTAGTGAGGTTGTCTGCAAGAATAGAAAAATCAGAACTTCATGAAGGAAGCTAAACAGGAAGTGAAGAAAAAGAACAAAGCATACTGAAAGTTCCTGGTGAAAGCTAAACACTATGTAAAATTAGCTAAACAAAAGTCATGGGAAGAATTTAGTAAGAACATAGAAAATAAATAACAGGAAGGTGGCAAAATATTCTGGAGGCTGTTGAAAAAGCTCAGAATTAGAGATGATAAAGGTGACATGAAAATGGAAGAAAAAGATATCCTTGATGTATGGAGTAATTACTTCAAAAAATTTGCTAAATGAAACAAGCAGTGGCAGCACAGTGATAAAAAACACTGAACAGCATACAATCATGAATATGTATCCATACTTGAAGTAGAAAAAGCCATCAAAAAGCCTGAAATGTGGAAAGGCAGCAGGAGTAGATATTTGACCAGAAATATTGAAGTATGGAGGTATAAAATTCTTGCAGTGACTGCACTGCATAGGTCAGAAGGCCTGGACAGAGGAATGAATTCCATATGATTTGAGTAGAGCTCTCATAGTACCCATATATATAAAAAGGGAAATACAACCGATTGTGAGAATTATAGAAGTATTTCCCTGCTGAGTGTTCCTGGTAAGATTTATGCAAGTATACTTGAAAAAACGGCTGAGCTGGCCAAATAGAGGCTGTCAGGATCAGATTTTCACTTTATGACAAATAGTTCAGAAATCATGGGAATATAACAAAGATCTGTATTTAAGTTTTGTAGACCTGCAAAAGGCATATGACAACATGCCAAGAGAAAAGCTATTCAAAACGATACAGTTATACGGTATGTGGTGCATTATATCAAGCAATACTTAGTCTTTATTTGACTTGTAAGTCAGCTGTTAGAATTGGAGTATATAAAGATGATTTAATGTTAAATCTGGTGTCAAACAAGGATGTACATTATCCCCCCCCCTCTGTCATTCATTATCTATATGGATCACATTATGAAGAAAAGCAGTATTAAACCTGATATCAAAATTGAAGATGTTAGTCTCAGCTGTTTACTTTATGCAGATGATGTTATACTTTTAAATAAGTCCAGTATAAGTCTGCAAGATTCCCTGACTAAACTGAATAACTATTGTAATAAATTTGGTATGATAATCAGTAATAACAAAACAAAGACAATGAAAATAGGCAGAAAAATTGAAAATATCAACTGTATCGTGAATCAAGAATCTATAGAACAAGTAAAACATTTTAGCTACTCAGGCACAATTTTTAGTGAAGACCTAAATTAAATATGAAAATAGACAACAGAATCAATAAAGCCAGTATGGTATGAAGTCGAAATGAATAAATTTATATGGAATAAGAGAGAAATTAGTTAAAACACTAAAATTAGCTGTATACAAGACAGTGTTCAAACCAATTTTAATTTATGGATCTGAGAGCTGGGTTAGAAATAAAACACTTGACCAAAGACTAGAAACCACAGATATGAGTCCTGAGAAAGATTAGGAGCATTAACAGATGGCATCAATGGCAGTATCATTGCCATTGATGCCACCTGTTCATGCCCCTAATCTGCAGGTAGCACTTGCAGTTGACTCCCTGTGCTTCCATCTCAGTATGGCATCATTGACTGTTTACCTCGAACGGCCCAATTTGTCAATAATTTGCCAAACAAATAGGCCTGCAACATGGAATCTTCCTATCACAATGCCTCTTTCAAAATCCATCAGTTTCCTTCTCGCAGCCACCCGGAGGGAGTTGTAGTGACTTGGGAGTATCATATTCCTTCAATTTATACTGGCTACACACACACACGTGATTCATTACATGATGCAATGCTGACTCAAACACAAAAAATCATAAGGAATCTATTGACAAAACATTTTTTTAACTGAAGGTTGTATTCTTTGCTGAAGGCAGAATTTTTAATTGTCTGACTCATGTGGACCAAACAGATACATGTTCTCCTTCAACTGACCGCCAATTCTCATTTGACAAACCCTGCACCATAAATCAAAACTTCCAGAATATCAAATTATACAATCCTACATTCAGATATACAAAAAATTATAATCCTCAAATGAAGTTTGATAACTTGTTAATATCATTCCAAGTAAAATTCAATCCCATCTTATTTCACGAAAAAGAACCTCTTTTCTTCGGTCATATTTTTGACAATGAAGTCTCTGGACAAAATAAGATTTCTTTTCATGGGATAATGGTGACCCACACACACACACACACTATTAATGTACTATAGGTTGACCAACCAACCTTGAGTGTATGAGCCCAACATAAAGACCTCCAATCTTTTTTGGCATAAATCTATTGCAAATAACTCCTCAGCATCTAAGAAATTTCTCTTTTGTTTAAGAGAGACATGCTTTACTTCTAACAGCTATTAGCTCTAAACAAATCACAAATTCAAATACCTAAAAGATCCTTGGCCTTGTATAGAAGAGAGCAATGATGACCAATCTCTCACCAATTCGCTCCACTCTTCCTTATATAGATGCTATTTCTATTTCTCACATTTTTTAAAATATTTATATGGTCAATGATAATTAGCATTGGCAGTTCGATCACTGTCCTCTAAATATGGCAAAACATGTGCAACAGGTATTCAAGCACCCATTCACAGTTCACTCTAAACTCAAAGAACAATTTTTTAGCCTTTCTTTTTTCATTCCTCCTATTGCTGTATATTAAAACAGCCCCTCCTCTTATGCACTTCTTAAAGAGTATAATCTGCAAGTCTTCATTGATGTAAACAAGTTTCTTCACTGTCCTCTACTTTAAAGATTCTCACAAACAGTCATGGCACAGATTTGAAAACACAACTTGTTGGTAGTAAAACAGATGCTATCCACCCAGTCATTGGTGTTGACATGTAAACATAAGTGACATATTATACACTGATTTTAGGCACTCTTTCTTTTGTATTTACACAAAGTCAAAAAAGGTTCATGATCCATATTTTAATAAAAAAAGTACAAATTCAGTTTGTTGAAGTATACGACACACCATTATAATGCATATAGTAAGGATACAATTTACATCCATACACCACACAGCTCCATTATGTCCATTAAGTGAACCTAAACGCTCTCCATTTATTGAATACCAGACGTTTGGCACTGGATCCTTTGAACACGAAAATAAAAGATCTCCTTCTCGGCTATATTTAATTTGAGTAATAGCCCTTTCATGTCCATGTAACATAAGTGGCCTCTGAAATATATTAAAAAAAAAAAAGTTAAAACAGCTCAAAAAAAAGTTTTAATGTGTTTTTAACATAAACTAATCTCATAATACATCATAATGGCATCTGCACATAGATGTTCTTATTTACACATGCAATATTTACTATATGTACTAAGTGATAATTCTCTTTTGCAATGACATCTGTACATACAAAAATAATAAAATCACACCACTACAAGAATACAAGGGGCTTCACAACCAATGCCACTGTCTCAGGAAGATTTTTAAAAAAATGTATTTTATATCATCTCAAACTTAACATTTATTGTGAAATTAAAACAGATTTGGTAAAATTATCAAGATAGTAGTGATAAATCTCTTAGAATCACACATACACACACACACACATGCACGCACAAAGTGCTTGAAGTGATGTAGAATGAAAAGAATGCATCCAGTTCTTGATTTTAAGGCTCACAAACACTTTGAACAATTTGACAATAACTGATAATATTACAGATGGTTCCAATTTCACACTGAATCACATAGTTATGTTTGAAAACACTACAACCACATGACAAATATGTTAGTAAAGTCTAATGGTAGAAGAGGTATGTTTCCATTAGAAGAAGAATTAAATTCCAGATATTGGTTAATTTCTTACAGTATTGGGAAGCAGGATGGAGTCCATAGATCACCTCTTGAACAGTGAAATAAGATGCTTAGGCACCTAACTGGACTTCAGAAAGGTATATGGCAACATACCATAAAGAACTCTAGGGAATGAAGATCAAACTGAGTTAACTTGGTACTGTGGCTCAATTAGTTAAAGCATCTGTTTAGTAAACAGGAAATCATGGGTTCGATTCCCATCAGTGCCTGCTGGAGTTTTCTTTTTACTTGTGATATAGATAAAAGGGTGGCTGATGGACAGATACCAAAAAGTAGTCTTGTTCTTGTGTAGAGGCTTAAGTGCTGTGAGGACATTATGTTGGAGGTTTAATGGATTTTTTACAACACTCAAAAAGAATTAAAATAGAATTTAATACTTCCTATATTTCGTCCTAGTCACTAGGACATCTACGGGGATTACAAAGACAATTAATGTAACATGCACACAAAAACCTTACAATACTAAGCCCAACCACGTGGGTGACAATAAAGTCCTATCTAGGTGGAGCGCCCTCTAAGGGCAGTTGTAGATGGCCTGGAATAATAAAAATAATAATAATAAAAACCAAAAAGTAGTATATGGAGGAGCAGAATCCAGGAGAAGGCAGGTGACTAGTGGTGTGCT
The DNA here is from genome assembly GCF_054136105.1 of Typopeltis vanoorti. Taxonomy (NCBI): domain Eukaryota; kingdom Metazoa; phylum Arthropoda; class Arachnida; order Uropygi; family Thelyphonidae; genus Typopeltis; species Typopeltis vanoorti. The sequence goes on along the minus strand of NC_143552.1, from coordinate 68,569,325 downwards.
GCAAGGCTCTGTGCTTGGACCACTGCTTTTTAATTTGCACATAAATGATATAGGAAATAATTTGAAGGAAGATATTCAGTTGTTTGCTGATAATGCAAAGTTAGGTAGGGTAACAGTTAATTTAAATCAAGGTGATGTAGAGCTTGCAGGATGATTTAAATAAGCTGACAGTATGGGCAAAACATAATGAATGTCAATTGAATGTGGAAAAGTGTAAATTTATATATTTTGGGATACAAAGATTACAAGTTGTATACCACAGTGATGGAACCATACTCCAGGAAATTGATGAAGCAAGGGATATGGGGGTGGTAGTAGACAGAAAGTTGAAGTTTAGAGGGCATGTTGCTAATGCAGCCAGAGTAGCTCACAGGATTACTTGGTTAATGAAAAACACTAAGGGAGTTATCATTCCTCTTTATAGTCTTGCTATGACTGCATCTGGATTACTATGCTCAGGTCTAGTCACCTTGGTTTTTGGAGATGAGGAAGTGGTGGAGAAAATCCACAAAGCAAGTGACCAAGATGGTGAGTGGTCTGTGGAATGTTCCCAATGAGGATAGATTAAGGGATTGAAGATTGCAAAAGTTGGTTAATTGGTGAAAAAAGGAGGATATGATAGAAACATTTAAGTTACTTAAAGGATTTTGCAGGAGAAATGTTTCAACACTTGGCTAGTGGGGGCAGTACAAGAGGTTATCCCTGGAATTGGGTAAGAGTGTTAGCAAGGGTGTGAGGATTAGATTCTTTGCTTGGAGTGGGAAATAAATGGAATGGGTTGCCTGAGTCAGTTGTGAGTGCTTTGTCTGTTAATGGTTTCAAGGAGAGGTACGATAGATATTGTGTTGATAGTTTGGGTCTCCCATGATGAGTCTTACGACTCCATGGTGGTGCCCATGGAATAATAATAATAATAATAATAAAACAGGCATGATAATAAGGTGGCTAATGGATAGACATCAAAGAGTTATAATATGGCAGAGCAGAATCCAAAAGAAGGCAGGTGACCTGTGGGAGTGCTGCAAAACTCTGTACTTTATAGAGAGAAGCTAGTTCATTTAAGTTTCTTCTGATGAAGGCACTTTCCATTCCCCATTCAATCATATTCTGTTTTACTGCTGCTATGAATTTCAACCATATATTCCCGTCCCAGGCAATATTATGCCAACTGGAACAGACGGTTTGGAGTTTGGTTTAAAAGAACGATGAGAAATCTGGCAGAAGTCTCCATGGTCAGAACTGATCTCTATCAATAGTGGAAAGCCAAACCCAAGAAGATAGTAAAGTTAATAAATCAATGCAGCCAAATTTTTCCATATACAAGTTCTAAAATAGTTTTTCACCATATTATTAAAATATTGCAGATCAGAGATAGCTGTAGAAAGTTTTGAAGCTTAATTACAAAAGAAATTACACTAAACAAGAAATTTTTTTTGCTTTACTCAAGTATAAATAAAGTTTGCACATAACTAGAACCTATTGTTGACTACAGTGATACACCATTTTATTACTTGTCTGTATTTGAGTTGTCAGCTGTTAGAATTGAAGGAAATACAGGTTTGATGTAACCTCAGGTGTTAGACAAAGGTGCACACACTATCCCCACTGTTATTTACTATCTATATGGATTACATTATGAAGGAAAAGTGGCATTAAGTGTGATATTAAAGCTGGAGATGTTAATCTGAGCTCTTTGCTTTATGCAGATAATATACACTTATATAAATCCAGTACATCTCATGAATTCCTTAGCTAAATCAAATAACTTTTGTAATAAACCTGGTATGAAAATCAGCAATAAAAAGACCAAAACTATGAAAATAGGCAGGAACAATGAAAACATCATCTGCATCCTGAATGGACAACCTGTACAACAACTAAAACATTTAAACTTTTTAGGCACAATTTTAATGATGACAAATAAGGAGTGGTATGACACACTGTTATCTATGTTATCTAGTTTTGACCTCCCATGATGAGAAACTCCATGGAGATCATGAAAATAATAATAACAAAATGTATACAACATGGTTGAAACTAGTTGTAACTTATGAATCAGAGAGCTGGATTAGAAATAAAACATTTAGCAAACATTGGAGGCTGCAGATATAGGAGAATACAGAGAAAAATCAGAGAGAACAGATGGCAACAATGACAGAATCATATTAAAAATGAAACTAGCACTGTTAGCATTCAGGAATGTGTAAGAATGGCTAATCTCAGATGGTATGATCGCTTAAAGAAAATGGAAGATGAAAGGTTAACAAAAACAGGTGTTTGATACCAGGATCATAAAATACCCAGAGGAATACCAAGATCTGGGTGGAATGATATAATTAAAAGTGTATTGGAAGACCAAAATATTTCTCAAAATATTGGAGTTCTGATCACTAATTTGGAGGAAATTGTTGATAGTAATGATATAAACTTATCGTATGCAGTTATGTATTATTTATTTTATTTAGCGTATGATGGACAGGTCTCAGAATAAAACATACAAATTACATAAAACAGCACGCATAAAAACAATTGTAAAAATCATATTAAAAGGGGTACAGTAGGTTGAAATGATTAAACATCAAAATTAAGAATCAGGAGTCAGAGCTTAATCCTTAAATCCTGGATCCACTCCAGGGATCAGTTTAAAAATGTCCTCTTTAGAACCTGAGAATGAGCAGATAGGGCACTCAAGCACAATGTGATTGATAGCCTGGATCCCTCTTCCACATTCACAGTTTGGAGTATTGGACCAGTTCCATTTATGCAAGAGATGTTTACATTTCCCATGTCCTGTTCTGATCTGATCTAAAGTGGTCCATCATGTCTAGGGAGACTGACGCCCTCCAGACGAGATGTCGGATTTGTGATGGGTATTTGAAGATTGGAGGTATGTTGAAACCAATACTCTCCCCATGACTCGCATAGGTCAAAGTTCTGGTCGTTTATTTGTATTGCAATCCTTCAGGCAGAGTGTCTGGATTTCAGTCTTTGTGAAGTATGGAAGGAAATGTCTTGGTGGATAGGCAAGGAACTGTTTCCAAATATTTTTGCCCATAGTTTGCTTAAGGCTTGGGTCCTGCGGAGCAAGGGAGGGGCTATATTACCGAGAGTTGGGAGCCAGTAGCAGATCTTAAAGCTCCAGAGATTATCCTCATAGTTTGATTCAGTTGGACATTGACCAAAGAAGCGTGTGCGCTGTTCAGCCACACAGGAGCACAATACTCTGCTGTGGAATAGACCAAAGACAGTGTGGTAGCATGCAGTGCATTGGCATCAGCACCCCAAGAAGCATCAGCAAGTTTATGCATTATATTACTACGAGTTTTTAATTTCCCAGCAATATTTTCTAGATGATAGTTGAATGTCAACTTCTGTCTAGGGTAACTCCTAGGTATTTTGAATGATTGTTAAATTTCACCTGTTTATTTCTGAAGTAAACTTTTGGGATATAGTTGGCATGAATATTACTTAAATGAAAGAATGCCACTTAAGTTTTGTTCAGGTTAGGTTGTAATCGCCATCTTCTAAAGTATTTATCAAGTACAGCCAGATCTTCAGTTAAGGTATTCTCAGCTTTTTGGAATGTTGAATTGCAATGGCAATATCGTCAGCATACACGAATCTCCATGAGCATCTCTGGGATATCACTAATATATAAGTTAAAGAGCAATGGGGCAAGAACTGACCCCTGAGGTAGGCCATTTTTAATCTTAAAGAATTTACTTTGGGATTCATTGAGAGATACTTGTATCCATCTGTCTGCTAGTATTTGATTAATTAGGTTGGCTGTTATGTATGTATTATCATAATATCCTATAAATCCCTTGAGTACTGGATATATCTAGAATTTGAATATCTGGAAATATGACATAAGCATACTAGTTGGTAAGAGAATCACATAAGGAAAAATAGAAATCATTCAAGGTTTATTTATTTACGCATATGGCTTTGTGAAACTGGCAAGTGAAATGTACAATCACAATCTCCAGAAACAAATGATGAAAATCTTAACATGCAAAAGTTCATTACATAAAAAGGTGCAAACTGTTTTCCAAGTCTTCCTTTTTTAAAAAAAGCAAAAGTAATTTGTTTTAATCAAGCAAGGGTAAATTATCATCCTACTGCACCAAATATGACAAGACTGCATGTTCTCTCAACACATCACAACACAAATGTAGCTGTATCCGAGGTTTTATTAGAGAGCAGTTGTGACTTGTGTGAAAATCTTGATCCATTAAAGAAAACCCATTTCGCTTTGCATCATCATCTTCTAGCATGAGGAGGAGGAGTTCTGCTGATACTTTGACAAGGACTATGATAGCGACTACGAGAATAATGTTTTCATGGTGAAACGGGACCTTGATCTTCTGTTTCCTCCATAACCATCGCCACCACCACCATACCAACTACAGGTAAATGTCCAGCCTGAAAAGCCAATCCAAGGCCTCATCCGTCACCTTGTGGATGTCCTAGAGGCCACCACCATGAAATTGGCACCTTGGGCAGTCGTACACAATATCAACAATCGTCTGAGCCAAGTGAGAACAATCACAATAAGGGTGGTCTAACAGCCCCCATTTATGTAGTAGGTAGCCACATCTGCCCTGGTTAGTTCTGATCCTGTTGATTGATGACCAAATCTTCCTAGGAAGAGCAAAACCAGGCTGCAAAGCAGAGGGATCTTCTACCAGGAAGCCGTTTGTTGGGAGATTGTTAGACCAGTATTCTCTCCACATGTCAGGTGTTGATGACAGGGCAGCTGAAGAGAGTTCGTCCATGGACCAGAGAGGCTTTCTAGATTTTAGGTAAAGATTAGGTGGATTTATGAGAGTCTGGTGCAGGGGCAGGAGTGGGTTGCTCATTGCTTTATTAAATTCTTTAATCGAGGCTTGTCTTCTCCGTATGTTTGGTGGAGCAATGTTAGATAGGACAGGTAGCCAGGAGAGAGGGGGGGGGGGTGCTTCTCATTGTCCCACTAATTGTGCACATAGTAGAGTTTAGCTGGGTGTCTATAATGTTAGTGTGTGTGCACTTCTTTCCCAGACAGGGGCACAATATTCTGCTGCAGAGAATGCGAGGGCTAGTGCAGATGACCTTAGGACTTCTGTACCACTACTCCAGGTTGTTCCAGCAAGCCTTAAAATGATATTGATTATTCATGGTACAAAATAAGGACAAGGGATCACTTTGAAAGTTGAGCAAAAAATGTAACAAGGCTATCTATCTATATTGGTGGCTTCAAATTGATTAGAATTGTTCCCATTCTTATACGTGTTATGTCAGCTGCATTTCTGGAAATTCTATACAGATCTTTCTTCCATATTTGCTATTATACCTACCTCAGGCATGATATTAGGAGTTACAGCAAAACAAGCCTTTTGACAAAACATCCCATTTGCAAGATGGAATTATGTGAAAATAGATTGACATATTGTTCATTTTCTCATTCAATAATCTAAATTGCTTTTTCAAGTTCTATAAGTTTCTATTTGCAATTTTAATCAATTTCAAGCGACCAACAAGAAATATCACCTAAGCTCTCAACACTATAATAATTATGATATTTTGGTAGTGAAGGCCAAATCAATATAAGTTTGGATTCTAATTTAATAATCATCAAAGTAAGATAACCTACTAAAAGATAGAGATAGCATCTATAACTGTCAGAAAGAGGACCCTAATTGGAATACATAAAACAAGCTCATTCAAGGTCACAATATATTTCATGCACAAACTTTGTTTGCTTATGCTCGAGTAAAGGATTAAAACAAGAATATAATCTCTTTCAAACTATTATCTAGAGTTTCCTGTTATGACCAACTGTAGATGTAAGACATTCTCCAACATATTACCTTACTATATACTTAACCAACTGTAATGCTTTGTGTAAGTAAAATAGCCTCTTGTATCAAAAATATAAAAGATTTGGCACTGGCAAGGTAAAAGGTCATCAATTTAGATCTTACAGCTATATTAATTAATGAGAACTGATATAACAAGTATCCAAGTATTCAGTAATGTAAGCATGAAAAAAAAAAAAAAAAAAAATTCATCACCAGAGAACCCATTTTCACCAGACACCATCAATCTTTTCAGATACCATTTAGATAATACTTTTTTTTTTTTTAATTTGATGACAAATGCTATAAGCAAAAAGATCTTGCCTTGGGTTCATCCATTTTATCATGCCTGGCTAATATGTATGCAGAATCCTTGGAAAGTATACCCATTGAAATATACCACACTAAGCCAAATACATACCACATTAAGGCTACATTATGTCAATGATATTTTCCTCACCTGGCTGGACTTCAAAGAAAATCTTAATGACTTCACTTTCCTGAGCAGCTGAACTATGTGGATGAAATATATCAACCACTATATGCTTCATAACTATATTATTTCAAATGATATCAATGCCTCAACAGAGCAATTGGAAGAACAACAGCACGTTGTGCCCTTCGAGTGGAAAAGGCCTGAGCCTGAATTGGATTCTCGTTGTGACAAGAGGAATCTTTATATGGGCTTTTTCAATTGAAGGTGAGTTAGCCGATCTTATAAAGAGCTAGCACAGTTTTTTCTCCCAGAAATTCAGGTTTTTCATCATGCATACAGACAAATTGGTCTTGAGAACACATGCAATTTACAGAGAAAAAAATACTAGTAGTGGTGGTGAGCAGTCGATGATGATGGTAGTGGCAGTTCGGTATGGCTGATAATCATGGTGGAGGCAGAGTTGTAGAAGAAAGTGCCCTCCCTTGATGAGTCTTTGGACTTCTTGGAAGTGTCATTAATAATAATAATAATTTCAATAGACACCCCATATCTATTTGACTGATATACATTAGTCAAATCCAAACCTTAACACTATTTCTGAAGATTACAACTGCAAATTCAGATGAATCAGTTTATGGCAATTGTATAGCTGGCAATTTTGAGTAGAAAGAGGGTACACATTCAAATTTTCAAAAAGCGTGCAAAGAGGTCATGCAGTAGTATTCAATAGGATAAAAGGCTGAGCTAAACAAATTGTGTTTAAAGGAAGCTCTTTTCGTAAAGCATGGAGAAGAATTATTGGATAGCATGGAGCATTAAGACAAATTTTTGGTTATAACAGCAAAGCGTAATCAACCCACCATGGCAGGTCAGCTCCATTCAAACACAGGTATGTAGACATCTTGACAAATTGTGGCAAGACATTTGCAACAAGTAGGCCTATACATCCATAGGCCTGTAGTCTGCATCCCTTTATCCACAGCTCATCCCAGAGCATGTTTTCAGTGGTGTTCTATCCATAATAACTGGACAAAACACCAATAGGCTAATGTGAGCATTGTTTTAGTCTTTCCCCTGATTCTAGATGACACTTTATCTGATGTGAAAGTGGTACTGCTTACTATTGCAAAACTGTTCTTGAAAGGGATAGATACAGTGCTGAGGTTGCAGTGTGAAGAGATAATATGCTTAATGAAAGCAATGAGTTACAAGTGCTGGGGAAAAATAGGGACCATGACTGGTGAACGATATCACAACAAAGTTCATCAATGTCGTGTTCGATTGTTGTGGCGCTGTAGGCAAAGAATTCATTTTTATGGATAACAATGCCATAAAACATTGTACACAAGCAGTGGAGATACTTCTGGACACCAAGGACATTAATCGAATCGAGTGGCCAGCATGCTCCCCAGATCTCAAACCCACAGAACATGTTTAAGACTCAATAGGGCAATGCATTGCTAATCGAAATTCCTCTCAATAAAACAAATGAAACCTTGTCCTTACTCTGAAGGAGGAGTGGGCAAGTTTGCCCCAAGAACTGGTGTTAAGCATGGTATGACGTTGCAAGAGCTACATCACGATTCGGGGGTGGATATATTCCACATTGAAATGTCTCTCTCTCTGTGCACAGTTTTCTGTAAGCACTGTACATTAATTCCAGGAGCAAATATTCCAAGTGATAGGTGTGCGGTGCTCATCCACCAAATAGCAATATCACCGATATTATATTTTTGCATTAATTCCTGTTAAAGACTCCCTTAATTGTTTCCAGACTTTGCGTGATTCTTAAAAGTACATACAATAGACTAATGCTTCAAAGAGGTAGTTTTTGACGTGTAAATATTGCATCACATTTGAATTAATAGCCCGTGTGTGCATTCAAAATACATAACCTTTGTGCCCTTTGAAAAGATGTACAGATGGCGCAGCAAGTCAAATTCTTAGCATTCTAGTAGTTTTAAACCACTCAGAAGGTGAGTCTGGGTAAGCTCTGAGACAATAGCACCTAGAGGCTGATTGGTCATTGTATCAACCAATCCAACTTTAACGTTCACATTTGTAAATGAGTTTTTTTTTTTTCTGAGTTTCATCTGTTTTGCATGCATGAAGTGTTAACTGACATGGTCGGAAAGTTTTTATATATAATATAGACAAGTTTTTAATATATAATTTTAGATAAATTTATAACTTTTTTTTCCCATATTTACAATGGGAAACAGTATTGTAGTAGAAGAAGGTAAGCCTCATCCTCCTCTTCCAAATTTTACTTTGAGTAATTCAAATATACCAACCAAATATAGCATTCTCCTTCATTATTGTTTTCTCATATACAGTACCTTAAAACAAACACACTGTCCTCCACTCTGCACAGATGTTACAATTAATTGATAAATTAAAGTATTCAAATTTATCCTACAATTAATTGTGCTGGGCCAATTAAGATGAGCACTGATGTGCTATACATTCTTAAAACTTTCATACATTGATAAAAATGCAATTATAAGGTCAAACTAGCATGAATTTTGTAGCACAGGTTGTATAAGCCACAACGGCATACCTAACCAAAATGGGCACGCGACGCCACTGGTTAATTCCTTAACCATGTCCTTAGGAAATTTGTAACTTTTGCTAAAAACATATTGCAATTTACCGTAATTTATCCAAAATTTATAACACATTTTTGGTGTAATATAATTTATTAGTATGCTGGCAATAAATATATGTCCACATTTGACTGTAGCCATGGAAATTTTTTCATATACAGGTAAAAATGTATTTCATCCTTGCCTTTGGGACACCAGTGTAAGAATGCTATGCAGTAGGATTGCTAAACCCTACTATTTAATTTCCAGTAGAAACTGAAGAAAACAAGACGATTTCACTCCTTGAAGTACTGGTTTCAGTCAAAGCAAAAAAAAAAAGATGAACATTCTCAGTATAGAAGAAAAGATTCAATACTCGTCCATATCTACATTCTACTTTTTCCCATCACCTGATCCAGAAGTGAAGTATGACAGAATATGTATACCACATTTAGTGATAACAAAGAGGAATAAGATATATATATATATATATATATATATATATATATATATATATATATATATAATACCTAAGAGAGATGTTCTTGTAAAAACTGGCTACATAACTGTGAACATCTTACAATAAATACCCATTGACTATGCAAATATACAAGGGTGCAGTCATTTTACTGTATATCAAAAATACCAGAGATAAAGAGATAAAATAGTGGAACAGTTGAAACTGTATGACCTCACAGTTTTCACACCTATGAAAAAATCTACAATGCTATGTTTTCACCTAAGCAACTTTATTTGCCTCTCAAGAAGCTGCATGTATATAAAATTTTATGCATGTGTATGGAATGTGTTATATTGCCTCATATTAAAAGCTTAATGGACTGAAACAGCACTGAGAATGGAATGAAATATTATTCAAATTCTTCCAATATAAGACATTGTCAAGGAGTACAATACGAGACTTGTAACAGACACACAAGAGTAAGTAAAACATGTGGGCAAAAGAGAGTCCTAACTAGGTGGGGATGTCCTCTCTGGGTACCTGTTGGCAGCCTAGTCTTTCATCCAAGTGTTTATTTATAATAAATTTAGTTTAATCCTTTATCCAAGTGTAAGCAAACAAAGTTTGCACTTGAAATATCTTCAGGTGCAAACTGCATATTTTCAATCCTGAAGATACTTCAGGTGCAAACTTTGTTTGCTTACACTTGGCAACTAATATAGGTAAAGATGACTTCCACTTTGGTATCACCACGTCTGGGTCTGGTTCCCACTCACGAGACTTCAATAAAGGTCAAAACCAGTCTTGGTAGTGGCCCTTCCCTTAATGCATAGCATTATACATGTCCACAAGGAGATGTGCTTTGCATTATGGGGGATACTAAGACAAGGAGTGATGAGAACTTGGTCCACCTTTACCACGAGTTGCCTCAGTCCTGAAGATATTTCAGGTGCAAACATTGTTTGCATACACTTGGATAAAGGATTAAACTAAATTTATTATAGTTTAACCAAGTGGAAAAAAAAATTCCAAGTGTTTACTTAGTTTCGTGCTGCCTTTGTGTGTCTGTTACAAGTCTCATATTGTACTCATTGATGATGTCTTAGTGACCAAGATGAAATATTGGAAAAGAATTAAATAACATTTTAATCCTTTCTCAGTGCTGTTTCATTCCATCAAGCTTCTAACATGAGTTTCTCCTGGCACTTAATCCTTAACACACGTTACATTGGCCAAGCAGGATATTCAGGTTAAATACACATGAACATGCTACAGCATCAGAAAAGAAACATTATACAAATAAGGCCTTAATTACTACAAATGAAAAGCATCAAGTCATCTGGGAACTAATGTGAATGTATAATGAATTTAATAACTATATTAATAAGTTTAAAGAAGCTTGAGAAAAGAAACAACATCCAACTCAGTGCAATAAAAATCAAGGTCTTATCATAAAACAAGATGCCAGCCTGGTTGGCCAAGTGCTCAGCGTATCCGTTCTCCAGCCAAAAGGCTGCGGGTTCAAATCCTGCCATGGGTATGGATGTTTGTGATTATTTGTGGAAATACTAGTAGTAGTGGTGGGCAGTAGATGGCATTGGTGTAGTTGCCGTTAGTTATAGAGTAGGTGCCCTCCCTCGATGAGTCTTTGGACTCCCTGGAGGCAGCATGTAATACTAATAATATCCAAAATTCACAGAAACAGGCTGATCCTCATACAGCACAGATCAATAATGAAGCATGCATGACTAGTGAGAGTCAAAGACCTCTCTCTCTCTCATTGAGAGTTCACACCATTATACAATTGCTATACAATGTACACCATATATGGATTACACAATTATTACAAACATCCACACTGTCCACAAATTTATATCACAGAACATCTCCTCTTCAACATATTTCTCATATTGAATCTTAAACTCATTCATTCTCTTAGCATTTACAACACATTCGGGCAAAGCGTTTCATTCATACACCATTCTCCAGATTTAAAAAAAAAAAAAAAAAAAACTCGACATCCTCTTATTTGTGACTCCTTTGCACAACTTCCAATGATAATCCTAATTCTTGTCCCATCATCTGAGAAATCACTCTCATACCCACCTGGTAAATATCTCTCCAAAGTTTTAACTTAATATACCGTACCTTTGTCTTTTATCTGATCTGCACATTACGTGCCTTCAGTTTTTTTCATTTGCTTCTGCACTCTTTCCAAAGTTTCTTCATTCTCTCTAAATCCCGGTGATCGGCTTTAGGCACAGCAGTCCAGATGTGGTATGATTAAAGCCTTATAAAAATCACTGTCATTTCATCCCTGCTAATTATTGTTGTTTCATATATATAGAGGTTCGATAATAATAATAAGTTATCACACTCAGTGTTAAAATTGTGGGGAAATTAATCATACATGATGTTGTCATGTGCATAGCGCGTTAAGCTTTAACATATGACAAGTTAGGCTTAGATTTGTCAAACATATATTGTTTCTGTGTTGTAATCAAAGCGTATTATAAATATAAATTTACCAACTTGGTACTAACCATTAATTACACAGGTTTACTAAGAGGTACGGAAAAAAAATACTAACCATTTTTTTCTCTTATTTAATAATTGCTCAAATGCTATCCAATTACTACAATCCTGCTAACATTCTCGTAGTGGTCGTAACCAGCGTGTACTTGACTGTTACAAAAGGATAAACGTGAAACGGAGTGTGTATATATGAAATTTAATAAATTTGACTGTATGATTCATTGAAAGAAAGTATATAAAATACGTTAGCTAAATATAATTTCATGAGTGGGTGTTTTAGTAAATTAATTTATCATAAGAACACATATATCCACTAAACGATATCTTTTTTCCGTTTTCTTTTGAATCATACTGTTATGTGCAACTCTTTTTTTTTTTTTTTTTTTTGGAGGGGTGGGGTGCTAAGTTTCTGTTTATCCGAAGTATTAGAAAGCTTCTAGTTATATCGTTTTCTACTAACGGTTCTTAGTTTCCTTAGATTGTTGCATATGAAACGATATTTTCTGTTGCACAATATTCGCCCATCATTAATGGTTGATATAAAAGCTGATAGCATAATACGAAAAATGACTGAAATAATTTTTTTCTCTAGACGAAACATCCACAGAGTGATTGGTTAGAAATTTGTTTGTTACAACTGCTGTTCACCGATTCATTAAGAAGATGATTTCGCAAAAATAAAATTTAAAAAATCGAAATGCTACAAATTGGTATGTGCATTTTGGAGCACTTAAAATTATAATTTAAAGACACAAAAAATATAATTATTTTTTTAACTCGTTTGGTGAGCTAATTTAGGATGTTCATCACAATAACATTCGAAAAGGCACTGAATGAAGCTTTTTTGTATTAATACTAATGTAAATTCTTTTTATGTTTATATGTAAAACATTTTATTTGCATTACTCAGAAGAGATAGTCCATTGTATTTATAAACCCTTGGCTCACTAGTACGTTAAGTTATTCTGTTGATGAAGAAAGGACACGCTGTAAATTATAGGCCAGTTATCTAGAATAGTGGTTAAGGTCTTGCCGAACCTAGTTGGCGGCCGAATTCAGAAAGATTTTTTCGATGCAGAAGAGAGGAAAAGAACTAAACGATTACTTGCATGCATAAAAATTGAATAAAAGTGTGGTTACAAATATGAGAATTAGATTTTGTTCATGTCAAATGGTAAGAAAGAATGGAATGGATTATCACTGAATGAATTTAAAGAGAAGAGTAATAGGTGATGTGTAAGCTTTCTCTGATGACTTCTAGAACTCTATAGATGTGTCTGAATAATAATACTGTATATTTTTTGTGTTAGTGTGACTAGACAGCATTATGATAAATATACTTGAAGTTTTTGTTGGACAGCATAGTATAAAATTCAGAAGTGAAAGCTGTCATTGCTATTTTTTTTTCCTTTTTTCTATTAATAACCCAGACTCTTAGCATTCTGAACTGAGAAAGTACAGCAGATTTCCCCATTTTTAAAATTTTGTCTTTATTTTTTTTCATGTTTGTATTTTTTTTTGTTGTTGTTGTTTGTTTTGTTTTGTTTTGATATGTGGTTTCCAGAAATTCCCAAATATTTTTGATTTGGGACTTTGTAAATTGAGAGTAGTTTAGTGTCTCTTACCATCGGTGGCACTGAAGTTAGCATGATGAGATTTGCAGTATTGCAATATCACTATTTTACCCCTTTCAGGTGGATCAGAGCTGATTAGTGCCTTCTAGAATATTAACCATTCATTATAATCTTCTTATCCCTACTTGGCAGTGTATTCCACATTACATTATGATAAGGAAAAAGTTTTCCTTCATTGTGGCATTGGTTTAAAGTTAATGGTAAGTATGGGTAAGAAAATTTCTATTCTAGATGCTCTTACCAGTATTTGTACAACTGTTCCTCTTGTTAAAAAAGATAGGAATAACAGAAGAGATTTTTTGGTGTACATGAAATTTTATGCTGAATTTATCCAAGTGTTTGTGATCCATTAGAAAATGGCATGGAGATCAATGTTTTAGAAGTGCTAGATATTCTTGAATAATTTTGTAGAGCAACATGATAAAGGTCAAAAGTGAAGGCCTCTCAAAAGCTAGCATGCTAGTTTTCTATTATTTTGAAAACTAGCTAGCAGCAGTTTTCTAAACAGCTTTCAAAACTCTTGCAAGATTTTGCAGTATACATGATCTTAAACTCAACAACATTGAATTAGCATTCTGTTAGCTTAATCTATTACCAGTCTTTTGAAATCCTGTTGTATCAAACATCTCTGCCATTACTTTTTCCAGTTTATGACCATCACAAATATTTAAATATCTCTTCCTAAACCTTAACTATATATATATATATTATTAATGTATAAATTCAGTGAATGCAATCATTCCTGAATAGAACCCTGCACTACATCACTTGTCACTGTTTTCCTTTGAGACATCTCCTTCCCCTACACAACTTGCTGGCATCTGTTAGTCAGCCTTTTCTATATTTAAACCTCCAATTGATTATTCATTGCTCTCATCTTCAACAATAAAATGTCATACTGTAATCTATGAAACACCTTTGCCAAGCATAGAAAAATGGCCATATATACATCTCATCTTGTCTAGTAGAACTGTCACATTATTATAAAATGTAAGCAGATTAATGATACAGGACTTGCTACTCTTTAAACAAACCTTATTTTGTTGTTAACCAACTATTCCAGCAATTCAGCATTACTACACTCAGAACACATGATGGCCTCTGATTTGACACCATTTATTTGGATCTCTCCTTCCCACCTTATTGGCAAAGATTTGACTAAATTTGGATAATTGTCATATTCGTCCATGGTGATAATGATATAAGAAAGATTTTCTACAAATTGACAGAATAGGTTAAATATGAAGATTTTCATAAATAACAGAATTGTTCTCAAACGTGTGGTAAGGCTTATGTGTTTGTTGTACATGTTAATTAATTTTAACGGTATAGATGAGAACACAGACTGATAAGAAAATAACTATTTATCAACTTATTGCTGATATTTCTCTGGTATTCTATCCAGCATCTTCAGAGCACAAAAACAGTGTCACAGTACGCAAGACAACCACAATCCGATATGACAATGGGATTAGTTTGAACAATTATAACATACGACACAAAGACTAAAGTCCTAATTAGGCACCATATATGTTGAGAAAAAAAAAAACAACAACAGAAAACAGGTATTAATTTGGTCTTAAGATGACTGTATCCCAAATCACTGGCAAATTTATACAGCCATACTTGTTGAGGTTTGGAGTATGTTTCAAGGCTTCTGTTGATTCCAGGAACAACCTCTCTGACTTATAAAAGCTTCTGTGCAGCACTTTTATTATTTTTTTTCAATTGATCCTGTGTGTAGAGATACCTAAAACATGGTCTGCTAGACCTGATGTAGCATAGCGATAGTGCCAGATGTATTTTTTATGTTTGCTGAGGCAGATGTCCACAGTTCTTCCTGTCTGTCTGTAGTAAGCTCAGTCACACAAACAGGGCACTTCATAGACTCCTGGATGTGATGAAGGAGAGATTCTGTCCTTGGGTGAACGGATGAGAGTTGCCAATTTCACGCATGGTTTAAATAGTAGTTGATGTTTATTAAGATATCTAAAGTGCTTAATAAATATCAACTATGCACCGTATTTAAATCATGTGAAATCAGCAACTCTCATCCATTCACCCACGGACAGAATCTCTCTGTTATCATCCAGTCTATGAAATGCCCTGTTAGTGTGATTGAGCTTACTACAGACAGACAGGAAGAACTGTGGACATTCTTGTCAGTGAACATAAAAGATATATCCGGCACTATCGCTATGGCAAGTCAGGTCTAGCAGACCATGCTTTAGATACCCCCCTTACACACAGGATAGATTGGAAAAAAAACAAAAGTGCTGCACAGAAGCTTTTAAAAATCAGAGAGATTGTTCCTGGAATCAACAGAAGTCTTGAAACATACTCCAAACCTCAACAAGTATGGCTGTATAAATTTGCGAGAGATTTGGGAGACAGTCATCTTAAATGTTGCTCAAAATGTTCCAAATAAATGAACAATCCAAAAGAATAAACAAACAAATGGTATTGCATAATGCTTTCTACCTACAAAAAGAAGGCACAGGCATGGGCTCGCCACTATCCCCCCCCCCCCCATTGCTAACTTTCATATGGGACTTTGTGAGCAACATGCTCTAGATTCCTCTCCTTTAAAACCCAAAGTCTGGCTTAGATACGTTGACGATGTTTTCGCGATCTGGCCCAATGGCTGCCAGACACTTTCCTTAGCCAACTAAACAAACGACACAAACACGTACAGTTCACAATTGAGTTTGAAAAACAGAACACACTTCTGTTTCTAGATACACTTGTCACGTCATCCTTCTGGCAGTCTTTCCTTCACTGTTTACTGAAAACCGACACATACTGGTCAATATATACAAATAAACTCCCACCACCCAACACAAAAACTAGGTTTCATTAATACTCTAAAAAACAGGGCTTTGAAGATCTGCTCCAATGAACAAGTGCTGAAAGACATTTAAAGTTATCAGCAATGCTTTTCTAAAAAATGGTTACAGCCAAAACACTATTTAACAGAATTCTCTACAAGACTTCAATAAAAAACAAAGATAAACCAGACTACAATAAAACTATAACCATTGGTGTTAAAGGGACATCAGATAAAATAAACAGAATACTACAGAAATACAACCTCAAAGCCACCTTTAAACCTCCTGCAAAATTAAAAAGTTTACTCAACTCATCCAAAGACCCACTCCCTCTGCTGGCCCACCCTGGAGTATACCATATTTATTGCATTTGTAATCTACTATATATTGGGGAAACAGGATGCACAATTCCTATCAGACAAAAGGAACATAAAACAACACATTAAATATAATAACTATGGTAAAGCTGCCCTTTCTGATCATTCCCTGAACACTTTACATAGAATTGACTGGAAAAGCACCAGTTGTTTACATCACACCAAAACATGGTACGAACGCAAATTTAAGGAAGCCTGTGAGATTCTTATCAACTGCCCCAATCTGAACAAAAATGAGGATCTAAAAATTCCAAGCATATGGAAGGCACATATTCTACCCACAGTACCTTTCTCCCTAAGAATTAACTATAAACAGGAGTGTAGATAATCCAGAATCCTAAATCTAATATAACAATCGTAATGTTAAAAATAGGACATCATTGTCACTGTAAGAAAGCTGTCTATAACAAAAAATGTTTCTCTCACGTTATCTTAAATAGAATTTAGCTTTGATGTAGTTTCTAAATAATTAATTTGTAATTTGTCATTTTTTTTCCACTAGAGGTCATGCCAGTAGAATAACCAGTGATCAAATCATTGTTTCTTTAGCTTACTGTGTGAAATGTAACTCAGCTTGTCCTAGTATATTTGTATATACTCCAGATATGAAGGTCGAAATGTCGGGAAATTAAAATAGTAATTTATAACACGGTTGTAAAGTCCATAATTTCTAAAATGAATGCTGATCACCATGCAACACTAAAATAGATGCCTAATATAAATGCCTAATATGCTGAATGGATAAACCACAGATGTACACTGACCATTTTCTCCAAGAACAAGTCAGGGCAAGACGATGGTAATGGAATTTCTCCAAGCATCAGACCTAACTCTCAGATACATTAGTTAAAATTAATTTGAACGCTGTATTTGTATATTACAGCACACTACAACTTTCTCCAAACAACAGATTCAACTGCATCACATTACCAAAATCACTGCACCCATAGAAGGTGCCAGTTAGGGGTATACAAGCTCATCTTTTATAACCAGTCTGAAGTTTGAATTCTTGCTGGTGTGCATTAAGTGTATCACTTGTTTTTTGTAAAGATGTTGTTTTAGTTACAGGATTGACACTGGGAAGTTCTTTTGCTTGGTGGAATGGGGGGGGGGGAAGACAAGTGGCCATCCCTGGAAGTTACGAAAGAAAGCTGTGAACAAGAGGATAAGGAGTGGTTTCTTTGCATGGAGATTGGTTGAACTGTGGAATGCATTCCCTGATAGAGTGGTGAGAGCACGAACAGTCAATGAGTGGTATGATAGACTTTGTGTTTTCTATTGAAGGACCTCTACGGTGAGTCTTTTGACTTCATGGAGGCCTGAATCATAATAATAATAAAGATGCTTTAGTGGCCAAGATGAAATATTGGCTTAGTAACCTAATTAGCTAAATAAAGTTATTAGCTTTTGACATGCTTTTTTCCACCCAACATCGGCATCCAAGCATCCATTCCAAACCAAAAGTATTTATATGTAGTGTATCCATCTCTCAAACTCTTTCCATACATTCACAAACTGCACCTTATGTCTTTTCATACAGCTTTGCTAACATACTAGTCATGACCTTTGCTTGTCATTTCAACTCATTGGTATCATACCTGGGCAACACACAGACTACCTTTTCTACCATTTTCATCTTTCACTCACCTGAGCAATCTCCTGATATCCATTCTCACATTATCCTTATTCTCAACCAGATCATTTAATCATTTATACTTGCTATCACTACCATCTCTTTTGCTCACTTACTTATCATGGAGGAATAAGCAAGCTAAAGAGGTGAAAGAGCAAAGCTTTATTTAGTTTGGTTATTTGACCAAGTTATGAGTTCTGGAGAAATTTCTAATGATTAGAAATTGGGAAAGATAACTCTCTCACACACATACGCACAGCTATATTCAGGAATGTGCCAACTACAGATCAATAACTTTATTAATCATCAGTGGTTCTAATACTATTTAAACACCGATGTACATGCAACTATCCTAGGATTTTGTAACCATAATTTTTGGATTAGGTGGTTATCCCAGTGCCTATTAGTATTCTCCATATGTAAATTGCATGGTGTTCTCCTGGCCAGTTTGCAGGATGAAAAACCTGAGTTTCTGGAAACGAAATGCTGCCAACTCTGTATGAAACCAGCTGACTCATCTTCAGTTGAAGGGTCCTGAAGTTTCTTCGTGTCCTAAACAGGACTCAAACCCAGGTTTGAGTCTTTCCAACCAAAGTACTTTGTTTATACCAACTGAGCTACAGAGACTCTTGCGTAACTTTATTAAATTATAGATATATATAAATTACTTATAAGAATTATAAGTAATTATAATCACTTCAAATGTGATTTAGGAAAGTGAGATACATAGCATATGCAATCAGAGTAAAGATCAGGGAAAATGTGATGGTCAGATCAAAAAAGAGAGGTGTACTATAGCAAAGAGAGCACAGAGTGATGGTTTGGTGGGAATCATTATGTTTGTATACTAATATAAGGGGTATCAGAAATGAAAAGGCTGAGTTTGTAGCATTGATCAAGTCAGTATGCCCAAAGATATTGGTCTGAGTTAAACCTGGTTGTCTAAGGATGATATACTGTCAGAACTAGAAATGGTAGGATATAGAATTTTCTGAAAGGATAGGCGGGTGAGAGAGGGAGTGGGAAGGAAGTACTGTTAATGATAGCAGAGGAGTAGAAGTGGAAAATAGTAGTACGTGTGAAGATTTTGAAACTATTTGGGGTGAAGTTGAGATCAATAGGAAAGTATATCTATCTAATAGGATGCTATAGAGACCAGGGAATGTGGATAACACTGATTACGAAATGTCCAGGCAAATTACTTGAGTAAATAAAAAGTAACAGGTAAGTAATCCTAATGGGAGATTTTACAGGGATGTGGATTGGAAAGAAGAGATTGAATTCCTACAGGATAACTATCTTAAGCAACATGTGATGGAAGTAACACAAAATTTTTGGTGTGGGATTTGGTGATATCCTCATAGAATGTGGTTGTGAACATTGCTGCCTGTTCATGAGATTGGAAGGTATTCAAAAAAAAAAAAAAAGTCATCAAGAAGGTGTATATGTAGAACTACTTGGTGGGTAATTATAAGAAGCTTCGTAGTTAACTAGCATCAATACATTGGGTTGATGAGCTGTGCATGTTGACTGTGCACAGGATAATGCATGTATCTGACACAAGCAATAACTGCATAGAGTTGGATAATACGGATGAACAGTGAAATCAAGAGCAGTGTGGGAAGAGAAGTTATTGTGGAGGAGGTACAAGACAGTTTGTAGTGAACAGATGCATGATGAATATAAACTACAGGCTAGAAAAGTGACAAGCATGGTTAAGAAAAGAAAAGTAGAATGTGAGAGGAGATTAGCCAGTCAAGACAAAGATAATCTAAAGGAATTTTTCTGCTGTATGGCAAGCAAGAGGAAAAATAATTATGGCAGGTTGACACTGATAGATGGCTATGGTAGTACTGACCATATGAACACTTCATCAGCATATATCAGTGATGGCGAACCTTTTTACCCAGGTGTGTCAAACATCTTTTTTTTTTAAATATTGACGTTGTTGATGTGCCACTTGCATACATGCATTATAAATTTAACTACTTAATCATAGATGGTTACTTATACATATCATATTAGGCTATTTATTTAATAGGACATTGATATACAATCTATGAATTCATATTATACAATTAATTTAATAAACTGAAATTATTGAAATTAGTTTTTTCATCAGAATACCAATATTTTTCAACATCCAAGGTGTGTCACCTGAAACCCTCAAGTGTGTGTCAGTGCTGACACACGTGTCATAGGTTCGCCATCACTGGCATATATCATTCTGATGTAAATGATGCTATGTAACATGTAGAAGGAAGGTAAGTTTTAGGAGAATTAAAAGGTGAAAGAATCAGAGGTGTGTTAATTGCTGCTTGGGTTAGATGTTAATAAGGCTGTGGAAATGGATGGCATATCACCACATATTTTTAAAGAATGTGCAAAAGAGTTAGCTTGACTTGGTTATTTAATGAAAGTCGGTGCAGAAAGTTCCTAAGGAGTGAAAAGAAGGCAAAATAGTACCTCTCCACAAGGGTGGCTCTCTGACAAAAATTTCCAATTATAGATCAGTCTGTATATCTGCTGTTGTGGTCAAATGATTGGAGAAACTTGTTATGAATAGAATAGAGAATTGGGTTAATGGACATGGGATTCTCTGTGAAGAGCAAGTCTGCTTTTAGTAACCTGCATACATTTTATGATAAGGTGATGAATGTGTAGAGTAAGTGATTCATATATACTGTGATTTCTTGGACTTTGCAGAAGCATTTGAGAGAATACAACATGATAGATTGGTGTATAAGCTGCAGAAGATGGAATTGGATAACAGGTTGATTAGATGGATTAAAGATTGTCTTTCTGAATGATGAAAGCAAGTTGTGTATGATGGAGCAGTCTCTCTGAAAAGGAAGGTGACTAATGGCATGCCACAAGGTTTTATTCTTGGGCCTCTACTGTTTAACTTCTTTGTTAATGATATTTCATATGGATTGGATCATGATCTTCAAATGTTTGCTGGTGTTGCAAAGTTTGATAGATTTATCAAGAGTATTGCTGATGTTAATTTTCTACAGGAAGATTTGAATAGACTTTTAGCTTGGACAGATGAGTGGAGTTATAGTTTTAATGTTAATAAATAATGCAAGTGCTACACTTTGAGGTGCAGAAGTGTAAGGCAGCGTACTGTATTGGTGGCATTTCAGGAAGTGGATGAGATTAAATATCTTTGGGGTAATGGTAGAGAGTAGACCAAAGTTCTGAGGGCACATTGCAAGTGTTGTGAAGACTGCACATCTTATTGCTGTTATGATAAGAAGTACATTGACATGAGGGTTATTAGGAATTTGGTACCTCTGTATGCTTTGGTCAAACAACACATTGTTTGTTGTGTTCTGATTTGGCCACCTAATTTTCTTTATGATGTCGAAACTCTAGAGAAGATCCAGAGATGAATGACCAAAGTGATATTGTGACTTAGACTGTTGGTTATTATGTGGAGCAGTTGTGGGAATGTAGATTACAGAGTTTGGTGGATAGGAGGAAAAGAGTAGAAATAATGACTTTCAAGTTAATGGCTTTTACCATATTGCTATGGAAGGATTTGTAAAAAGAGTGGATGGTAAGAATGAAAGGCTATCCCTGGAAGTTGTATAAAAATGTGGTGAAGAAGGGTGTGAGGAATAGTTGTTGGTGAGTGGAATGCATTGCTGGAGTGCGTTGTGAATGTATGGAGTATAAATGATTTTAAGTTTCGATAAGATAGACATATTGCTACTTGAGTGGCCCTCCCACAATGAGTCTGCTGACTCCATTTGAAGGTGTGGGGGGGGGGGGGGACAGGAACTTTAATTGCTATCTTATAGACCTTAAAATTGTTCAATTCAGTAAGCAGAAATAAATTGTTTGAAATTTTAAAACAAAAATAAAAGAGAAAAGAAAAAATAATTAGTATAATACTCCATTACTATTTAATAAAAATAGTAATAAAATAAATAAATAAAACCTGCAGCATGAAAATTTGACATAGCTGAAACTTCTGAAATACCATTTGAGGTGTCATCCATTGATACCCATACTCACCATCAATATACCCCCTAATTTTTGCTAGCCTATGTGTGCATGAAAAAAGATGGGATGCAGAATTTATGCTTGGTGAGAATATATTGTTGGAAGTAGAGGAAATAAGAGATCTGGGGGTGACAGTGGATAAGGATCTAAAATTTAGGGGACACATCGCCAAAATTGTGAAGACAACACAAAGACTTCTGGGAATGATGAGGAGGACACTGACGTGTAGAAGTAGGGAGATTCTTGTTCCATTGTATAAGGCTTTGATTAGGCCACACATGGACCATTGTGCCCAGATTTGGTCACCTGGTTTTCAGAAGGATGAAGAGATGTTGGAAAGGGTCCAAAGGCGACTGACTAAGGTAGTTTCTGACCTCTGGAATGTCGAGTATGAGGAAAGATTGAAAATATGTAATTTGCAGAGTCTAGTGGAGAGAAGGAAGAGGGGAGATATGATAGAGACCTACAAGTTGGTAAGGGGTTGTTATAAGATCAATGGTGGAGAAGTTCTACAGAGAATAGTGGGAGATCAGGGGAGAACCAGAGGTCATCCCTGGAAACTGTATAAAGAGGGTGTGAGTAGGGGAGTGAGAGGCAGGTTTTTTTCGTGCAGAGTTGTGAATGATTGGAATGCCTTGCCTGAGAGTGTGGTGTCTGCAAGGAGTTTGAATGTGTTTAAGACCCGGTATGATGAGATGTGTGTGAGATAAAAGGACCTCCTAGATGAGTGTTTGACTCCATGAGGTCTTGTTTAATAATAATAATAATAATAATAAAACATTTTTTGTTCAAGTTTACAGTCTCAGACTCAATGTGTGCAGTAGCCTGTGCTTGCAATAGTGAAAGTCACAATCCCCAAACTCTAAATTTGATAGCAATGTTGGCATTGCTGTTTCAACACATATTTCCAGCTACTGAAATTTAAATGCATTTGCAGTTCTCTCCTGCTTTAACTTTGACAGTGTCATTGTGAGGGTTAACTGCACTAAAACCTCCAATGTAATATTTCTGATATTAATGTTGCTTTTTTTTTTTCCCCCATCTGGGTAAAATGTAAAATGTAAGCACTAAATTAATTCACTTAAATCTGCATAGCTACAGAAAATCAATTGCAGTTTGCATGAGCTTAAATGATTATTGTGTAGACAGTAGACGCTCTAAACAAATATGCCTCTGCAGCTTGCTGACATCAGTGACACTTTGTCCACATGGCACAAGCTTAAAATAATTAGTGTATTAAGTTGAACAGATTAGATTAATATTGGAGTGGAGACATTACTAAATAAAATAAGTATGATTTATTATATGACTTGTTTTTATAGTACATTCAAAAATTATTGACTGTAAATTAGAAATTTTAAAAGTGAAAATTTTGTCACAGAAAATGGACAAAAATTACATTATATAAAATCATCATTAGTGTTTATCACAAGCACTTAACCCCCCCCCCCCCCATCACCTTCCAAGTATCCTTGGATTTCATAACCATAATTCGAGGATAAGGTGGTTATCCCTATACCTTTTTAAGTATTCTTTTGTTTGTAAATTGTGTGTGTGTTCTACTAGCCAGTTGCCTGGTTGTGGGACGGAAAATAGAAATTTCTGGAGTGGGAACCCTACCGCTTCTGTATGAGAGTGGCTAACTCACCTCCACTTGAAAAGCCCTGATAAAGTTTCTTCACATTACAGATGGGATTCAAACCCAAGTCTTTCTAACCAAAGGGGCTTTGTCTATACTGACTGAGTTACGGAGGTATACTCTTATCATATAAAATATGCAGCTGATGTAGTACTATTTATGGATAGTATATTGTTGAAAATCTACTTAAAAAGTAAGGGCTGTACAAGTTAAACTTTTTAGTAAAATCAATTCAATGGCAGCAGTTAGAAACAGAAGGAAATGAACTGGAACAGCTTAAAAAAAGTTAATTACTTAGGCATCTTAATCACAGACAAATTATGAAGAAACTATTAATGCAGAATAAATCTGTGGTGGTCTACAATGATCAAACTTACCATTATTTTGAAAAATACACATCTCTCCAAAGAATTTAAAATCAATATATATATATATCAATGGTATTCCCTACAGTTCTTTATCAAAGACTTGGGTTATCAAACAGAAGGAAGAACAAAGATTGAGAAGGTTTTAAAAACAAGTGTTTGAGGAAAATAAATAAAACAGCATGGACTGAAAATGAAAACCATTCTGGAGATCAGAGAAAAGAATTACACTGGCATATTGTATACTAGCAGGAATGAATGATAAACAGTTATAATGGTCTGGATGTGTATACAGAATTCCTGTTGAATAGATTTCCTTATATTCTCCAAAACAGAAGACTAGAAGTAACGATGATGCTGGAAAGACCATTTCCTTAATGAATAAAAAAAATATCAAATAGATCAAACTCTTAAAGAAATTTAAATGACTTGGCTGGAGATAAATTGGACTAGGAAGCTATTGTTCATGGTTGTCTCATCCTGTCTTAGGCAGATGAAGAGGATTGACAAGGTCCCATATGATAAGTTGACAATTAAGTTGCAGTGTATGGATTTCTAGATCAGGTTATTGATTGGAAAGTGGCTTTCTAATAAATATCAGCAATTGTATATGGAGAAGCAGTGGTATTAGGGAGTAGGATGATTACATATGGAGTTCCACAGGGTTCAATACTGGATTACAAGGTAATATTCAGTTCTGCATGTGAAGTTTAAGAAGGTTATTAGTAATTGTGTTGATATTATGGTTCTTCAGGAGGATATGAATAAGCTAGAAAAGGTTGGCAAATGAATGGAATTATCAGTTCAATAGAGCTAAATGTAAGGTTTTGAAATTTGGAATCTGTGGATGGGAGACGGCACTGGTGGTATATGCTAGAACAAGTGGTGGAAGCAAGAGAGTTTGCAATGGGGCTAGAAATTGAAAGTTCAGAGGGCACATTGCAATGGTTGTGAAGGATTGCTGCTGTACTGGAGAGGACGATAAGAGGTAAGGGATGTTAGTTCCACCATATAAATCTCTAATCAAAATACATCCAGATTATTATGCTCAGATCTGGTCACTAAGATCTGAAGTAAGCAGAGAGGATATAAGGCAGATAACAAAAATTATATCAGGACTGCAGTTATGAGGATAAACTGAGGGCATGTAATTTTCAGAGTCTGGTGGAAAGGAGATGAAGGGGGGGGGGTATGATTGAAACAGTTAAGTTGTTAGGTATGATATGACTAAATTGACACTGGGGAGATTTTTCATATGGTTCAATGTTGGAAAGGAACAAGGACAAGCAGTCATTCCTCAAAATTATGAAAGGAAGTAATGAGTAAGTGGGTAAGATGTATTTTGCAAGTGTTTAGACCATGAAATGCATTGCATGAGAGGTGGTCAGATTGCAAATGGTGATAAAAGTTTAATTATGATTAACTCCATAAAGGTTAATAATAATAAAGATACAATCATTACTCTTGCATTGCACTAATAAACAAAAATGATGTTTTTACAGTATAACTACATTTGCATTGGCATGTAGTTAAACATCGATGAATTAGTGTGCTATTTTAATGTTAATTAAGGCAGAAAGTGTTCATGCTGTTGGTAGTTGATAGAGGCCTAAAGTTCAAGTATTGCATAAGTTTCACAACATTGCAAGGAGGACATAGAGAAGAAGAAATAAGAATGATCTCTCCTACCTTGAACTCATTCACAGTCATGGCACCCACAGCAGGTGACATATTCTGCTCATCCACTACTCTCCAAACAAAAAAGCTAGTCCTGATACCCCTGCTAATTACACTCTTGCTCAGTTTCCAAGGATGGCCCATAATTTTCTCCCATCACCAGGCCCGTTCTGAAAAATTTCCTCAGTATTAATCTTGTAAAAACCCTTTAGTAATTTGTATGCCTCAATCTATCACCCCTTTTCTGCCTGTCAACTAATTTCTGTAACCCATAAATCTTCAATAGGTTCATTTCATAGACCTGCTATGATCTTGGTCACTCACCTCTGGATCCTCTCTACCACCACCTCATCTCCAAGAAACCCAGGTAATCAGATCTGTGTGCAGTAATCAAGATGGGGTCGTACCAAGGGTCACTAAAGATGTATAATAACCTGCTTGTCTCTGCTCATCAGGGTATTCTTCAGTAACCAGGTAATCCAATGAGCAGCTTTAGCCACTTTTGTAGTATGCCTTCTAAACTTTAACTTCCTATCTACTAACACTCCCAGATTCCTTGTTTCATCAGTTTTCTGGAGCATAGTTTTATTATTGTGATACACAGCTGGTAATCTTTTCACCCCAAAATGCATAACCTTACACTTTGCCACATTAAACTGACATCCATTCTCCTTTGTCCATACTGCAGTCTATTCAAATCATCCTGCAAAATTTTAACTCTTGCTCCATCCAATTTTGCATCATCTGCAAACCAATTGAATTTGTATAATATTGGTAATTATCCTTTCCTATATCGTTAATGTACAAATTAAATAGTAGCGGCCCAAGAACTGAGTCCTAGAGCACATCACAAGTCTTGTGATGGATTCTTCTCCTGAATAAGCTACTTTCTGATATCTCTCCATCAATGACCCTCTTATCCACTTCACCAACTTTATATCCATACCCATGTGCTGCAATTTATTAATTAAAATTCTATGCAGTATCTTGTCAAAAGCCTTTGCAAAAAAGACCAGCAGTATCGCTTTTAATCCATTGCCTTTATCCAACTCAGGTGTCGTTGTATTATAAAATGTGAACAAGTTACTGAGGCATGACCTACCCCTCCACAAAACCATGTTGCCCATCAGACAGACACAAATGGGATACAAATAGTATCCCATTTGTGTCTGTCCATTCCTGTATTTTTCTCCCAACTTCTCCAATACCTTGACTACAACTTCTGATATGCCTGATCAGTTGGTAATTTGCTACATCAGTCTTGGAACCTCCTTTTTGCAGTGGAACTATTTTCCCCACTTTCTACCGCTTTGGGGCTTACCCAGAGCTGAGACTTAGATAACAATGTGTTCAAAGGCACTGCTAATTCCCTAGCACCTTCTTGTAAAACTCGAACTGGTATACCATCTATTTCCATAGTACATCACATAAGATTCTGTAATATGCTATGTACCTCAGTTTCCATAAAAGCCTTTGATCTTGTTACTGTAATATCTCCACCTGAATAATATACTCTTGCAAAGTGTTCACATAATAATTCTACTATTTTGTCTGATTTAGTTACCTCCCTGTCATCATCATTCATTAAAATTATTTTTCCATAAATATTCTTTCTTTTACTTCCATACTGAAAGAACTTTTTGGGGGATTTTTATTGGCTTCACTGCTAATTTTTCCTTTCATACTGTGCTTTTGCCTTTCTTACCACTGGTTATCCTTCTCGCCTGTGCTTCATATCGCTCATGTGCCTCATAGTCACCCTTTCTCCTTGAATTCCCTACCTTTTTTTTATTTTTTTTGTAGCTCCTCTTAATGGTGATATTCATCCATTTAACTTCCACTTGATTTATTCTCCTGAGTCTAGGTATACAGTCTGCTATTACTTCCCTCAAACACTCCCTTACCACTTCCCATACGCTATCAACATCCAGCCCTGTAATCCCACATATACCTCCTCTTAAGTGAAAATTCTATACGTTTAGACACCTCCCAGATCAAGATCATATGATCACTCTCACCGATTGGTGGCAACATGATCATATTGGTTATAGACAAATTCTCTGCATTTACTAGATATAGCACTCTCCAACCCCTAGTACATTCCATCACATGCTGCCTCGAGTGATTATTCATTAGCAACTACATAAATTCCATTTCCTTTCTCTCATGTGTCCTTTCCTCTTTCCAGTCTATCTATATTCCCATAGTTGAAGTTCCCCCATAATAATTACCTGCCTTCCACTCATTGAGCTTATTTGCCAATGCATACTATTCCCATCATCCTTTACATTCCCTGCTCTATAGAAGCAACGAACTGTATATTTTGTTCTTCTGGTTACTATCTCATACTACATGGCCTCAATGTGCTATTTTCACTGGCCTGAAGTTGAACTCCTACTCTCTTTGGTTTCAGTTTATTGGCTGTCATGAATAACACTCCTCTCTATTCTTTTCTCTTTATCCCCCCCCCCCCCGAAAACACTATACCTTTCACATTCTATTCCACTAACTATATCATCTTTTGTCAGCCATGTCTCACTAATGGTGGCAGTAACCTTTGACCAGGATGAACTAACCAATGCTGTAAACTCCTTACCCTTGTTTCGAATACTCCTGGCATTAGCATACATAAAGTGCAATAGCCCCCTTAGGCCCACTACTGTCCTTTCACTTTATACTGACTATCCCATTCTAGTTTGTTTTCAGTAGCTCTAACTTAGGCATTTTCTGCACATTCTTTCACTCAACTGCCTGGTACATGTGCACTCAATCAACAGCAGCCTCCCCCCCCCCAAAAAAAAAAACAACTCTAGTTTTCCTGATTTTGTGCATCCACTTTCACTTCATTCAGCAGCACTTTTTCTAGACTCTGAACACTAAATCCATTTAGATGCAAACCATCTTTCTTGTATAAATCCTTTCATCTGTCAACTCATTCCACACATCCACAAATTCCATATCATGCCTCCTGCATAAT
This sequence comes from Typopeltis vanoorti, assembly GCF_054136105.1. Taxonomy (NCBI): domain Eukaryota; kingdom Metazoa; phylum Arthropoda; class Arachnida; order Uropygi; family Thelyphonidae; genus Typopeltis; species Typopeltis vanoorti. The sequence continues at coordinate 68,540,328 of NC_143552.1, read as the reverse complement.
CTATGTATCAACTCATTTGCTATTATGACCCTTCTTCTCAGCTCAACTGTCATGCCGTGGCAACAGACTCAATGTCTTAATTCTCTCTCTCTCTCTTTTCTTTTGCTACTTTCAGTAGCTCTTTCGTGTCCTCCCTTATACCATACTTTTTTCCTTTTAAATAGTCCATTATGCATGGACTATTTATACATATTTAGTCAGTTGATTTCCATTGTGCTGGAATGCAGTGGAGAGGGTCCTGAGATGAATCATTTAGACTAGATTAGGATTTTGGAATGTTGAGTATGGAGAGAGGTTTGAGAAATGTAAATTGAAGAGTTTTTTGATGTCTAAATGGAAAAGAAGTATGTAATAGAGACACTTAAATTGTTAAGTTAATTTTGCAAGATTAATTTGGACGAGATTGCACATAGTGTGAAGGATTGGAAGCAAAGAACAAACGGCTCTTCCTTGAAGTTATATGAGAGTGTGGTCAAACAGGAGAGTGTAGAGAGTTGTTTTACATGGCAAGTGGTGAGTGAATGAAATGAATAGCTAGCATGTTTTGGGAATGCTTAGAATGAAAATAAGTTTGAAGTTCACCATGATAAATATTTTGTTGGTTGACATCTGCATTGAATTTGGCTCTATGGAGGTTTGTTAATAATAATCATCTGGAAAGGCATAACGCCAAAAGCAAACTGTTCAAAATGCTACACTTATGTGGTCTAAAAAACATTAGATTATTCACAACATCATATAACATGTACGTTCAAAGTTAACATTTAGAATTGAAGGCTATATAGGATGATGGTTTGATGTGAAGTCGGGCATAAAGTAAGGTCACATACTGTCTCCACTATTATTTATTACCTAATGCCACATTCCTTCAAAATGTGATACCTTTTGAAATCTGGAGAAATTTGAAAAGAATGTGGTATTAAACCTGATATCAAAATCAGAGATATACTTTAAAAAAATTAAAGATGCCAAGAAATTATATTCTTGGTTTAATCCTTTATCCAAACAAAAGAAACAAAGTTTGCACCTGAAATAACTTCAGGACTGGGCATCTTCTATATAGAGGATAATAACTTCACCCTTACAGACATGTATAATGCTATGCATTATGGAAAGGGTCACTAACCAGACTGGTTTCGACCTAATGTGTATAAGTAAAGAGCTTCTCTAAAAATTAGACAATCCTCCAGATCACTCCCTATCAGTGATCAAAGGATTGTCCAACACTTTGGTGATTCTACTCAGTGACAGGCTCACATTACCACTCATATTCCAGAGAAAAGCATTCACTGACATGGCCCTGATAGAGGTCATGCCAGAAAAAGGCAAATTCCTGAGATACTCAAGGTAGAAATCTTAAGAGAGCAAAATTCTCATTCAGTCCAGCCAGTTTTTGACCTTTATTGAGGTGAAAAAGTAAAGGTTGCTCATCATAGGCCTAGAGTAGTTAGTATAAGGGTGCAAGAGATCCTGATAGTATTAGGAGAAAAAAAGACAGAAAGATAGCATGAGAGAAAGAGAGAGAAAAGGCCTCAGCTCTTTTATATCATCATGTAGCCAAAGGCTATCAGTTTTCCTTTTTCACCAATCTCATATAGATGAACAACCAAAAAAACCAATTGAAACTAAAGCACAAAGATGATAGGCTCAAGCCAGTTAGTCCCATCTGGGTTAACCGCCTTGAGGTGGCCTTCTCTGCCTGGGATTATTCTCCAGCCATCAATTGACTATAAGACTACATTGAATTAAGAGGATGGAACTATTTAAAAATCCTCTCATAGCAAGAATAGACAGAATTTTATCTCCCCCTGGTGAATATTGCATAATGTGTCTACACCATCTAGTGATAAATAATTTGATATCTCTTAGAATGTTCTAAATACAAAAAAGTCTGACTGAACAATAAAATTTCCACAATACAATATTATAAAGCATTTGGATGTCATATTGCTGGTTTTCAAATCCATGTTTTTTTCTAACCTTCCATAAATGGTATTTTAATCATTAATTATAAAAATCAAAATTCTCTTCCCATTGCTGACAAGTGGTGGATATTGTAAAAAAAAAAAAATAATAATAACCTGTTCTGTTGTAAATAATGGCATGCCCAACACATTACATAATCTGTTCCAAATACACAGAGCAAGAGGGCAGCTGTAGAATGCATGTTCTACTGTTTCTGATTGGTAACAGATGTCACAGATTGGATCTCCAATGTTGAAGTATTTCCATTTGATGGTATTGAATGGAAGGCGACTATATGCAATTCTCCAAGCAAGATCCCCTCCAATTAGGGTATCCTTGGAACTTCCCTAAGTTTTGAAACAAAGTTTAGTTGTCAGTACCCAACTGTGAAAGTTTGCAGCAAAAGAGATTCAAGATTTCTTTATACCATTTTTTTTTTTTTTTTTTGTAATAGAAAGAATGTCAATGCCAGAGTGTTGTAGCAGTCTTAGAGTTAAGCACAGAATGTTGTAATATTCAGGAACAATCTCAGCTTTTGGACCTTTATAATCATTAATTCCAAACAGGGGAAGATGAAAACCCAAGTAATACTGAAGAAAGTGTGCACATGTGTGATTAGTTTGCAATATTTTATGGATTTTTGAAGCTCTGTTGCTTAAATAGCAGAATGTTAAGACTGGAAACCCAAATCCTCCATGCTTTGTTGATAGTTGAAGAAATTCCTTTTTAACTTCTTGGTACTGGCTAGACCAAAAAAATTGCAGAGGTTTACTATATAATTTCTTTTCTTCAGCTTCTGTAATGTCTGTAATATTTGTTATGTACAACTGAGCAGGAAAGATGATGATTTTGAGTACTATGGCTTTAGAAGAAAAGGAGAGTGGCCCTATTTTCCAGTCTTCTAACATTTCCAAGTTCTTGTATATAAGTTCTTGGACTGGTAATATTGAATAAGTGGAGAAGGGAATTCCAAGTATAATGAAGGGGTTCTCTCTTTGGGGTTAGTCCAAAAGGAATGCCTCCAAGATCCCACTTTCCATAAACTTTTAATTTTGTCTTGTCTGCATTAATAATTAATCCACTGCTTTTGCTGAATTTTTCCAAAATATCAAAAAGTATATGGAATCATTATCCTTCAAAGTTCCGACTACATCATTGACATATGCTAATACCTTATTTTCCTTTTTAGGTGAAGGAACCGTTATTCCTCGCACATCATGTGTATTGTTGAGTTGTTGTAAGAAAGGTTCAAGAACCAATGAAAAGAGCAGTGGACTGAGAGGGCAGCTTTGCTTGACTCCTTTTTGAATTTTTACTGGGTCTTACAGTAACCCATTAACTAGGAGGTGGGTGGTTGAATTGGCATGGGCTCCTTTGATAACAGATAGTTTTTTACCTACACCAATTTGCTGGAGGATGTGGAATAGAAAGGATTGCCGGACATTATCAAATGCTTGAGTAAGGTCTACTGATAGCACTGCTTTTTCGTGTTAACTAAGCAGATTAGATCATGTAACAGAAATAGATTAAATTCTACTGCTTGACCTGGTACTCCATACGCCTGTGTGCTTTTAATTATGTATCTCATTCCCACTTTGAGCCTGTTATTGATAATGCAGAAAAATATCTTGTAGTCAGTATTAGATAGAGAAATAGGTCTCCAGCTACTGATTAAGGTGTGATCTCTATTAGGTTTAGGAATGAGGACAGTATGGCTTGCTACAAATTCACTTGGTGCATGTCCTGATGAAAGAAAGGAATTAAGTAGTGTAACTAGAATGGGAAGAATCAAATCCCAGGCTTCACGATAAAGTTCTATCCCTAGACCATCAGACCCTGGGGATTTTCTTGCCTGGCATTCTTTATAGGCTCTGGCAACTTCAGATGCCTGTAATGGGAGCCAGATGATACCAAGTCCTTATAAGGACTGGCTTAAAGGGGCGAAGCAAGAATGCTTTTCATATTCCCCGTTATCTGTAGAGGACAATGTAGGATAAGGTGTTATTGAGCAATTAAAGCTCTGATCATGGCAGGAGGGTAACAGCAATAGCCAAGCCTCAGTTAGAACTTCATTGGCTACAGCATTGCCATCCATTACCCTCCAAGGGTGTTGGATTGAATGAATCAATCCCCGCATCTCACGGTCGATTGATTCCAGATGATACCAAGGTTGAAGTAATGCAAAAGTCATATTTCCATATACGAGTAGCCAAAAGGTGTCACGCATTATTACTAAAATACTCTGGATTAGAGATAGGTGCTGGAAGTTTTTCTATTTGGTTATAGTATCAATTAAAGATCCCACAAAATTATATTCTTGGTTTAATCCTTTATCCAAGTGTAAGCAAACAAAGTTTGCACTGATATAACTTCAGGACTGGGCAACTCCCACTGATGAGACCTCAATAAAGGTCAAAACCTATCTGGGTAGTGATTCTTCCCATAATGCATAGCATTATACATGTCTGTAAGGATATGTGCTTTGCATTATACTAAGGCAAGTGATGTGAAGTCATTAGCCTCTATATACAAGTTGCCTAGTCCTTAAGTTACTTAAGGCACAAACTTTGTTTGCTTACAATTGGATAAAGGATTAAACTAAGAATATAATTCCTTGGCATCTTTAATTTATAGTATAATCAAGTGGAAAAACTTCCAACAGAGATATGCTTATTATGGCATTTTATTCCTAAATAAATCCACTATTACCTTGCAGAACTTTTTAACTAAACTGAATCGCTACTGTAACAAATTTGATATTTATTTTGAGCATTAATAATAAAAGGCGGAAAGAGAAGTAAAACGCTAAATGCATTCTCAATAGTGAATCAGCAGTATAAGTAGAACATTTCAGCTATTTGATTTAAAAATTGAGGTGTGTGTGAAATAAGACATTATAATAGGGTGAATGCTGATCTTGAAATTCATGCTTGCTTTTGTTATCATTTAGGGAGTGAGAGGTGTGATTGAAGTCTAATTAGCGGAATAATGAATTACTGATCATTTAAAACTATATATTTAGAAATTTATGTACATTTAATCCTACAAATACAACATTTATTTTACAAATGATATTCTACCTTTTTCAATTTAGCTACTTAAATACAAATTCTACCCTACGGTTCTTTATGAACTGGTCAATAACATCGTCATTAAGTTACAACCATTAAGTTGGTTGTAACTTAATTTTCCCAAGCAACATGCACACTTGTAAAGGCTGACTGAAGCTCACTGGCTAGAGCTACATTGACTGTGTATGGCCTGTGTTTAAGCAACAGAGTGAGACGACATGAAATGGCTATGCGCTTGCATGAAATCACAGTGCTGCTGCGAGGACCTGGAAGCTCCTACAACTGAGCAAGCCAAGGTAGCTTTGACTAGACTAGCAAGCATCGGCCTTTGATACACAACACAAAGCTCAATTGTTGCCTCGCAAGCTTAAGACTTCTTCTGTCTACAAAAATAAAAGCCTAAATGGAATGCTTATAAATGCATACATTTATTAACAAATAAATATTACTTCTTTCTCAATTAATGAGCTTGCATAGCGAGCATGGAGAATTTGCCCCTGTATAATATTAATTAATAATGGAAGTCACGTAAAGTCCTATAACATATGGGACAAATTCTGGACACTCCTTCTAAAGCACATCATTAGCCTTGTCAGAAATATGGCATAATCAAATCTTTAGTCAACAGAACTCATAAAATATGTTAAACAGATTCTCTTCTAAAGAGGGAACTGTCTATTGTCAGAACCACCTTTAACTTTAAATACTCTCCTTGTCTCACCTAAGTACAAATATCCTCCTCTTTCTTATCCTGGAGTTTACAGAATTCCCTGCTTATGTTATTATGGACAGATTAGTTGTTCTGCATAAATTTCACTTGAAGAACATCAAGAACATATTCCACTTAAGGAGCCCAGTAAATCTGGTTTAGCAAGCCACAGCTTTGGAAGTTTTTTCCCCACTTGTTTAGACTATAATAAATTTAGTTTAATCCTTTATCCAAGTGTAAGCGAACAAAGTTTGCACCTGAAGTATCTTCAGGACTGAGGCAACTCGTGGTAAAGGTGGACTAAGCTCTCATCATTAATTAGTGTTATAATAATTTCAGCTATTTTGGCTTAAGTGTAATGAAAATTACAAATTAAGGTACAGAATAAGTTAATATTATGTGGATCCAATTGAGTAAATTTATATAAAATAGACATTAACAGAAACATCAAACTAATAATATACAAGACTATGTTAAAACTACTTCTAACTTATAGTTCTGAGAATTGGAAATTTTTAGAAATAAGCATGTTGATCAATGATTGGAGATCACAGATATAGGATATCTTAGGAAATTTGGGTGAGTGAATAGATGGTATCCAATGGTAGAATTGTGCATAAAATAAAGGTATTAGAAAGGTACTTGATGTTATTAACATTCATGAATGCATGAGCAGAGCTAATCAAAAGTGGTATGGTCATTGTGATAGTTAAGGGAAGGTTATTGAAAGATGTTTGATATCAGGAAAAGACCAGGGGAACACCAAGAGTAAAGATCTAGAATGTAGAGACCTAATAAATTGCAGATTAATTTGGAAGAAAATTGTTGATAGGAAGCTAATAATCTTACCTTAATTTGTAACATTAGCATTATTCTATACATACCAGGAAATTATTATAAGAAATGTCTTCATAATATTCATGCTTTGTTTTCTAGGAACTTTAATATGGTTATTAGCTGTATCAGCTCTATGGGGATTTTCTACACCTTTATTAAAAAGAGGGAGTGAAGGACTTGAAACTATTTCAGAAAGAGGATTTTTAAAACAATGGTTTGGAGAGTTATGGTTTCTAGCTACCAACTGGAAGGTAAACAATGCTAAAAGTTCATTCTTTATTTTTGTAATTAATCAATTGTTTAAATTTAAAATATATTATTAACTATTTGGAACACCTGCTATATTTAAAACAGATATAAATTTTTACATTTTGTTTTAAATATAGCAGGTGTTCAATCTAACCTTGAGATTAAATGATTATTTCTGCAGTTGTTTACCAGAGTATGATGCTTTTGATTAGGATTTTTGGTAAAAAAGAAAAGCTTATGTCAAGACTGACATGGAAGTAACTGTCTCTTATGCTAAAGTTTATTATTATTATTATCGTCACCATTATCAGATCTCCATAGTCAAAATGCTTCATGGAAGGCAGGACTTAGTGTTTACATACAGCTCATCATATCATGCCCTAAATGCATTCCAGTCATCTACCATGCTCAATACAAAAAACTTACTCCTCACTTCTTTTCCCTTTCTCACACCCTGCTTATACAGCTTCCAGGAATGGCCTCTTGTTCTCTCCCATTCTATGAAAAACCGCATCCACATTATTCATATTTATTTACTTAGTTGTTGATATTTTGATGGTTTTATATCCAGCATCTTCAGCAACAATTAGTTTATAGTTGAAACAATTTAAAATTGTAATGGTCACAGTATACAAAGAACTAAAGTCCTAATTGGTATGATCTATTGTTGGTTAAAGAGAGGTTTCAAAGTATTAATTTGATCTTAAAATGACTGTTTTCTAGGTTTTTTGGTAAATAGATACATCTGTACTTGTTGGGGCAAATTTGGAGAGTGTTTTATAGCTACTGTTGATTCTAAAAACAGTCTCTCTGACTTGTAATAAGTTCTGTGTAACTCTTTTTTTTTTCCATTAAATCCTGTGTGAAGGAGTGTCCAATGTAAGGTCTGCCAGTTACAACTTGCCATAACAATGGTGAAGAATGCTTTTTTTTTTTTTTTAAGTACTTTGAGGTGAATGCCATCAGATCTTCCTGTCTGTCTGTAGTAAGTCAGATACAAGTACGGGGCACTTTATATACTTCCAGATGTGATAAAAGAGAGTGCATCCTCAGATGAATTGATGAGAGAGACTAATTTTGATAGCTGGTTTAAATGTTTCATGGAACTTATGTTTATTAACGTGATTTGAAGAGCTCCTGATTCAGATAAGTTTTACTAGGAATAATTAAGTATATATGCCTAATTGTTTAAGTAAGAGCGGCTGTAAACGTTGTACACTATCGATATTATTAGTGTTGGGGTTTTTTCTTGCCTAAACTAAATTACGAAATCGTTATTATTAGACCTAGTAACCTGCAGAAAAAAAAAAAAAAATGGCGGCGGCATTATCATTCCATGATTTTAATTTAGATTTCAGTCGTTTCGTTAAGTGTGAGGTCTGTTATATGTATTCCTTCGATTACATAAATGATTTGTGGATGTTTAGTGCGGATGAAAGAAGGGTATGTGCGAAGTGTGACCTGAACGAGGAACTGATGAATGCGATATTGAAATATGAAGTTGATGACAGAAAGTGCTAGTACCGATTGTGTTGCGAGTGCACGTTTGAAAGAGAAGGATGGTGAGAAAGAGGCGAAAAAATGTTAAAAAATCAGGAAAAAAGAAAAAGAGCGATTTGACAACCGTAACGGATGTTAAAAGGGACGAAAGTGAGGCGGAAAGAAACGAAATTGAGAGAACGAATGAAAGTAGAAATGACATGATGCAGAAATCGCAAGTAAAAAAAATCGAAAGAATAAATGATAGCGAAAAAAGAATGAATGATGGCGAAAGTTGGACGCATGTTGGAACGAAAGTACTGAACCAAAGAAAGATGAATGACAGTAAAAGTGAGAAGAATGATAGTGAAAGTTGGATGCATGTTAGTCCGAAAGTACGGAAACAAAGAAAGATAAATGAGAGCGAAAGTGAGAAGAATGATAGTGAAAGTTGGACGTATGTTGGACTGAAAGTACGGAAACAAAGAAGGATGAACGAGAGGGAAAGCGAGAAGAGGGGTCAAGAGTTAGAAAGTTAGAAAGATTTAATGATAGAAAGAATGTGTCGCGAGGTTCGGAAGGTGAATTGGAGTGGATGAAGCAAGAAATGAAATGGATGCGGAATGAAATTAAGAGAATTCAGGTCAAAACTATTAAAATAAATCATGATGGCATGAAAGAGTTAACGAAAGATGAGCGAGGTGCGTTGTATGGCAACTCCATTATTAAAGGTGTGCTAGAGGATAAAATGCACAAGGTATGTTTTCCGGGCGGTAAAATGAGTAGAATGATTGAGGCATTGAATATGAGGCAGGAGCGAGCAAAAGAGTTAATTGTATTAATTGGTACAAATGATTTGAGAGAGAACAAAGCGTATGTCAAAATGAATGTCAGGAGACTGCTTGGAAAGATAAAAGAGAATAGTGTGACAGGAAGGGTAGTCAGTGTGTTGCCTAGGTATGATTGTGGTGAAATGAGGCGGAGAGCAAGGATTATGAATGATATTCTGGCTGAAATGTGTGAGGAGATGGGAGTACAGTTTGTTAATGTGTGGAATGAGTTTGAGGGACAAAGTGAGCTGTATGGAAGCGATGGACTGCATTTGAGTGGTTATGGTGTGAGTCGCTTGGAGAGACTGCTGCTGGAAAGTAGAGAAGTGAATAGAGAGAATGAATCAGATTGAGAGGGGAGTGATGTGGAAGAGCAGGAGAGTAAGATAGGAGAGATTGAAGAAGTGGAAATGAATGAGGAAGTGAGTGGTATGCATATAGAAAATGAGAGAATGGGTGTGCAAGAGGAGTAGGGAAACGGGAGGCTCAGGGTGGACAGGGGTACACAGCGTGAGAAAGGTGGATGCTCCAAGAGGAGGTGAGAGCATGTGTAGGCAGGAAAGTAATGGGATGACCAGGGATCAAGAGGAAACAGATGAAATTGCGAAGGGTTCTAAAATGAAGAAGCAGAAAGGGAAATGGCCCCAGTCCAGCATGGAGATATCACATCGAGTGAGTGGTATCAGTGGAACTAGCTGAAGATCCAGAAATGAGTTGTTGTGTTTGTATACCAATGCTAGAAGTATAAGAAACAAGGTGGATGAAATGGTTGCACTAATTGCGTCTGTGCACCCAGAGATTGTCGGAATAAGTGAGACGTTAGATGAGGACGACATCCTGACAGGAATAGAGATGGAAAGTATGATGTGTTTCGTGAGGATAGAAGGGGTAAAAAGGGAGGAGGAGTGCTATTGATGATAGAGAAAGAGTTATGTCCATACAAGGTAGAGATGCAAGAGGGAAATAGGGCCAGTGGTTTTGAAACAGTATGGTGTGAGATAGAGGTGAATAGAATCAAATACTTGGTGGGATGTTGTTATAGACCTGGTAATGTGGATGGTGGTGATAGTGAAATGTATAGTCAAATAAGCTAAGCAAATAAGAAAATAGTGATCATTATGAGTGATTTTAATTTTGGCAATATAGACTGGAATGAAGAGATAGCAACTGGAAGTAAAGAAAATGAGTTTCTTGAGTTTTTGAGGGATAACTACCTCAGACAGTATGTAACAGAGGGCACACGAGGATTAAGGGTCTTGGATTTGGTCATCTCATCGGAGGATGTAATTATCAATGAGGTGTCAAATCATCCACCAATTGGTGAAAGTGACCATGAGGTGATTGCCTGGGTGGTTGCCAGCAGTGCAAGGACCCCTGTGAAAAAAGGGTATATGTGGAACTACAAGGGGGGGGGGTGATTATGAAGAGCTCAGGAGACAGCTTGCAGGTGTAGCATGGAATGATGAGTTAGCCAGAAAAGAGATCAATGCAGCTTGGGAGATTTTCAAAAACTATTTAGTAGATGCAATGTCTAAATGTATACCATGGGTGAGAAGGTTAAATAAGGTAGGTGTGAGATGAATGAATAATGAGATTAAGCATGCAATACAGAGAAAAAGGGCATTGTGGAGGCAGCATAAGAGAAGTGGAAGTAACCAATTTCATGAGGTCTACAAAGACCAGGCAAGAAGGGGTGACTTGGTTGGTGAGAGTAGCTAAAGAGAGAGGTATGAACGGCAGTTAGCTAATGAAGCAAAAAAGAATCCTAGGGAGTTCTTTCGATATGTAGCCAGCAAAAGAAAGAATGATTATGAAAGGATGATATTAATTGGAGGAAATGGTATAAAGACAGCTGTTGCAGAATGTGTGGTGGAGATACTTAATGAGCAGTTCATAAAGATCTTTCAATCTTGTGAATGTGACTTCATGGAGAGATTAAGAGCAGTTGATGATGGGGAGGAGAGACTGACTGTAAGTGAGCAAGTGGTGTTTGGGGAATTGAGTAAACTATATGTAAATAAGGCTGTGGGACTTGATAATATATCACCACGTATTCTGAAGGAATGTGCCAGAGAGTTGACACCTGCCTTGACATATTTTTTTAATACGAGTCTTGCACTTGGTCAAGTTCCTAAAGAGTGGAAGGAGGGCAAGATTGTGCCACTTCATAAAGGAGGTGATCGAACTCAAGCATCAAACTATAGGCCTATTTGTGTATCAGGTGTTGTGGTTAAGTTGTTGGAGAAGCTTGTGAGAACTAGGATCCAGAGTTGGGTTGACAACAATGGTATAATCTTTGATGGACAGCATGGATTTGCTAAAGGGAGGTCATGTTTTAGTAATCTACTTACTTATTACAATAAAGTGACTGCTTCCTTCCTTGGACAGAGGAGAAGGATACACAGTAATATACTTGGATTTCGCAAAAGCTTTTGATAGAGTACCTCATGATAAGTTGACAGTCAAACTAGAGCAGATGGGGTTGGATATTAGATTAGTGCATTGGATTGAAGACTGGCTATCTGATAGGTATCAACAAGTTGTGTATGGGGGTGCAATATCCAGGAAAAGGAAAGTCACTAGTGGACTGCCTCAGGGGTTTGTTTTAGGGCCATTAGTATTTCACTTGTATATTAATGATATTGGCAAAGATTTGGATGGAGATATTCAGTTGTTTGCAGATGATGCAAAGTTGGGACGAACCATAAAGAGTAGTGAAGATGTTGTGGCCTTGCAAGAAGACTTGAATAAATTGAGTGATTGGGTGAGCAAATGAGGATGTGAGTTCAATGTTGTAAAATGTAAGGTTTTAAAATTTGGAAAACAAAGATGGGATGCAGAATTTATGCTTGGTGAGAATATATTGTTGGAAGTAGAGGAAATAAGAGATCTGGGGGTGATAGTGGATAAGGATCTAAAATTTAGGGGACACATCGCCAAAATTGTGAAGACAACACAAAGACTTCTGGGAATGATGTGGAGGACACTGACGTGTAGAAGTAGGGAGATCTTGTTCCATTGTATAAGGCTTTGATTAGGCCACACATGGACCATTGTGCCCAGATTTGGTCACCTGGTTTTCAGAAGGATGAAGAGATGTTGGAAAGGGTCCAAAGGCGACTGACTAAGGTAGTTTCTGACCTCTGGAATGTTGAGTATGAGGAAAGATTGAAAATATGTAATTTGCAGAGTCTAGTGGAGAGAAGGAAGAGGGGAGATATGATAGAGACCTATAAGTTGGTAAGGGGTTGTTATGGGATCAATGGTGGAGAAGTTCTACAGAGAATAGTGGGAGATCAGGGGAGAACCAGAGGTCATCCCAGGAAACTGTATAAAGAGGGTGTGAGTAGGGGAGTGAGAGGCAGGTTTTTTTCGTGCAGAGTTGTGAGTGATTGGAATGCCTTGCCTGAGAGTGTGGTGTCTGCAAGGAGTTTGAATGTGTTTAAGACACGGTATGATGAGATGTGTGTGAGATTAAAGGACCTCCTAGATGAGTCTTTGACTCCATGAGGTCTTGTTTAATAATAATAATAATAATAATTAAGTACTCTGGATATTTTTTCATGTGTGTCCTGAATATATGGGATAGTCACAGTGTGTTGTGGTCCTGTGTACTGGGGAAAGTGGATTTGGAGGTACCTTGTTATTTTTTATGCTAAAAAACTCTGGTGAAGTTAAGTGAGTTCATTTTCATTGGAACAGATGGCTTTGACTCTGTGTGTTGTTGTTTAGGATACCAGACTGTTGGGCTAGATAATGGTGTGGTTGTTTGTGTAAATATCTTCCAGTATATGTTGGCTTTCTATAAATAGAAAAATATAATAAACCATTTGAAAAGTGTGTGGCTAGTGTATCTAGGGAGGACAGTTAGTTTTTTGATTCTTGAGGTTTGGGGAATGAATTTAACTACCCATAGCAGTCTCATCCAGGTTTTTTTTTTTTTTTAATATATATATATATATATATATATATATCAGTGGCGTTGCAAGTACATTTCAGTTGGGTCTGCTGTCGTGTGGCTTATGCAACTTATGATACAAAATTCACATCAATTTGACTATATGATTACATTTTTATCAATGTATGAAAGTTTTAAGAGGGGCATAGTGCATCAGTGCTTATCTTAATTGGTCCAATGCAGTTAATTGTAGGATAACTTTGAATACTTTAATTTATCAATTAATTGTAACCAAATCTGCATAGAGTGGGGAAATAATGTGTTTCTTTGTTTAAGATATATTAGAAAACAATAATGAAGGAGAATGCTATATTTGGTTGGTATATTTGAATTACTGAAAGGTGTAAATATGTGAACCATCTTTAATAAGTCGTGAGAATAGTAATGACGTGAGGAACCTTTATCTGGTTTCTTTTGACTAAAGGTGAGTTAGCTGGTCTCATACGGAGGTAGAGGGTTTTTTCACATGGAAACTCCGGTTTTTTGTCCCTCTGTACAGGTAAACCGGCCACGTGAACACACACAGATTACAGTCATTAATATACTTATGACAATACAGTAGTATCTTGCTAATCCAAACGAATAAAAACCATGCTTGTTCAGATTAGCAAAAAGTTCGGATTAGTGAATTTTCGCCCAAGAGACAACAATAACTAGCATTTAAGACAAAAGTAATCTGATTCTAATGGTACATCAATTTAATTTTGGAAATAAATGAAGTAACTCAGAAAAAAAAAGCTACTGTACTATAATGTAAAACTTAAAAAGTAATATAAGTTTATTTTAGTAAAAAATTTAGTTTGTATATATCTTTATTGTTGAGGATCTTGATTTAATAAAATTGCATAGTTCAGTATATAACTTAATTTGCATAAAAAAATATCGCTTTCTTCTATACAACACACAAAACAAAGTTTCACAAAATAACACAAGTTTTTTTTTAATTTCTCTGTAAAAAAAAAGTCGCTGATTTTCTTTCGCTTTTTGGAAGCTAAACTTTTTTCGAATGCTTCTTCTCGGAGCTGCATTAGCAATAAAACTTTGTGGAATGGCGTATCATTCTGATTAGCCCATTCTATACACATATTAAAACTGTCAACTGCCTCTTCATGTTTAACTTTTTTTTCTCTGAATTCTTTATCGTCATCATCGTCTGCTAATTCATTCTGTAGCATCATATTTGTAATTTAAACATCTGATTTGATTTCGAATTCATTCTCGGTTCTACCTGTAATCCATTCCGTAACATCTGTTTGTGAAATTTCAACATTTGGATTTATATTTTTAACCAAATTATGCACGTTTTTAATTTCTGCTTTTTGTGTATCACCATAGTTATCTTCGTAAATTCTAGAAGGCCACAGTTTTCTCCATGATACTCGAATTGCTTCAGGTTTGAGGATTCCCAAGCAACATCAATTAAGAATGCTACATCCTTCAAATTTATATTTTTTATTGATGTGGTAACGTCATAATTTTGGGAAATTACATTTAAAAGCAGGTCTTTACGATCTTTTAATTTAATGGATTGTATTATGTTCTGATCCATTTGTTGCAACAATAGAGTACAGTTTGGAGGCAAAATAATAGTACACAAAATAATAATATATAATAAAAATAATAAATAAAGCTTTTTTTTCTTTCAAACCGCAGTTCGGATTACTGGAGGGTTCGGACTAAAGAGGTTTGGATTAGCAAGATACCACTGTATGTGGAAGAGATAGGGTCCTCACCACATGTTGTTATGCCCGTAGTTAACTATGAGTCACATCATGGTAGTCAACTTCCTAGATAGGAGACGATACACGATTGGGAATGGGAAATGTAAAGTAATGAATGAGTGTGAGCAGAAATACCTTCATTAATGGAAAACAAATATTAATAATTAGCATTTGTGATATGTGTGTCCTCTAAGTTGCTGGGTGGATGGAATAGCATGTGTTCCTGTAACATCTAGATATGAATAAGCGAATTTATGATGGCATATAATTAAAAAAAAAAAAAAAACTTATGAGAAAGAGATATTATTATTATTATTCAGGCCTCCATGGAGTCAAAAGACTCATCGAGAGAGGTCTCTCCTAGGAAACACAGTCTATCATACCACTCCTTAAATGCATTGACCGTTCTCGCTCTCACCACTCCATCAGGAAATGCATTCCATGGTTCAACCACCCTCCATGCAAAGAAACCACTCCTCACCCTCTTTCTCACAGTTTCCTTTTGTAACTTCCAGGGATGGCCCTTGTCATGATTCCTTCCCGCTGTTCAACCAAGCGAAAGAACTCCCCAGTGTCAACCCTGTAACCACCTCTCAACAGTTTAAAAGTCTCAATCATATCACCCCTCCTTCTTTTATCCACCAAACTCTGCAGTCCACACTCCCTCAGCCGATCCTCATAACTAACATTCTACAGTCCCGACACCATCTTTGTTATCCGCCTTTGTACCTTTTCCACATGTTTGCAAAGTATAAATAACTAATCAGTAATAAACAGCCACTGTATACATTTTAGTAGTTCAGTTAAAAACTATAGGGAGAGTCTAAGCCAATGAACAAATAATATTGATCAGGTGATTCATTTAGGCATGGCAGGAATATGTGTTTTGATGGAACAGCAGATCATCTCATAAAATTTGTTGCACATGTTATTTGTATTACTTTGGTTTATGGGTTTAAAAAAAAACCATAAACCAGAGAAATATTTTGCTTAGTTTTTTTATGAATTTTCTTTTGTTTACTGAGACTCAGTATACATTTATACATCTTACGCAATAAGATGATATATAATATCCTATCATTATTGGAATTATTGACAATTTCGGAAATCTTACGTTCATTATTTTTTTATTTTTAGTGTCAGTGGCTCTTTGGTCTTATCGATAATAGATAACTCACATATACTAGTATTTTGTTGTAGATCAGCAACTTCTTATAATACATGGAAGTATTCACTTTTATTCAGAAATAGATAAATTTTTATCTACGTCTGTTGTTTCTGAAGACTGGAATAAAAATGTCCCTATACTTAAAAAAACTTTCCAACCTCAAGAGATACTACACTGCACAAGAAGAAAAACAAGTAGCTTTGTTCATTGCTAAGTACAGTAAACAGACATTGAACATCTGTGTACTGTATTTATTTAGGAACAATTAGTGTAATTAGAGACAACTCAAACAACACATTTAATGGAAAACACTCTGCTCCCGCAGACTATGCTGGATGTATGCAAACAGAACAGATTTATTGTTGCCATGCTTATTCCAGACACCTTTATCTCTGGAGAATAATAAACAAGGATAATAAAAAAAGTCTTGATTACACTTCACATCCAGTTAACCATTCTACTGTATTACTGTGAAATAGAGAAGTGTCTCATGTACTCAGTTTTTTGCATCTTTGTGCTTGCTCAGTAAATTTAGAAGAGGAGGATGAGGCTTACTTCCTTCGACTACAGTCATACAATCCACAAAAGTTCTGGTAGAAAACAGGATATTCATTAGATCATCAACATTGTTTCCCATTGTAAATATGGGCAAAAAAAGTTATATATTTATGGAAAATTATATATTAAAAACTTGTCTATATTATATATAAAAACTTGCCTAACGTCAGTTCACACTTCGCGCACACAAAACAGATGAAACTCAGAAACCAAAAACAGCAACTGATGACAAATGACAATGTTCAGTTGGATTGGTTGACACAATAACTGATCAACAGCCACTGATTTCTAGGTGCTATTGTCTCAGTGCTCACCCTTCCTCACCTTCTGGGCAGTTTTAAACAAATGGAACACTAAGAATTGGACCCACTGTGCATCTGTACATCTGATCAAAAGGCTCAAAGGTGTATGTATTTTGAATGCACACCAGGGCTATTAACACAAATTTGATGCATTGACAAGTGCCCCCCTCATGAAGTATTAGTATATTGTGATTAATTTTAGGAATCATGCAAAGCCAAGAAACAATGAGGGGAGTCTTTAACCTCCCAAATAGCCAGGACATCTATAGACGTCCAACTAAATCTGGATATGATTCAGCTCACCTGTTTAAAGAACCAGGATAAGAAGTGCAATTTGACTGTCCTGTCCATTAGAAGGTGTGATAAACCCTCGCGCTGAAGAGAACAGTTAATCGGATTATCTCACATTCGTAGCTACCTCTCAGTTGCCTATAACAAGAAACGCACATCCTTGTTCTATGCTGGTTAACTGGATTTTAGTTATATAGGATAGACTAAAAATAGAGAAATTGTTTATATTTTTGTTTTCTCTTTTTATTGTACAATACAATTTTAATTTCTGGACAAAATAAAGGTCTTGCATAATTTCTTCACTTAAATATTGCCTTACCTTGGAGAACCAATTTCATTTTTAATTTTTTTACGCTAATTTTTTTCTAATCGCTTTCTAGACAAAACATTATTCTTTGTTCTCGAAGAAATTAATTCACGATTATTATTTGAAATATTATTTTAAAAAATGAAAAGAAAACCTGCTGCCGATGTTCCAGATTTTATTATTTTTATTTTTGTACAAAACCATCGAAATCAAATAATACTTCACAGATTTCCTTTAGGACACACTGGAGCAACTTTACTTTATAGAGAATAACATGAAATTCTTTAATCATATCACTAAATTTTTTCTTTATATTATATAGTAATCGACTGTTCTTTGTACTTTCACTTTCTTGGTTTCCCTGTGTAATTGGTCATTACAAAATGAAATTAACAGTTATAGATATTTACTGCATAATTCAGATATTTTATTCTCCAATTTTTAAAGTAAGCGATACATTTGCTTATTTTTATCATTCAAAATATGTATATCAAATGCATCAAATGTGAAATTTCATTTCCTTTCACAATACAAATGAACTTTATTTTGACTCTGATAGCATCACCCCCCCCCCCTCCCATTGCAACATTACCAGACACCCGAAAGCTGTTATGAAACATGGGTACAGTTTTTATTTCATTCGTGATTTTTCCATAATAATTGTTCCACATAACATTTAATTTTTTCGACACAGAAACTAAGTTTTGATTATTATAAATTTGCAAATTATAAATAAGAAAATATACATATTATTTCCCTATTATTATAAATCAGGAAGTTATGTGACGTTGGCTAATAGGGGAAATTAATATTTAAAAACACTGTCATCCTATAAATGCAATATCAGAATATGCTTCGAATGTCTGCTAATCACTCAGAAAGATGGAAAAACAGGGAATTTCTGCCTGTAAAGTATTCAGTTATTGCAGGAGGTACTTTAGTGTGCTGCCTTCTGGGCATGTTCTTTTGATCTGGTTCCCAGTGGTGGTGGTGGGGGAGTTAATAATTTCCGTTAGTCTACAATTTGTTACTGGGCAGAAAGGAATATTAGAAAGTATACCCAATATACAATTCATTTGTGAGATGGCAAGCAAGAGCAGCAGCAGCAATAGCAGTAATTTTTTTCAAGATAATTATCAAATAATTTAGAGTTTTTCGATAATAAAAGTGAAACTGGTCACTATAAATAAAGAAATCATTTTTGGCATAAATACTTCATCAGCCTGTAAAAGAAATGTCAGTTTTACTGTGTTAGGATATCTGAACAACAGAAAACGAAACAAGACATTCTTGCTTGAGGCAATTTAGTGCGACTTCTAGGAAACTTTCTGTCTTGTGTTTCTCAAAAGAGTAATCTAAGACTTTTAGCTTTTCCTCTAGGTAAGAGGATTATTGTTCAGCATTTCTAAGATGTATTTCAGAAATAGCAATCAGCAAAAATAGAAGTAGTAATATTTAGATTTTTTAAAAAAAAAAAAAAGAAACAAAAATAACACAATTGAAATTTCTTTGTCTGGTATACAGTTTTACATGTTGAAAATACAGCATAGTATTTCTAAATCTTAGAATAATTTCAGCAGACCGCTGACTTCAGATTCAAAGAAAGAGTACAGAATTAGAAGCTTCGATATACAACAATATTATTGCTTTATTTCTTTTGTCAAAACGGTAAACTGAAATAAGAGATTTTGAATACCGTCTGAAAGCTTTCAAAGCTATAGAAATTTAAAGTAGTTATGCAACTCAGTTCCAGGACAGGATAAGCGGGGGGGGGGGGGGGGTTGCAGTAAAAAATCCTAAAAATGAGCATAAATTTTTAATCATTCCATACAGGATATCCTTCCTATTATATTTTCAACATATCTACAGTGGTTAAACACTGGATATTATAGTAATGTGCATCCTACAAAAAAAAAAAAAAAAACCTCTGTTGCAATTTTCAGCAAAAGAAGGAGGCGAAGAGTCTCTGATAAAATACCATTAGGTATAAATTTTTGATACTAAAAAAGATACAATATCGGAAACCGAGTAATGCAGTTTATAATCATTTGTTGTTCATAAAAAAAAAATCTTCCTGAAATTGAAATGTGACAATCCATATAAAGGTATTTTGCAAAGAAACAAAGCAAAATGTCATATTTATTTCACTAAATGTTATTTAAAAATATAAATATTTGACAAAATATTTTAAACATAAACAAACATTTGCAAATTCGCAAAAAAGAATCTATATTGTCAGTAAAGTGGAGGAAATTAACGTATATTCATTGCAAAGGCTGATCTATGGTCATTTCAGGATTGATTATTTATTGTGGCAGTGTGGAACTTCTATTTTTGGAAAGAGACACAAGAAATAAATTGTTCAGCAAAAAAAAAAAAAAAAAAAAAAGATCAAATATCCTAGTACAGTGAAGAAAATTCGAAGTAACAGAGTACATGTAAAGACAAGTGACACAAAAGTCGCTCGACCACAGTTAATCCGCTAATGGCTCTCAAATCGCCGTTAAGGGATTAACAGCGGAGGAGGGTAAATACTTGATAAAAGATAGAATGCCGATGAAGTTTTGATCCATGAAAAAGTCTGGGGTAGTCTTGCTATTTCATCCACCTTGGCTGGTAGGAGGGTTAATGGGAATGAACGAATGCAAAAATATAATATCAGCGATATTGCTATTCCGTGGATGTGCACCTCAAACCTAGCACACCCTGAATATTCGCTCTTGATGTGTGTGTGTGTTAAGCTCATACATGAAAAGTTGGTTGGTCAACCTGTAGTACATTAGTACTGTGTATGGGAAGAAAATTGGAAAACAAGGAAATTGTTCACAAAATGGAGAGAAGGCTGTTCCACAATACAGCAGCAGTAGGAATGAAGGAGGAGGAAGAGAAACTTGTTCTATGAGTATTGAGTTTGACTGTGAAAGGATGTTGGGTAGTAACTGCATGTGTTTCAGTGGATTTGGTAGAGAGAGAGAGGGGAAATTATTGATGGTAGTTGTGATGAACATTTGCCATGGAAGTATTTATAGAAGATGCATGCAATAGATACCTGTGAGAGAGTGGTTGGAGTAAGTTGGTAATAGATGAGTTGTTAATCGTCGAGTATTTTTAGGGCACACTAAGGGGCACCTCCCCAGATGTGCAAGCAGTACTTGCTGGATGGGTAGATTTGTGATTTGTACAGGATTTATAGCTGTTCATGGGTAAAGCAGTGCCTTGAATGAAAGAGGAATCATAATTTTTAGGATATCGAGGAAGTAATGGTTGTAATGGGTTTATGCCAAGAGAGTCTTGATGTCAAGGTAATCCCAAGGAGAGATCTCGTCTTGCCTAGAGATTTGGATGTTGCCAGAGGTAAGGCTGGGATAATATACTTCTTGTTTTTTGTGGGAAATACGGCAGAACTGTGTTTTGCAAGCAATGAAACTGAAAAGGTTATCCATGCCCCATCGAAATATGGTTTGGAGATCAGAATTTAGGCTTGCAGAGATTGTTGGTCTGTGAGTTGTGGTAGTTTGTTTGGTGCAAGGTTTGTCAAGTGATGTAGTATGCTGCTGTCAGCAAAACTGTGTATTGGATTGGTCAACTGGAGCAGGTCATTGATGTATAGAAGAAACAGAATGGGTGAGAGGACAGAACTTGTGGGACCTCAGCATTAGTTGCATAGTTAGAAGATAGGGAACCATCACATAATAGGTGTGTCCGGTGAGAAAACTGGCAACCCGGTTGCAGATGTATGGAGGTGCTGAGTTTAAGGAAAAGAGAGTAACCAGCAGTGTACTTTCAGTTATGTACTGAGCTATTCTTCTTTAACTAGCATATTAATCATTTGGGAGATGGTCTATAGCAGGGTGGCCACAACGTGGCTTGCGAGCCGAATGCAGCTCACATCCATGTGTCACATAGTTCTTCGCGATCTACTCAGGAAAAAATAAACAAAAAGAGAAGAGGAGACAACAAAAAAGAGGAACAGAATAAAAAAAGAAAGAGAGAGAGAGAGAAAAACAGGATTAATAAAAATTACTGCAATAAAAAAGTTTAATTCAAAACACATTAAATGAAGTTTACTTTGAACAATTAGAATAATTTTAAAGTCAAAACACAATAATTTTAGTTACTTATTTACTGGTATCCATTTTCTTAGTAAGCTCCTTAAATTTAGGTGTGTAATTAGTCAAAGCAGTTCTTACAAGCTCGTTACAACCTTGCCATGCGCACACTCACTTACTCCCATGCCATCGCATCGGTCGAAGGTTGTGGCTCTTCTAAGTCTTACCAGAATTATTTTGGCTCCAAAAGGACGTGTAGGTGGCCACCCCTGATCTATAGCTTAATGTCCAATTATTTGCTGACAGTTAGTATAATAATGTGGCACTGAATACCAGGATCCCCTTTTTTTTTAATTAATTCAAATACTGGTTTTTCAGTACCACTTTAAAAATAACTGTTCATGATTTATTCACAAAAAAGTTATAAAATTGACAATAATAAATCATTAATACCACTGAATTTGCAATGGGGAGTTATTATATACAGTAATACAAATGCAACAAATACCTTGAAACTCAGATCTGGTTTACCAGACATGGTTGCACACAGGGGGGGGGGGAATTAGCACATGTTAATGAATAATTTCAGAGATTGTTGTTTATAAAAGTCTAAAAATACTATGTACTGAGCTTTTTTTTCTGGTTGTTTTATAACAACATGGGATGGTGAGTCATGACAGTAACCGTTAAAATATTATACTGAATTCCAGTAATCATATTCAAAAAATGATAGTAAATGAAATATCAGCTTAAATCAGGAGATAAAAGATTTAGTCCAACTTTTGACATGTGAATGGCCAGCAGAGAATTGCTTAGACCTTACAGAGAAAAAAAATAGGAAATATAATGTCTTTCTAAAGGCATTTGCATAAAAACCAATGATTTATTAGTTATATTGTTATTATATTGTTCAGCAACTGATAAACTAATCAGTTGCTGAACAGCAAGTTTGCTTGATCCATGGTGTACTCTTAGCAGTAATGGATGTACTTTACAAGTCAACAGTACATGATGAAAAAATCTGAAACACTTTTTAGAATCTAAACAGGAAAATGACTGTGAAGTTGATGATAACGATGAGGGTGGTGTCGTTATAGAAAATAGTCTTGCAGGTATTGTTTCTCATTATCTAAATCACAATTGCCTCTTGTAGCAAAAATAAGAGAAGTAGTTAGAATTTTTAGAAGCTCACCAACCAAAAAATGATAAACATTTATAAAAAGTATATTGTAACAGAATTTGGCAAAGAAATTGTCTTGTGGTTAAAGATTTTAAGACCATTTTATGCCTCTGTGACAGAGGCATACAAATTTATCACAGGTTCTTCAGTATTTGAAAAGTGAGACACAAAGATGATAGTGAATTATTTCCCAGACTCAGTAAAGATACTATAGTGAAAAATACTGTAGTGGTGAAAATTCTACTTTACGTAATAAAACATCTTTCTTCTTCAGAAAATGTGGAACAGAATTCAACCTTAGCAGATCAACATGGAAGAACAGAAAATCAGTGTTCTACAAATTCTTTCCAAAATAAGAAATTGTCTGACTAATGAGAAGTCATTAAAAGGTAAACTTAAATTGCAATTAATGAAAGACTTTTAAAAAACTCTTCTGTCTCAAAATATCCAAGGCCTAGAAAATATGAAAGGAAATTATTAGAAAGAAAAAAAAATTTTCAGATTTTATGCTGGATAATCCTTTGTACTGAGATAGTTGTAGACGAGTTTGCAGGTTCACTTCCCTTATTCTCTCATGTTCTTTTGAAGCTTGAATAAGGGAAGTGAACCTGCAATTTATCTACAACTATCTCAGAACAAAGGGCTATCCAGCATAAAGTCTGCAAGTTTTTTTCCACTAATCAAATAGGTACCCAAAATCAGATCCAGTTTAGACGATAACATTATTGATTGATTATATTTCTTAAGAGCTCACTGTATTTGGACAGGTAGTGTGATGCTTGAACATAACTAAAATTTGCAGTGTCATAATAATAATATGTATTTATTATTATTATAATAAAAGTTTGATTTAAATCATGAATTCAAATGATGGCTTTTATTCCTTACTTTATTACACATAATTATCATTAATACTGTGATACAGATATAAGATTTTCACCAGTATTGTGTGAGCACCCTACTGAAACTGCAAAGTTATTTGTGAGGAGGTGCAGACTTGGTTCTGTAGGAAACTGATAAACATCATTTTAATGTTGCTAAGTGTAAAGTTATGTATTTTGGACTTGAAAACATTGCAGAGATAGGACAGAAACATACAAATTAGTTAGGGAATTTTATAATGTAGATACAAGTGAGATTTTACAGCTCATGGTGTGTGTGTGTGTGTGTGTGTGTGTGTGTGTGTGTGTGTGTGTGTGTGTGTGTGTGTGTGTGTGTGTGTGTGTGTGTGTGTGTGTGTGTGTGTGTGTGTAGAGAGAGGGGGGGGGGGTGACTCAGAGTCATCCCTGGAAGCCCAGTAAGGGAGACATGAAGTCAAGTTCTTTCTATTGCATGTGGAATAGGCTACCTTTGGGTTGTGCATCTTCATAAATGCTTAAGAGAGAGAGAGAGAGAGAAAAAAAAAAAACGTGCTAATTATTTAGGCATTTTATGTCTTAGAAGGGTCTCTTTCTTGATTTTTTGTACTCCCCCAGAGGAACTTGCATATATCAAATATACAAAAAAAAAATTTCAAAAATTTTGCATATTTTGCAAGTTTTTAACATTTCTTCCATAAGCACTTATTTGGAATTTTAATAGTGTCTAAAGAATATGATTCTAATAATGATCATGCTGTGTATTAGAGATGCAGTAGATATTGCAATGTGACCACTCCATGTATTGTACCTACTGAGATATTTTATCACTCTTACTTGGCCACAACAAAGATCATTACTGTTCTTCTTCTTAACATGGATTTTAGGCGAGGTGGCCTGTTCTTGTCTCATGCCATCTCTTTCTTGGTCTTCTGATTCTTCTTTTTCCACTTATTTTATATTATTATTATTATTATTATTATTATTATTATTATTATTATTCAGGCCTCCATGGAGTCAAAAGACTCCTCGTGGGAAGTCCTTCCTAAGAACATAAAGTCTGTCAAGACTCGTCGAGGGGAGGTTCCCCCTAAGAAACACAAAGTCTATCATACCACTCCTTAAACTCATTGACCATTCTCGTCCTCACCACTCTATAATATCTGTATGATAGTTTCGGTAGTCTGCTGTTGTCCATTTGATTTAAATGTTCTATCCATTTTTGGTTATACTGTCTTATGTAGTAATTAATTTGTTTTATCTTTAGGGATTGTAAAATTTCTTCATTTGTTTTATGGTCCCAATTGGTATATCCAGCTGTTTTTCTGAGAAATTTCATTCTGCTGTTTTGAATTCATTTTTCATCTTTCCTTTTTATGGTCTACGTTTAACTTCCGTATAGTAAAGTTGGTTTTGAAAAGACATTATGTAGTCTGATTCTTGTGTGTTTTTGTGTTAGGGATGGCTTAAATATATTATTTATTATGCATTTACTTTGACAAAGTTTGATATTTTAGTGTCTATGTCTTTTTCTTCTTTGTATGATAAATCACATCCTAAGTATTTGAAAGTATTTACTTGTTCTAATATTTTATCTGTCACTATTTTACTTCTTATTGGGTTTTCTCCTTTGAATGCCATTATTTTTGTTTTTTCTTTAGATATTATCATATTATATTGTTTTGAGATATCATTTAATGATTTTAATAATCTTTGTAAAGCATCTTCTGATGTAGCTAATACTATTTGATCATCTGCAAATAGTAGTGTATCTGTCTTAATTTCTGGGGTTATTTGTATATCAAATGGGTTACTGTTTCCATATTGTTACTACAGGTAATTTTATTTATATATATATATATATATATATATATTGAAAAGCAGATGCGAGAGGGTACATCCCTGTCATACTGCTCTTTACTGTTCTGCTTACTAATTTGTCTTTCTTATGTCATGTAGCATTTACAGTTCCATGCAAGCAGTACCATGCTTCTCTTTAAAATCATCATCATCAAATTCCTGCCATTTACCCACAAGGGGTGTACAGGATATGATAGTACTACATGAAAAAAATTATATCATTACTAACTTCCTATCTACAATTTTCCTCCAAATCAGTCTGTTACTTGTCAAGACTCCAACATTATCAGATCTTATATTTCTATCATCTAAGGCACTTTGTACCGTATCAATCCACCTATATCTTGGTCTTCCTCTGGGTCGTTTTGCTGCCAACCTGGCAGAGAACACTTGTTTTGCTAATCTTTCCTCTCCCATTCTGTTTAGGTGACCATACCACCTGAGATTAGCTCTACTAATGCATTCCTAGATGCAGACAATGTCAAGTTCTTTCCTAATATCCTGTTTTTAATATGATATTGCCGTTGATGCCATCTGATCACTCTTATAATCTTTCTCAGGACTCTCATATCTGCGGTCTCTAGTCTTTGGTCAAGTGTTTTACTTCTGACCCAGCTCTCAGATCCATAAGTTAAAACTGGTTTGAACACTGTCTTGTATACAGCTAATTTAGTGTTCTGACTAATTTCTCTCTTATTCCATATGAATTTATTCAATTGACTTCCCACCATACCAGCCTTGCTGATTCTGTTTTCTATTTCTATATTTAATTTACCATCTTCAGTAAAAATCGTGCCTAGGTAGCTGAAATGTTTTACTTGTTCCACAGGTTCTCCATTCACAACACAGTTGACATTTTCAATGATTCTGCCTATTTTCATTGTCTTTGTCTTTTTATTGCTGACCTTCATACCTTATCTATTACAACAGCTATTCAATTTAGTCAGAGAATCTTGCAGACTTGTAGCAGATTTATTTAGAAGTATAACATCATCCGCATAAAGCAAAGAGCTGACATTAACATCTCCAATTTTGATATCATGTTTAATATCACTTTCCTTCATAATGTGATCCATATAGATAATTAATAACAGAGAGGATAATGTACATCCTTGTCTCACACCAGATTTAACATTAAACCATCTTCTCCTGTACTTCCTTCAATTCTAACTGCTGACTTACAACTCAAATAAAGACTAAGTATTGCTTGATATAATGCCCTATTGACACCATATAACTGCAGCATATTGAATAACTTCTCTCTTGGCACCTTATCATATGCCTTTTCCAAATCGACAAAACTTAAATACAGATCTTTGTTATATTCTCATGCTTTCTCGACTATTTGTCGTAAAGTGAAGATCTGATCCTGACAGCCTCTGTTTAGCCTGAATCCAGCTTGTTCTTCACCAAGCTTTTCTTTCACAATTCTTCTCAACTGTTTCTCAAGTATACTTGCATAGATCTTGCCAGGAACACTCAGTAGGGAAATACCTCTGTAATTCTCACATTCAGTTTTATTTCCCTTTTTATATATGGGTACTATGAGAGCTCTACTCCAATCATCGGGAATTCGTCCCTCTGTCCAGGCTTTCTGAACTATGCAGTGCAGCCACTGTAAGACTCTTATACCACCATACTTCAGCATTTCTTGTCGAATATCAGCTACTCCAGCTGCCTTTCCACATTTCAAGCCTTTGATGGCTTTTTCTACTTCAAGTATGGATATGTATTCCTGCCTGCATACCTGGTCAGTTTTTTACCACTGTGCTGTCATCACTGCTTGTTTCATTTAGTAGTTTTTCAAAGTAATTACTCCATACTTCAAGGATATCTTTTTCTCCAGTTTTCATGTCACCTTTATCATCTCTAATTTCTTTTACAGCACTCTTTCCTCCATTCCTAAGCTTCTTCAACAACCTCCAGAATATTTTGCCACCTTCTTGATATTTATTTTCTATATTCTTGCCAAAGTCCTCCCATGACTTTTGTTTAGCTAGTTTTACACAGTGTTTAGCATTTTTGCATTTGTCTCTGTATTCTCTAAGAGAACAAGGTGACTTATTTGCCAGGAACTTTTGATATGCTTTCTTCTTTTCCTTCACTGCCTCTTTAACTTCCTGTGTCCACCAGGGAGTTCTGATTTTTTTATCCTTGCAGACAACCTCACCACATGCCTCTCTGGCAGAATCAATCAATGTTTTCTTCAGAGTTTGCCACTGAATCTCCAAGGTTTGATTCCTGTTCTCAAACTCTTTCAGTTTTTCTTCAATAATCTTTGTGTATTTTAGTCTACAGTTCACATCTGAGAACTGCTCAACTTTTATTCGTTTTAAAACTTTCTTAAATGTTATTCTTTTCAATATGAAATTCAATTTTATCCTGCTCAAGACTAAATAGTGATCACTTCCAATTTCAAATCCTCTGTACACTCTGGTGTCCTGCACCAGGGAGAAAACATCACTATGAACAATAACACAGTCAATGAGACTTTTCTTATTCCTAGCCTCTTCTCTCCATGTGAATTTGTGCACATTTTTATGTTGGAACATGGTGTTAGTAATAACCAGTCCATGTCCTGAGCAGAACTCCAACAGATATTTGCCATTATTATTAGCTTTGCTCTTTTCTCCAAATTTTCCCAAAATATTTTTGTATGTCTCACAATCATTTCCTACTCTGCTATTTAGATCCCCAACAAGGACCAACTTTTCCTTTTTCATTGTGTCAGTTGCCTTTTCTAATGCCTCAAAAAATTCCTCCACTTCTACCTTAGTAGAACCTTCTGTGGGACCATAGGCACAAATAAGTCTCATTGTCCAGTTCCCCATTCTCATATTTGGCCACATTACTCTACTTGAGACTGACTGCCATTCAAGAAGATTAGCCTCGTATTTTGTGTTGAATACTATGGCTACTCCTTCTTTTCCTTGATTATCATTGCCTGAATATAACATTTTGTATTTATTGCTCAGAAAGATCTCACTAGTTTTTGTCTTTTTTGTTTCAGTCACCCCTATTATTTTGATCTGGTACTTATGTAATTCCTCAGCTAGCTCCATTTCTTTGCCATTCAGGCTTCTTACGTTGATAGTACCGATCTTTTACTCTGGTGATGTTGAGTTTGGGTTTGTTTTCAGATTTGTTCCAGTAGCTGACTTTTCGCTGTTCGCCCTGGTTCCCGGGCGACGCCCCATCCGGCATGAAATTTTGTCATGTTGTACCATAATTTTTTATTTTGGTTTATCCAATAAGAATACAATTTGGTCGGCTAAATCCCAAATTGCCAGCCCATCCTCGTTCATTCAGTATCCAAGTAGATACCCAACAGGGTATCTACTTGGACATTAGGTCAGAAGCCCTGGTCGGTTCTCCACATTCCTTTAAAGGCTATGTGGAGGTCTCCTCTCAGTTATACAGCTTTGACCCTTAAGCACCCCTTTTAAAATTATTGTAATGATAAATACCATTAATCAAGATAGTAACATCATATTGCAATGTCCAAACTGGAGAAGTAAGATTTTGGATATGCAGAAATGGAGGTAACAAATTCAGGAGGTCAAGGCTCAATTTGGGTTGGAGATATATGAAGATAAGAAAATTCTGCAAGGAAACAATTTTAATTGTAGTTGGTAATCCTCAGAATTAATCATAATCCCATAGTCTTATTAGTACATGAGCAAGTAGCTCACAGACACTGGGAGAAAATTTTCTGATTCCAATTGACCTTACTTTAAGCTTGTTAATTGTTATTATTAATAATGATGAGTGTTGTGGTACTGCATGTATGTATGTATATACATATTCAAATACAGCCACATATTTTGTTATTTCTATAGTACATCATTCCCTTTCTTATAAATCAAAGTGGATCCGCTGTATATGCTATGGCTTTAGCTTCTGCAGGTAAGTATGCTTTGCTTTTTCTGCAAATATTTAATATGCAATTATTTTAATTCATGTCCAAATGATAACAGCAAGTTTCTTAAGAATATTCTCATTAAATTAATATCTAGTTAAATTTATTTCACTTTTTTTTCATATAATCATTAGACAACTCATGGCTTACTATCCACAAATTTGGTCACCTGGCTTCCATTATTGTAAGATAACTCTAAAACGATAAGTCAGTGGATCCAGAGTCAAGTGATATAGAATGTCGGTTATCGGGAGAGGTTGTGGGGGTGAGGGGAACCTGGATTTTAGTAAATAGGCAGAAAAGAGATGATACATCATTTAAGATATTAATTTAGTATACCCTACCAGTTATGGATCTAGATGATAAGTAAGATATGGATGGTTCCCCTCCCCCCCACACACAAACAATTTGAGTTAAATTATCTCTCTCTCTCTCTCTCTCTCTCTTGTAGATTCTCTCATCTCTAATCTTTGTAAAGTAATGGAAAGAAACCATCAACATCCAATGCCTATGCTGCCTTGAAGATTCTCATGTAATAAATGACTGCCATATGGATTACATCACTGCTAATCAACAGGGGATCTACTAACTTGTGTCAACCATCTCTGGATAAACACCATAGAAAGATTTGCTGAATCTCAAGTAGTTGCCCTTGATATCTTCAAGCTTTTGACCAAGTTTGGTACAAAGGTCTATTGAGTAAGCTCCCATCATTTGGTCTGTTTCCTGGTTTCTGCAATTGGGTAGCTAGCATTTTGACTGGACATTCAGTTTGAGTGATGATGGATAGCTCCTTATCTTCTATCCATACAACAAATGCTGGGGTGCCACAAGGATCTGTTCTTTTGCCCACCCTCTTCTTTCTATACATAAATGATCTACTCCAGATGACAGCACATTGCATCCCTCCTTTTCATTTGACAAAATCTTGCTAAGCACAAATTACCACAACCTGCAGAATAACTCTCTACTACCTTAAATTCTGATCTTCAAAACATTCATCAATAGGGTTTGGATAACCTTGTCAACTTCAATGTTAGCAAAGTACAGCTCTGCATTATTTTTCACAAAAAAAAAAAAAAAGAATCTTACCCTTGACAGTGCTCAGATCTCTATTTAAGATGAGATTTACCTTCTTGAAATAGCTCTAACCTCAAATCTCTCTTGGCACAAACATATCACAAATATTGCCTCCTCTGCATCCAAAAAAATTAGGCATTACTTTAACCCCAAACAGATCCTAACCTAATACAAATCTGCCCAATCATCAAATACTGCTCTCATATCTAGGGTGGTGTCCCTAAGAGCTCCCTGAAAATGCTAGATTTTATACAGAAAAGAGCAGTTAGATTGATTGATGACCCCCCCCCCCATCACTAATACACTCCACTCACTTTTGCACAGGTGTTCAGTCTACCCAGCCTACATCTTCTATAAATACTTTTATGGCTGCTGTTCATCAGAATTGGCATCAATAATTCCCCCACTCTCTGTCTAATCTGTCCAAACAAGTGCAGCATCTAACTAACACCCTCTCTCACAGTTCAACTCCAAACCAACACAACAAATTTCTCCTCTTCTTTGCTCATCTCTTCCATTGCTGTCCTCTGGAACAGACTTCCACTATGGGTTTCCCAAGGAATACAATCCACCCCTTTTCAAGTCAGATGTGAAAAGTTCCTTTTTCTCCATCCATGGTACTAGTGTACTACAGGTTGACCAACCTCTTGTGGATGGGTTTTCCATAAAAAAAAATAATAATTAATTTAGTATACTCTGCCAGTTTTGTGGATCTAAATGATAAGAAAGATAAAGATGATTTTCTCCCTACACAAACAAAAACAAAACTATTGTGAATTTTAGTTAACAAATATGAAATGCTGACTTTTTAATTATAATACAAATTAAAAAAGAAAAAGTAAAATAAATGTTATTAATTTATATTAATAAGATATCAGCATGATTGGAAGAGTTGTTAGGATATTACTCTTCACAACACTGAGTTTTGCATTGGATTTGGCCCTTGATGAATCCAGATATAGATGTAGGTTTCTCTGATTAAGCATTTCTATAGGTAGTTTTTGGTGTTGAGCCCCACTTATTAATATAAAGAGTTTATTAAAAATAAACAATTAATAAACCCACCAAGTTTTGTTGATTGTAAGACTTGCATCACCAGGGGTAATAGTATATAAAAGTTTAACACAACAAAAGCTTATTGACAATTAATTAGACATATTAGATGTTTTTTATAACTTCACAACTGTCAAATAATTGAGAAACCAGAATACAAATGATATATTCATTACTGTATGCATGTTGGAACATTGCTAGTTGTTGCCACATTCTCTGGCTCACATGTGCTATATCCGAGGTCCAAGGCAGTTAAATTTTTGATGAAGGTAGACCACACTTGATGTAAAATAAAGCCTTGATTTTTATTGCACTGTGTAGGGATCCTAAGCATTTGTGCAGCTTCTTTAAATTTTCTTGTGAAACAGTTATCAATATATGACATGCTTGTCTGTTGCCAGAGTACTTGATGGCCAGTAGTGACTGTGTGGAATGCTAACCTGATTTGTGCTCCCTTCTTTTTTTTTCAACATCTTTTACATGCTCAGACATGCGGATCTCTCCCAACCTTCCCGTCTGGCCTACATAACAAATACCACAAGAGCAATGAATCTCATAGACTCCTGGTTTTTTCATGGGGTGATGTGGTAGTTTTGGTGGATGTAGGAATCTTGATATTTTTTGTAAAGGTAGAAAAGCCACTTTTATGTTATACTTGCAGAGCAACATAGCTAATTTGTCCATGAGATTTTTGATGTACTGCAGTGTGATTGCATTCTTGAAATCTTGTTTAAGTAAGGGAGTTGTAGGAGCTGTATCAAGAATTTTTTTGATTGTCTTGGGTTCAGAACCATTAAGTTCAAGGTTCTGTGACAGGTAGTGTAATTCTTCATTTCTCTTCATCAGTGTGCTAGATATATTGTATGCTCTGTCTCTCAAAGTTTTAATTATGCCTATATTTTGCAATGGATGGTGGTGTGAAGCTGCATTAAAAATCTTTCCGTTGTGGTGGGTTTTCTGTATACAGAGATGGATAACCTTTTTTTGTCTCTTTGTTTACTTCAATAAGGATATCAAGGGAAGGTAATTTTTTATACAGTTTCTAGTTCAATAATGAATTTTATGTTTGGATGCAAATTGTTTAGATAATCTTTTAAAAGCAATCAGCTCATGTACCTTTCCCTGACCAAATGACAAAAATATCATCTACATGACGGAGCCAAACTTTTGGTCTTTTTTGATAGGTTCTTAATGCATTTGTTTCGAAATTTTCCATAAAAAGGTTGGCTAGAGCTGAAGAAAATGGGGGTGGGGGGGACCCATAGCAGATCCTTCTTTTTGTTCCCAATATTTGTCTTGATAAATGAAAAAAGTGTTTTCCATGCAGTGTTTGTATAGTCCTACAGTGTCTGATGAGGAAAGGTTTCCAAGTAGATCCACTGTGTCATTTCTGGGTACATTGGTGAAGAGACTGACTATATCGAAACTTGCTAAAATGTCTGAAGGTTCTATATTTATATCCTTTACCTTTTTGTGAAATGCAAACTATTCTTTATAAATGATTCTGCTTTCCCTATGTGTGTGTTGTTATCATGTTTGTCAGATATTTCGCTAGGAGAATCTCTCCCATCTTCATTCGGCCTTAATGGAATATCTTTTTATGTATTTTTTATGCTCCATAAATTCTTGGGATGAGTGGATGTTTTGATGATAAAGATCGTTTTAATTCTTCTGGCCAATTAGGTAACTTTTTAATCAACTCATTAGTTTTATTATGTGCATGCCATGTGGGATCTCTGTCTAGGGATGAATAGGTAGCGGAATCCTCTAATGGGATGTTAATTTTTCTTGCGTATTCCTCTGAATTCATAACTACTGTTGCATTTCCTTTATCTGCCTTGATTATAACTATGTTTTTATCTTGACTTAATTCTTTAAGGATTATGGATTCTGATTTAGGTAAGTTTCTACGTGGTATTTTATATTTTAATAATAATGCTGAACTTTGTATGCAGATGAGATCTGCTGAAATTTGTAAGTCTCAGTCATATCATCCCCCCTTCTTTCTCATGTTTGCTGGTGTCTGCAGTCTGCAAATTCTCAATCTGTTTTCATAATCAGTATTCCACAATTCTGATATCATTTTTAACACTTTCCTTTGCACTCTCTCCACTATATCAGAATCACAACGGAAACCAGTAGACCAGACCTGCGCACAATAGTCCAAGTGAGGTCTTATCAAGGCCATGTAAAGAGGCAAAATGATGTCCTTATCTTTACATGTGAACATTTGTTTCAGCACTGCGATTATCTTTTGAGTTGTATTTGCAATCTTTGCTACATGGCCCCTGAACTTCAACTTCTTATCTACTAACACTCCAAGATCCCTAGCCTCATCGGTTTCTTCTAGCATAATCCCACCAATACAATACGACATTGGATATCTAATCACGCTGACGTGCATGACTTTACATTTACTGACATTGAATTGGCATCCATTTTCCCATGTCCAATTCCAGGCTATTCTAATTCCACAATTCCAGGCTATTCAAATCATTCTGCAAATACTGCATATCGGCTTCATTCCTGATTATCCTACCTATCTTTGAACAATCAGCAAATAGCTGTATGTCGCCTCTCAAATCCTTCCCAATGTCATTAATGTACAGATTGAATAACTGTAAATCAAGGACTGATCCTTGTGATACACCACTGGTTACCTTAAATCTTGAGACTCACATCCCCCATATACCACTTTTTTGATATCTATCGGTCAGCTATCCTCTTATTCATGCTACCCTTTTATAATTCAAATCGATATTCTCTCACCTATCTTTGAACAATCAGCAAATAGCTGTATGTCGCCTCTCAAATCCTTCCCAATGTCATTAATGTACAGATTGAATAACTGTAGATCAAGGACTGATCCTTGTGATACACCACTGGTTACCTTAAATCTTGAGACTCACATCCCCCATATACCACTTTTTTGATATCTATCGGTCAGCTATCCTCTTATTCATGCTACCCTTTTATAATTCAAATCGATATTCTCCAATTTATTCTGTCAAAAACCTTAACAAAATCCAAAAGTACTATGGTGTATCCATTCCCCTTGTCTTTCTCAGTGGTAACATTGTTATAGAATGTGAATTTTTGAATGTGAGCCCTAACCAACTTTTCCAAAACTTCATCATTCTCCTGAGATACTGATTGGTCAGTAGTTGGATATATTGGTCTTTGCACCACCTTTGTGCAGTGGGATTACTATATATTCTTAAACTCCTCTGGAATCTTCCCCTGTTCTGAGACTCAAATTATATAGCCTTGTTAAAGAAATAGCCAGTTCAGCTGAACACTCTTTTAGCACCTGTCCGATATCCCATCAGTCCCTATTGCTGAATTGTTATTCAGTTTGTGCAACAGCTCTAATACCTCCTCCTCCTTATACATCTTAGTTTCTTCATCCGTTGAAGAGGTAGTAGTAAACTCAATGTTGCATACACCAGGTTGATAAATTTTAACAAAATGGGCACTCATTAGTTGAACAACCTCTTCTGCATCTGTCACCCTCACACCATCTGCATTCAGTAGCATTATTGTTTCATATGGAAAGTCCATGCATTCTAAGATCAGAGGTAGAATATACACTGAACTCAGCTAAAAATGGTAAAGAAATAGTAAAGTTATTAGAAGGCAACAACATTACTATATTAGTAAAGCTATTTAATAAGATCTACAATACAGATTGTATTGTAGATCTTATTAAATAATCTCTCAAGACTGGTTACAGTCGACCTTCATCATGCTACCTAAAAAAGCAAAAATGAAAATTTTTAATGACTATAGAATGATCAGTCTAATGAATCATGTTCTCAAAATGTTTCTGAAAATAATTCAAAAAAGAATATACAGAAAATGCGAAGACACCATCAGTAATACCCAATTTGGCTCTAGAAATGGTTTGGGAACGCGAGATGCTCTTTTCTCTTTTCAAATCTTATTCCCAAAATGTAGTGACCAAAATAAGGAAGTATTCATTTGCTTTCATTGACTTCAAGAAGGCATTTCACAAAGTCCAACATATTAAATGATTGAATTATTAAAAAGAATTGGATTGGATGGTAAAGAGATCAGGATCATCGAAAATTTATATTGAAACTGAAAGGCATCTGTTCAAGTTCATGACATTCTTACAGTCTTCATTAACATCAAATGAGGAGTAAGACAAAGATGTGTGTTGTTGCCTCTCCTTTTTTGACACATACTCAGAAGCCATATTTTACGAAATCTTAACAGGGAGAGGGGAAGGGATTAATATAAATGGTGAAATCATCAATAACATCCAATATGCTGATGAAACAGCTCTCCTGGCTGACAGTATTCAGGATCTTCAAAATCTTCTTGAACTAGTGAATGAAGAGAGTGAAAAAATGGAATTACGAATAAATATCACCAAAACTAAATTCATGGTCATAAGCAAGAAACCAATTCTTAATTCAGCACTTTCTTTAAATGGAAAACAAATAGAAAGAGTGACAAAATTTGAATATCTCAGATGCTAGTTAAATGAAGAATACAATCCAGAAATGGAAATAAAAGTTTGAATTGAAATGGCAAGAAACAATTTTCTCCTGATGAAATCAACACTGTGTAACTGCAGTTTAAATTTAGAGCTTAGAGTATGCATGGTTAAATGCTATGTATGGTCTGTACTGCTTACGGTGCAGAAACTTTGACCTTGAAGACAACATAGATTAAAAAAAAAAAAAAACTTGAAGCCTTTTGATTCATCTGTTTATACAGATGAATGTTAAAAATCCCGTGGACAGCAAAAGCGTCCAATCAAGAAGTACTGGAACAAATGGGGAAATCACATGAACTTTTAAATACCATCAAAAAAAAAAAAAAAACTGCATATCTTGGTCACCTACTTCGTAATGAAAAATATAAGATACTTCAATTGATTATAAAAAGGAGGATAAATGGAAGAAGGACAAGTAAGTGATGTTGGAGGCTTAATGGATTGTATAACAGCACTCAGAAAGGATTAAAACAGAATTTAATACTTGCTATATTTTGTCTCAGTCACTGAAACATCTTCAGGGATTACAAAAAAAACTAATGTAACATCTATACAAATACCACACAATAGTAAGCCCAACCATGTGGGTGACTCTAAAGTACTATCTACGTGGAGCACCATCTAAGGGCAGTTGTAGGTGGCCTGGAATGTAAGATGGGATCTCTGATGATAAATGTTTCCCAAATCTTAGGAAGCTTAATACAACAGTAAGATTTGGCAAACACTTATCATCAGAGATCTCACCTTACATTCCAGGCCACCTACAACCGCCCTTAGAGGGCACTCAAACTAGACTTTAGAGCAGGCATGTCAAACACGCAGCCCACAGACTGCATGAGACCTGTCGACAAGTAACATGCAGCCTGCCAATATGGTTATTTAACTTTTGACAACACTGAATTAAATAAACATATTTAAAAAAATTAACATTTCCACTTAAGATTATTTTATACTTCTAATTTAAATTCTAATTTACTAACTTCTAATTTAAATTTAATTCTAAATTAAATATATTTAATTTCTAAAGAAAATAATGTCTATTTGTCATTTCAAAAAATCTTGTTACACCATTGCATAAATATCGAATTTTACCAAATTTTAACGAGCAAGTCTACGAACGCGGCTACATCCGTTGACCACAGCAATTGGAGGCTAGCCGTTAGCAATTTTCTGATCATAAGAAAGTGTAGTGTTTTCTTTATAATTAATAAAGAATTTATAAAAATAATGTCGAAACCTTCAACCAGTATGATTAAAAAACAATTAACTGAAGAAGAACATCAGAGTTTTCAGAAAAATAGGAGTTACAATATTTTTGTATTCAAGGGGAAAAAAAATTATGCCTGATATGTAGGAACTCTATTGCAGTTTGCAAAGAATGTAATATTAAAAGGCATTACGATACAAATCATAAAGAAAACTATAACAAAAATGTTGTGAAACTTTGTGAAGATAAATTGTCAGAATTAAAGTTGACAGTTCAAAATCAACAAAGTGTATTTATCAAACCTATTGA
The DNA here is from genome assembly GCF_054136105.1 of Typopeltis vanoorti. Classification (NCBI taxonomy): domain Eukaryota; kingdom Metazoa; phylum Arthropoda; class Arachnida; order Uropygi; family Thelyphonidae; genus Typopeltis; species Typopeltis vanoorti. The sequence continues at coordinate 68,502,844 of NC_143552.1, read as the reverse complement.
AGATAATAGAGCTACAGTAAAAACCAATTATTTCTTTCCACATTTAATTGCAAGCAGGTCGAAGACATTCACTGAAGGGGAATTTATTCACGAATGTATTATTAAAGCAGTTGAAGTGTAGTGTCCTGACCAATTAAAGAAATTTAAAAATATAAGCTTATCTCGAAATACCATTGCTAGCAGAATTGATGATATAGCTGGGAACTTAAGGAATCAACTAAAATCAATAATTTTAGAATTCCAGACCTATTCTCTTGCAATTGACGAAAGTACAGATGTACGGGATATCGCTCAGCTGGTTGTTTTTATTCGTGGATGTGATATGAACTTAAAAGTAAGTGAAGACCTAGAAATTATTCCTATGCACGATACAACCACTGAAGTTGATATTTTTGATGCCCTTATGGAAGTTTTGAATGAATACAATTTACCATTAAAAAAGCTAGTTTGTCTTGCAACTGATGGCGCTGCTGCCGTGATTGGTGTTGTTAAAGGAGTTGTTACAAATTTTAAAGAAAAATGCAAAGAACAAGGTAATAATAATTTTCAACATTTTCATTGCATTATTCATCAGCAAACACTATTCTCCAAAGTTTTAAATATTGGACATGTCCTAAAAAAAGTCAATAAAATTGTAAATTATATTCGTGCACGTGGGCTTAATCATTGCCAATTTAGTAACTTTCTAGAAGATATAGAAAGTGAATATAGTGATCTACCTTATACAGAAATTAGATGGTTTTTCAGTCATAAAGTTTTAAAGCGATTCTTCGAATTGCTGGACGATATTACCATTTTTTTTAGAATCGAAAAATTAATAATGTGAAATATTAAAAAATGATCAATGGATAAAGGACGTGACTTTTTCATTTGACATTACAAGTCACCTTAGTCAACTTAATCTTAAGCTACAAGGCAAACATCAAGTAGTTACCATGTTATTTGATAATATTAACATTTTCAAACAGAAATGATTACTTTGGCAAAAACAAATTCAAGAAGAAAATTTATCCTATTTTGAATGTTGTCAATCATTATTACAAAAATCACCGAAATTGAAAATTTTCAGAATATGCCAATCAAATTAAGTGATTAGAAAATGAATTCGAAAGAAGATTTTTAGATTTTAAGAAATATGAAAATCATTTTCACCTATTTACTTCTCCTCTATCAATTGATGTTGAAACCGTTGATGACAATTTACAGTTGGAATTAATCGAAATTCAGTGTGATTCCGTATTGAAACAAAAATATATGGATGTTGGAATTCCAAAGTTCTATAATTATTTATCAGTCAATCTATACCCCAATGTGTTATGTGCAATTAGGCGTATTTTATCTATGTTCGGTAGCACATATTTATGGGAACAACTATTTTCAACTTTAAAGAATAATAAAACTGTGGAAAGATCAATATTAACAGCATGCAATATTAACAGACTAGCATGTGCAAGCAATACTGAAAATAACTACAGCTCAATAAATTCAACCAAATTTTGAAGATTTCGTTAATGAAAAACGTTGTCAAGTTTCTTCAAAAAAAATGATATGTATAATTTTATTGAAGTATGTAAACTTTATATTTTATATGTATTTTTGTAACATGGCTGTATTTTGTACTTATATGTTAATATTAAAAAAATCTGTTTCCTCTTTATTTCGAGATTTTTTTTCTGTTGCGGCCCTCGGCTTGATGTATAATTCTTAATTTGGCCCTTGGAGGTAAACGAGTTTGACATGCCTGCTTTAGAGTCACCCACGTGGTTGGGCTTAGTATTATGTGGTATTTGTGTAGATTTTACATTAGTTTTTTTGTAATCTCTGAAGATGTCTCAGTGACTGAGACGAAATATAGGAAGTATTAAATTCTGTTTTAATCCTTTCTGGGTGCTATATGCAATCCATTAAGCCTCCAACATGATGTCCTCACAGCATTTAAGCCTCTGCATATGGAAAGACAAGTAAGATTGAAGAAAAATCTTAACTGGCAGACAATGGACTGGCATGAACCATGGGTGAATGTTCAGAGTGGCTGAGGATCACTCAATATTTGCCAAGGTGATCGCCGACATCCGATAGGAGATGGCACTCGAAGAAGATTATTTCATATTCATTCTTTGGGTTATCTTTAGCTTGTAAAGCCAGTTTCTTTTCATACTCAGACTAGCTTTCCATACAACAGTATTCCTTCCATATCATCCTTTTCTTAAGAATCTCTTGCTTGATAAAATCACACATCTATTTGACTCCTACCCTATTTATTCTTCGAACTCATAGGACACATTCTGATATTGCATCATTTAAGTATTTTTTAAATGCTTGCTATACTGTCAATATTCTTCTTATCCAGCAACTGATACCATTATGCTGAACTCATTATACTCCTCAGTTGGTCATAATTTCCTGCTTTGTAGCTCAACATGTAACCTTTTTTGAATGGAACATTCATAAACTTAGCTACTTCTCAAGTGAGTACTGCATGATCACTGTCACCAACCAGAAGCAGAATAGTTAAGTCTTTAGCTAAAACACCCTCTAACACTGTAATCAAATCTAACACTCTTTGATCTCAAATTCCTTCTGTCACATGCTGCTTAAAGAAGTTGTCTCACAACAGCTCAGTAAATTCAGTTTTATTTTTCTCATGAGATTTTACTGCTACCCAATCAATATTTGGATAATTAATGTCCTCCATTATGATTACAGTTTTTGCACCCGTCGTCTTTATTTGGTGATGCATTTCTTCATCACTAGCAACCGATCCACCAAGTCTGTAACAACATCCCACTATGTATTTAATCTTGTTAGATTCCATCTCACACCAGATGGCTTCACACTGACTGCCACATGAAAAAACTGTCATTAGTGTTACAGTCATAGATTTCAACACTAACTGGATTCATTTCATCTGATTTCATTAGTAGCATGTCACCTCTTCTCCTATCCTTCATGAAATGTCTGATTCTAACAAATGCCTAGAATCCGAGGTCCCAACATATTGACTCAGGCAACAAACACTACTTCTTTGTTTCTGATAGTTCTAGCATTCATATACAGACATAATAAGCTACCTGCATGTTCTTTTGTATACTCTTGTCTGTAGCCTGTGTGACACTGTTGGACAATTTGCAGATCTCTATTCTTTTCTAGTGCCTTATATATGCAGGCATCTTTGTATGGATGGGTCCGAACCAGATGAACACAAAATCAAAATTGTTCTCTCCTCGTACTCATTTCCATGATAATTTCCATTCCAGTCATTAACACATCATCATCACGAACCATGGGCTCACTGCCTGTTGGGGTCTGATACCTCCTTCACTATCTTCTTCCACCTTTCTTTGTCCAGTGCACAGTGTCGCAGTTTCTGTAAACCCATTCCACACCAGTCCTTTATGTTGTCTATCCATTCTCTATATGGTTCTCTATTCTCTGCCACCACCATCCATAATACCAAACACGAATGTCTTTATCTTCCAGTCCTCACTCATTCTGCAGATGTGTCCAAATAATTGCATCTTTCATTGTATAATCTTCTGCATTAGATTCTCCTTTGGTTGTATCTTCTGATAGAGCTCTTCATTTTGTGATTTCTATACCCATTCTCTTCTTAGAATCTTCCTGTAACAAGTTCTTTCAAATGCCAAAATTCTTTTTCTTGATTCCTTATTTATTACCCACGTTTCAGATCCATACAGTACACCGCTGAAGATGCATGTTTACAGTACTCTTAGTTTTGTTTGCAGGCTGATCACTTTACTTTTCTAGATTGTTATCCATGGCCTTCAGATTTGTTTTTCCCTTTGCAATCCTGATCTTTATTTCTTTTTTTACAGTCCAAATCATATGTTATTTTACTTTCCAAATATGTGTATTGTTCTATATTTTCTATATCAATTCCATCCACTTGTATCTTTTGTTCCATGTTCTTCTCACCAAATACCATCGTCTTTGTTTTTTTTTTCCAAGTTCATAACAAGTTCAAATCTCTTCCCTTCTTCATTTAACAGTTTCAGTGTTTTTTGTAGCTATCTTTCATCTTCTTCAGTAATAACAATGTTATCTGCAAATTTCAGATTGTTAATTCTCATCCCATTTACTGATATTCCTTTTTCACCTTCCTTCATTTTATCATTGCTCTTTCTAAAGGGGTACTAGACAGGGGGATCCAATATCACCGAGTATTTTCACAATGAAAATACTCGGTGATATGGATCCCCCTGTCTAGTACCCCTGATTGTTCTAAATTTTCCCAAATCATCACCTATTCTAACTGCTGCAACTGCATTCTTATACACATCTTTTAATATAGCTATTAGTTTTCTATCAATCCCATAGGATCCTAGCACTGCTAATGTCACTTTTTTGGTTGACTGTCAAATGCCTTCTTAAAATCAACAAAGCAAGTAAGTATATATGTTTATGTTTTTTCTCCTAGCTTTCTCTGCTATTAATTGCATTGTCAAAATCTGTTGAATTGTAGTTCTATCTTTCCTAAAATATGCTTGCTCGTCTTCAAGTTATGCTTCCAATTGTGTTCTCAATCCTTCTGTCAATATCACCATCATCACCACCTTACCAAGGTGACTTGTCAAAGCAACTGTTCTATAATTTTCCCATTTTAGCTTATTTCCTTTCTTCTATAATGTCTAATATTGATTTCACCCACTCCTCTGGTATTTTCCCTTCTTTCCATACCATATTACATATTTCTAGTAGAAAGGATTATACGTTGATTATTAATTAACTTAAGGAATTCACAATGTACACTAGAATATAAATTAAATTAAACTTTAATATATATTTCCAGTATTTCGACAATGTCACGTTGCCATCTTCAAATGAACTTAAAATAAAGACACATGCACGCAGGCACTACACACAGTAAATGAGGACGGAACAAGGAAGTTATTGTTTCTCCTAAAATTCCTATTGGTGTCCCCCGCGCCCCTAGCAGGTTATGTAGGTATTCTTGGCCGTTGGGCTGAAGGTCTCCTGATGTACGTCTCCCAAATTTGGGGCAATCTCATGCAACCAAATTTGTTGAGGTTTGGCATGTTTCTTAGGGCTGAGGCTGATTCCATGAAAAGTCTTTCAAATTTGAACTTGCTACGGTGTATTATTGTGGCTTTCTTCCACCATATTCTGTGGAAGAAAGCGTGATCTGCAAGAGTGGCTATACTGGTGAAAAACAGATGTAGTGATTGTGTTCTGAAATTCTGATATTCACTGCCTGTTTGGCCAACGTAGGACAGCTTACAGCTGCAAGGGACCTGGTATACACCAGGTAGATCTAGGGGAAAGTGGTTGGTCTTTAGTGGAGCAGATAAGGGATGCCAATTTTCTATATGGTCTGTAACAAGAGCTCAAGTCATGTTTTTTTAAGATTTTGGTAATTTTTTCCGAGGGGCCTCGGATGTAGGGAATGGTGATGGATTTAGAGTAATCCTTGTTGTAAAAGGGGGGGGGGGGGTTGTGGTTTACTGGTTTCAATATTTTTTCAATATTGATATAAAGGGGGTAGCCATTGGCTGAGAAAGTGTTGAGGATGTGATTTAGTTCAGTGGTTAGGGCATTGTCATTTGAACAGATTAGTTTAGACCTGTTGTGTAGTGTTTTAATAACTCTATATTGTTGTGAGGGGGGGGGGGGAATTGTTGGTGAATGTATCTGCCTGTATATGGGTGGGTTTTCTATAAACTGAGAAAACCAAGGTTCCATCAGGCTGGCGGGTGACTAGTGTGTGTCTAGGAAAGGGAGGCTGTTGTTTTTCTCTTTTCCAGGGTGAACTTGATTCTGGGGCGTTGGTTGTTTAAGTGTGTTAAGAAGGAGAGGAGTGTATCAGAGCCATGTGGCCAAATAGTGAACACATCATGAAAGATGATGTGTTTGCTATTTAGTGAAGCCATATGGTTGGTTTTTCTGGGGCAGAGTTTAAGGCTTTCTCTTCAAAAGTCTCCATAAAGAAGTTGGCCAAGGGTGGGGAGAGTGGTGAGCCCATGGCTGTCCCCTCTATTTGTTTGTAGAATTTCCCCTGCCAAACGAAATAGCCTGCGTTCATTGTGAACTGACATATCAGGAGGAAATTTAGCTTTGATTAGCGCTAAGGTTTCCTTCAGTGGGACATTTGTGAATAAGGAGGAGATGTCAAAACTGACCATTATGTCAGTATGTTAAAGTGTAAGGTTTTCTATGCTGGCTTTGAAGTGAGCTGAGTTTTTTATGTGTGATGGTGTGTTGCCAGTATAGTGTGTGTGAACGCTTTGGCCAAATATTTAGCTAATTTGTATGTAGGGAAATCAATGCCATCCACTATTATACATAATGGCACATTTTCTTTATGTATTTTTGGGAGTTCATATATACAGGGGGGGGGAGTATAGAGTTAAACAGTTTTAATTTGTTAGTAACTTCTACAAGCCAAGAAGTGACCTTCTTAAGGAGCCTATGGAGTTTTCTGATTTGTGAGTTGGTGGGATTGTATTCAGTAGGGAGGTAAGTAGCCCGATCTAATAATAGAGCATTAAGCTTATCTGTGTAGTCCGTTTGGTTGAGTACTACGGTATCCGCTTTGGTGATTACTATTTCTTTGTTTTTCTTTGATTCCCCCATATACAAACTAGCTAAACATTTGGCCAAAGCACTCACACAATATACTGGCAACACACCATCACACATAAAAAACTCAGTTCACTTCAAAGCCAGCATAGAAAACCTTGCACTCCAACATACTGACATAATGGTCAGTTTTGACGTCTCCTCCTTATTCACAAATGTCTCACTCAAGGAAACCTTAGAGCTAATCTAAGCTAAATTTCCTCCTGATATCTCAGCCCTATTTCAGCTCACAATGAACTCAGGCTATTTCATTTGGCAGGGAAAATTCTACAAACAAATAGAGGGAACAGCCATGGATTCATCACCCTTTGCCAACTTCTTTATGGAGACTTTTGAAGAGAAAGCCTTAACTCTGCCCCACAAAAACCAACCATATAGCTTTGCTACGTTGATGATGATGATATGTTCGCTATTTGGCCACATGGCTCTGATACACTCCTCTCCTTAACACTTAAACAATCAACACCCCAGAATCAAGTTCACCCTGGAAAAAGAGGAAAACAACAGTCTCCCTTTTCTAGACACACCAGTCACCTGCCAGCCTGATGGAACCTTGGTTTTCTCAGTTTATAGAAAACCCACCCATACAGGCAGATACATTCACCAACAATCCCCACTCCCCCTCACAACAATATGGAGTTATTAAGACACTACACAACAGGGCTAAACTAATCTGTTCAAATGACAATGCCCTAACCACTGAACTAAATCACATCCTCAACACTTTCTCAGCCAATGCCCCCTCCCCTAAAAAAAATCCAAAAAATATTGAAACCAGTAACCCCCCCCCCCCTCTTCACAACAAGGATTACTTTAAATCCATCACCAATCCCTATATCCGAGTCACCTCGGGAAAAAATTACCAAAATCTTAAAAAAACATGACTTGACCTCTTGTTACAGACCATATAGAAAATTAGCATCCCTTATCTGCTCCACTAAAGACCTACCTGGTATATACCAGGTCCCTTGCAGCTGCAAGCTGTCCTACTTTGGCCAAACAGGCAGGATAGCAAATATCAGAATTTCAGAACACAAGGACTACATCTGTTTTCACTAGTATAGCCACTGGTCTTGCAGACCATGCTCTGGATACAAGCCACAGAATACAGTGGAAGAAAGCCACAATAATACACCATAGCAAGTTCAAATTTGAAAGACTTTTCATGGAATCAGCTTCAGCCCTAAGAAACATGCCAAACCTCAACAAATTTGGTTGCATGAGATTGCCCCAAATTTGGGAGACGTACATCAGGAGACCTTCAGCCCAACAGCCAAGAATACCTACATAGCCTGTTAGGGGGGGGCACCATAGGGACTTTTAGGAGAAACAATAACTTCCTTCCTTCATCCTCATTTAGTGCCTGCGTGCATGTGTCTTTATTTTAAGTTCCTTTCAAATGGCAACGTGACATTATCGAAATATTGGAAATATATATTAAAGTTTAATTTAATTTAATTTATATTCTAGTGTACGTTGAGAATTCCTTAAGTTAATTAATAACCATGTTACATAGTTGGTGCATTTCTGTAACCATACTTTCACCACCAAATTTAATCATTTCTCCAGTGATGTTATCATTACCACTCTTGTTGTGTTTTAGCCATCCTATTGCTTTTTTCACCTCTCCTCTTAAAATGTCCATATACTCATTACTTGGTGGTGATATCTACTTCAATTCTTCAATCAGTTTCCCAGCGCTATCTAAATCTAGTTTTTCTTTGTATAATTCACTACAATATCTTGTCCACTGTTGTACAATTTTATCTTTATTCATCAATACTTTGCCTTTTTCATATTTAATTGTGGTCTGTTTTGGTTACCACCTTCTATTAATTGGTTCTAATGATTTTGTACACCTCCCTAGTTTTATGATCTCCATAGTGCTGTTCTGTATTATTGCATTGGAGTTCTAACCATTTCATCTTATCCCTTCTGACTGCTTTTTTCATCTCATTACACTTTCTTCTATATTACTCCTCTATTTGTTCTGATGTATCCCTTCTTATCTTCAACATTCTCTTCTCCTGTACTAACTTCAGTGATTCTTGTATAATCTATTTCTTCTTGATCTTCTCTTCTTCTGGTACTGTTTCTTCAACTGCATCTTATATTGCCTTCATTACTCCTTTCACTCTTAGATTCAAATTTTTTTCTGTGTCCACACTTTTAAGTTTCTCTTCTAACACTATTCTGTACCTTCTTCCTATTTATGCTTCACTTATTCTTGCTGTATCTCTTCGTTTCTGATGGGGTTTATATTTCTTTTAAAATCATGGGTGAGAAAGTTAAATAAGGTAGATGTGAGATGGATGAATAAAGAGATTAAGCATGCAATACAGAGAAAAAGGGCATTGTGGAGGCAGCATAAGAGAAGTGGAAGTAACCAATTTCATGAGGTCTACAAAGACCAGGCAAGGAGGGGTGACTTGGTTGGTGAGAGTAGCTAAAGAGAGAGGTATGAACGGCAGTTAGCTAATGAAGCAAAAAAGAATCCTAGGGAGTTCTTTCGATATGTAGCCAGCAAAAGAAAGAATGATTATGAAAGGATGACATTGATTGGAGGAAATGGTATAAAGACAGCTGTTGTAGAATGTGTGGTGGAGATACTTAATGAGCAGTTCATAAAGATCTTTCAATCTTGTGAATGTGACTTCATGGAGAGATTAAGAGCAGTTGATAATGGGGAGGAGAGACTGACTGTAAGTGAGCAAGAGGTGTTTGGGGAGTTGAGTAAACTAGATGTAAATAAGGCTGTGGGACTTGATAATATATCACCGCATATTCTGAAGGAATGTGCCAGAGAGTTGACACCTGCCTTGACATATTTTTTTAATACGAGTCTTGCACTTGGTCAAATTCCTAAAGAGTGGAAGGAGGGCAAGACCCTCATAAAGGAGGTGATCGAACTCAAGCATCAAACTATAGGCCTATCTGTGTGTCAGGTGTTGTGGTTAAGTTGTTGGAGAAGCTTGTGAGAACTAGGATCCAGAGTTGGGTTGACAACAATGGTATAATCTTTGATAGACAGCATGGATTTGCTAAAGGGCGGTCATGTTTTAGTAATCTACTTACTTATTACAATAAGGTGACTGCTTCCTTGGACAGAGGAGAAGGATACACAGTAATATACTTGGATTTCGCAAAAGCTTTTGATAGAGTACCTCATGATAAGTTGACAGTCAAACTAGAGCAGATGGGGTTGGTTATTAGATTAGTGCATTGGATTGGAGACTGGCTATCTGATAGGTATCAACAAGTTGTGTATGGGGGTGCAATATCCAGGAAAAGGAAAGTCACTAGTGGAGTGCCTCAGGGGTCTGTTTTAGGGCCATTACTATTTAACTTGTATATTAATGATATGCACTCAAGCATCAAACTATAGGCCTATCTGTGTGTCAGGTGTTGGGTTAAGTTGTTGGAGAAGCTTGTGAGAACTAGGATCCAAAGTTGGGTTGACAACAATGGTATAATCTTTGATGGACAGCATGGATTTGCTAAAGGACGGTCATGTTTTAGTAATCTACTTACTTATTACAATAAGGTGACTGCTTCCTTGGACAGAGGAGAAGGATACACAGTAATATACTTGGATTTCGCAAAAGCTTTTGATAGAGTACCTCATGATAAGTTGACAGTCAAACTAGAGCAGATGGGGTTGGATATTAGATTAGTGCATTGGATTAGAGACTGGCTACTGATAGGTATCAACAAGTTGTGTATGGGGGTGCAATATCCAGGAAAAGGAAAGTCACTAGTGGAGTGCCTCTGGGGTCTGTTTTAGGGCCATTGCTATTTAACTTGTATATTAATGATATTGGTGAAGATTTGGATGGAGATATTCAGTTGTTTGCAGATGATTCAAAGTTGGGACGAACCATAAAGAGTAGTGAAGATATTGTGGCCTTGCAAGAAGACTTGAATAAATTGAGTGATTGGGCGAGCAAATGGGGATGTGAGTTCAATGTTGCAAAATGTAAGGTTTTAAAATTTGGAAAAACAAAGATGGGATGCAGAATTTATGCTTGGTAAGAATATATTGTTGGAAGTAGAGGAAATAAGAGATCTGGGGGTGATAGTGAATAAGGATCTAAAATTTAGGGGACACATCGCCGAAATTGTGAAGACAACACAAAGACTTCTGGGAATGATGCGGAGGACACTGACGTTTAGAAGTAGGGAGATTCTTGTTCCATTGTATAAGGCTTTGATTAGGCCACACATGGACTATTGTTCCCAGATTTGGTCACCTGGTTTTCAGAAGGATGAAGAGATGTTGGAAAGGGTCCAAAGGCGACTGACTAAGGTAGTTTCTGACCTCTGGAATGTCGAGTATGAGGAAAGATTGAAAAGATGTAATTTGCAGAGTCTGGTGGAGAGAAGGAAGAGGGGAGATATGATAGAGACCTACAAGTTGGTAAGGGGTTGTTATAAGATCAATGGTGGAGAAGTTCTACAGAGAATAGTGGGAGATCAGGGGAAAACCAGAGATCATCCCTGGCAACTGTATAAAGTGGGTGTGAGTAGGGGAGTGAGAGGCAGGTTTTTTTCATGCAGAGTTGTGAATGATTGGAATGCCTTGCCTGAGAGTGTGGTGTCTGCAAGGAGTTTGAATGTGTTTAAGACACAGTATGATGAGATGTGTGTGAGATAAAAGGACCTCCTAGATGAGTCTTTGACTCCATGAGGTCTTGTTTAATAATAATAATAATAATTCAACTTGATGTTTGCAATCATTAACACAGTTACTTAACACTGTACCTCTATATATGCAATTTATAATTTAGTTTCCCTGACTCTTCTTTTTTTTATGTTTCATACCAGTTATTAGTTTTTCAAAAATCCTGATACCATATGCATCTAAATGTAGTCCATCCCTCTTATACAAATCGTTTTCCCTCAAACTTATTCCACACAATCAAAAACTTTCATCCATTTCTTCTACACAGCCTACACACCGAATCTTTTGCCATCTTAGCCCTTCTTAATTCATTTTTATCATATCTTTATTGACCAGTTTCACTTTCTCACTCTTGACTCTCATTTCTTCCAACAACCCTTTCATATCCTCTCTCATACTGAACTTATCACTAGTTAAGTTATTAGTTTACCTACTACAATTATGATCTCATTTACTTTTATTTTCTGTTTTTCAATTTCATGTGCTATGTTTTAATTTTTGCTCCAGGAAAACTTGAAGTTATATCATCAACAGCATGTTTTATGATAGTCACCATACCAAATAATATCCTTCTTTTTACATTCAACATTACTTACCTGATTTTCATTACTTACTAACTTATCTGATTCTATGCTTTGTTGTTTCTTATTCTGCTGCTTAATTTTCTTTCCCTTTCTATGTTCATTCAAATGCTGCTCAGTTTGCTGCAATTCCTATGCATCCCTCTCTAGTAATCTGCTTTAACTTCACTATTTTGGAGAATTGTCAATTCATTTTCAATAACTTTCTCAATATCTTCAATATCCTCCTTAGTGGAGCAAGCCTTCTTATTTTTTGATTTTGCTGCTCTTCTTAGCATTACATTTCTTGTTCATTTTTGGGTATTTTAAACTATATTTAATATTGCAAAATTTTAACAAAAATATGGTATAAAACACTAAAAGTACACTAATATATTATAAAACACTAATTTTCTAATGGAAAAACTCAATGGAACAGATAAAAAATCACCAATTTTACAAGAGCAATAAATTCATCAACCAATCACAATGTAGCCTTGAGCCCCAATCCTGAATATAAATACATAAAATATAATACTTACAAATACATATAATTTTTTAACCTAATACAAACTAATATTAAAAAACAAAATTTGAATTGACAATAAAATATGTCATTAACATTATCCAGTTGGTGCCTGTCATGCAGAACAAAATGCTGTGTTCATGACATATTTTATTGCCAATTCAAATTTTTTTTATTTTTTATATTAGGTTGTATTCAGTTAATGTAAACTCTATTTGCTGCTTGCTAATATCCAGCATTACCCCACAACTTACCTTTTGGTTGTTGTGTTGTGATGAATAAGTATGTTTTAAAATTAATTGTTTAAAATGACTGAACAAATAAAAAACATACAAAATGGAAATAGGAATAAAAAAGTAGTTTTTAGCAGGAATTGAAGAAAAGCTTTGCCTTTACTGTTAAGCTGAGAAACCTGTGTGTGTTTCACTGTCATGTGACACTCAGTTACTTCAAGTGTCACCATTAAAGTATATATAAAATTTCAAATCAGAACTGTGAAAGACTAAGGTAACAATGCTGAAATCTAGCCTGGTTACCCAACAAACTATACCTTCATCAGTGTTTAAAAAAGCAGACATAACTACTGAAGCTAGTTTTGTTATTACATGGAGTATTGCTCATGCTGAACTTCTATACAGTAGTGAGAATTTGTAAAGCAGAATATTGCCGGCCTGGTTGGTCGAGTGGTTAGCATATCTGCTCTCCAGGTTCGAATCCTGCCGTGGACATGGATGTTTGTTTGTGAAAATACTAGTGGTGGTGGTCGGTGGTAGATGGCATTGGTGTAGATGAGGAAGGTGGTTGCGGCTGGTGGAGTGGTGGAGAGGGAGAGTTGTAGAGTAGGTACCCCTCCCTTGGTGAGTCTTTGGACTCCCTGGAGGTGTTATCTAATAATAATATCTTGATGTTGTTGCAATTATCATTCCAGATAATACAAAGCTTTAACAACATATAGGAATTATCGCCAAAATTATATGTTCATTACATGGTGATATTAAGCGTTGTGTTACATTCGCTTATGAGGCATTATCAAATGCTTAAGTACCATTGAATAAATGTCAGTGTTGCAACACACTCAGTGTGTACGTGCATGCATGCTCACACACATTGCTAAAAGATCTTGAATCAGTACATGACCTGACGTAGTGCAGTACATTCAAAATCGAAATCTCGTTTCAGGAAAAAGAAAAGTAATTTTTGACCTTGCACATAAAGCTTTTCCGAAAAGATCTACTAACAAAAAAACTTGCTCACCTCCTCTCCCACCTGAAATCCAGAGCAGATGCTTTTCCTAATGTTGAAATAAAAAAAATATAGTAAATTAGAAGGACTGAATGATGATTTTCAGCTCAGGTATGATGAACTAAAGAAGTTAAAACCATTCTTCAAATTTCTTGTAAATTCTTTCCTGATTGTTGTCATCAATGACAACAATGACAGCTGTCCTGTTGCCACACCTTTTGCTATGAAAGCTGCTTCAATACAAACAAAATATTTACAGCTACAGGAGGATGTGGGATTTAAAGATGATACATAAGATCTTATCTACAGTTGACTTGGGGAAACAAGCACCAGAAGCATATCCTCATGAAAACCAGTTCCATATTTCTGTGAAGCTCTCTTCTCAGTAATGAAGTCGATAAAGTCAAGTCACATGCTGTCCTCACAAACAAACACCTGACTGAGCTTCTTCATACTGTTTTAACATCACATCAGCCAAATTTTAAAGAATTAACAACAAAAATGCAGACCCCGATCTAAGCCTTTTATGAGCAGTAATTAAACAGCCTAATAATGTGAGTATACAGTAATTATGTTTATGTGTATCTGTTTTTAATAATTAAATTGTTTAGAAAATATCTTCTAATATATCTAGTGGCTATCCGCCTCGCAACCATATGCCTGGGAAAGAAGTGTCCTGGGTTTGATTCCCGTCGCTGACGTGAGAAGCTTAGGATCTTTCTCAGACATAGCCAAGTTAGCTGGTCTTGGGCGTGGACTGCAGGGTTTTTCTCCCCAGTTTACCTATGGTTTTTCATCCCACAAGTAGGCAAACCGGACTTGAGAACTCAATGCTTCTACAGACGTAGGATATACTGGGAGGCAAGGGCTAACCACCTTATCCTTGAGTGCAGTTACAGTTAAAAGAATAGAAAACCCTTGGTACTGCAAGGTAAAAAGAGAGAAAAAGGAGGAAGAAGAAAATATCTTGTGGCTCATGAACATCAGAAAAACATCCTATGTAGCTCTTGGGCCTAAGAAACTTGTCTACTCCTGTACTTTAAGTTTACAACCTTTTGTGGGCATGGGTCACATAAAGAAATTTAAAAAAATCATAAATATTTGTCAAATCCCTTCATCTGCTAAACTTAATATACAGCATTATCATTATTTTAATTTAATTTTTTTTAATTGTTGCTTGGAACATCTTGCTATCTTTTGCTTACATAAAAGTACTTTTGATATCATTTCTGAACTGGTGCATTATAAAAAAATATATAAATTTAAATTCTCTACCTCTATTCCATGTCTGTTTCTTCCTCTATCTGCCGTAACCAATATTCTAAACTTCCTCTATCTGCCGTAACCAATATTCTAAAGTCTCCCTACCATATTTTAGTGGGATGAGGAAAACTTTATAGACTTCATTGCCAACAAGAAATATTTCATGTTCTGTCCCTTTACTTTCAACAATATCCAGATATCCAAACATGTTCAAAAGCATCTTTAGCTGACCTACACCTCCAGCCTATCCTGCACAAACAGATCTCAGCCACAGCTTCCATAGCCACCAAAAGCTAAATGTATTTTTCATATTAAACAACACCAAAAGTTGAAGAAATAAATTCATTTATTGAACTTGCTAATATTTTGCTAAAATCCAATAGTTGACAGCATAGACAGCTGTCAACTGTTGAAATTTATCCAGATCACTTCTTTCCCCCCCCCCTCCTGCCAGGCAACTTTCTCTCTTTTATAAAAAATTCGTTGCACTTTAAAACTTTAATACAAAATTTAGCTTTGACAGATTCGGACATCACGGTGAACCTTGACAAACCTGTACTGGTGTACCTGATATAATTCAATTATTGAAATTTCATTTATTCCAGTTATTTCTTATGGAAAGGAAAAATTTATAAACAGCTGTATGGGATTGTTATAGGCTCTTCCCCCTCCTCCACTAGCCAACTCCACTTCTGCAGGGAACATTTTGAAAACCAAGCACTCAGCTCAGCTATGCTCAAATTAATGGTCTGCTGTGCTATGTTGATGACATGTTTGCCATTTGTCCTCATGGTCCAGACATTGAATACATTTTTAGCATATCTCAACAGCCAACATTCAAAAATAAACTTCACCATAGCAGCAACAGAAAGTAACAGTTGTCTCCTCTTTCTAGATACACTAGTGACAAGAATTTCTAATGGCTCATTATCCTTTTCCATTTACAGAAAACACACACACAGAGAGACAGGAAAATACTTACATAAGCAATTGCACCACCATCACCACTCATCCCAACCGTATAGCATCCTAACTGTTTCTAATGCTTTAGTGTGATGCTTGTTGCTTACTCTAGTTATAATTGTGCTCTGATGATGCTGAGTAGAAATCAGAAAAATAAACAAATTGAAATTTATTTTTTTTAATTTCTTTGTGTTGTTTATACTGTGAAACACTAATATGAATGATCAACAATACTACTTGGCTTGTTGATAAATATAAGAGTACTTTTCCTCAAAGCACTACTTCTCACTCATACAGCTGCTAACTCTATATGAATCCAAAATCTGCCCAACCATGGAATATTCCTTGCACATATTGGGATGGTGCACTGAAGTTCTTTCTAAAATTCCTTAATGCTATTCAGATCAGTATGGCCCATTGATCATCCCTTTCTCTCTCTCTCTCTCACAGATCCATTGCAATCTCTCTTTCTCAAAAATGTTGAGTTTCTGCCTTATACCTATTCTACAGATACTTTCATAGACGGTGTTCTGCTGAATTAGCCACTATCATTACTCCACTTTCCTCCAAAACAGTAAGAACAAGAACAGTTGCTAGTCAGCACCCATTTACAGCCTAGCTCCAAACTTGCTGAACCATCTTTCATTCCATTTGCCTCTGTTCTTTGGAACATCCTCCCTCACTTTGTCTTCCCCAAAGACTGTAATCTTCAACTGTTCAAAAAATATCAACAGATTCCTCCTTTCTTCTTACAATCTTGTCCACACTCAACTCTGATATAGGTTTTGCATGATCTTCTATATGCTGGGCAAATACATACACACACTCACACATATATATACAGCCCTCTGTTTATGATGGTTCAATTTATGCCAATTCACAATAACTCCAGATGCCTGCATGCTTTCTTACTGTAGTGTGGTCTGACTGAGAAACCAACGCTAGCAGGCACTCGAGTGTTTACCATGCTACTATGATGTATATATATCAAACCTAATTTTACTGTTGAATCTACCTAATTGTTCTATTTAATTTTTTTTTTTTTTACATATGTATTGAAATGAGATGATTCGAAGAATGGAAGATTGGCAGACATGTGCTAATGTCTGTAGAAGTATGAACTTACCTCCATCGACTGTTACTACAATTATGAAAAATGTAGATGGAATAAAACAGTCTGTGCAGCAATCTATGGCAGTACTAAATGCAAAACATGTAAGTTATAGCAGGGGTAAACTTCATGAAAAAAATGGAAAAATTATTATCATTATGGGTGGATGACTTGAATCATAAAAACATTCCTCTGACACAGGCTGTTATAACTGAGAAAGCAAAAACAGTTTTTGAGGATCTTAAAAAGACAGATGGAGGCTATAATAAATTTAGTTTAATCCTTTATCCAAGTGTGAGCAAACAAAGTTTGCACCTGAAAATATCTTCAGTACTCAGTCCTGAAGATATTTTCAGGTGCAAACTTTGTTTGCTCACACTTGGATAAAGGACTGAACTAAATTTATTATAGTCTAACCAAGTGAAAAATAAATTTTCAAACATCTTTCTCTACATCCAGAGTAATTTAATAATAAGGTGGCACACCTTTTGGCAACTCCTATAGTAAGGATGACCTCTCCTATTACTTCTGCCTTAGTATCTCCACTCTGGGCCTGGCTCCCACTGACGAGACCTCAATAAAGGTCGAAACCAGTATGGGTAGTGGCCCTTCCCTTAATGCATAGCAGTATACATGTCTGCAAGGAGATGTGGTGTGCATTATGGGAGATACTGAGATAAGGAGTTGAGAGCTTGATCCACCTTTGCTGCAAGTTGCCCAGTGTTGTACTACCTTACCTCAGTCCTGAAGATATTTTCAGGTGCAAATTTTGTTTGCTCACACTTGGATAAAGGATCAAACTAAATTTATTACAGATGGAGGCGAAGAAACATTTTTAGGAAGCAAAGGTTGGTTCATGAGATTTAAGTCTCGAAATAAGTGCCATAGTGTCAAATTATGTGGTGAAGCAGCAAGTGCAGATGTTTCAGTGGTGGCTGCTTTTCCTAAAGAATTTCAAGACTGTGTAGAACAAGGAAGTTATCCTCCTGATCTCATTTTTAATGTTGATGAGACTGGGCTCTACTGGAAAAAATTGCCATCACATACCTTCATTTCCTGTTAAGAATGTTCCGCTCCAGGTTTTAAAGCTGCAAAAGATAGACTTACGTTTTTGTTGGGTGCAAATGTCTCTGGAACTTTGAAGCTTAAACCAATGTTGGCGTACCATTCACAGACACCACTGCCTTCAAGGGTCTAAAAGCCATGCTGCCAGTCTATTGGAAATGGAACAAGAAAGCTTGGGTTAAACAAGACATTTTTATAGATTGGTACACAAATTATTTTTATCTTACTTTGCTTCGCTTCTGTAAAGAAAATGATTTGCCAGCCAAGGCATTGCTTCTCTGGGATAATTCCCCTGGACATCCTCAAAACCTTGCTGAAGTAAGAACACCATCGGATGTCAAGATTGTTTACATGCCCCCAAACACATCGCTTTTGCAACCGATGGATCAGGGGATTATATCAATAGTCAAAGCCTATTACTTCCATATAACATTTATGAAAATGGTGAGCGTCTTGGACACTTCAGGAAAAACTATTAAAGACTGTTGGCAGTCATTTGATATTTTGAAGGACATTAACAACATCAAGGCAGCTTGGAACAAAGTGTCAGCAAAGTGTTTAAAAGGAGCATTGTGAAAACTTCTTCCAGCATTTATGCACAACTTCAAAGAATTAGAGCAAGAGAATATTATTAAAGACGTTACCAAGCTTGCGCAAGAGGTGGGATTGGACAATATTACAGCTGAAGATGTGACAGAAGTCTTAGAGAGCCATGATAAATCACTTTCCAATGAAGCATTTAAAAGAATTAGCCAAACAATTAAGTCGCCTTCCAAAGGTGGAGAAAGAAAACGAAGAAGGTCCTCTGAAAGATATAAAAATGGCTGATTTACAGCATATCCTTGCAAGCATAGAGACTCTGCAAAATGGACCACGATTGGGAATGGAGTGTGACGTAAAAAGGAGTGTAATCGCATCTATTCAACCTTACACTGAACTCCTTAAAGAAAGAAAAAGAAAATCTAGGCAGTTAACATTGGATAGCTTTTTTTTTTTCCAAAAAAAATGCAGGTGATCCGAAACCAGGAACTTCAACATAGAAATATGTAATATCTTTTTGAAGTTTCATATTTTTTGTATATAATTTTGTTTTGTCTTTGTTATTAATAATTTTATTTTAACAATTATATATGTATGTATTATCAAAGCTTTAAATATAATAATGTTACACATAGAAATACAATTTTATTAATACAGACCAGTTTACAATAAAACTTATATTAAAACCTACCAGTTTTAATATAAGTTTTAATTACTCCTGGGTATTTATATTAAAACCTACCAGTTTTAATATAAATACCCAGGAGTATATTACATTCCCTGTTCCTGTGGTCTTGCCTACATCGGACAAACTTCACAAAGTTTAGAAATTAGACAAAAAAGAACATGCTGGTGATGTAAGCCACAACAGAAGCATCTCTTCTGGCTTAGCACATCATTTCTGTACGTCTAACCACATGATAGATTGGCAAAACAGCTCCATGCCATATCTCGATGACGACTACAGGCATCGTTTATTTAAGGAAGCCACAATAGTGTCAATAACCGGTGGAAACCTCAACAGAAATCGGGGTGTAATTCTAAACAGTTCGTGGAAAAACCTGATCCTTTCTCTCAATCAATCTGAACTACAGCTAGCCAGTAATCACATTACACGTTTACAACAAACACGCATGCATGATAATAAATAAGAACAATAAGTCCTCTCTGTCACACGAACGTGTAACCTTAGCTACTAGTTGGTTTACAACGTTTTTTATGTTCCTTTCAATTTGCATTTACTAGTTTTCATATCTCCGTAAACGCCTTGAAAAAGCCAGACAGTTTGCTGGCAAAACTGGTAGGTTTTAATATAAGTTTTATTGTAAACTGGTCTGTATTAATAAAATTGTATTTCTATTATAAAACGACCAAATATGTATAATTTAAATGTTACACATACTTCATGTGCATATTTTTTGACTGCATGGAATATAACTTTGTACCTCCCATTAAACTTGGGTTCGTTTTATGTCGATTTGGTTTACGCCCATTTTTTCAGGAACGGGAGTGAGGCATAAACTGAGGACTGCCTGTAATTCCCTGCATCTCTAAGGCGACAAATTACTTTACTAATACCATGTTAAATATATTCATTGTATAAATGTGAGTTAAGTTAAACTATGGGCTCTGTCACTGGCTAACTAGTTCACGTAGAAAGTGTTTGTAGAAAGTGTTCTTTTACACAAATTGATCATGAAACTATTGATTTTGTGGCTGATTGCATAACTGTATGACCAGAGTTCATCACTGGTTAATAAGTGGCCTGATATCATACCAATTACTTTACAGGAATCTGATCAATTTATTTTCTTAACCCTTTTTTGACTAATACAAGCCACTGGCATGTAATTGTCCTTATTTTCTTTCTCTAGTTTTTTTTTTTTTTTTTGTGTTATATCTGCATTCCAAAAATGATCTTATACATGAAGAGGAATCACTGTTTCCTTCCATTAATTTATTTACCAGTGATATATCAAACTTTACAATCTTGTCCTGCATAGACATAACTAAGACTCCACTCACTTAGTAGTTATGTGGATATAAAATTAGTAATTTGCCACAATATTGGATAATTTAGTGGTGTGTGTGCGTGCGTGCTCACAAGAAGTTTTTAAAGTGTTAGGCCAAACTCTAGGTACTTGTTTGCCCTCCAATTCTGAATGACAAAAGATCATGCAAAAATAGTGTCCTGAAATGCTTTCCTATATTTTCATAACAAAGTATAACACATTGCCAAAGATAAATAGCCATGCCAGCATATTAATCATTACTTAAGTTAGCTTTTCTCAGTGGCTTCTATAAGGTTATACCAAACCTGATTTTCTCCACAGTGTATATTTTTTGAATGAATCTCAATTCACCTGCAGTGGAATAATGACTTTGCACAACATGCGCTACTTAGTAAGGGTCAATCTACATGAAATCAAGCAGTTTCGCATCAGTAATTTAGATCCCATGTGAATGTTTGGATTGGCATCATTCGAAACAACCTCATCAGTCTGTTGTTCATGCTTCTCTGCTGATGCTCAACAGCCACTGTACTAACACTTCTTAAAGGAAGAACTACTGGCATTGTTGGAGGACTTGCCATTAGCAACATTCCAATGCATGATAGAGCATAGTACATTTTCTTTGAAAATGTACTATGCTCCATCTACTAGGAAATGTCTCAGTCATGCCTATCCTGTCCATTGGATAGGTAGAGGTGAGCCAGTTGAATGGCCACCATGCTCTCCTGATATGAATCCAGTGGATTCATATCAGGAGAGTATGCATTGGTGTAGTATGTATGTATGTATTCCATACATACATACATACTACACCAATGCCTAATGAATAGGCTCCCCTTCAAAAGATGATGATTATGGAATACAGCAATGTGGAATATTCCAGGACTTCTTGAACATATCAAGAAGGTAACAGGTTTATATTCTGAGTAGTGTTGTATATAGGAAATGATTGAGGAGAGAGCAACTACATCACAGAAAATACTTGAAATAGGCTTCGTGAATAGCAATTCATGTGTGACTTGAAGTGCAGGAAAGTGTTTCTGGCCATTTATTTATGTGACCTTTTATCATCAGGAATTGTTTGGCCAAACATTTTTAGAAACACCCTGTATGTATGTATATATGCATATCATCAAAATATTAAAGCCTCTCATGCATAGAGTAATTATTATACACTAGCTGTTTTTTTTTTTTTTGTTCCTTTTTTGTTTTTATTTTAAATTATTTTAAATGCACACATTACATCTGTAATAACACTGCAGTCTTGATCAGTTACAGTTAGAATAGAGAATTGAGCTTTCTACGGATAATTAGCTTGAATTGCAGGAATAAGCAGCAAGTTAGGCATTAATTGCTGATTATTAATAAAAATAAGCTTGGAAATATTGCACACTGCATTAAGGTTGAAAATCTGTTCTCATCCATGACTTCCATGATAGCAATTTACCTTAAAAAAAATATGAATTGATAAGCACTTTCATAGTGCAGTTGGCAGAATGAGGACACGTTGTGCCCTTTGGTTGGAAGAGGCCCGAGTTCGATTCTCATTGTGACAAGAGAAATCTTTATAATTGAAGGTGAGTTAGTCAATCTCGTACGGAGGTAATGGGGTTTTTTCTCCCGGAAACTGGGGTTTTAAATCCCAGTACAGGCAAATCAACCTTGAAAACACATGCAATTTACAGACAAAAAATACTAGTGGTGGTGAACAGTAGATGGCATTGTATGTAGATGATGATGGTAGTAGGAGTTGCGTCCATCAGGAAATTGATTTTGTCAATGCCCTGCCGATGCCAAGCGGTAATAAAGGCAAGAGGAGGGAGGACCCATGACAAAAAGTGAATTTTTAGCTTTGAATGTTAACAAAACGGTGTACTTGAATTAAATTTTGATACCGGTATTTGTTTTTCCAGTGAAAATATCACTGTCCACTACATTTTGAAATATTTGTCAACTTTGTTGTCATTTCCTAATTATGCCACATCTTATACTAAAAAAAGCCAAATATTAATCAAAAATAAAATGTTATATTCATTATTTGTTGCAATTATTGTGTTATTATCCCTTTTCAAATAAACATTGAAATTTAATTACCAAAACAACATAGTTATAGCAGGTGATGTTATTTCTATGAACATGAGTGTATAATTCATGTTTTTTAAGTAGTGCAAACCAAGTAACTCTCATGCTGAAGATCATATTCTCATAAGCTCTCTGGAATGTTTTAATTTAGATGGGATTAAAATTGATACATATCCTTTTTATAAATAACTTACTTCCATCAGAAGTAATGAAGCCTTTTAGACTCTTATTTTAGTAAATTATTGTTGTTTTTCATCGAAAGAGGGCGCTTGCTGGCCCTCCAATTACCAGAATTGGAGCATGCGTTATACAGCGTTTTCTACATATGTTTTTTTTTTTTTTTTTTTTAACACGGGTGCTTTTGTTTCTTGCTTGGAATTTTTTCTTAACTGTAAAACTTTTTTTAATAGTAGAATAAGAGTTGTTGTTATGCAGTATGCAACTTTCTTCTGAATTGTTTAATATGATATGGTATCTTTTATGTTTTACACGCTGATCTCATTGTCGTTAGTAGAAAACGTCTGAAGGATGTTTAAGTTGCATCGTTCTCTTTCTCCAACACACAGCAGAATGTCGTATGTTAGAGCTTCCAAAGCCACTCAAAAAAGTTGATGGATTTTTTTGGAAGCACTAATACAGTATTTCTCATTTTGTATCATCTCCTACTAGTGGTGGGGGGTTTTACAATTCAATGTCTGTCGTCGTGCATGAACCTCTATATGAGTTTTTAGCTGATCTCATACGGACGTGGTGGAAGTTTTCTCCCGGAATCGCGTTTTTCATCTCTCAAAACATGCAAACCGGCCAGAAGACACATGATTCACAGTCATGATGCAGTTACCTCATTGCCTTAGTTTTTTGGCATAAATAACTAATTGAAAAAGAAAAAAAATGATAATAATTTCGTGCCAGGAAATTAAAATGTTGGTAAGAACAAACTATTCATGATTCTATTGAGTTAGTATAGAATATATGTGGAGAATTTCAGAGAGAGAGAGAGAGAAACTTGAAGGGCTAAACAGCTTTCTCCACGTAGAGAAAGCCTTTATCTCTTAGGGAAAAGTCATAGTAATTGTGTTCATAAAATAAGTGTGCAGCTATTGAACTTTATCTAATGTGAGAATTTCCATCTCAGTAAGAAATATTTTCTGGTTCTTTTCAACTGAAGATGAGTTTGAGGTGGTAGTGTTTACCTTCCAAAAAATTGACATATGGAAGTAAACATTCATATCTGATCATGATTCGTGATTACTTATGACTTCAGCGGTCTCCGGATTAATTCTGAATGACCCAAACCCCGTTCTAAAGAAGCAGTCGAGCGCATTTCAGAGAAATGATCACATAACACTTGATCACTTCAAGGAGTAGCCCAATAATATTCCTTCTCACAGTATCATCACCTTTAAGTCTCATCAGCGAACAATTTTTCATTTCTGTGGCAGAATCAGAATAACAACACAGTTTCTGGCTAGAAGGATCTAGTTTCCAGTCCCAATTAAGGTCGCAAGTAACATTTTCTAGATATTTTCAAACAAAGCAGAGTTAGCCTATCTCACGCAAGTGGCAAGTATTTTTCCGACTGGATTACATGTATAGAAAAGAATAATGAATTAAAGCAATAAACTTTAATTGCCAATGCATTTCAACCTGAAATTTATTGGTCATCGTCAGTGGCAGGAAGGTTAGTAAGTACAAGGTTGAACATTAACAATCGATTGTTTAAAACACTACAAGACGCGTGATGTTATAAAATGGAGAACTCGATGTGTGTTAGCTGCAGTAATACACACACATGCTGATGTCTGATAAAAGACCTTCCCATTTTTTTTATAAGGAGAGGCAGGCATTTCGATTCAGATTATGATGATGAATTAGGGCTTCGGCTTTCTTAAATAAACATTCGAACTTGAAGGCGTAAGCATCTTTTAGACCAGAAGATTCTGTTGTAGTTTGTATCAATTCCATGCTTCGATAGGCCAAGTTTCATATTAATGATATAAAACTGATGCTCTTGTAATCTTTTTTTTTTTTTTTTGTAACACTTCTCGCTTGTCCGAAATAGGAAAGGTGGCAATCAGAAAGAACCTGGCAGACATTAGGTAGAGCACGAGGACATCGTTCCTCTTTAGAAGTAAACCACGGGGAGAGTTTGTTGAATGTAACAAATGTGGACACGACTTTATCGTTTCATTATTGTTGTGTATACGTATGATTCTTTATTATGACACAAGTGTAGATATTTTTCTTTCTGAAACAGGGATTTTCCTCCCCAGCACAAAAAAGTCAATCAATTTAGTTACCTCAATGTTGATTTGAAACAATCTAAATCCACTGAAATTCACCCTGATTCTTTGAATTACATCATTGCAACAAATATTCAATTATTTCTTCAGTAACGTTGATTCACTCAGTGCAAAAATTGCGTGCAAATCGATTGGAAACTTAAATTGAGAGCCAGATGCTATATTGAGAAAGGAATGGATTGTTTTTAGTTATTTTATTTACTTTAGTAAGAGATTTATACTTTGTAATACCTAATGTTGAAGAACTTTCTTTTATCAAACGTTTCGCTTAAGCTTTCTGGAGCCGGGAAAGGGAGCATTTAGTACCTTTTTTAATTTGGTTGCTGAACCAAAAAATTCTACTTGATTTTCCAACCATACATGCATTATGGAGCAAAATAATTCTTCTGCAGATAAAACATCGCAACCAATCTAATTGTTAATTAATTGGAAAATGTTGGCAGAATTATGTTAATTTAACTTTTAAGCGGATTCCCACTTCCGAAAAAGTAAAGACTATGAGGCAGTATGTTGTGTCTGTTGTTAATTGCATGCATTCTGGTCGGTTTGTCTGTTTTGCGGGATGAAAAAACCCGATTTTCAGAAAGGGGAAACCTTCTACCTCTGTATGAGACTGTCTAACTTACCTAATAACTCACTTACTAATATAGACAGAACCTAATTCCAGCGTAAATCACATAATATTGATAAAACTAAACTTTCTTTCCACCCGTGTAATAGTAAACTATTCGACAGTTAAGTGTTTTAAAAAGAAAATAACGATCACAAAATTGGGGGAGTGGATTTAGCCAAATGTAATTGTTATTCATTAAGTTGCATGCTAAGTAGCAAAAGAGTTGGATATTTTCATACATCTGATGAATTGAACATGAAGCATACTCATGTTTCAACCTGTCCAGTTTTTCTTTTCCAAAATGGAACATTCGCCAGCTATAGATCTTTTCTTCTTTTTTTTCGTTGTTGTCGTTCCCGAAGCTCAAAAATTTGATATAGACGATGTTGTTGTTAAGTCCATTAAATGGCATTTAGTGACATTTTTGAGCTTCCGAAAACAGATTTTGATTTTAAAAAAAATTCAACTAGTAGCATAACTTTGAAGAAGACCAAACTCAAAATCGTGTTAGACTTTTGTTAATATTTGCCGGCCTGGTTGGTAGGGTGAATAGAGTATTTGCATTGAACACGCTGTGGTTTCCAGTTTTACTGTGTACATGAATGCTTGTGAATGTCTGGTAGATGAATTTCACCGCCCACCCTGCTTAATGCATTTTTGCAAATAAAGTCTGCAGAATCGCATTAATTCGGATACTTGTGGAATAGACTTCGTATTTGTTAAATGCAGTGATCGGGAAATCATGCTATAACATCGTAGCGCAATGATAAATTATATCCTTTTGAAAAAGATGAAAACAGAGGAATGGGAGTTATCAGGAGTTCACTTCCCATCAAACTAAGTCAGGCAGCCACCTTAATAGCTCAGCAAGAGGAATTTGTGTGTGTGTGTGGGGGGGGGGGGGGAGTATCCCTAAAAAAGAATCGTCAAAATCAACTAAAAAAAACAATTTCTGGAATACTAGGTGTACTTTAAGAACGCCAAATGTGTAATCAAACAACCACGTACTGAAGTGGTTAAAAGTTTTTGTTATTAATAATAGTAAAAAATGGAATAAATGCACAAAATTAAATGTCATTGTTATGTAACTTGGTCAAGCGAAAGATAACAAAAAAAAAAGCAGGAACAACAGGAAAAGAAAAGAGAAAAAAGAAGGAAAAACATACACTATGTAGGATGTAGCATATCCCATACTTGCACAGTTAACCCCTTAACATACCAATTAAAAATCGGAAAGCGGTCGTTTTTCTGCCAATTGTTTGGGCGAGGGTGATTTGCTGGATCAAATTCATCATTATTTTTCAAATAATGATAAATTTGTGCAAACGCAACGAAATAGCCGATACACGCCGTTGGCAAGGAAATAGGCACAAGATTGTCTAGCGTCTATATTCGGTTGTATTTATATGTGAAACCAATCTTCGTAAATCATCTCCAGTTTCTGCTCCTAAAACGATATCCAAGATATCTGATTATTCTGAATGTTTTTAATTTCATTCCACACTTTCTCCGTTTGTTTACTTTTAGTCGCTATGTCTAATTTGGTGATTTTAATTTCTTCAGTTTATCCTTATCTTATATTTATTATAGAACTGTGCGTGTCGTTTGCGCTTAATCTGTTCTGAAATGGTTTTGGTATATTTTAATGTGTTATTCTGTACAATAATGCCTTAGTTAAATCATTAAATGTTTTATGTTAAATGATTTATCTATTATATGTTTTAATACAAAAATACTGCATTAATTGTTGATCTGTGTTTTTCCTTAAGGAAAATACAGATCAACAATTAATGCAGTATTTTTGCTGTTCGTCATATTATTAAATCATTCATTATATTCATTTCAAATTATTCATTATATTTCCAATTATTTTTGTGCATAATTTTAATGTGCAAAGCAGCTTTATTTCTTTATAATTCTTCGGATTTGTTCCGTCTTTTTTTTTTTTTTTTGAATCCTTAGGCTTTGTTGGCAGTGATATGACATTTAGTTTCTTTTTTCTTTTCTTTCTTTAAATACAGATTCGAATATTACACAATTCTGTTTATAATTGTCTCATATATTATAAGCAAAATTTGATTCTGTATTTTTTTTTTATCTATTTCCAGTATAGATGTACAGTTTTTGAGTGCTATTTGAGTGATATTGGAAAAAGTGGGAAAAAGTTAAAAATGCATTACGTCAAGCTTGTGAAAAATCCTCACATAATCGCCGCTCTCTTTCCCTTCCCTAAAAATGAATATTTTTAAATTCAGTCTAATAAGCTAAGGCATTGTACAACCAGATATTCGAATACAAACCCCATTCAACAGTTTCGATTTCTAGGCCTGTGTTATCAGATTCATGTTATGATATGAATGAATAGGATAGAGGTGAAATAGATGTGCAGTCTTATTAATTAAGCAAGAAATTTTCAAGAAAAATATTATGCGTAAGCATCCAGAGTACTCAGTATGTGGAACACACTCTCTTCCTGCAGCTCTAAACCTCGAACCTGCTCTATCTTTCTAACGACGGCAGTTATCAAAATTATAAGGTGCTGACCAAAAGAATTACAAGTATTGTACGAAAAGCTAATTCCGAGTATGAAAAGAAACTGGCTCCTCAAACTAAGGACAACCCAAAAAATTCTGTCGTGATGCTGCAAGTGAAAGAAAGAATGAATGTGAAATAATAACTAACTACTGATTGTGGGTGGTATATAAAGAGGAGGTATTACAGCTGTGGCATTCAGCTGAATATTTTAGCACGGATGCTAAAAGTGTTAAACTGAACTGGTGTGTTTTTGTTTCAGCACAAGGAAGATTATGATTACATAGGCGAAGAAAGAATGTATGAAAATCCCGCTGCGTCCTTGTGCACAAGGATGGATGGTGTAAAAGTCGATAGTTAGACTGATTTATCTGGCTATCGATTTGTCAGTATCTCTGGAGTGGTGATGATAATTATGGAAAAGGTGGTAAGAGTTTGCATACAGAAATGGGTTCACAGAGAATCTGTATTTTACAATGACTAAGGGAAGATCATGTTTAACTTTCTCTAATTTTATAATGTTATGGTTCAGTTAGATAAGGAGAATGAATTCTAATATATTTTTTGGAATTTGCTAAAGTTTTTGAAGGAGATTGCATAAATTGGAGGATGTGGGATTTTATTAGGAACTATTCGCTTGGATTATTTGGGGGGGTGGGGGTGAGTCTGCAAGTTTAAGTTGACCAGTGGTTTACACCAAGGATCAATCTTTGTTCCATTGTTATTCAGTCTTTGCATTAATGACATTGGAAAAGGATTAGACAGGAGATATACAACATTTTGCTGATGATGCAGAGATAAGCAGGATAATCAGGACATGATTTGAATAGGCTGGAATTGTAGGCATGTGAAAATGGTTGTCAGTTTATTGTTAGTGAATATAAAGTTATGCACTTGCTATTAGATATTCAGTGGGATATTATATTTGTGGGATTATGCTAGGAAACTTGGAGTTTTATAAAATTACGAAGCTGAAGTTCAGGGGCCATGTAGCAAAGATTGCAAATACAACTCAGAAAGTAATTGCAGTGCTGACGCGAACATTGACATGTAAGAATAAGGAAACCTTGCCTCTTTACGAGGCTTAGATACTGGACTATTGTGCGCAGATCTAGTCTCCAGGTTTCCGTGGTGATGCAGATACATTCAAGAGGTGCAAAGAAGACTTAAATATGACTATCGGGACTACGGAATGTAGGTTATGAGGACATATATTGAATTTTTGTGGATTGCAGACACTTAAACAAGAGAAAGTGTTGCTATATACCGTATTTACTCGAATATAACTCGCACTTTTTTCCCCAAAATTAAAGTTAAAAATCTGGCGCGAGATATATGCGGGGATTTTCGGAAACTAAAGTTTTCCAGGAGAAAACTAAATTGTCGTTTATAATTAAATCCTCAATATTCATTATAATTTATAATTGTTTACGTTATAAAATGAATGCATTGAAATTTTATTTATTAATGTTATTTGCGCGATCGGCTGCTCACCTTCACGCAATATATTTGAATCTTTTAGCTTCTGCAAGTAAATTAAGTATTTCTGGCGAAATCATGTCCGAAGCTCTCAAAATTCAGTTGGATAACAATTGTAATGATAGTCTCTTAATCTCAATCCATCCCCGTGCAATCCGAGATCGAGTAGAAGTCAATGCCGTCACTCCGACATTTTCTCTACTGGTTGCTTCCATCTCTATGCATATGATTGGTGTGGTATTAACAAAAGATCGCGCGAATCAACGACAAAGGCAAGCCGACGTTTGTTGAGTTGAAATGCTGATTATCTTCAACCGAATTCCAAAATATCTGAAACTGCCATAACATTCGCTATCAATTTCTTAAAGTTTTAAACTTTTTTCGTGTGTCAACTATATGCGAAACGTTTTCATTTCTTTTTTCGTAAAGTAAAATCAGGAGTGCTAGATATACGCGAGGGCGAGTTATATTTGAGTAAATACGGTAGATAGAGATTTACAAATTCCTGAAATGGTGATATATAATACCCATAGATGGAAGTTTTTGTTTTGTGGAGGGTGGTGGAGAGGGTATCCATGAAGTTGTGAATTGTTTGTAGTACTTTAGTACCGTATCGTATATGGGTAGTGGGTTGGGAAAGGAGAAACTTGTTGACATTCGATTTAAAATCCTATATATTGTATTCCTTGGGAAATACATCAGGGGGAAGACTGTTCCACAGTACAGCAGTAGCCGGAATGGAGGAGGAAAAGAAACTTGTTCTGTGGGTTTCAAGGTGTACTGTGAAAGGATGTTGGGCGGAAGCTGTATGTGTTCCAATGGGCTTAGTACAGAGTGGAGGGAATTATTGATGCTGTTTCAGATGAACATTTTCCATGGAAATATTTATAGAATATACAAATTGCAGAGACTAAACGTCTATGTGAAAGTGAGGGGGAGTGAGCTGGTAAGAGATGGGTCATCATCAGTCTAATTGCTCTCTGCATTGAGTCAAGCACATAAGAAATATAGATAGGTCTTAATGCTGAAACTAATTGTTGGGTACAATAAGTATAATTTTAGTGTTACTATATCTTATTTATATTTAGCCTATTTTTAAAAAGGATCACATCGTACAAAATAAGTAGACATTGATTGTTTTTTCTAAAACAAACGAAAAAACTTAAACCGGAATGGTGTTTCTAGCTGTAACATGTGTTTTTGCACGTGTTTGCGCGTGCGCGTTTCATCGTTACTGTAGTGTTCTCATTTGCTGATTAATGTTATCCGATGCATTTCCGCCTCCTTTCACTTTTCTCTTTAATACCTGTTGACCTTGAAAACGTAGATATGGTTGATGAGAAATCTGAGCTATCTTGAGCTGCTGGTCATCCGGAAATTTTCCTCTCCTTTTCTGATTTATTACCACAGATGGCAGGTTTCTTATTGACAGTAGGTGTAGAAACCAGATTTAGTTGAATTACTTGTTTTGAAAAATGTGATTGAGCAATGCTTGTGTACACAAATCCATTAGAAGCACAAATTAAAACGCAGTTGGTTCTTTAATGTAGGATCCCAAGAAACAACATTACTAACATCATTTTAATTGATCTTTCTTTGATTTTTTTATAAAAATATTTATATTTGCAAAATGCATATTAAATTTGACGAGATATTTGTTTGCCTCTAAACTGAGCACAAATTGTTATATGCAAGTATCCGAAACGTGTGTTTAAAACATGAGGCATTATTTTTAAAATACATAAAAATTAAATTTTCATTTATCCAAGATTGGGTTAGGTATTTGGATATAATGTTACTCGCAAATTATGAAATCGCACAATCCATGAACTGTACGCGCTTGTACAGTTCGTGGAATGTGTAGAATTTTGCACAATTCATGAAATGTGCATTACGTTTTCTGCTCATTTCATGAGTTGGGTGCATAGTAACAGCAACAGATCATGATGTACGGAAACTGGTGAAGAGCATTTCTTATTGGTTGTTGCTGCAAGTTGCATCTTACATAATATGTGACGATTCATCACTATTAACTGAATAAAATGATATTTTAGGTTTGAAACAGCCATATTTATTAAATTTTAGATTCCTACATCCAAAATGGAAGATTTAGAAAACCGCTGTTAGAGAATGTGATATCTTATGGAATAACGATTTCGAACAATATGTCATGAACCTTCTAAATGATAATAGATCTGGCGTTAAAAAAAGAGACAAGAATATCATCTTAGAAGTAAGTACGCTATATCAAATTTTGTGGGTGTAACGAAAGTAGTGACAAAAAATGGTCGATTTATGGCAACAAAAGAATCCGCTATTTCTATCATTCGTGATATTCATCTCGAATGATAGAAACTCATACTGATCACAAAGGCAAGACAAAAACTCGCAAGAAAATAATGAAAAAGTACGCTAACATTCCACGACGAATTGTTTCTGAATTCATAAAACAATGTGAAAGATGCACAGAGAAATAAAAATGAAGGAGACCGTTAAAGGGATTGTCGTTAGACCTATTACCGTAAATGACATGAATCAAAGGGGGTCAGGTAGATCGTGTTGACTTTCAATGCTTACCAGATGGGAATTTCAGGTTCATCATGCACTGTCAAGAGCATCTGACAAAGTTTCATTTGCTTCGAGCGCTGGCTTCAAAAACAGCAAAGGAAGTAGCTCAACATTTATTAGACATTTTTCTCGAGTATGGTGCTCCACATGTTTTACAATCCGATAATGGAAGGGTATTCACAGCTGAAATTATGAAAGAACTTTCTACTCTTTGACCAAACCCAATTCATGAAATGAGCAAAAAACGTATGCTCATTTCATGAATTGTGCGAAATTCTATACATTCCACGAACTGTACAAGCGCATTTTACGGTTCATGGAATGAGCAGAAATGTTGCGCATTCCGTGAATTGTGCGATTTCATAATCTGCGCGTAACATATACATTGCTATGCAGATAGCCTAGAATAAGGCATATTTTCCGATTTATATTATTTATTTTTAGATTTGAAAGCCATATTAAATAGTTACTTTTCATATTAATATAATTAACGGATATTTTAGCCTGTTTTTGTTTAGGAGTGTCCCTTATATTTAATACATTGGCTAACATAACTCAAAAGGGGTATATATATATATATTTTATATTTTAGGGCATTACGGGCGAGTGTAGAAGGCAATTATGGCAGAATAAAAAATGTGGAAAAATTATGTACATACCTTGATTTTGGTTTAAAGATGCCTTCTAAATCCAAGCTCTTGTTGAAAGGGGGGGGAAGAGAGGGAAATAACATGGGGATGTACTTGAGACACGGGAAATAAGTTTGGGATCCCGGGTTACTATTAATAATATATATATAAATATATATATATATTATTTTGTTGTGGGGAGAGGGGGGGGGAAAGAAGGGGAAGGGTATCCCAGTTTCCACATAAGGATACCCTTCCCCTTCTTTCCCCCCCTCTCCCCACAACAAAATAATATATATATATATATTTATATATATATTATTAATAGTAACCCGGGTTCCCAAACTTATTTCCCGTGTCTCAAGTACATCCCCATGTTCTTTCCCTCTCTTCCCCCCCCCCCTTTCAACAAGCTTGGATTTAGAAGGCATCTTTAAACCAAAATCAAGGTATGTACATAATTGCCTTCTACATTCGCCCGTAATGCCCTAAAATATATATATACCCCTTGAGTTATGTTAGCCAATGTATTAAATATAAGGGACACTCCTAAACAAAAACAATGTAAAATAGCCGTTAATTATATTAATAATGTTTTAGAGGAATAGCATGGGAATTTCCCAGAAATTATACTTAGTTACTTTTCATTGTATATATATATATATTATATATTATATTACACTCTGTGATATTCAGAAAAAAAATGTGTATGTACACACAGTGTATATAGTTTTTAAATTTTTTAATATTTTGCTTTACACAGACATATTTTTTAATCGTTTTGTAAAATGCCCTTTACCAGCAAACAATTTAGCAGTGTTTGGACATATATTTTACCATTGTTATATGATCAACTGAAATCTTATACGAAACTCTTTTCACAAATTTCCTCATTCAACGGTCATCAGGTTTTGTGTTACTTTTCTGCTATCTTAACTTTAAGCACATGTTAGACGTTTTCTGTTTGGTCAGGTTTGGCAAATAGGTAGGTCTTGACCAATCCTCCGCATGGTGTTCTAGCCATCGTTTGAGGAGATGCATTATCGCGAAAAGTAAAAGTTATCCTGAGGGGAAGTGATCTTCAGAGATGATAAGGCGCGTTTCTCCAGAATATTCTTGTAATGTTCTGCATTGACAAGAACCTTACACTATATTTTCTCTTGAAAACTAATGCAACTCCAAATCATAACACTGAAAATTGAAGTGCATATTATGATCTTATGGCTTTACAACGAAACGCACTTCAATCAATATATGACATTGATGATTTGGGATTCATCATTAAAAATGATTTTACTCCTCAAACTGTGTTCTCTAGCCCATGATAATCTTTATTAGTGCTGAATTTAGTTCACCAAAATTTTCCTAACACATATCTGCATGTTTTAAATTGCATTTCTGTCATCTTCAAATCAATTGTACCGGTACCTGAAGTCAGCTTTCTAATATCGTTCTGCTAACTCAGGGTATTATCTTTCACATTTATGATCTCGAATAAAATCTGAATTTGTAATGCATAAATATATCTATGTAATTCAGTTTTCTTTCAATCTTAGCATTTTTATTGGCAAATTTGGCATTTAAAATCTCTGTTTATATTTGTCGAGTCCTTCTGTTTTGGTTTCAATTATTCGAATATTTGTAGGCATAACAGTAGTGAATATATATAGAGAGAGAGTATATAAAAGCCCAAAACGGTCAAAGTTTAATAAAAACATCTTGAAACATATTTGTGAGATTTTTGCAGAAGTGGCAGTAGTTTCATTAATGTAACTTGGTTTCAAACTTAAGGACAGCTCTTATGAAAACAATGGAAATATCGAAAATTCAACTACTGAACAGTTTCAGTATTGTTTGTAACGATAAGAGCTGTTCTGTATTTGGTGAAGTACGAGTCAGTGCAGTGATTAATTGTTAAACAGTTCTGAGTTTATGACCAATCAATGATTTGGGGGGGGAGGAGGACCAGTTTAAAATGGTAGTATATTTTTGCTATAATCGGTTTGCTTTTATTGGCAGAATGATTCGTAATGATGATAATTATTCCTCCCCAGCGTGCGTGTGCGTGCGCGCGCGCACACACACACTTGTTTTTATGTAACATGAAAGAAGCTGGATTCTGGCAGTCATTTGTTATATTCAAATTTACATCTGAAAAAGGGCAAAGACTGTTACTGGTTTTTTTTTTTTTTTCGTTTTTTTTTTCAGAGTCATTTTTTTTCCTTCCAACCTGTTTCGATCTAAAGATCGCTAGCTCCGAAGTCAGTATGTCATGCCAGACTGTATAGTATAGTGTTTTAAGTTCTTTTTTTTTTTCTTTCATCCACGTTTTTCTTTAGGATCTATACCGGAAGAAAAAAAGACGACACGGATGGGTTAAAATGAAAAGCAGTTAGGGAGGTGTAGGTGACATTGCTTGTTATTCAGTCACCGCTAGGATATATCCC
This sequence comes from Typopeltis vanoorti, assembly GCF_054136105.1. NCBI lineage: Eukaryota > Metazoa > Arthropoda > Arachnida > Uropygi > Thelyphonidae > Typopeltis > Typopeltis vanoorti. Next base: position 68,467,610 of record NC_143552.1, on the reverse strand, counting down.
TTCCTACGAAGCCGTAAGTCGCAACTAAACTTATGATGCAATAAGTATTGAAGTAGATATTTTGTGGCCTCTAACCGGTTTCGTAAGGTCGCAGTAATCGTGGCCACAACCTTAGCACTATTCCAATAACAATATCTTTTTATGTTTATTTTTTTTTGTTAACCAGTGGTATCTGGTTGTCTTAATTCACGTTAGTAATATTGTGCATCATATTTGTAGCATAATGTGTTAAAAACCGATTAAATCTTCACGGCATGAAGAAGTTTCCTACGTATTATAAAATATGTTTTATTTTGCTCATTTCAAATAGATGATTCTTGCAATTTTTACATTGTCTTAAGGAGGCGTTGGAAATTTCGAAATTTTTCTGTTTATTAAAAACTGCATCATTTATATATCCTTCCTGATTTAAGTTCACGCATAATTGTGTAAACTAAAGTGTTTTTACTCTATTTTATTTATCCTTTGTATTTTATTTCTATATCTTATCGTCAATTCTTATATGTTAATTCACTTTATTTAATCTTTTTCTCTGTTCCTTTATATAACTCTATTAACTTTAAGCTTATATCCTCCTGTTCCTTATTTCTACCTCCAGTATTCCTATTTTTATTATGCCAAGGATCTCTAGATATTTATTTGAATTAGTGACTGCGCCTCCTTTTATGGCATTAAATATTACTACTTTCGGTAGATATCATTCCTTACTCTTATATACAGTCGTGGCTATCCCTTTATCTTATTCTCGTATTATTTATCTATCTTCCCCGCGCACAAGCTCGGTTGTTTTTTTTTTAAAAAAAAAACAGTGCATCAAAGAATTAAATTATCAGGCAACACTATATTAATGTTTAAACAACAAAAATTTAATTCACATAAGACACATTTTTACACCGCATTTTCAATAATAAAAGGAAACATCACAATTTAAATCTGCATAAATAGACTAATTAAGTTCCTGCATTTTCTCACACAAAATCATGTCACATATTTAACTAATTTTCTTAATGCAACATAAGTCATTTATACTGAGCAATGGTACTTGTTACTAAATTATTAAATCTTACTCATTGAACACATAAACAATATCTTTTACACTCAATTGCTCTTTCCTTTCTATGCTGGGAATATTCTATAGGCAAGTTTCAACAAACAGTTACACTATGACTTATTTCAAACTAAAAATTTCTGACACTTAATCACTTTATAATCTTTAACTGTTAGATATGCCTATTTAGATCAGCTTCTACTTACAGTCCATTAATAAGTGTTCTCTTAAAAGCTCAAGGAAATTTAACAAACGAGTCAACTCACTTTAGCTGCTAGCCTCTGTATACTTGGCTTCGAACTGGACTTCCGTTCCATCTCAGGTCTTTTTTCAATCCCTCTTTACGCCGGCGATGGGTCACTGATGCTTCCTTGGGATGCTGTACTGCCGCACTTCGGGCGAAGATTATCGGCTTGTGGAATGCATGCGCTTTTGATCAACGGAGCAATTTCTTCCCTCTGACAACAGCTCCCGGCGAAGACTCGTCAATTCGTCATCGACTATCAGTTTTGCCTGGCGGATCGGCTCCTCGTCATCTTTCTTTCAGATCTCTGGCATACTTTCCCTTGAAGTCGCGTTCCCGATGGCGTACATCTGACGGACAATCGCTGGCAACTTCGCGATTACGACCTCTGGATCCCTGACGAAAATTTCTCGAACCGATGATGCGATCTTTTCGCCTACGCCTTTTATTCGGTCACTTCCTTGTGCGGAGATATGTGAACCCTGAACATTTCGGCGAAATGCCTTGATCCTTTTCTTTGACTGACCCTTCCTTTGTTTTTCTCCTACACTCCCTAAATCCTATTCGTTTGAAGCTTTTGTCGGTCCACCTAGCACTGACCTTGAACTTCCCATGTGGAACACGCACAAAGTTTGACATCTTTACAAAAATCTAAAAATATACTGCTTTACTATTGGCAAGGTATTGCCTTAATACTATACCTACTAGAATATTCCCTTATTTGGCATAGAGCACATACAAATTTCTATTGCGATTATTTACATATAACAGAAAACTATTTACAGTTACAGGTCTTACTGGGCTCGACCTTGGTAAACTTTATGTAAAAATATTTAGACTTGTTATAGCTACATAAATATTTTTACAATTGCACACTTGACTGCAACTTTCGAAACCAAATCCAATGGCTATTCCCGTAGTACTACTGTATATGCATGTATACTGCGTGTGTTCTTCTCACCAGTATATAAGAAGATATAAATCCATTCCAAAATTTAGCACAAGGTGCTAAACACTCAGGTGTTGCTTCATATTTTTTTAAAGCAGATCGTGGGTTATGTCATTTACAAAACTTACATCCGCGAATAACACTTTTCATGGCATATAGCTCTTCTTATCTATGAAATTCTTACAGAATGGTTTGTGGCTGTTTACATCATCAAACAGATTCTCTCCTGTCTGATGGCGAGAACGAGGAAACTGGTCCTTTGAAGATGCGTCGACTCCTGTCAGTGGTATTTGAAAATTACTAAGTCATCCCTTGACTCGGTGGTACCTGTGGACTTAGGAATGGTAAATGTAAACTCCACGGATAAGCATGGTAGTCTTACACCGAGAGACTGAAAATAGGCGTCTACAACTTAAAGATATCTACACACACACACACACACACACACATCCATGGAAAAGCGGGATTCAAACCCATATTTTTAATTGGTGGAGAGCAGAGACGTTAGGCAATAAGGCGGACACTTATAGCCATGGCTCGACTAATACGCTCGTCACCTCGCCTGTGACATGTAGTTGCAGACTGGGTAGAATAGAAAATTTTGTTTAATAAAAAATAACTTCTAAACAAAATCTTTAACTTTAAGAAGACACAAATGTAGCACCACTAACCACTTTATGGAATTATTCCTGTTTGAGTTATTTCGACATATGAACATATAATTTAAAAAATGAGGGAGTCTTGGGCGAGCATATTCTCTGTGTCGCAAGTGGGATTTTGTATAATTTGCAAATTACAGAATATTTTAACTTCGTTCAGGTTACAGATATACAATGATTTACAACATTGTATATCTCCACGCTGATAATTAGGTGAACGACTCTTGCACGAAGCTTTTCTGTATAACACCGCAGAAAATTGTAAACCTATAGCACATTAGTATCATGGATGAGCTGAGGATTTCATAATTCAGGAAACTAGCTCTAGAAACTAAACATAGTACTTTTCTTTTTCAAGCCACTTTAGACATCTAATTAAAAATTTAGTAAGTTTACACCGGACGATGAAAATAATCCACCACCTAAGAGGTGTAAGTGATTTGCATCTGACTTAGCAACCGTAGTGCCAGAGTCCCAGGTCCATGCACTCTAAGTGATTGGCTGATAGATATCTCCACTTGAGCCTGGCTCCCACTGAAGAGACCTCAATAAAGGTCGAAACTAGTCTGGGTAGTAGCCCTTCCCTTAATGCATAACATTATACATATCTGCAAGGAGATGTGTTTTGCATTATGGGAGATACTGAGATAGGAGTGATGTTATCTTGCTCCACCTTTGCAACGAGTTTCCCGGTGTTGTACCACCCAGTCCTGAAGATACTTTCAGGAGCAAACTTTGTTTGCTCACACTTGGATAAAGGATTAAACTAAATTTATTATAAGCAGAATCTAGCTGTTGTATTTTTTTTCTTAGTCATTCTTGTCCGTACAATACTAGTGAAGGTTATGTTTTTTGTTTAATTTGTATTTGTTTCTATGACGAAGTGTGATAAAAGGGTTATTTCTGAACACAGAAATCATCTTTGATGTCACTTTGTAGTCGGTGCAGATACGAGTTGTCATTAAAAAGTTTTCCAGACTGACCGCCAGTAGTCAGTAAAAAAGAAATCTGTTACTTCGCTGCACGCCATTCTAGTTGTCCCCACCAACGGCGGTGTGCTCTAGAACTCTGTCCTCTTATACATAAGAGGACAGAGTTCTAGATAAATAAGCTCTTCTCATTCACCAAAGACTCTCTCTGTGGTTTTTTTGGTGATTGTACCACTCCATTCCTTCTACTCATATGACAAACCTGCGCTGCTGAAACGTCAAGATCTACAAGTCCCTTACACACAGGCCTTCATGCTATTCTTCGATGGGAGGGGTGATACAGTCTCCCCTTTTTTTTTCACCCAAAATTGACATTTATCTCGCATCTTTCCTTGCACAAACACATCACATCAGTTGCTTTCTCAGTCGAAAAATCTTGGCATCTGCTACTAACCTTGCAGAAATCTCAAATCCACCCAACCTTGGAACACTTTTCTCGGATTTGGAGCGGTGCACCAAGGACCTCCCTCTCAAAAAATTCTTAATACTATGCCGAGGAGAGCAGTTCGTACTAATCCTCTCTCATTGACTCGCTTCAACCACTGTCTCACTGACTCTGTTCTTCTTCCTACTAGAGCAGTAGCTTCCCCAACAACCTCTTACAGTCTATCTTCAAACCAACCAAGTGTGTTTATTTCTCATCTTCCATACCATATATGCCTCAATTCTCTTGAGTAATTTTTCTCGCAAAATGTTTCGCAACAATTCAGATGTTCAAAATACTTTTTTTTTTTTATTGATTGCTAAAATATTTATACATACAATAAACATCTTGTGTGACATTGCACTTCATTATTTTACAAAGTTCAGCACTAATTGCTGCAATTCCTACATTGGATTTCAATTAAAAATTTTAATAATACTTTTTTGCCTTTATATTATGTATTTACAACACATGTTCTTCTAATATTAACAATGAAGATTATACAGAATTTTTTGTATACTTTTTTATTTTATTTTTATTTTTATTTTTTAAAGTTTGAGAAAGAGTGATTATACATACAAATTTCTGCATTTGCTTATAAGGATTACTTATAATATATATTATAATCTATAAACTATATTTATAATATATAAATACTCATATTTATATATTATAAACTTGTAATATAGATTACTTATAATATATATTATAATAATAATATAATATGGGACGATAATTCTGTTATATTATAATATATATTATATATTATAATAATAATATAATATATTATATGTTATAATAATAATATAATATATTATATTATATATATATATATTTTTTTTTTATAATATGTATTTATTTATTGATTGCTAAAATATTTATACATACAATAAACATCTTGTGTGACATTGCACTTTTAATTTTACAGAGTTCAGCACTAAGTGCTGCAATTCCTACATTGGATTTCAATTAAAATTTTTAATAATATTTTTTTGCCTTTATATTATGTATTTACAACACTTGTTCTTCTAATATTAACAATGAAGATTATACAGAATTTTTTGTATAATTTTTTATTTTTTATTTTATTTTTATTTATTTTTATTTATTTTTATTTTTTTTAAGTTTGAGAAAGAGTGATTATACATACAAATTTCTTCATTTGCTTATAAGGATTACTTGTAGATAAGTGAGGCAAGTTAATCCTACCTACTTCAAAGCTTGGGTTAGCTTTTATGAAGAGAGTGGGATTTAGCCTTCACTATTTGTGTTGTTGCTACTGTTTATGTATGGGATGTAGGCATTGGATGCTAGTGATTTGTGATGTGTATATTAGTGTTAATGGTTTCTTAACTTTGTTGGTATATTTTCCAGAGTTCGTTTTTTAATGTTCTGTAGTTATCTACGTGTTTTAACTTTCTTGGTAGGTTGTTGAGTTGCGTGGGTATCTGATGTGATCTCACAAAAGAACCGTATGAGTTGTTGAAGGGTGTAGAGAGTTGTTGTAGGTCGTGTTATACGATATGTGTCTCTGTTGTTTCGATAGATGATGTTGAAATAATTCCTTGTTAATATCATGTAGTGTTTCAGGTTTTTAATGCTCAGAATTCTGTGTATCGCCATGTGCTTGTCGGATATTGGTTGTTGCGTGTAAGGTGTCCAGATCACTGTTGACACGATTTTCCTGTGTAGTGTTTCTAATTTTGTTAGGTGGCTGTTTGATGTATTTGCATAGACTGTTATTCCGTATCTGAGTAGGGATTCGCAGATACCGTGATATAGGAGTTTTTTTATGTTGGGTGGAATAATGTCTTTAACTTGGAAGAGTTTTGCTGCGATGATCCGGAGTTTGGTGTGTAGGTATTCTATATGTTTTGTCCATTTAAGGTGGGAATCTATATAGAGACCGAGGTATTTTGCGTGTGTTACAGGTTTGATTTCGGAACATTGGCAGGTATTTTTGTTGTTAATGCAGCGGTATGTGTGACAATGTATCGATAGTGATGCGGGACGTATGATTCTTGGGTTGTGTATTATCAACATCTGTGTTTTGGTGCCGTTGATTAGAATTGCGTTTTGGTGGAAGTATGTTGTGATTTCGTTTAGGTCTTGTTGTGCTTTGCAGAGAGCTGTGTTAATGTCTGTGTGGATTGCTAGTGGTGCAGTGTCATCTGCGTATTGAAATATTTGACTTCTTATGGATATGTTATGAACATCGTTAATGTATATGTTGAATAGAGTGGGTGATAATATGCACCTTGAAGTATACCATGTTTTACTTGTATACTCCGACTGTAACATGTACCTATTTTTGTTACTTGTGTTCTGTTTGAGAGGTAGTTCTTGAACCATGTATGCAGTGTTCCTCTTATACCTATTGAGTATAGTTTGGTGAGTAGTATGTCATGTTCAGGTGTGTCAAATGCTTTGGTTAGGTCCAGCAGTATAAGGACGGCGTACTTGTTTTTGTCGAGAGCTTTGTTTATTGTGTCGGCGATGTCTTCTAATAAAGTAATAGTGCTTTTTGTTTTCTGAAAGCCGTATTAGTTTTGTGAGATGATGTTGTACTTCTGTAAATAGTTCTGTAGTCTGGTGTGTGTTATTTTTTTTAGAATTTTTGAGATGACTGGTAGTGTAGCTATTGGTCTGTAGTTCTGAGTATCGTTTCTTTTGCCGTGTTTGTATATTGGCGTAATTACTGCAGTTTTTAGTTGTTGTGGAATAATGCCTGTGTCGAATATTATGTTCACGAGTTTCAAAAGTATTGGATTTATTTGTTCAAAGTGTGTTATAAGGTCTGTGAGTCTTATTTTGTCTATTCCTGGAGTGGTCTTTGGTTTTAGTTGTAGGATTGCTTCTTTCAGTTCCTGTTTTGTTATGGGTGGAAAATACATCGTTTGTTGTTGACTTTGTGTCGGTAGTTTTTTGTTGATCGTTGGTAGTTTGTCCTTTTTGAGTTGTGTGATGTTGTTTGTGAAAGCATGGTTGAATGAGTCTGCTAGTTCCTCTTGGCCTGTGTCCTAACCGAAGCTTTTTGCAATAAAATCTTGTGCTGAAGTTTTCTTTTTTCGGGTTACTAATTCGTTGAGTGTAGCCCATGTTTGCTTAATGTTGTCGTTATATTCCATGAATTTTTGGAAGTAGTAGCGTCTTTTTGCCCTACGAATTTTTGTTGTTAGTTTATTTCTTGTGTTTTTGTATAAGGTTTGTAAATGTGTGTTACTGGGTGACTTTTTAAGTTTTTTCCATAGATTTTCTTTTACAGTAATAGTATTTAGTATGTCGTCATTTATCCATGGATTGTTGTCTGTTTGTCGCCTCGTTTGTGTAGGTTTTGTTGCTTTTTTGTATATTTCTGTGAACTTTAGTTGAAAATTCTCGTATAATGTTACAGGATCGTTTATTTTAAGTAGGGAATTCCAGTCTGTATTTTTTACTTGGTTATCGACAATGCTCTTTAGTATGATCGAGTTTTGTCGACGTTTGTGGTGGTGGGAGGGGGGGGTAGGAAACGTAATAAAACGAAGTTGAGACAAAGTAGTGATCGGCAATTTTTACGTTAATTACTGATGATGTATATGTATGGATGGGAGCCCGTATGTTGATATGATCAGTGGATGATTGTGTTAGTGAGTTATTGAGTGTTTCTTCTCTTGTTGGGGAGTTAATGGTAGGGTTTATGTTGTACTGACTTAGTATATCAAGATATGTGTTAGTGGTTGAAGAAGCGTGATCAAGAGTATTTATGTTAATGTCTCCTATTAGGATGAGCCTGTGTGCTGTACGCGGTTCGATGCCGCTTAGCCATGTTTCTAACTCGTGAAGAAAACTGAGTGGATTATTATCTGGGAGTCTGTATATTGTGTTTATTGTGTATTTGATACTATTGTGGCTATTTGTGATTTCCAAAATTAGTGTTTCCGCATGTTCGAAGTGAGTTTGTTTTTCTGTCACATTGTATTTTTCTTTGATAAATGCCACAATGCCACCTCCTCTTTTGTTTGGTCTACATAAGTTGTAGGTTTGATAATTATTTATGTTGTATGCGTAAATTTCTGTGTCGTTTATTGCAACGTCGGTCAGTATTAGCGCATCTTTGTTTATCATGGTATAATTGAGCTGTGTTATCGTATAAAAAAACATGGTATAATTGAGCTGTGTTATCGTATAGCTAGTGTTTTTTTATAAGTATAAAAAAACACTAGCTATGTAAGCTAGTTTTTTTTATACTTATGTTTGTGTGTATGATAGTGAAGTTGGTGTTGGTGGAAATGTTGTCTGACCATTTCTTCAAAGAGTCAAAGACCTTGAAGTGTATGTTGTCTGACTGGATATGTTCGCCTATGTTTGAGATCTCCATTATATAGTTTTTAAACGAGTTCAAATCTTATTCTTAAGGATGTGAAAAGTTAGTATTTTATATTGGTAGGCTGTGTAAGTCGGATTAACTTGTAATTATGTATACTCGAGTGTTTTCATTCTTTCTCAAAAATATCTGGGAATTCTTTGTCCACAGGAACTTGTAGTTTTTCTCTGTTTTTGTCTTCCTTGCTTGGTATTGAAGATTTTTGAAGTATGGAGTCCAGTGTTCCGTTATATAGATTGGTGTTGGGAGTTTCTTATCAGTTAGGATCGTTGTTGCCGGCCTTGTTTTCTTGTTTGCTGTAAGGATGGAGTCTCTCAAATTTCTGTTGGTAAAACGAGCGATGATTGGTGGCGGTCTCTCTTTATTTTTTTGTGGGCCTCGGTTGATATAGGTGATATCTGTGGTTGCGATTTGAATTCCAATTTTGCTGCCGATCAGTTGCATTATGTTGCTTAAGTCTTTTGTATTTTCTTTCGTTATTCCCTCAATTTGAAGTTCTTTTTTTTTCTTTCTTTTTGTAGCATGTGTTCCATTTGACACTTGAGTGTGTTGACTTCTTTCCGCAATTCTTGATTTTCGAGTTGGAGTGTTTCTTGCGTTTCTCTCGCTACCGTTAATTTCGTCTTTATTTCTCGCACGGTTCCTAACATTTTTTCAGAGGTCTTGTTATTGAACTGTATGTAATGCTCATACTCCTCGAATTTTTTGTTAATTTGTTCCATATGTGCATTTAATAAGTCTTTCACCATGAGTTTAAATGAATCAAAGTTATCTGTAATTTTAGGATCAGGAAGCGGCTTACCTTGATGTGCGTCGTTAAGGTTTTCTTTGGTGTCTGGTCTTTGTTCTTCGTTTTCTCACGGCACTGTTGACATCGCCATTCCGTCCGTTTCACGGCTCCTTTTGCTTTCCACGTGCTTTCTGAGATCCCTGAACAGTGGAAATGTTGTTTTTTGTTACATCCGGAACAGTGCGGCCCGTCCCCTTCATCGCTTATTGCATTTGTTACAGCTCATTTTGCTTGAACTTCGCTGTCTCGGTGACCTTTAGCCTTTCTTCCCGTTAGTGACTATAGTGCGACTTTTAAAATGGCGATGTCCATTGTTCTTCGCTGTCTGGTGACTGCAGTACACTCGATGAACTTCCAACACTGAAAATTTGAATCTTACTTATCCGATTTTGGTAATTTGAACGTCCCTGTCTTCAGCGTGACTAGTAGAATTAAATAGTAGCACTTTCAAGTTAGAAACATGAGTTAAATAACACTTTAAACCTATAAAACCATAATAATAATAATAAGTTCCTTCTCTTTTAACTCTTTCTTCCATACACGGTGCCAGTGTGCTATTAGGTTCTGCAATCGCTGGTGTGTAGGATTTGTATAACTATATTCCGTTTCTTTCAGTTGAAATAATAGCGTCTTGCGTTATTAATTTAGTTATAAAGGTTACCTTATTAAGAAAGAATATATTAAATTTAACTGCTCGCTCTCGATATAAAAAGAAAGAAAAAACGTCTCGACAGTGATAATATTCACTGTTGAGACGTCTATCGACAAGCAAAATTAGATCCATAAGAAAGATATATCACTATTTGCGAGTTATTTAATGATTTGGAAATCTAATTTCTAATTGGTTAGCTAACCTTTATACTGCAATCCGTCAGATATTGAAGCAGAAAGGACAGAAGAATTGGTTTAGTTGAAAGTTTATTTTTCACTTGGTTAGAGTATAATAAAATTAGTTTAATCCTTTTGTTTGCTCACACTTGGATAAAGGATTAAACTAATTTTATTATACTCTAACCAAGTGAAAAATAAACTTTCAACATCTTTCTCTAAATCCAGAGTAATTTATTAAAAAAGGGTGGCACACCATTTGGCAACTCCTATAGGTAGAGATGACCTGCTAATGCTTCTGCCAGGTATCTCCACTTGAGCCTGGCTCCCACTGAAGAGACGATGATTCTTTCGGAAGTATTTCAGGGTGTATATGTTGCGAGGATTCTTGCATCGAGAAACCATGTCACAATCTCATCATGGTTCTTGATAATGCAATGCCAAATGTAAGCAATAAACAGCAGCGGGCGCATGGACATTCAGGAACTTGAAGTTCATTGACAATTCGGGTAAGGGAATCTAATCTAAACGAAACTTTTAAAAATGAAATTATGCTATTTCCATCCACAAAGGTTGTAAACCTCAAGTACAGAGACTTCCAAGAAATAAATTGCATTAGTAAATTGTGTAATTCATGATCTCCTTCGTGTTCAAAAGTATCGCACAAAACTTTTTATAGAAAGATATGCATTTCTTTTCAGCTTTCATCCTTAAAACATATACCTACTAATATGTTCCTTTTGAAATGAACTGTTTTATTACTATTACTTGTTTGATAGATTCTTCTTAATTATAAGTCTCCTTATTAATAAATATTGAAATTCTGTTTTGTTAAATAAACTACTTTTTCCTTTTTTTTTTTTTTTTTGCAGAAATAGTGTTTATTAGAAATTGATATATTATTTCAAATCGTCTTATATAAAAAAAAAATATGATCTTTTGTTTCAATTCCTGGACTTTAATTTCGATGTTATTACTTGAAATAAGTGGAATATGGGTCACATTTAGGGTTGTTAACGGAATGCACTCCGCTTGTGTCTATCAATGTGCATCATTTTTATGACTTTTATATGTGCATCTTCCTATCCGGGATGCATGGGAATACCCAAAGGCAAGTTTTCTGACGTCCTGAAATATATCACAGTCGTATCAGCGTACGCAGTGACGCTTTTTAATGCAGAACTGCTAATAGCATTATGACCTAGTTTCTCTTTTCTTAATTTAGAAACGCTGGATGAATCTCCATACCTCTACTTTTGATTGGTTAGAAAACACACACACACACGTGAAGACAATTGTACTCGCCTCGTGGCCTTATCTTCCTCGGTGTTACCCTCATCAACAGCTCTGTTTTCGATATTGTCGTCGTCATCATCACTCCCTCTCTGTAGTGATAGTGCTGTTTTTTTATAAGGTGAGCTTAGCAAATCCTCCATTTGCCACCAAAAGCTTTCGAATTCCATCATGTGGTGGATATATTTTGATGGAAGATGATTTTAATCGCCGAATGTGACACCACCACTACCACTTTGCTTATTTGGAGGCCTCAAATGATATGACAAAAATATGTGGCTTTTTGAGCAGCTTCTCATTTTATCTAACATTTAGCTCACTCACATACCAGTGTGCTATTGTCGTTTTGCTGCTGTGAAGTAATTGTACATATTTCAATCTGTATTAACTGTGGTTATTGAAGATGAGAAGATTAATTTTTTTTAAAAAAATAATAATAATCTGTTCAAATTTCTGTCCTGCCTCTTCAACTGATGCGCTACATATATGTGTGTGGTAGCACAAAGATTATGTGTTCTTCCCAGGGCCGGTTTTATCATTAGGCGAACATAGGCAATCGCCTAGGGGCGCTAAGACGTCGGGGCGCCATATTTTGCTACATAGTTCGGGGAAAGTCTCTATATATAGAGAGAGACAATGTATAGGGGCGCCTAAATTTTACTTTGCCTAGGGGCATCAGATACTCTTGGATCGGAACTTCTTCCTAGCAAGGAAGAACACATAATATTAGAACTCTTCTTCAGGTCGAATGGGTTGAGTAACCATTCATCAAATACACCTGGACCTTCCGACTTCAATGGAAAGGTGTTTTGTCTTTCTGAAAAACAAATCGTGGTCGAAGGTGATTGTTAACAGAATTGCTGCATCTATCTAGGGTGGCTTTTCTAATAGGGTATGAAGTATAATGATGATTACTGTGCTGTCCTTCCCTTTCCTGTTTTTTAATAGTAACAGACATCTTAGACAATATTGATATTTACACACAGTAAACTTGTGTTTACTGAGGACGTGTGATCCATCACGAGAAATAAACTAGAGGTTTGATAAGCGAATATACTAATACAGTAAAAAGTTGAGAAAAATGTCATATATTTTCTTAGCTAGCATTTTATCAAAAAATTGAAGATTTTACTGTTAAATTACTAGAAAAATCCCAGAATAGAGTATTGTGCACAAATGCATTATCTCTCAGGTAGTACAAACAGCTATTTTATAAAACTTCTCTGTTCTATCACGAGCCGCCATTGGTAACAGCAATATGATTCGATTGGAAAGACCTGGGTTGAATCCCGTCTAGGACGCAAAGAACCTTTATAAAAGTTTTTTTTTTTTTTTTTTTTTTTTCTTCTTTAATCTGAAGATGAATTATCCGGTATCATGCAGAAGTAGAAGGAGTTTTCACCTCTTGAAAACTCGGGGTTTTCGAAACTGTTTCTGAACACGGTGCATACCGCAAACCGGTCAAAAGAATACATTCAACCTTGGTTCCTTTGACTATAATTCCGGACAGCAGCAGCAACACCCCAGCCAAATTTTAATCTATTCTTCTGATACGCACTCTGCGACCACAGATACGAGACCCCTCGACACTTCTGCGCATGCCAGAAAAAGGCGAATCCATTTTGATGATAGGATAATCGATGCGTTTCGTGGAATAACGGTTTATTATTATACGTTGGAAAATTAGCTCTTCTTTTATGAAAATTCTAATTTTTAAAGTGGTAACTATTTTGCTTGTACAACAGTTGGAAAATTTACGTATAAAGGACGTGATTTCGTGTGTTGGTAACGAAATCGTACATCGTCTTATTCCTTTCTCCCCTTCAACATTAATCGACTCTTCTTGGCATATTGCCAGCCGAGGGGTCTCAGATCTGTGGTCGGAACTATTAGAAGAAATAGTAGTAGGATTATTGGAATTGCCGCTGAAGCAACTCGAACTATGAAGCTATCACAAGAAGAGATAGGTTTTGATTGTCTTAGTGCGAAACTGGGGTGATAAAATCATTTTTAATCCTCAGAAAAGTGAGATTCACAAAATTATTTTAAAAGAGAGAGAAGCTACACAAGCTCGTCCAGAGCAGGCTTTTACAAACAATTGTTACACGTTGGGATTTGAGTCGACAGCCTTGCCAGTAAACAAGTAGTGGCTCTTCTACTGATATACCGAGCAAACTAAATTTATGAATGTTTTTATTAATAAATGATATTTGCAAAATTGTATTGAATTGCTCAGTATAATACTAATATACAGATCGTCCTGGGAAACAAATAAACATAAAATATTGACTTATTATGAAATGAATTACTTTAAGATGAAAGTTAGTGCAGAATACTTCGATTATCCAGTTTCTGAATTAATTTCTAAATCTATTCTTTCTTGGGCTAGATTATAATTATTAAAAAATAAATTAGGCAAAAATAAAAGCATGTACTCAGTTGCACATTCTTCTAAATCTAGAACATAAATTCTATTTAAAAAAATCAGCATTAAATATTGTTTTCTAAGTACATTTTACTTAGAAAACAATATTTAATTAAATTTAAATGAAATGTATAAAATTATACATTTCATTTAAAATCATAAAGAACTTTCAGAGCATCTGGATAAATCGTTACAAACGGACACATATAAATACCCTTAGACAAAAATGTTTAGACATCCAACATCCTTAGACACAATCCAGGACCATTAACATGAAATTTTTAAGAACAATAATTGAAAAGACTAGAAGAGACGGGATTACGAGGATCATTTCAAAACGTCTGCATAGTGTCCCATGCATGACCAGTGAGATGATAGATCCTCCGTAGCTCAGTTGGTATAGACGAAGCCCTTTTGTAGGAAAGACCTGGATTCGATTCCCGTCCTTGACGAGAGGAAAGATGAGTTAGCCGGTCTCATACGGAGGTATGGTTTTTCCCCCCACCCGGGAACTCGGGTTTTTCGTCCCCCAGAAAAGGCAAACCGATCCCGTGAACATACACACACACACACACGGATTACAGTCAGGAATACTTAAGACCGGTTCCTCCAGCAATAGGTTGGATTCGTCAGCCATGCTGGTCCGGATCCCAGATAAAAATGAAGGGGGGGGGGGATTGAGATGATGCCGTACCTCCCCGTAAAAGGGTCCGGAGAAACTATATGGTTGTATCATCCAACCATATAGTTTCCAACTTCATGTTAATTGTAAATCATGTTTTGAGTAAAAATGTGTGCTCATTTTGTATTTTTGTTCCTCGAAATAGGACTTCAAAAATTTATTCACCTTTTAATGGAGCAAAAATGTGATTCTTCATTATTGCAATGACCACTGTTCGTACATTAGTCCGCGCGGTTAGCCTAGCGGCTTTGCGCTTCGCAACCATATGCCTGGGGAAGGAGTCTCCTAGGTTCGATTCCCGTCGGAGACGTGAGGAGCTGAAGGATCTTCCTCAGCCATAGCCAAGTTAGCCGGTCTTGGGCGCGGGCAGTAGGGTTTTTCCCGCCAGTTTATCTGGTGTTTTTCATCCCGCAAGCAGGCAAACCGGCCCCATGAACACACAGGGATACAGCCAAGAATACCTTGAGGCATAGGAGTGACCATTCATTAAATCTAAAATACAATAGAATACTGTATGTAATTTTGTGTGACGTTTAACGAGAAAAATATCCCTCCCCAATTTTGACATTGCCTGATCCCCACCCCTTTCCTCCCTTTTCTCCCCCGTCCCTATTGGGGGAGTTAAGTATTTATGGCTGTAGATCCGTGTGTGTTCACTGGGCCGGTTTGCCTGCTTGCGGGATGAAAAACCCCAGATAACTGGGGGGGGGGGGGGGGGAAACCCTGCTGTCCACGCCCAGGACCGGGTAACTTGGCTATGGTTGAAGAAGATCCTCAAATTCCTCACGTCGCGACGGGAATCGAACCCAGGACACTCCTTCCCCACGCATATGGTTGCGAAGCGGAAAGCCACTAGGCTAACCGCGCGTACTGCGATTTCACTAGTAACTAACGATAACCTATGCAATGTTGGGACCTTCGAAGAGCCTAGTCCACGAGATACGTTTTTATTTAAGAAGTGGAACACAGTAATGTATCGTCAGATACTTATATACTCAGAAATTTCCATTATTCCGTTATAAATTCATCTTTAATTTTTTTTAATTTATTTAGAGCAGCATTATGTTCCTTCGTATGACATCGCACACACACACAGACTACAGTATGACTGCGCGCTTGCGTTACCATTACTATGTACAGTATATCTTGAGAAGGTGTCATAGGAAACTTTCTTTTTCTTGCAGCCAGTAAGTGGTTAATTTTCTGCTATTTCTTGATGACAGATGTAGGTGGGCATGACCCACTGACATTATTTAAGAAATAATCACCATTAAACGAGTACAGAGGAAACGTTTGAGTCTAGAACAAAGGTTACCTCTGCCGGAAGAGAACAGTAATTATGTCCCGCACAAGCACTTGTGGCTGTAGTAGGAGTTTGACATCATTTGCCATGAACTAGATACTTCTCTTCAAGGGTACCCCTCTCTCTCGAATGAACGCAGAATCTTTTCGACATCGCTTCTCTAGACTTTAGCCATTTCTTTGTTCACCTTTTATAACTTCCATTTAAAAACATCACAATACCTGTGACTTTGGAGCTAATTAGCTATTAGCTTACTTTCATTTTCCTTTAGGACATTACTTTACAGTTATATATTTTTATTTTGTTTGCAGTTAAAGAAAGGAGAAAAAATTGAAACACCAAGAGTGAGGCAGTAATTTCTCCTCTAATATTAGTTTGGAGAGAGAAGAGAAGAGAAAGAAATCTTGCAATTCTTTGCCTATTCGACCCAGGGAAGGTTTTATCAAACACACAAATATGAAACATTTAGAATAAATTTTGCACTCGTGGATTAATATTTTCCAATACTAAACTGTATTGAACATTCATATCCTTACTTCTGGAGACCATGTACAATTTCGATCCGATTGTTTGCTCTTTTTTTAATTTTATTTTTTATTTATTTATTTATTTAGATATAATTCCAAAAGAGGGGAACGGGAATAAAAGTCCTATATATGTCTTGACATTAACAGAGTTGAGAAGATGGGGGGGAGGGGTAAAAATGGATAGTGGGCAGATCATTCATTAGGCAATTTTCGTTTGACCGTTTGAATCGGTCAAGAGCCCGTCTCAAATAGTAACTCTTCTTTCAAAAACTAAAATTTTCCCTCATGATTTACTGTATATTTCACGTTTATGAAGCTATGAAGAAAATCTTAGAACACTGCTATATACACACTGGTGTCCAAAAGCTAAGGACGAACTACATTTTTACCTGTACATGAAAAAATTTTCAAGACTTCCACCAAATGTGGACATAGATTATATTACACAAAAATGTGGTATAAATTTTGTACAGATTAAATTGCACTGCGTTTTTGGCAAAACTTGTATGTTTCTAAGGACGTGGTTAAGGAATTAATGTACAATGCTTACAAAAAATTATGCGGAGAAACATTATGTCCACCCCGAACTACAATGCAGTTCTCGCACCGTAGCACCAAGTTATTCAGGAGTTCTTGAGGCAAACCAGCCCACTCCTCCGTCAGAACAAGGAGGATAAGGCCTTGTTTATTTCGTGGAGGGGAATTTCGAGCAGCAATGGACCTCCCTATTGTGTTCCAAACGTGCGCTATGGGGTTGAGATCTGAGGAGCGTGCTAGCCACTCGACTCGATTAATATCCTCGGTCTCTAGAAGTATCTCCACTACTCGTGTACAATGTGATGTGGCATTGTCATCCATAAAATGAATTCTTCGCCTACAGCAACATGAAACAATCGAACATGGCGTTGAACAACTTCTTTGCAATATCGTTCACCAGTTATAGTTCCTTTTTCCAACACTTGTAGTTCGGTGCGTCTATTAAGCATAATGCTTCTCCACTCCATGATCCCAGGACCACCGTATCTATTCCTTTCACGACCATTCTCGCGATGGTAAGCAGTATCACTTTCACCCAAGATCAAGTGCAGTTCTCACTAGAATCGGAAGAAAGACTATAACCACTCATCTATAAAGAGTACATTAGCCCATTGGCATCTTGCCCAATTTTTATGGATACAACAATACTAAAATACTAAAAACGTGCTCCACGATGAGCTGTCGATAAATGGACGCAGACTACAGGCCTTCGGGCCTACTTGTAGCAGACGTCTTACCACCGTCCTAGAGTCCAATTTAGCCCACTAGGAGGCACTTTTAAGACTCTAGGACCGACTTCGGTTGCTTTCTTCCACATATCATTATTTTGTGATCTCTGAAGATGGTAATGTAATATTACCGAAATATAGGAAGTATTAACGTTTTTAATTAATATTCTAGTATGCGTTGTCTTTCCCTAAAATCTGACAGTACCTGTGCTTGAATGGAGCCGACTTGCAAGTTGCTGTGGTGCGTCGATTACGCTTTGCTGTTATAACCAAAAATTTGTCTTCATGCTCCATGGTCGAGTGAGGACGACCTGTTAGCAAACTTCTGGAAGACATTCCTTTGATTTGAAACTATGCCTAGAGCCTGGATGCAACGCAATGTGAGATTCCATATTTTCTGGCAATATCAATAATTTCGCGGACTTCTTCAAGCTTTCCAATAATTCTTCCCCGCGTGAAATGATCTAGATGATGTCTTTGTGAAACATCACAAGACATCCAAATTTGAAACTTTTTTTTCCTTCACGAACTTCGAAAACTAAAGCTTCCTTCAAGCAATTCGCTTAGCGCAGCCTTTTATCCTGTTGAGTGCTACCACGTGATCCCTTTGCGCGCGATTCGAATATTTGAATGTGTACCCGCTTTATACTCGAAATCATCAATTATACAAATTGACACAAGCTGATTCGTCTAAATTTGCCTTTATAATCTTCAGAAATAGTGTTCTTCCTTTGGTTTTGGACATCGGTGTAATGGTCTCATAAACTCGCCAATGTACTTTTGTAATAATTTACAAATAATAAAATCTTTGATAGAGCTTGTTTAATTTATTCTTTTTTTTTTTTTTTTTTCACTATTGGCAAAATTCAGCCAGAAATAGTTCCAAGTTCAATTACTCATCTCATCTTCCTTTGACCCTCTTTTACCTTACGGTGGCTAGGGTTTATTAATCATCGGACCTCAAACCGTTCGCAGGATAAGGTAGGCAGCCCTACGCCCCGGTGTATCCTATGTCCTGTAGTGTTGAGTTCTCAAGACCGGTTTGCCTGCTTTGCGGGATGAAAAATCCCAGGATAAACTGGGGAAATATCCTACTGCCCACCCAAGACCGGCTAACTTTGCTGTGGCTGAGGAAGAGCCTTCAGCTCCTCACGTCACCGACAGGATTGAATCCAGGACACTCCTTCCCCAGGCTTATGGTTGCGAAGCGCACAGCCACTAGGCTAACCGCGCGGACGGTGTTTAATTACTTTAATAATGAATTACAGCATCTCACAGGAATTCTATTGCGAAACAAGTTTTTTTTTTTATTGTCTTGTACCATTTCTGTACTCGTTTTTATCTAATTTTCTGTTTGTAATTTCTTTATTTTCTGTATCCACAAAAAACAGTACCAATACCTTGGGCAATACTAATTACATAATAATTATCTAGCTGATATTTGTCAACTGATTCGTTGAGCGCTCTCTAATCAACAGGCCATGGGCTCAAATCCCACGTGACATGAATGTTTGTGAATGACACTTTTAGATGCCAGATAATTTACACAACCTTGCTTATTGAGGCAGGAATCTGACTTGAAAAAGTTATATGCTTGGTCTCCAGAGCAAGATTTGTTTCAGGATTATCTAGCATTAGCTTAGCCCGGCCACGGGACCGAAAAGCTGTAGGTTTTGTAGCCTTTTGTGGGTGATATTACATTTAAAAAAATCACTAGATTGATATTAATTGAAAATCAGTAATGATAATTTACAATACTAATAACATCAGCAAGAGTTGCATATCTTTCATTTAATTGAAATTTAACATAATCAGTAGTAAAAATAATTTTAGGTGGAAGATGAATTTCACCGGTGTAAAACCACCGCTCCGCTTATTAGAGGCCTGAAGTGGCTTAAAAAAAGTTCCATGTTTGGAACTTTTTTAAAATCTTTGAAAGAGAATACTCCCGAAACTCTTCTCTTAAGCAGCGTTTCGGGACTATGTAAAAATTTAAAGAAAGTACAAAAATATATAAAATTAATAAAAATGGGAAAAAAATCCTTAGCCCGCCCACGGTTCAAAATGTGTTATAGGTTTATAATAAACTTTCGTGAGTGGGAATCACTCATGAAAATTTTTAAAAAATTAATAATAATGATCCAGCATTATAAGTACTAATGTGTTTATTAACCATGAAACTAATGCATGTGTAATTTAATTAATGTATATCTAATCTATGTATAAATTGACTGCGAAAGGGGAGTTTGTAATATAACTGCTTAGTTTACAGTTACAAAGTACTTGGAATCTATTTGAGTATGTTTACCATGTATGAAATTTCGAGAAATATTTAAATATCTCTTAGTTATAAAGTACTGTGTTCAAAAAGAAAGAAAAGAAAAAACATATTCATAACAATTACTTTCAAACTGATTATTTTATACAATCTGGATATAATGTCATCATTAACTTAAAAAAAGGGTGCCATTTTTGCGTGATTTGAGTTATTATTTGAACAGTTGCTTGCTATCATTAACAACCCGTTCCCTCTCTGGAGTAGGAGTAGATTCTTTTCAGATTATTTCAGCTTATGTTGTAGGTTAAAATATTAGCTCTTAAATGCGCTGTCAATCGAAGATCGAACGGGTAATTTTTAACTGCAGCTAGATAACATGAAACACATCTCATTACTCGATGTCTTCCTAAATAGTAGAGCTGACTTACATATATGAATTCTTTTTACGGAAAATAAAGTTAATTACCTATCTCGAGCAGTCAAAAATATAATAACAATAAATTAGTTTTATTTTTTTCTAGCAGATAGTGTTCTTTCAAAGATCACTATTATTCATAACAATTACTTTCAAACTAGTTATTTTATACAATCTGGATATAATGCATTTAATATTGCGACCAAATGCTTTCATATTTTCTGTACTGATACATCAGTGATAGTTTATTTGCATTTCATGTGTATCGCCCTATTATACGTGGGTGGTCTGAAAAGTTCTCGGCCTCGACCATAGATGGCAACACTATCGGCACGATTTTTTTTTCCAAGTTGGTACATTTGTCATAAGCATCCATGTGAAATTGCAAGTCATTCTATCAAGTAGTTTGTTTTTTACAGCTGTCTGAAGCAAAAGTGTTGTCTGTATCCCTTGAAATGGATAAAATTGAGTATCGTGCGGTTATAAAATTTTTTTGTAAAAGGTTTAACGCCAAAAAGAAATTCATTCGAGGTTCATAAAAGTTTATGGGCACTCTTCTCCTTCGTTTTCGACAATTAAGAAATGGGCTCAGGAGTGTAAACGTGGCCTTACCAGCCTTAAAGATGATCCACGTGAAGGACGTCCAAAAAGTGTAACAACAACAATACCAGAAATCATTGATCAAGTGCAGAATATGATATTGGATGACCGGCGAGTCAAAGTGCGTGAAATTGCTGAGACTATAGGCATTTCAAAAGAACGTGTAGGATATATTTTGCATGAAGAATTGCAAATGAAAAAGCTTTGCTCAAGATGGGTGCCTCGCTTGCTCACAGTAGATCAAATGAAATTCTGAACAGTGCTTGGAGCATTTTAACAAGAATAAAACTGATTTTGTGCGTTGATTTATTACTATGGATGAATTCACCATTATACACCAGAATTCAAACAGCAGTCAAAACAGTGGACAAAAGCCGGTTGTTCAATGCCAAAGAAGACAAAGTCGGTTCCATCAGCAGGAAAGGTCATGGCATCTGTGTTTTGGGATGCTAAAGGCATTTTGTTTATTATCTTGAAATGGGTAAAACAATAAACTGGGAATGTTATTCCGATCTTTTAACCATACTAGACGAAAAAATTCGTGAGAAAAGACCCGGTTTGCAGAAGAAAAAAAATCATCTTTCATCAAGACAATGCACCTGCCCACAAAGATGTTTTGGCAATGGGAAAATTAAGGGATCTGCACTATGAATTGTTGGAACATCCACCTATTTCCCAGATTTGGCTCCCTCTGACTTCTGTCTTTTCCCAAAACTAAAACTCTTCCTCGCTGATCAGCGTTTTTCTTCGAATCAAGAGGTGATTGCAGCTGTAGAGGGATATTTTGCAGATCTTACTGAGAACCACTACACTGGAGCAACGCTGGAATAAATGTGTTAATCTTGAGGGAGATTATGTTGAAAAATAAAAAAAAAAATTAATTTAATTATAAATTCGTTTTTCATTGTTAGGCCGAGAAATTTTCAGACCACCCTCACGTACATTCTTACAAATGTAAAGCTTATTTACGTATTTCACTCTTTTTTTTTTTTTTTTTTCAGATCTTTCTCTGGCTGTTCCACTTACTAACTCCTTGACCTTCATATTTATTACTATTGCTGGAAGATTATTAGGCGAAAATGACGATAATTCCAGTAAGTGAGCAGTCTTTTTATGTTTTTGTTGTTGTTACTACACTTGTTATTTCTATGTACTCAAATTTTTCTGTGCATTTCTACAGAAAATGTAAAAATAACATTGTCTTTATACCTTTTATCTCTTAAATAGTTATTTAATTGCTAATGTGAATTAAATGGTTGTGAACTGCCATGCCGTCGACTGTGTTGCATGAAATTTTTATAAATTCTCTCACTTTCAAAACTTTTTATCCCTAAGTTTTTGAAAGTGACAGAATAGCAGTAACTCGCTTTCTATTGCTGCTTTTGTTTAATAGATTTCTCAGATCAGCTAGCACTGTTTCGTATTTGTTTGGTCTCCTTGAACGCTTGGTAAAAACCCATAATAGTTTGATAAGCTTATGTTGAAAGACTCATAAGTGCGCCATCATTTGGTGATCGAATTCGTCATATTTAAATAAAGACCCTTGAAAAGATATCTAGTTGATTAAATTATACATATACTGTGTATATATATATAAATGAAATATGCATTTCTCATCACGTAAGCAAATTGAGGTTTGTGCTTAGAAATTTCTTTAAAAGTTTATTAGTGCAAACCTCAGTCTGCCTATTCCGTGAGAAATTAATATTTTTAATATACTTTTATAGAAATTATGTCGGCCCTAATTTGTCGGCACAAGAAACTAGTCGAGATTTTTAATTGAATAAATTATTATGTTCATATCATGTAAAAATTATAGTAGAATTTTTCATAAATTATACCGGAAATTCGATAAACTATGAGAAAGTTTAAGTATCGAAGAACTGTCATAACAAGCTAATCTCTGAAAACATTGAACAACGATTTAAAATCCCCCCCCCCATACACACCATTTTCAGTAAATGGTGTGTATGGGGGTGGGGGGATTTGAAATCGGTGTATAATGTGCTCTCTACTCTTATGCGTTGGGATCGCGTTCACCTATAAAAAAGTGGTACGCAATTCATAAAAACTTAGGAATGCAGAAATTAACATAATAAAGATCACATCTTCCCAAAACTTCATGAACTTAGGAAATAACGATACTGGAATTTTCATAAATTGATAAAATCATTACACCGCTATATTAAGACCTATCTAAAAAAGTGATAATTCTTCTTCACGTCTTCGTAGATTTCATCCGCACAAAACTCTATGCCGAGACAACAGTTAAAATTCAAGGCATTCAGAAATACAGTTCTTTACGTTTCAAAAGATGTCTACAAATACTCTTAAAGCTAAGAACACATAAAATCTCGAAGGAGTGTCAGTCATGGGCAAGAGATAGTTACTTCCATGTGGTTAGTTTAGATGATATATTCAGTTGATTATTTTCTGCAACCAATGTTTTCTCTAATAACAATTTCTTTAATTAATTCCATGTGTAGAATATTGTGAGAACAGTATTTGTTAATAATTTAGCAACCTGATTAACAGAAAATAATTTTATTATTAATTGTACTCATACTTTTATTTTTTCAGTGACATATATCGGTATGTCCTTGGTAGTGACCGGAGTGACATTGTGTGTGGCTGACAGGGCCATGAATGCGGAAGCAAGGACTTAATCACGAAGTACTAGGCAATCGTTGATGTTTGCAGCCATCGAGTCTTGTTTGTTTTCGCTTTAAAGAAAAGGAAAAAAAATGAAGTTATCTTTATTTATTGATAGATCCTGCCCTCTCGTTTCTAGAATGATTAGCGATATACTAGCTTTATGATTTACTAACAACAAACTCCTTTATATACACTTATTTTTTGAATATTTGGGGGAAAAAATGAGATTCAATGATAAACTCGTTCTTGTGGTTTTTATTTGACATTTTTAGGAATTATGTGTCCATTATGTTGGAAGACCACGCAGAATCTAGTAGCATTGCTGGCTTTGTTTGTGAATATTCTTAATATTTACTTGTACATTCACGGGTTAAATAATCAAAATATTATATATGACGATTTTTTCCTACTGTTAAACCAAATGCATGCTGAGATTTGAATTCATGGTCTTCCTTCTGATAATGCTGTTGGCCAACAAGACCAAACTTCAACGGCATTTTCTCAGAAAATAAAATTTCTCAATCGTGTTAAATGTATTTCTCATTTTGCCGAGTTTGTTTTAATAAAATTAGTAGTAGTTATATAGACGAACACATTCAGTCGTTTTTGTCAGTACTTCGTCGGTTATTAGTTCATTGTAGCAGTTGTCTTTAACAAATATTTAGCATTAGACGCGAATTTAGTCATCCGATATCTTTATTTATTATTTGAATATATATAATTAGCAATATATATATATATATATATATATATATTTGTGTGTTTCTCACTGTTATTATTCTTATTGTTGCTTAATGCCGTTTGAAATCAACCTTTATTTGCGATATAGAATTGTAGTATTTTGCAGGCGGCAACAATAGAAACTACTTGAAAAAACTCACTTTCAACCCGCTAAATTTGTAATATTATTTGTGTTATAAACTGCCGAATCTGATTGGTTCAATATATGTATTATATTTATGACACGAATTTTAACAAGATCTTTTCTGTTTTTAAAGTACCGTATGTTACCCTATTTGCTTTCACAATTCTTCTCTACCTTTTACATCCATTTTTGTTATCAGGAGGGAAAAAAATGGACGTAGTATTGGATAGTATGTTCCTGAATTACTATGAAATGACAGGCAGGATATATCTGTGAAAGAAAATAATCGCTGACACACACACACCTTTTTTTTTTTATCCGTTCTAGTCGTATACATTCTACTTAATGTAATTGCAGCAGTGGTTTAAAATATGTGCGGTAGTCATATCACTAAGAAAACATAATGGAGAAGGCGAAAAACAAACTATTCAAAAATAACATCGGAAGTTAATCAGTAATAAAGTCGCTTAAATTAAACTCTAAGATTTAAGTGTGATTTCATCCAATGATCCTTGAGACGGAGGACCATTATATGACTGGTGTTAATGTTCGGGATTAAAAAAAAAAAATAGATTTTGGAAGATTGAACATATGAAAAGTTGAGAAAAATTATTTTCTCAACTTTAGCATTTCGGTTTTTCTTCTCAAATGCAGTGGAGTAAACACATTATTATTACTATGTCGGTGTCCCTAAGGGTGTATTTGATTAGGTATGATATCATCATAATCCAGAAGTGACTTTCACCTTTAGCGGCCATGTGTGCCCTCCTCCAACACTTCTTCCTGCTACTTTTCCTTCCTCTCAGCGGAACGAATTGAGGTGTCAGATAAACGTTTAGAATCACGTACACAGGTTTAAAAGAAGGAAGAGGCTTTTGTTATGCACACAAATATTGTTAGCATAGCTTATTCGTCTTGATTGAGCAATATTTGGAATAATGTACTGCACATAATTTGTAAAATTAGATGGCCATTTTATATTGTAGACATGGGTTAAAGTGAAAGCTATTTAAATTAGGGATTTAACAATCGAATTATATTCGGTGTATGTATTTTTAATTACCCTCCTATACTCAGACGGTTATTTTCAGTTTTTCATATATATATTCGGTATTGCGATTTTTATTCACTTCTGATGAAAATAAAATGTTACATGAAAGGAAATTGAAAAACTAATATGAGTTTCATTGCATTTCTATGCAACAAATTTTCTTTCTTCGATGTTATTCATATATGTGCGTGTTTAAAAGCATTTTTTATATTAAAAATAGTCAAGAGAAGTTTTTGTTTAATATTTCGCTTTAACCACGAATATAATATAGTTAAGTTCTCTAGCATTTAGGATTGCTGGATACATTCGTCAGAACTGTATTCAGGATATTCAATATCGTTATAATATCAAGGTTCTATTCGAGTTACAACCTCCCATGGCATGTTTATAAAATATCTTATATTAATTTCATACGTTGTTTGTATATTTTCAAAGCAGTCATTTCTGTATAGATAATAATAATACTTATTATTATTTGAATTTATATAAGAATTCACTTTAACCTTGTGTAGCCAATTGATGAATTGCTATTATTATATTTCGTCTCGTGTTATTCTGTTTTTATTGTGCTGATGATACACACACCGTTTTGCTCTTATGTAAATAATCATATACAACTAAATGGAAACAGTCTGTCTCTAAGCTTCACTTCAAGAATATTTTAATCAGAACATCTTAGTTCTTAGTCATGAATAGTTTCATTAGATTATTTCAAGTTCGACTTCTTGGATTTAAGTAAATTATCCTTCATAATTGAAGATTGCTGCAATCTGTTCTTGATTCTTTTTCTGTGAAATGTATTCAGAAGGGTTAAAATGAATTTTAGTGATGATGTTAGCCGATATCCGATATGGAAAGGAATTGTATTCATATAAGTAAAGGTTAAGCAATCAAGTGAAATTAATTGTTTGTTTTTTCTTCTTTCGCTTTCTTTTTCACTCCCTGTTGGCATTAACCGGGGGGGGTCGATTCCGAGAGACCTTTCACACCACATATTAACTACCCCTTCTTAAAATGTCGTTATAAATGGAATTTTTGCTGCGGATTGAGTTACGTAGATTCTTTCTAGTCATTCCATTATTTTGTCTTGAGCTGTTTCATTCCAGTCAAGGAATGAAACAGCTCAGCGTCTTTTTGGATGCTATCCTCTTAACGCTGCCGCGGTCTTCCCCTAGGTCGCTTTCTATCAGTTTTTCATCTTGAATGCTTATTTAGCCATTCTCTCTTCACCCATTCTTTCCTAAGCCTAAGCTATCTCAGTCTGCAAGCTCAGATTTCATCAGATAGAAGTGGAGATCGATAGAGTTCATATAGTTCTTGATTAGGTCTTCTTCTCCATTCACCTGTGATATCTCTTACAGGTCCATAGACTTTTTCTGAGGATTTTATTTTCAAAGCTCTGCAACTCTTTTTGCATTGTTCCAGGTTTCTGCTCCATATAAAATAATAAGTCTAATGATTGTCTGGCATATTTTTGTTTAACTCTGCTTGACAGAATTTTGAAAAATAGTAAACGATGTAGTGAATGATAAGTTCTATTGGAAGCATGTATTCTAGCTTGTATTTCTGTACTAATTTTATTATAATCAATGGTCTAAGATATTTGAAGGAAGCAACACTTTTAAATTTCAGGTTATCGATTACTGATCATTTCCCCCTTGATTGCGATTTCTACATAGTTTTAAATATTTAGTTTTATTTATTATAATTTATTATAAAATAATGGAATTACCGTTGGATGTTATGTGTACAAGTAGCATGAATGAATTCAAGAACAGGTATGATAGTTGGTGCGAATAGTATAGCCTCCCTCGATGAGTTTCGGACTCCCTGGAGGTCTCTCTTAATAATAATAATGTTATTAATAATAATAATTATTATTATTATAGTTGATCTATAATCAAGTTTCTCAGCAAAGTTTTTGAGTTTTCTGGATGTTATTCTAAGGTCTTCAAGCATTTTCTCCAACTAGGCATATGTCGTCGTCATATTCTAATACTGTATTACCATTCTGCTTGCGTTATCTTTTACAGTTTCTTGAACTTGTTATGTTATACATATGCTATACACATACAAATAAATTTCATCTGTATAATGTATGAAAAAAATGCGCTTTTTTCTTGAGAATTACACTTAATTCTCAAGACCGGGACATGGGGACGTATATATTTACCAAGCGCTGAACTGCAAAGCAAAACATTTTTATCGGCGTTAGTTGTGAAGAGATGTTATGCCGTATGTTTAGACAGAACTGATGCAGATTTTTCGTTTAAGCCAATTTTCTTAATAGAGAATTATAGAAATCTGGGCTTTTTAAACGTCATTAAATTTTGTGATTCAATATAGACGTACTCCGAACCTTTTTTTTTTATTCTGTATTAAAAAAGAAATCCTTTCTTTTGATGTTTGATTATATTCTATACAACTAAATGATATCGTAGAACTTAGATAAATATATAGAAATGGTTATTCCTATAAATTTTTCTTGCACTTGGGTGAGTTACAAATATTTACTAAAAAATATGGGAAATTACACATTGACATTGTTTGGTATTGCGTTCTTGAAATCCCCCCCCCCTCCCCTTTCCTCCCTCTTGATGTTTCGAACTGCACGCAAAATAGGGTTTCGTTTTTTTCTCGCAACCTGTGTTATTAGGAAATAATTTGTACATTAAAGTATTACCAAACACCGTTAACTCAGTATTAGTTTTGGTCGAAATGGTCATCGTAAAACATCTGTATAAATTAATTGATGTTTGAATATATTGATAGCAGTTGTACAGTAAGTTTGAAAAATAGATTGGTTCGCTTTCGCCGCAGGATTTTCCAGAACCCCAGTTCACCATCAAGATTGTTACTTTTTATTTACGTCTTAGATTATATTGCATTCAGTAATGTCTTAGTGCTTCTTATATATTATGAAATATTTGCCACATCTTTTTTTTTTTATTTTATTCAAATGAAATAAATAATATATATGTGTGTATTGTAGACGTGATGCTAGTAGTTAGATATACTTAGATGCAGTATATCCTTTCCTTCCATTGAAGTAATGCTCAAAACAAAGAAAAGATTATTTGTAGAGGTTTATATATCTGCAACTAAGATCATCTTTTAAGGTGGTAAGTTAAATGTTTTGTACAGTAAATATTTTAAGCTGATATTGTTTATTCTATTGTGTATAAATAAAGAGTTAAGTTTTGTAACTCTATTTGTATAGATTCGAAACATCTCATGCACCGTACTATATATGCATA
The DNA here is from genome assembly GCF_054136105.1 of Typopeltis vanoorti. Taxonomy (NCBI): domain Eukaryota; kingdom Metazoa; phylum Arthropoda; class Arachnida; order Uropygi; family Thelyphonidae; genus Typopeltis; species Typopeltis vanoorti. The sequence goes on along the minus strand of NC_143552.1, from coordinate 68,438,697 downwards.
TTATTTTGTTTACAGCCCTCATGAAACTACCTTATGTTTGTTAATTATTGATCTCATAAATATAGTCATTAATAAGCATTTTTCTGCATCTTGGCTAAGAAATAATGATCAATGCATTTCTTCTAAAAATATTATTAAGATGTTATAGTTCAACGTCCATAAAACGATTTAATCCATTCATGTTGCCAGTAGTCTTTAGGGTTTTTTTTTATTATTATTTTAAGAATTGTACTACTTGTTTAACTAATATAAACTAGATTCTGTTATAATTTTGCTTTCATGCACACTGTCGAAATAGAACATATTTTTGTTTTTTCGCAGGGTAGCTTATAATTCTGATGACTATTAGAATGTAGAAACGTCAACCTCTTTTGTTTTTATTTTAAGCATAATCAAAATGAGCACTTCTGCTGATTGGCAGTAGCGCACTCAGGATTTAATCTTGGAGGGGGCCGAGCACTCAAGATTTAATCTTCGGGAGTAGGGGAGGAGCACTCATGATTTAATCTTGGTGGGGGCCCAGTTGAGTAGACGATTTGGGAATGCACACTACATTGCATATGACCTATGACTGAGCATCTGCAGTGAGCGCCAATACATGACACCCGTGATCTCCTCTGGCCTGGCTCGGGAAAACGAAGTAGCGCTCGGTCCGCAAGAGCACTACTTCGTTCGCCTTGCGTTCACAGCGGCCGGGATTCCCGAGAGCTATTGGGTATTCCCACCTTATGTGGCCGCTAATTCATAAGTAGTATAGAAATAGAAGACACGACATAAATTTTAAAAAATGAATTTTAGTTAGGAAAAGATTTTTTTAATTTCTAATGTTTTCTTTCATTTTTCTTTTTTTTCGGGGGGGGGGGGGGGGCTCGGCTCTCTCCTTGGGTGCGCCACTGTTGATTGCTGTAATAATTAGAAGCAGATAGATTACAACTGACTATTCAGAAAAACAGCCTGATTTGATAAATTTGTCATGGATCATTCATTTGATTGCGTTTGTACCCTCTCTCCCTTCATCCTCCCTTCCCTGTTTGATTTGGTTGAAGGTCAGGTAATAAAGACTTCAGGATACATTATCTGCTGGGTTTTTTTTTTTTACTTAATCCTTCATCTGAAGTAATTTCGTTGATTCATTATTTATCCTTCAGTCACTTCACTCGAGATCAGCATTTCTTGTTTTCATTTAGCGCTGATATTAAAGGGGTAACTTTTTCATGCATAACAGTTATTTATTTCATAAATAACCGTCAGCAATCAATATTTTTGCCTGCACTATAATCGTATTCGGCTTGGCCTCTTTAATTATGAAACATACTCCTGAGTTATGCGATAAGCTCAATTAGACAAAGTGCATTCCTATACCCATTGACCACCGCTTAGACCACCTGGTATTTATTATAATACTGAGTGAGGTGATACTATTTGCATAACTTTAGGACAGTTCTGCAGTTCAAGGAAACCATCGCTAAATGCGCAGTTATAATAGTTTTGTTTTGTAATAGTCTTGAAGATAATTTCTTTGTTATCTTTGTCATGAATATATTTCCAGGAAACAATGTGCCCACCTTCCTTCTTTCTCTTTCCCTCCACAGATTTCTAAGAACACAATCCTGATTCGGTATGATCTTGACCTTACTCTTTTATGAGTTCCTTAACTTTGTAGAATTTGAGCGTTTATATATATATATATATATATATATATATATATATATATATATATATATATATATATATATATATATAATTTCAGTTCATTTGGATCTTCTTTTTTTTCCCTTTTTCTTCATTTTACTCTGGATCGTGACTGTTTGTGAATCACTGCCAAGAGTCGTTAGATATAATGATTAATATTTAACGAAGCTCCATACTCTGAACTCGGCTTTTATCAGAAGCAACAATTATGATAATTATCGGTGCAAGAAAAATTTCGAGACTGCTTCTTATCTGTTAGCCTGATGTCGCTGATTTTGCCACGTGTCACTTGCATGGGAAAGACGGAGGTAATAAGTTCAGTTAGGGCTAAGTAAACCTGTCTAAGAATAAGATATAACCATTTTATAGCAGAAAAAACGGAAGAATAGCTGGAGCATTTGTCATTTCCCCTCCCTTTTACATTTGATAATTCTAATAAATTCACACGAATAAATCTAATATTCTTATATATAATTCAGAATGCTTCTATACTCAAGCTTGTTCATAGTACAGTTGTGACATAGCCATCCTGATGGTTACGGCAAAAAGTTGCGTCAGTCTTGCATTCATATGCTCCGTGTTGTAGTGTCTGATCGTTCACTTCATGTTATGGCGGTCTTCTTCTCCTGTTGGATTTTCTTGTGGCAAGGTTTGATTCGAAAATACAAAGCTTCGGAGCTTCATGCTTTCGTCCAGGCACTTCATCCTCATGCTATACATGTATGATCGAAACAATTATTATCATCCCGTGTTCCTAAACTTTAGTATACACAGTGTACAAAATTGAAGTTTATAAATCAGTAAAAAACAAAGTGTCACTGAAAACTAAGTTTTCATTGAAATCAAATAAATAAAATTAAACTTTCTCAGAACTGTAAGTTTAACATAAGTGCAAGAAAGAATAAGTACATGACTTAAATTCAAAAGTAGCAGTTAATATCTGGTGCTCAGAAGCAATCCTTTGGCAGCAGTCGGCAAAAGAGGTCTTCAGTTCCCCGCATTATAAGCTGATAGCAGAATTGTAGAAATTGATGAATCCTTGAAAGACTCAAGAAAATCATTCATTTCGCAGCAGCACCTCTTAGAGAAAAATTTTCCTAGGATTAAAAATCTTCAGGAATCTTGATGTAACTCTTTTACGACCTTACAGTTGCTTTTTGAGATGAAGGATATAAATCTATATGTAAATCGCTCTCTTCCTTTTGTAAATCGAATCTCCACTTTCCATATAACTCATAAGTGTAAACAATGACAAAAAACTGAAACACAACAAACTCCATTAGTCCAAGTTGCCATTGCGCCCGGTATCTTCATTAATATCTGTTGAAAATCGCAAAGAACCAGTACATAATTTTTTGAAGTAGCAAAGTAATATCCAGAAAAAGAACAAAAAATTACCAAGTCAAAAAGTTTTGATCTGGTGATTTTTTAAAAAAGTTTAGAAAAATTAAACTTTCTGTCAAAAAAATGTTTAAGGAAAGTCAAAACGGACTTTCAAAATCAAAATTTTGTTTTGATAAATTGACGTAATTCGAGCTAAATGAATAAAATCTAAACCAACCTCCACAATTAACCTGAGTTGACCTTGGGGTGAGTGGAGGAGAAGAACCGATATTCTCCGTAAAAGATAACAGCGAAAACGGTGAACGACATCGAGACACTATTGGACTAATAATGACATATGATGTATTTTAAGTTGTCAGTAATATTAAACTCTTATCATCAAATTTGCAACACATTCTTATGTTTAGGATAAGAGAAATTAAATAGTACAAAAATTTTGCTTCTGTTATCGCCAGTACCGTATAGTAAAATTTTGCCTCGTAAAATTTTAATATGAATAAAATATATATAGTAATGCATTATGCAGTATTTCCTGATAATTTTCACTATTACCACCAATGTTCCAGATGCAAATAACTTACGCTCAAACATTTGCATTCCATTCAAGCTTCCTCTCTATTTTCATGCTGGTTACAGTATATCTTATTGCAAATTAATTAGAAGTAAGTAGATTATTAAAATAATGCCCGATATATTCTGCTTTGACAGTGTGCACTATTTCCATTTTTAAAAGCGTTTAGGCAGCAAAAAATAATGAAGTATTTAGTTCTTATAATGTACCTATAACTATAAATCATCGAACAGGGAATACTCTTATTTAAGCCCAAAGTTACTTCAAGAAATGCATTAAATAGATAAATAAAAATAAATTGTAGCCTCAATGGTAGAAATAAAGGTTTAGAAAAAATTCCTCTAGTCGAACTCTAGAATCAAACGTATAATGGGCATTAATATTCAGTCACGCATTGCTTATAGCTGTTGCGGGAGAACAACAAATAACTAAGCTGACCCACTTGATTTCCCAATATGTTAAGGAGTTCACCACCTTTTGCTGGAAACCTTTGAGTTCTTAATCCACCAAATTGATAATAGCAGTTAACTACTTGTAACTGTTATCTTTTCATCAAGTAATATATATTGTAGTCATGTGGAAGTGCCATTGGCATCCATAGCGCTAGGCTGCCATGTCGGTTATAAATTTGATTCCGACTAGAGAAACTTTTTTTAAATCTTTCTTTCGGCCTGTTCTTAAGTTAGTCGATCTTTAGCACTGTCTGGTAGGGTATTTTTCCCCCTCCTGGAAATTCTGGTTTTTAATCCCGCATCTCAATCAGGTTACTGTCAGTAATGGCATGATTTTTACAAAGTACGCAGTTGTCTGCCGTAGTCTCCCCTGAAAAGCTAATTCATTAATAGCTTGAGCTCACTATCCTTGTCATCAAAAAAGTTATGGCTAAAGGAACTCTGCCTGCTCCTTTTGGGAAATTCTCTCTCTCTCTCTCTCTCTCTCTCTCTATATATATATATATATATATATATATATATATATATATATATATATATTAGGGTTACCAAGTAATTTTATAAACTTGGTTATTTTACTCCTAATCCCAAGTAAACAAACAGTTAAGTCTGCGCCTGAACGTAATTCAAGTCTAAAGGTGGTGCAGCACCAGGGCAATTCATTGTAAAGGTGGGTAAAGTTCTGATCACTATTCTTAGTATTTTCCATAATGTAAAGCACATCCCACTAAGAGATGTATACTGCAATACATTATGGGTGGGGTCACTACCCAGACTGGTTTCAACCTTTTTTGAGGTCTCCTCAGTGAGTAACTAGACCCTAAATACCAAGGTTTTAGTAATACAGAGCCTTATCAACTTTACCTATACAAGTTGCTACAAGGTGTTTTTATTTTGAGTAAGAATCTCTGGAGGAGATATAGATGTAAATAAGTTTTTTTTTTTTACCTTGGGAATAATGTATATTAGGGTTACCAAGTAATTTTATAAACTTGGTTATTTTACTCCTAATCCCAAGTAAACAAACAGCTTTACCCACCTTTACAATGAGTTTCTCTGGTGTTGCACCACCTTTAGACTTGAACTACGTTCAGGCGCAAACTTAACTGTTTGTTTACTTGGGATTAGGAGTAAAATAACCAAGTTTCTAAAATTACTTGGTAACCCTGATATACATTATTCCCAAGGTAAAAAAAAAAAACTTATTTATATCTATATCTCCTCCAGAGATTCTTATTCAAAATAAAAACACCTTGTAGCAACTTGTATAAGTAAAGTTGATAAGGCTCTGTATTACTAAAACCGTGGTATGAATCGACCGTGAGATGCGGTGATTAATACCCTTGGAGGGTAATGGATGGCAATGCTGTAGCCAATGAAGTTCTAACTGAGGCTTGGCTATTGCTGTTACCCTCCTACCATGATAAAAGCTTTAATAGCTCCATAACACCTTATCCCTACACTGTCCTCTACGGATAACGGGGAAGATAAAAAGCATTCTTGCTTCGCCCCTTTAAGCCAGTCCTTATAAGGACTATAAACCGTGGTATTTAGGGTCTAGCTACTCACTGAGTAGACCTCAAAAAAGGTTGAAACCCCACCCATAATGTATTGCAGTATACATCTCTTAGTGGGATGTGCTTTACATTATGGAAAATACTAAGAATAGTGATCAGAGCTTTACCAACCTTTACAATGAGTTGCCTTGGTGTTGCACCACCTTTAGACTTGAACTACTTTCAGGCGCAAACTTAACTGTTTGTTTTACTAGGAGTAAAATAACCAAGTTTATAAAATTACATACTTGGTAACCCTAATATATACATTATTCCCAAAGTAAAATAAATTATATATATATATAATGTGTTAGTTATTTTTGAATAAATGTTTACATAAACGAGAGTACTCTGAGTTCGATAATTATTAGTTATGCTCATGGGGAAAAAAATCGAAACAAATCATGCATAAACAGCATGTGGAAAAAATTTGCAAGCGAGAAATGTCAATGTTCTATACATAACATATCATGGCTTAGCTTTATAACAGCTTCGTACTTCAACATATCTTCAGATTAATTATGGGGTATTCTGTTAACAACCGTTTGAAATGTAAAAAAAAAAATCATTCTATTTTTACATTTTATTTATTGACTGAATTTTTTTTTCAAAATATTAAATTTATTTTCCTTCTGTTTCTTTGGAATAGGTCATTTTGAGAACGATGAATACGAGCAATTTAGACTATAATATATTAATAATTACTGTTATGTGACAATTTTTTATGATGTATATGTATAAATAACTTTATCTGTTGTAAATCTGTTTATTTTTGCTCAGAAATTAAAATGACGATTTCTCTCTGTACCAATTATGACAACTCAATAAAAGTTTACTGATAATTATTATTATCTGAAGAGTGCCAATATTGTTCAGACACCGAAATATTCACATATTCATTTATTTGATGCCTATGAGTAATAAATAAATTCTTGTCTTTTATTCCCCCAGGAGAGAGTAGGTAGAACTCCTTTAACCCTACCACCCAATCTCATACTGGGGTGGTAGAGTTTTCTCCTCCGGAAAAACTGGGATTTTTCCACTCGCAAAACCGCATGCAGTTGAACAACATGCATCATAAACTTGAGTCCATAATCCTAGTTTTTGCTTCAGTTTAACTTACTGTGCAGACCTTTTGAAAATCAGTAAATACCCAGTCTCATCCCCCCCCCCCCCAGTCGTTGAGTTCATGACTGCCAACGATTTGAAGACTTCAGGGGGTGGAGGGGTATGTCAAACAATTATCACCATCCTGTGTTCCTAAATTTTAGTATACGCAGTGTACAAAATTGAAGTTTGTAAATCAATAAAAAAACAGTGTCAGTGAAAACTAAGTTTTCATTAACATTTCAAGAATATCAGCATTTATTATTTTTTTCTCATCAATTATGTTTTTCTGATCAGTACATACTTTTTTTTTGCCGACTAGAGAAACTTTTTTCTAAACCTTTTTTAATTCTTTAATTCTTATATAAAGAATTAAAATATTCTTTATATAAGAATATTTTATATTCTTATATAAAATATAAGAATATAAAATATTCTTATATTTTATATTCTTAACAATTTTTTTTGTTAAGAATATAAAGAAGTTATAATAAATATGAAAGACTTACAATTTTTATTTCACGATTTGTACTTTAAAATTTCAACCGTTGATTCAGTTTTATTGATTGATGTTATAATTATTGGATATATATTAAATGCTCTAATAAAATTAAGATTTCATATAATATTCTGAACTTATTTACATTTATGAGTACAACTGAAGCTCTAAAAAAATGCCCAATGAAGGAGTGTGTTAGTGAATGTGTTTGTCAAGAGCTTTTTTCTGGGCTTTTCATTTGGAAGTGAGTTAGCCAGTCTCATACGATGGTGCAACGTTTTTCTTTCTGGAAACGTGGGTGTTTTATCTCACAAAAACACACAAAGCAGCCAGAAGAAACACACACAATTTACAGACATAATACACTGGTCTTGTAGTCATAGTTGCTTCGGCCTGATATCCAAAACAAATAAACAGTGAAGCTCTTAGCGAATGGTGTGAATGCTCATTTTCCAAAGATATTAAAAATAAGAAAGCATGCATGCCAATAAGAAAATACAGATTTGGTAATTGAGAAGAGTTTACTGCAGCGCAGTTGATATTACTGACTTGAAAAGGTCAGGTTATGTGCTGAAGACACCAAATTCGTGGCACGTGTTATTCGTCAAAATTATATTAAACATTAATGCACCAGTAATCTTCGTCAAAAAATTATTCCTTTTTCAACTTTAAGCATCATCATATTGTTACACTATTTTCTCGGTCTCATATTAGTGCATTATTTACCCAATGTCCGTTTTCCTTCTGGTTTTTTTTTTTTTTTTTTTTTTTTTTTTTTTTGTGCGCTGTAGTGTAGGAGATTTCGTTGTTGAACCAGTTCTAGATTCAAGACTGGTTGATTACAAACAAATAATAATAATAATAAATTCATATTTACAAAGGGTTTTTTTTGCAAATTATGAAATGGTAATAATTTCTTCCCTAGCTTAATAATTTGGTATCTATAAACACTATTAAAATTTGTTGAGTTGTTTCATTTGGGCCATTTTAATGGCTTGGCTTGGTTTTGAAGTACGACCTAAAGATATAAGCACAGTATATTATGCCTCGTGTGTGTGTGTGTGTGTGTGAGAGAGAGAGAGAGAATAGAACAAACAACATTGAGAGATTGTCGAAATCATTACTTAGTTATCAAAATAATTTGCGTAAGTTCATGTATGAAGCTCGAATAAACGTGTGTTATTCATCGCGAAAGCTGTTTTTCTAAGAAAATAAACTGCTTGGACATGTAATATCCAAGAAGTTTATTTTCTACCTAGCTGTACATTCACTAATAATAAATTTGTTGAATTCATGTCTTTGCTTTTTTGATATTTCAAATTCCGAGGGTATAGTTTCAAATCAAATGTAACTGCTAGTAATTATTTGAAGTTTTGTAGTAATTGTTGCAGCCACTCTTTTGAAGAAGAATACAGAAAAATTAATATTTTTCTGTGTTCTGTAAATAATGGTTTTACGAAAGATAAATAACCTTTCTTGGTAGGACTGCCATAAAAGAGGGGGGGGATAATATTGGAAGAAAAATAAATTAAAGAATAGTCGGATATGTTTAACGGAACAAAAAAATTAGTCCTATAAAGTGTCAGTGAACTCGTCTTCAACACTCGATATTGATGTAAAATGAAGGACAGAAAACTCGTAATAAACAACAGATTTATCAGAGAGGTGAATGTCATGCACCTGTTTTCAGGTGCTTGACAGTCAGGGAAAAATATTAAGCAATGTAAAAAAATGAATTCAAGGTTTGAGACTTCAAAGGAACCATAATTATAATACGGGGGTGGGGGGGACCTGAAATGTGAAATTCAGAACAGAACACTCAAACACTCATGCAAGCAAAAAAGAAAAAGGCATACAGAAATTTAAAAATGTGCAAAGATATTCTATATCCTTTCGTTAATAGAAGAAGAAGAATGGGTTGAAACTGGCTCCATTCTTAATGTTATCAGTTTAATCTTAAAACAAACAGGGAATGAAGATTTTTCCGCCCATGACAAAACAACAGAAACGGATTTATTAGCATTTGAAGGGATTGCAGAAAAACAAGTACGTAAGTAAAATGCGAATTGGCTCTTTTATCATTTCCTATTAAGAAAAGATAGTATAAACATATATGCAAAATCTAGAAAATCTTCAAAATAGAAATCACGGCACCAACTTGTTGAAACAAATGGAAAATGTTTAAAGAAAAGTGTTAGTGCTTTTAGCTTTTCTCAAACAACTAACTTTCAAACCCAACAGGTGTTGAATCAGCAAATCACTTTAAGTACCAATTATGATTTCTCGATTTCTTGAGGAAAAAAAAGCTTAGCATTTACAATATCTCTTGTTAATATAAGAATCTGTAAACTATTAATTCACGAATAATTTCTTTAATGATACAATTTGTAATTGTATCGTTTTAATTAGAAGTTTAATCACTTTTTTAATTAAAAATTTTGTTTAATTACTGGTACAAAAGACCAATTGATCTTTTGTACCAATTTTTGAATCAATTAATGCAAAGATAAAGACAGTTCTTAATTTTTTTGCATTTATTCCTTAGACAGTCTGTTTATCTTTCTTTTGTTATTTATGTTTTATCCTGTCAATATTTTAACCTTACATTGAATATGGTTATTGAGTCTTGAAATCAGTTTAGCATTTTTAAAAATTAAATCGAATAAAAAATATCAGAGTGTATCTCACAGATTTCGTAGCCTTAACATGCTCGCTTTGGACGGAATCACATCTTATGCGTTTCGCTTCACGTGTGAACGATATATATATATAATCAGATTAATATCTTTGGAATACATATAGTGTGTGTGTGTCGTGATGTGAGGTGTACTTTTTTTATTGTGGGTCGCGGTCAGAAAAGTTTGAAAACACTGTTCTAGAAAAGGTTTACAAAATCTAGAACAACACTGCCGTATATGAAATATGATCTTGATTTTCATGAGGACTGACAATGTAAAGAAACATTATTACAGGGAACTATTACTCAATCATAAGTTGCGTAATATGGTGATATAGCTTGGTTAAGCTACCGCGAAACCATCCCACGACTTCTGAACCCGATGAGACTGAGAATTCGAAAACCTATTTTCATTAACACAGATCCTTGTGAGTTTAACCACTGCACTAATGCGAAATTGTCCGTGGGATAACTTTTTTAGCAAAAAAGCTATCCCACGGGCAATTTACGACATGTTACATCTGAATATTGAATGGCAGATACCTGTAAGGGATTTTCACTTACAGGTATTCCCATGTGGAATTTCCTGGTTATTGCTCATCTGGAGTTGTCTAAATGGCAGGCGAATATAATAAATGAACGCAAGTTTAAGTGCATTAAAATGATAATAATAAAAACTAGTACAGTAGTCCTCGCGTTTCATCCACTTAAACTATATCATGCGATATTAACCTGAAAATATTTCTGCAATGTTATGATTGATATATGTTTTCATGAAGATATTTCACACTACGTTTATTCCCACAGATTTTTACAGCTATGTGTAGGTCAAAATCGAGGATCACAGTAAGGAACAACAAACCAATTTGCGATAATGTTTTAATATGAGGCTACAGAATTAACTTATTTTGAAGAATTAATTAATTTGAAGGACTAGGTTTCTTATTATGATTGTCAGATATTTTTTTTCCTCCATCTGCTTATGGTGTTTTCCCACACACGCACATTCAAATTCAGCAACAAAACGTATTTGATAATTTAATGTTATTGGTGGAATGATATTTTCTACTTTATGTTTAAGTTGTTGCGCATTTCGGAACATATTTGTTTTATAAAACAACGGCATTTAAAAAACGAATTTCGAAACATCTGGACGAGGAACATTTGAAGTATATTTTAGAATATTTTGCCCTATTCTGATCAGAAATAAAGGAAAAGGGAGGGAAAATAACACATCCATATAAATCAAAGTGTTGCGATTTAATATTTACGGTAGCATTTGTCACTAATGATGTGATAATGAGGCCTTCTTATTCTATTACTGTATCATTTAATTCATGGCTGTCACATAAACAACTACTCTTTAATACATTCACTTTGAAATAAAAATATCTCAGAACGAGACGTTTGGTTGCGTGTTAGGAAGAATTACACTGAACACCAACTTTGCTGAATCCAAATAGTAAAGAACCGAGGGAAGTAAATAGTCGTTTATTGATGTAGAACGATCAATCATACATAAGGTGTGTGTTGTACGGAAATAATAAATCCCAAACAACCTGATTTGAAGCATTTAAATGGAAATGTCCCACAATCGAAGCATAGTAGCATTCTCAATATTTGCACCTAGGAAAAGCGATATTTGGTAATCAAGTTTATTTTTATTATGATTTTTTTTTTCAATTGCGTACAGTTCTGACATTTCCTGGATATGATAAGTGCCTATTTTTAATGAATTTTTTAATTGATTTAGAATTGCAATTGGTAACATACAACTTACTTAGTTTCGATTTGAGCTGTCTTGATGTTGCTCTATTTGAAGGACATGATTTCCTAAGAGTCCGTATTATTGTCTTTTATTAGGAGTTCCAGCGACCTCACAGCACTAAATTCGAATGATTGATTCTCATTGGGAGCAGATGGAAACTCAGAATACTTTGGATGTGCATTCTTGAAAGTTAGGTTGTCCTTATGTATGAGGTATCTAGGGATATTTCAAGATTTCGGGAATCTTGAAAGCTTTTGAAGAGCTTTTTTTTCCCCTATAAATTGCTTTCAAGAAAATTCAGAGAAAAGAGGAAAGCCAGTAAGGTCAACTGTCTGCTAGAATATTTTTATTAATTTTATCAGAACATTTTCAAATTGGTCTGGGACACAAAGGATCCTCGAATAAGATCCTATACTCTTAGTTACTAACCCTCACCATTCGATTTTATTTTTAAATCCCTCTAATTGCTAAAATAATTGTCACAATTCCTATAAATCCCATTGACTTGACAAGACTGTAAACCCAAGATTATGACAAGTTATCCGCATTCATCTCCAGGAAAAGTTCTAATCTACCGAAACCTAACTGAAGGTGACCCACTGATAAGAAACATTATATAAAAGTCTTTTGCTATTTTCTTTTCTATGCTTATCGGAGTCATCTCAATCATTAAAAATCCATAGCACGACCTGATTTTCCAAGAAAAACCATTTGTTATGAGAATAACCTTTACTTTTCGGAAACTGGGCGAGAGAAGTTGGAGATGAGCGACATAAAATTAGAACATAGAGAAGAAGAAGTGAAGCTAAAAAAACGGATAATGTTTAATGTTCGAAAGGTTAACCTTGACTTTTGCACGATTTTTAATTAAGAGATAGTACATTGTACTTTAATAAAGGTAACTGCCCTTATTATTTCTCAAAAGTATTAACAAAAAAAAGTCGGTGTTCATATTACGTATGCAACAGCATCGCCTTAAACCAGAATTTTAATTTTTTTATTCATTAATTCTGTTAGCTATAAATTACCACACCCGTCTGGCAAACAGATATTCTGTCACGCGAATGTCATAAAAAGAAGTTATCTAGTGACAATGACTCTCTGTAGGTCAGTAGGCCAGACATAAAAAGAAAAAGAATTATAAAAAACAAGTTACAATCACTGAGATCGCATTTAATTATTGGCAATAATTGTCAATAAATGAAAAATGAACTGCAGCATTTGACGTTTATGGATCGAAAATTGACCAACATCACCCCTCCCCTCCCTCGCTCTAGCATCTTTATAGTCATTTTCTGGATTATATTTACATGTAATGCAGTTTTACACTTGCTATTCAACTTATCAATGTGATTTATTCAAATAAACATTAGTTTTACATAATTGGATGCCAAACAAGTATTAAGTTATATTTTGGTACGCAGTCTCGGTGTTTAGCAGCAAATTATAAATAATATGACATATGCCAACAAAATTATAGTTACAGACAATTTGTTACTTGACCTACAATCTGAAACGGCTTAACGCTGAATGTCGCTAAGTTGAGTTTAGTTTTGCCTGATTAAAATCTTTTACAGGGCTAAAATTAAAAAGAAGTTTTCAAAGAATCTTTGTTAATCAGAAATGTGTACTTTTCTTGATCAATAGCCAAAATGTCGATCATTCAAGTACTACACTAAACTGCCAATTCCTCTTGAGAATTTTTTTTTCCCTTCTTAAGGCCTTTTACAGCCTTTTGATGTGTTCCTTTACAATATCGATTAATTCACTTTACTGAAGTTAGTTTTCACACATCGAAACCTTTCAACATTTGGGAAAGGGAAGACTGCTATTTATGACCGGTCATAAAAATTGCCTGCAAGCGGATTACAACAATGGGCGGCGTATCCTCTGTTCTGAAAACTGAACGAAATAACATCTGTGTTGCATATGTTAGTGACCAATCAGCAAGGAAGTATAAAGAAAATTTTTCCACTAAAATTGAAGATCAAGGTAGTCTGTTGCCGGTTCTCAAATCTAGTATAGTTCGCCCACCGTTTGTAGGTCCCTGCTTCGCGTCTTTCCAAGAATAGTCGATTCATGCTGAAGGGGAGAAAGAAATGAAGGACGTCCGAATTGGTCGCTAACACGGGAAATCACGTGCTTTATAGGTAAAAGTTTCCAACTGTTATACAAGCAACATAGTTAACTACAATAATCATAAAAGAGAAGTTAATTTTCCGACCGGTAATAATAAACGACTCATCCCACAATACGGACTGATTATCCTATTATCGGAATGGACTCTCCTTTTTCTGAGATGCGCAGAAGTATCGAAGGATCTCTAATCGGTGGGCGAACTATAATACTGAATGCTTTCTTCGTAAGTTCATATTGTAGAGTGAAAGTTTCGAAACCGTAATGCCGTGATTTTTTAAAAGTAATAGGCCTGCGGATTTAAATATTAATATGAATGAGACACAAGGGACTTTGTTTAATTTTAGTATTAAGAAATCTCTTATTGAAGGTGTTTGTGACGCACCAGATAGTGAGTCATCCACCACCAGCCTACAAAGCGATCTCCAGGATGTACAAAAGGAGGGGAAAACTACTGGCACACAGGGGAAAAAGTCTGCATTCACTCGTAAGTACTTATAATATTATAAATTTTTGGTCATCAGAATGGGATATGTCAATGAAAATCAGCACAAATTAATTTAATGATGTCTATGTGTAATTGATGTTTAATTAATTAATAATTAATGATCAATTATTAATGAATAATAAAAAAAATCAGCTAAATTAACAATCAATTATTAATTAATACATTACAAAATAACCAAGGTGTTCCGTGAAAATTTCAGGATTTGTGAAGTGTTCCGTCATAGGAAAAGTTTGGGGAAACGCTGCGCTAATGAATGAATCGTTATAAATTTCATTTTATTCTAATTAATTTAATTTCACTAATTAATTAATAACAGTTCATTTTATGCAGTGATGATTGAATACTGCATTTTTACATTTGTTTACATTTCTCTCGACTACGAATCAGTGGTTAAATTTAGCTGGGGGCCCTGCCCCGGAACTTTTTTATGCATCAGACCCGGAACATTTTTCTGTTTTGTGACTTTTCTTCCTTTATTTGTAATTAAGCCTAACACGAAACAGACAGCAATGACAGGTTATTAAGACGTGCATATGATTTGTGCGGTATTAAGAAAAGATCGCGCGAGAAAGATAAAAGCAAGCTGACAATTGTGTTGAAATGCTAACTTTCTTCAACCGAATTCCAATAATATGTGAAACTGCCTTTAGAACATTCACTATATATATTTCTTAGTTTTAACACATTTACGAATTTTAATATGATCGGTTAAATTTTATTGCCGCCGAGCGAACTCACACACTTCTAATTAGTAGCAATAGTTTTTAGTTAGCCGGCTCAGCATATGATTTTGCTTGAGCCTATAACATAGTTTCTGTTTGAGGGGACATGTGATTCGTTAGTTAGTGCCGTTTTTATCCGAGTTGTCTCTAATTGCACTATTTGTTGAGAAATATATTACACAGTGCTTGTATTTATTCACTGACATAATAAAAGTACAGTACTTTTTTTTTTTTTTGCCTCTGCAGTATAGTGGCTATTGGGGAGGGTGTATTGTTTACCACGGGAGCAAGTTACTATCTCCCGCGACGTGAACGTGTTTAAGCTTTTTCTCATGTGCAAGGTATATGCGAAACTTTTTAATTTCTTTTTTCGAAAAGTAAAATCAGGGGTGGAAGTTATTATTATTAAACACCTCCAGGGAGTTCAAAGACTCATCGAGGGAGGACACCTACTCTACAACTCTGTTTCCACCACCAGTCATCCACTAACTGATCGCAACTACACCAACGCCATCTACCGCAGACCATCACCACTAGTATTTCCACAGACAATCACAAACATCCATGCCCACGACGGGATTCGAACCGGAAGCCTTTTGGCTAGAGAGCGGATACGCTGAACCACTCACGCTGGCCAAGTGGTTGACTTATCCGTTCTTATATGCGAGGGCGAGTTATATTCGAGTAAATACGGTATTTCAACTATGAATAAGTACATTGGTATCTTCTTTAAACGGAAAAATAGCTCGGATGACAGTGATAATACAAATCGAGTTTGTAATGATAGTTTGTGTGTAGTTTCTGAAGAGAAAGAGATCTGTAACGAATTCACAGAAACACGGAATTTCCGTGAGTTGCAATGCGATAATATTAATACTTTGAACAAAAGGGAAGATTTGCAGACTTGCTGGACACTCGACCAGTGGATCGCATTCAGGGGAGAAGGCAGAAGCAGAGAAAATGACTGTCCACGGTTTTCAAATAATTAGGTCCTGAACAGTGGTTACTTTCAGCCTATATATATTTAAAAAAACTATATAAATACAATTGGTTATTTTGTAGGAACATTTTTCTGTTTTGTGACTTTTCTCTCTTTACGGCAATTATGCCTACATTATTGTGTTATTTTTCAACAACTGTTTGTTGTTTTGAATGTGTATATAAAGTCGATATCAACAGTCGCCTAATTACGAACGGGTGATGAAAGGGTCGGGGAGATTTGGAGCTTCCCCGGATAGCATTCAAAGGCAAATACAATTTGTTATTTTGTATAAGGTCCCGGAACTTATTCGTTTAGAATTTAACTACTGCTGCGAATGGCGCCATGTACGGTTTGTAAGTGTTTGTGTGCGCAAGTTTTAATAAATTTTAACTTTGTATGATAGATTTGTGTATATTTTATGGTAATAAAAGATAAAATAGACTAGTATCTACATCTTTCTCCTTAGTATTTTCGATATTTCTAGGCTACGCGGTTAGTCTGCGAGTTTTTCAAATTGTCGCAAATCTCAAAAAAAATTCCAGTATATTTATTGAAAAAAAAAAAAAAAAATCCGGGTATAAAGTGCACCCGCGCAGTTCAAATCCGCGTTGTTTAAGGGTCAACTGTATACACAAATATCGGGGGTGGGGTGGGGTGATGAAATATTACTTTATATGAACTACTGTTGTATTACAAAAATACATATCAGGAAGATTTTAAGGTATATATTTAGTGTGTAATTGTTTTAGACTGTCGCTCTAAAGATTATAAACCGATTTTCAATAACTAATAAATATATGTTCATTCGATATCCTAAGTTGAGTTTTAAATTTGTTGCTTTTCATACAAGAAAATGTTCATTAAAAATGTCTTTGGATGCAAATAATGTGATCACTCTCATGGCGTGGTCTCATATTCAAAAAAATCAATATCCTAGAAGAACATTATAAAATATCATTACAGTGTTATAGCTTCGTCATACTCCTTGAAGCATTCTATTACGTCATCGCTTTAAAGTTGAAGCCACGACGACAAGTTCCAAAGGAGCATTGTACTTTTGTACATTAGCTGTAAATGGATTCTAGAACAATCTCATTTCCTCTTTATAAGAATGTACATTTGTGAATCAATAAACGAATCTACAACGCATCCGAAGCATCGAAAGAAATCGCCAAAACAATTTTTGAGGGGAGGGGAGGAGGAGGGGATTATGGCCTTATTAACGTTGGCGTGTGCGTGTTAAAAATTATATGCAATCATGACCAGGTGTTTACATTCTCTCTTATTTTTTTATTTTATTTTATTTTATTTTTTGGCTGTTATGGTTTGAATGGATAAATGCATTGTTTCTTAAACCATTTTTTCATATTCCTGTAGGCACGATAAAAAATAATAGAAAAACTTTATCGAACCGCCCTTTGGACATATTGGCGTAATATTTTATCAATATTATGTTAACCAACATAATATTGATTGAGATTGAGGGAGATGGTGGAGGAGGACTTGAGGATGAGGAACTTGGATGTGGTTACAGCCCAAGATAAGAGGATGTGGAAGAGACACTACAAACAGCGACCCTACTTAAGTGAGACAAGCTGCAGTAGAAGAAGATTATGTTAACCAACTCTGAAATCATCAGTATGATGGGAAGAATGGATTTCAGTGTTATGTACAACTGAACACGAAGAGAATTGTGAATGAAAATTCTATCCAAGAGAGTTTGGAAACTTATAACATCAGTACCGCTGATGAGTTAAGGTTGAGGTAATCTGAAAACTCTGCTCAACGAAACCAAATATGATATTTTTTCAAGCCTCCAATCCAGTGAATAGAAGTCTCACACAGGACAACGAAATCTATCTACCACCTAAAGATGTTTACCAATCTTCATGTCCATACCGGGATTCGTACTCACTGCTTATTGACTGCTAAACAGATGCCATCAGCTTGATGTTTTAGGCCGTCATATACATTTTAATTATTAATATTTAAATATTATATAATACTTATGAATGCGGTTAATTAATATATTTATTTAATGGTTTATTTATTTAATAATTACATTAACTTCTGCGTATCTAAGCGAGTTTCATGCGTTGCCAGCCTAGGTAAGAGACGTGGATTGAAATCTCTCTCTCTCTCTTTTTTTTTTTTAATAAACTTATAGCCAAAAACATTTGATAGTGTATATCCTAGTATAAATATAGATTTGGTTAATTCGTGAGTTCATGCTGCTACCATCCTAGATAACTTTGTTTTCTATTGTAAAGCCAGAGCCTTCGTAGCTCAGTTAGTGTAGACGAAGCCCTTTCGTCGGAAAGACCTGGGTTCGATTCCTGTTAGTGACGTGAGAAACATTTATCTGGTCTCTTTCGACTAAAGGTGAGCTAGCCGGTCGAATACAGAGATAGAGGGTTTTTCACCCGGAAACTCGGATTTTTTTCGTCCCCCCACAACAGGCAAACCGCCCCGTGAACACACATGGATTACAGTTATGAATACGTCCCAGCCAGATGCCGCTCCCGAATTAGGGGGTTGGGGAAAGCAATGCTGAACTACCCTGTAAAAATCTCACCAGGAATACTTTGTGGGCAATTCCTACAAAATCAGAGAGTGTAAAGCTAATAATAATAATAATATTTTTGGATAGTGGATAAGAACGATGTCGTTTGTTTGGGAAAAACCTGGATTAATTTCCCGTCTCATACAGTAATAGAAATGTCATTCCTCCCGCATCGAAGATTTTTTTCGTCAGCAATCAAACCTGCTGAGCAACACACGTAGTTAATAGCCCTATACCGGCGTCATAATATTTGGTATGTATTTAAATTGTGGGAGTTAAAAACCATCTCCATATGAGACTAGCTAACTAATAATCAACGAAAAGCTCCTATGCGTTGAAGATCCTCTAGTACTGTGAAAGAATCGCACCAGGTCTTACCAGTGGGCATCGCTACCAAAAATCCAGAAACGTTTATGAAAAACAAAACAAAAAAATGTAAAAAATAATAAAGATTTGAACTAAGGTCTCTTTCCCAAGCAAGTGAAACATTGCAAATCCCACTGAAACAAGCGGATGTTAATTTAATATTCATTAAATAGGTTAATTACAATCAAATTAATGATTTTGTTTGATCGCAATCTGAACAAGTAACAATCAACTGTTTTCTGACCCGCTTATGATGGATCTGACAGTTTGCTGTTTAGGGTCTTCCATAAAATATGTGATGCTATTTTCCTCATTTTTATTTATGGACGAGCTCTCTCTCTCTCTCTCTCTCTCTCTCTCTCTCTCTCTCTCTCTCTCTGTGTGTGTGTGTGTGTGTGTGTGTGTGGCTACGTTCCTCGTATTCCCGGAAGTAATGTGATCACTCATTTCCGACCCAAGCAGTACAATACGAATTGTATTTTGCGTACAATATACGATGCATTAGCGAACCATGCATGAAAGAAACCTGACGCAGCCTATCTCTTTCATTCAATCGTCATTTTCAAAATAGATTCAGGCGTTCGTTTAGTGTTAAGTTTTTGCATGTGGATATGCATCCAACAAACAGACTGCCTTTGAACATAAACCGAACAGCCGGTTGATTTCTAAGAAGTAATGAAGCGGAACTATCCCACGTTGGTTCACACACCACCCTACACAAACCACTTTGCAGTCAAGGTCAAGGCCACAAGAAGTCATATTAGCGCTAGTGGATGTCGCAGATTTCACCTTGTCAAAAAAAAAAAAAAAAAAAAAAAAAAAAATGGCAGGATAGCCGTTTCGTGACTGCTGATGTTGCTGGACATGTTTTTTTGTTTCTTTTATGTACGAAACACTGACCTTCTCAAAGCGTCACCCACCGGGCTTAATTAGCCTCGCCGTACCACACGACCAGGGCAATGGTGTGTTAATCTCTCATCTTTAGGCAGATTGAACAGGAAGAGATAACAGAAATCTGTCATGCCTGTGAGTGTGTGTGTGGGTACACACACACACACACACACAGACACATACACACACACACACACACACACACACACACACACACACACACACACACACACACACACACACACACACACACACACACACACACACATTTGTGTAGTTTTACTGAACAAGAAATCATTAATTTTTGTAGCAAGAGCGAAGAGTATACCTATATAAAATATATATTTCACTAAAGTTCTTTTCTCTGCAAATCCTCTGCAGCACAGTCAGTAGTGCCCTTTGATTGAAAAGCCCTAGCTTTGATTCCGTCTACCTTAGTATGAGAAATACACTTATAATGGTTTGTAACTAAACATGAGTTAACCGGATCCCTCTGGAGATGACAATGTACCCCCCCGTAGAATCTCGAGTCATTCATTCCGTATAACATACCGACTGGTTAAAGAACACAGTTACCATACGCAATACACTAGCTTTAGCTTTATTTGTTTTCTGAAATATAACAGTTTTATCAATACCAAATAATACACAAGAATCTAAACTCTTTAGAAATAATATTTACAGCAAAGCTAATGTAATAATATAATATAAGAATATACTCTTACGATTAGTTTCATAAATCCACTAATTTTATTCTGCATCTAGTCGATAGCATTTCCTTGTTTTGTTCGAGATATGTAGATACGTACACTATATATAAAAATGTGTTTGACTACGTTATGTGAATTTTCATCTGAACAGAATTGTTATGATGAAACTGACGGTTCAGTTTTATAATAATAATAATAATAATAATAATACTTTATAATCTGTCTAATAAATTACATACATATACATACAATTTAATTATACATACAATTTATGTAATACATATAATACACATATTTATATAATTACATACAATTTAAGAGATAATGCTACAATTTTTTACATGTGGTTCAATTCAGATTCCAATTTATCTCATACTTTGTACAGTGCGCAAGTCATATAGCACAACAATTCGTGTGTTATTAGTAGTAATAATGATTTTTGTAATAGTTTACAATCAGTTATAGTTCAGTTACACAGGACAGATTACGATTATCTGTCTATCTATATAATTTTTTTTCTGTACAGAATGCTAGGAAAATATCTTATTTAAATTGCATAGGTAATGATATTAACAATGTGTCTTACATCATTTTTCGCATACGTAATTTACAATGGTTCCCTTTTTATTAAATCGATTATAATATTTACTTGCTTCTTTGGGTGGCATTTCTGATTTCTTCCTCGAAACTTTGCAGAGCTTATCTGAGGAAGATAATAGATAATAGATAGCGATGGTTTTGTGGTTTTGTTTCTATACCGTCGCAAGCAGGTGTTGATTTTACTGTTTGTAGGTAGGTAGGTGCTTCTTAGAAGACTACTGCTGCTTGTGCACGGTTTAACTTTTTTTGCAAGTGGGGTTGGATGCTTTTTGAGAGGGGGTTTGCTATAGGTGTGTGTGTGTGTGTGTGTGTGTGTGTGTGACAGAGAGAGAGAGAGGAATTTCATTAACTTTCATTCTCGCTATAATATTTATATAGCGCCTGTTTCAGCTCCTTGTAGGTCCCTAGTAGATATCCAGAAGAAGGTACAGTCATTCGTAACTGAATTTGGTTCGTAAGAAAACTACGTATTTCAGGATGATTCTGCACTAATGTATATTATTAAAATTTGCAGATTTTTTGCGTTTCCATAATCTTAATCACTTCCTACATCAGATTATTGTAATGTCCTGGTCTTGGTAACATTGAGTAGATCAATGGGGGGGGGGGAGAAGAAGAAGAAGAAGAAAACGATAACACGAGTCTGACATCAAGAACTCCGATTTCCGGCATGTTACAGAAATATGCAGCAGTAATAAAGACAAAGGTGATACAACAAAGTACTTAGGAAACAACACAACCGGTTTGGTCATGTAAATATTGTATTACACTTGCATGTTTAATGATCGGTACTGCTCATGTAATACGGAAAGTTTTAGCCATTCATTTACACTTTATATTACACAATTTTTTAACGTGATTCCGCCCACGAAAGGTTTTTATATATAAATCTATAATGCATTAGTACCGTGGATAGGATAAGGATTTTTTCTATTTTTGTTTTATTATTATTATTATTATTTTTTTTTTGTATATTTATTCATTTTTAATATGGTCAGGAAACTCTACTGTAGAGACCAAACATGGAACTTTTTCAAGTCGCTTCAGATCTCTAATAAACAGGGAGTGATCTCACACTGCGCAATGAAATTTATCTCCCACCTGAAAACAATCACAAACATCCATGCCCATGGTGGGATTAAAACCCGCAGGATATCCCCTCTCCAGTCTGTTAATAGGAGATAGGATACGATAATCAGTCAGCCAACCAGTCCGGCAATTATCACGAGGATGTGAAAATTACACAAATGCCAGTATTTTTTTTTCTTTCGTTTAGGGTATTTTGTATAAGCTGCCTAATATTAACAGTGAATCATAAAAAGTATTTTTATTATGCTGTATATCGAATCGATTCTTGAAAATGCAAAATTCTCTAAATTATAATGAGCGAATGATCTACATATTATAAAAAAAAATTAACACCCAGTGCTCTCTCTCTCTCTCTCTCTCTCTCTTCGATCCTGGAGAATCAAGAATCGATTGTTAAATCACAACTAGTTATAATATTACATGATTCGGAGAGTTCTCCCCTCTCTCATCAAATAAAAACTTTATTATTATTATTATTATTGACTAGCAGGTCCATATTTCTCATTATCTATTATGAGTAGTTTTATATGCGACACTCCCCATGAATGCAGTCCATCAAAATAATACAACAATATATGACATTGTCCCTGCTTTAAAATCACCCAGTTGAGTGAGTCACTGCGTATTAATTCAGTCCTTCAGAGCTCGCGACTTGACTAAACAAAGTTTTGGTTTAATATAGAACTGCTTGTCATCAGCGTTCGTTGCCAGTCATGCATCTCTTGTGTGACATATCTAACCAAGCATTTTTCTGTTGGAAAACATTTAAATATGTTTTTTCAGCAGATTTTTTTCATTGCTTAATGTGCTTTTTTCACAGTTGTTGACATTCAAAGCACTTGTATGTCTTCAATGAAAGAGAAATGAAATCTAAATAAAGAACGTTTCACTATGAAACTGTAAGATAAATTCCTTTTTTTTTTAATTATTGAAATAATTTTTTTTATTTTGATTTTTAAGTTTTCGAATGAAAATCATAATAAAAATAAAGAGCTAATAGTGATAGGAATATCTTACTTTAAAAAAATATATATAAAAACTGGACAAAAATTAACTGCAACGATATTAATTTCCTCTTGAAGAAAGAGAGATAGAGAGAATTATGGAATCGCAATGAGAGATCAGCGCATTCTGTGATTTCCATGATAACAATGGCGACACATAATTTACCAAGCCAGAAACAAAATAACGAGAACTTATAAAAGATGCTATAAATAGTGCCATCTGCCATCCCCCCGACAATAAAACGGTCCGTGAGACCTTCAAACCCACACACATCAGATTAGAAGCTCAATTACATGACCAAGAAATAGCGTCTAACCGTGTAAACGCCGTTCTCTTCGCTGCTGGAAACATCAGCCTGGATTTCTCAATGATGTTCGCGAACGGCAAGAGACAACTTAGGGCCCACACATAAACTTGCTCTATACTGGCAACACGAGGTGGAGATGATGATAACGAGCCATTGCACAATAATACTTTGGCAGAACGTCAGTAGAATGAGGACGTACCAAATATGGAAACTTTACTTAGGAAAAGAATGATGAAGCCTTTATTAGATAGTGAGAAGACGAAAAATAAAAGGATAAGCATATTTATGTACACAATATGTAAACATAAGTATAAAACATGTGTTTTATTCGAGTGTAATCTTCATTCATGATGTGCATCAAATTTGTTTTGCTTTCCAGACCGAATCGGGATTGTTCGACCATTTAAATCAACAACTTGTTCATAATTCGATGAACAGACCTTTGGAGCTTTGCCACATACACATACACGCACACCTCTTATACTAGTGGTTTTTACTTATCTCTTCTATACTTCTGTCAAACCAACAAGGTCCCGTATAATGTGACCTTGTCGCCACCTTGCACAAAGTCCGGGACTCTTAAGTAGAAAGCGGGACGTACTTTACTTATGTAGCAACAAATCTTGGCCGTTGTTGTGGTTTTTCGCACGCGTGTTTTTGTCTGTTGTGCAATTTTGGCTAGAAACGCTAGTGGGAGTCGTTGGAGAACTAAGTAATTGCAGGAAACCCCATAAGAAATAATAAAGCAAACACAATAGTCATCTTGCATCTCCTTGAGACGCCCATAAAGGCCATCTAGTAATTAGGACTAATGTAGTACGGCTGGCTACATCCTCCCTTCTATTTCCCTCCCCCCTTTCCGCCCTTAATCTTTTTCAGAGCTACAATTAGAAGAACAAAATATAGTAGCATTGTTTTTGAAGAAAATGCGTCCTGGTGAATGACGAAATGGAAACGCATAAACCTACTGATATGTAAACCTCTGTCTGTGAAATTAGAAAGAAGTTATGCAATTTCATTCAAAAATGCATTCTCTTTCTCTCTCTCTCTCTAAACCTCGCGTTGACAAGCCTGACTATCATACTATAGATCTGAGGGAAAAAACGACACAGTTATTCTTGACAGAATACGTACCTCACCGGTGAATGTTTTTGTTTATTTCGAATAAAGTTTATAAGTTGGCAGCTTGGCCAATAGATGGCACTGTGTTTTCTTCCGTGTCCAAATTTAATTTTTATATTTATTGCAGGCGTAGACTTCTGTGGCTAATTGGTTCAAAAGATATATTTCGGTGATTATACCACATTTTTTATTATTCAGTTATACAAAATACTGAAATAATAGTTCCCGACAAGTTTCGTAAATCGTAGGATTTACATCTTCAGGGGGTAAATAGTATAACTTAAAGTTTAAACAAGAGAATTAATAAATACAAATCATAACCGTCTGGCTATTCATAAACTCAAATAACAGAATGCAGATATAAAACGTTATTGACGTTGATTGGTAGAGCCTCTGCTACTAATGGCTCAGTTAAGTAAGTTTGAGCGCTGTTAGTAGTTGGAAGGGCACTAATCGTTCGGTGCTGTTGGCACACTCTTCTTCTTGGCACACTATCTGGAGGTGTCAAATAATAATACTGAACAATGTCACTTGTTCTCGTTCATACAGTCCGAGCTCAGATTGAGGTAAATTTTTTTATTAGAGCTGACCACACTTGATGGAGAATTAAACCTTGATTGTTATTGCATTGGGTTGGGTTTTTTAGCATATTAGCAGCTTCTTTAAATTTTCTTATATAACTGTTGTTTTCTATGTATCACACGATGCCAGAGTACATCGTGTCCAGTGGAAGTGGTATGGAAAGCAAGGCCCATTTTTTGTTCTCTTTTGTATTGTACGTCTTTTTAGTGTTCAGCCATGAGTATTTCTCCAGATCTTCCCTGTCCTACGTAGCAAATCCCGCAAGAGCAATGGATTTTGTAGACGCCTGAGTTTAAGAGGATGATGAGGTGGTTTTGGTGGATGTACGAATCTTGAGATTTTTTCCATAAGAAGGAAGGCTACTTTTATGTTGTGCTTGTTCATTAATTTGGCTAGCTTATCTGTAACATTTTTGATATAAGGAAGGGAGATTGAGTTTTTGTAATCCTGTTTTATTGTGTTGTTAGTTGGAGGCATTTTAAGGATTCTCTTGATGGTTTTTGTTTCATATCCATTCTGTTGGAGGATTTCTGTTAAGTATTTTAGTTCTTCATTACATCTTTTTTGTGTGCTGGAGATATTCTATGCTCTGTCTCGAAGAGTTTTAATTAAGCTTATTTTTTGTGAAGGATGGTGGTGTGAGGTTGCATTTAGAAATCTTCCAGTGTTTGTCGGCTTCCTATATACTGAGAAGGAGAGTTTACTTTTTTCATTAACTTCTAATAGAATATCCAGAAAAGGAAGTTTTTTATTTTTTTTCTTGTTCTAAAGTGAATTTTATGGTGGTGTTCAAATTTTTGAGATAATCTTTGAAATTGATTAGCTCATCTGTTGTTCCATTGAATATGATAAAAATATCGTCCACATAGCGTAGCCATATTTTTGGTTTTTTTTATGATAATTCTTAACAGCATTGTGTTCAAATTTTTCCATAAATAGGTTTACTAATATCGGTGATAATGATGAACCCATGACCAATCCTTCTTTTTGTTCTCAGATTCTGTCTTGATAGGTGAAAAAAGTATTGTTTATACAATGTTTAAAAAGATGTAAGATGTCCGGAGGGAAGCGGGCTTCTAGGAGATTCAAAATTTCTTGTCTCGGGACGTTTGTAAACAAGCTGATAATGTCTAGACTTGCTAAGATGTCTGTTGGACCAATATATATATCTTTCACTTTTTCTATGAAATGTTTACTATTTTTTATGAAGGAAGATATTTTTCCTATATGTTGCGAGATCATGTTGGTGAGGTATTTCGCCAAGTTGGAAGTCGGTGAATCTCTTCCATCTACTATTAGTCTTAAAGGTATATCTGTCTTATGGATCTTTGGAACACCATATATTCTTAGTATCAAAGGATGTTTTGATTGTAACTATTTTTTAAGTTCTTCCATCCAGAGAGGCACTTTTTTTTATTAGATCATTTATTTTTTTTGTGTGTGTATGCCAAGTCGGGTCTCTGTCTAAGAGTTTGTAGGTGTTTGTATCTTCCAGGGGACTTTTCATTTTGTTATCATATTCTGTAGCATTTAAAACGACAGTTGCGTTGCCTTTATCCGTTTATAAATATAAAAAAAAAACATATAAATATATGTTTTTTTATATTTATACTTAACTTATTACTTTTTAAAAACTTTTTGTTGCACTTCTATAAAATAATAATT
Organism: Typopeltis vanoorti; assembly: GCF_054136105.1. Lineage (NCBI taxonomy): Eukaryota > Metazoa > Arthropoda > Arachnida > Uropygi > Thelyphonidae > Typopeltis > Typopeltis vanoorti. Next base: position 68,411,783 of record NC_143552.1, on the reverse strand, counting down.
AATATCCTGTAGTGTACAATTGGGGTCATTCAGACCTATGAAGTAAAACAAATAAAGAGGATTATTCTTTATAATGTGTAATCTAATAATGCTTTCAGCAATTTCTAATTACAGGTAACTCCCGTATAACACGGTCGTTAGGTTCCTAAAAAATGCGGTGTTATGCGAATTCGTGTTATACGAAACAAATAACTAGTACAAAAAACAGGATTATGTTCCAAAAGTTAAAGAAAACTATACTATTTTCTTTTCTAAGAGAAACATATTTATTAAAGCAAGAATTTCTTATTTAAATTAAGGGGATATTAATTTATCCCCCGAAATGAAGCCTATTGGCTCTTTACTTTAAATAAACAAGAATTTCTTATTTGCCGTCCAATATACCGGTAAAGCACTCTTATTTAGGTTTTTCATTTCACGAAGATTGAGGATTTATAAACTAGTATGGGTTTTACCATGTGATCGCCTGAAGCGTTACTGCACATAAGTAATATTACACGGTCTTTTGATGCTTTAAAACCTGGTGCAACATTTTTTTTTTTTAATTAATGTTCTCTTGGACATTTTTTCCCACCTCATCTCGTCGGCATTAAAAATCTCATGTGTTGTATATCCACCCTGTTCAATAATTTTTTTGTAATTCCTTTTGATAAGTTTTGGAAGTTTCATTATCAGCTGATGAGCTTTCCTCTTGTATTTTTATGTTTTGTAATGAAAAGCGTTTTCTAAAACGGCTGAACCAACCGGCTAGCAACAAAGTCGGGGTTAATAGCAGATTCTCAAATTTCTTTTAGGTAGTTGTAAATTTGTAAAGCTTTATGTTTAATAACATTGATGTCCCGTGGGATCCGTTTTTTTTTTTTTTTTTTTTTTTTTTTTTTTTTTTTTTTTTTTGAGTAGTCATCAATCCAAGTACAAAGAGCTTTTTCCAATTTTTCAAGTATTGGTGCTCTGGGACGAGCTGTCATATTTGCGGAAATAGAACAACCTGCAGCAACGGAAGCTCTAATTTTCTGTATGATCCAAATTGTTGCTTCATTTAAATCCAAGGTCTTTGCAACATATGATACTTTCTCCTCCTTTTTAAGACTATCCAAAATCTGTATTTTTAATTCTAGTGAGATGAAATGTCTTGTAAGAGGTACTTCTTTTACTTCCGGCAGACATTGTTCAGGCTACAAATTAATTTAAAAAAAAAATTCAACACTTCTTTAAAAAAGGTTCAATAATAAATACAAATAATAGTACAAAGAAGAAAACAGCGAAAGTCTTAAAATACTGTATGTTTAATATTCCACGAACAAAATGAATTTAAAATTCTAATAAATTCTAAAATTCTGTATGCAAATCTGACACGCTATACACGCTCGAATGAAAATATCGAATGAGATGGTGTTTGCTCTTAAAAGCTTTCATGATGTCCCGTGTTGTACGGGAATTTCCCCGATTCTCGAAACGTTTTAGAGCGAGAACGTGTAGGAATGCAGTGTTATACGGGGGTTACCTGTAAATTGATTTCATTGTCTTCTATTATCCTCCTTTGCATATACTGCAGAACTTAAAACCGTTTAATCCATAAGCGATGAAAAAAAAATATCTTCGTTATCATTTCCTGATATGTACTCTTAAGGAATATAGTGGATATAATGATTCAACAAATGAAATTTTGAGTATTATTGGTTTCCTATAAACAAAATCAAATAATAAAAAATAGCTCTCTATCTTTTATTAAGCCGAGTTTTTTTTTTTTTTTTTTCTATTTCGGTTGCACTTTTTTGATACAATGACAGTTTTCTAATGATGGCAACATTCGATGTTTCTTCTACTGGGAAAATGCAGTTCCATTTGTACTGTGTTTGGCATAACAACAAGTATTGAGTACTGGCGTATTGGTGTCAAAAGGACATATCTTCTATCGATGGAAATAATGCCAATCAACTTCATGGTTGATGACTTTCACTCCCAGTGAGACACCACTTGGTTTATTGGAGGCATGAAGGGGTTTTTGTCATGTTCGGTCTCTATAGGCTGGAGACTAAGTGTTTTCTGTATGTTCCTACTCTTTTATTACTCGTTCTGAACAAAAATTGACCATACAAGTCAACATAAATGTAAATTTCGTTAACTGTGAATAAAAAAAAAAAATCCCCTCAAAATAAATAAATAAAAGCAATATAAAAAATTAACAAAACTCTGATCAAGAAAATAAACAAGAAAAATCCAAACAAAAACATGCAACCACTTCACTAGTATTATGATCTGTATAGTTTACAATGAAAGTAAAGCCATGAGTATTCGTGATGGCTTTAACTTCACTGGAAAGGATGTGGGTGATCTTTTTTTTGTTGTTGGTTGTTCTTTTTTTTTTTTTTTGAATTTTTTGTTTTTATGTTTTTGGTGAATTTTTGTTTTCTTTAATTTTTCTGGGTTATAGATGCTGATTTTTTTTGTTACTTTTAGATTTGCTTTTGAAGAGGGGGAGGATTATTGAGAGCCACTATTAGGAGCCTCCAACAATCCACCTCACATTTCAACTTTTCTAAATATGCTCTACACCAGGGGTTCCCAACCCTATGCCCGCGGGCACCATGGCGCCCGTCGACCAATTTGTGTGTGCCCGCCGCTGTTCAACCGTGTGCCGTATAGTTTAAAATAATCACGCAACAATTCATGGCATGCTATATGATGCATGCGTTAATGACACATGATGAGTATTAAACGCATACAATGTAAAATAGTCGCGCATTCGAAATTGTTCATTCCAGTTAAAGAACTGGAATATCATCATATTCCCCTAATTATGAAGCTCTGGCCAATGAAATGCAATGCCAAAGATCACACTAACTTACATATATATATTTAAAATTTTATATAATGTAAACTTTTAAGTAATAAAACATTTGATTATAATGTAAACTTTGTAAGTATTTATTTAACAAACGAATTCAAAAAAATTTGCTTGAAAAAATAGATGGTGCCCATCGCCCTACCGGTATTTCAGAATGTGCTCTAGGAAACAAAAAGGTTGGGAACCCCTGCTCTACACGATTTCTTTCGCCACAATAGAAGAGCATACGCATTTATCACATCTGACATCCCGAGAGAGAGAGAATGGCAATTCTCGAATGATTCCTTTATGCATTACTCTGGATCAAACTTGCCTTGTCTCAATCAGTTGAATTCATTTACTGTCTTTGTCAGTAAATGAATAAGTACTCCGACCTTTTCTGTCACTTTTGTTTGATTCTTAGTTATCAACAGTCTACATACCCAAATAGTGAGGGCGTCTTTCTTGGTGACAAGCTGGAAGAGATGGTGAGATATGTGCTCTCAACAACAGTCTTTCAAAAGTGCCCATCTGTTACCCAAATACCTGATAGTTCTTATCACTCTTGCACTAAACCAAAACTAGCCTTACTCTTTTTTTTTCACAAATGGTCTATCTGCCATCGAAATACCTGATAGTTTTTATCACTCTCACACCATCCTTAATCTCTTCTTAACCAGTTCTGATAAATATACCGTAGATATTAGCTCCCCTCTTGGGTAACTTGGATAATAACTCAGTTTAAATTTCTTTCGGTACAGGATTTGCTTCATCACCACTGTCAGTCTTGTGTCCTTTGACACAAATATAGCCCCAGATGGAATGATTATTTCTAGTACAGTTTTCCTTGGACGGACTACAGTTTTTCTCTCATCTGATTCAAACATTTCTTCAACTGAATAACTGAGGTAATTCTTACTTATTAAAGGCCTTCGCCCCTATTCCACACAAACCTCTGACGTCTGAACCTTGGTTCAAAAATGCATTAATATAATGCAGGTGGCTTGGCTCGAAACCAAAACTCTGTCAGCCAACATGGCAGCATGCAACAGTTGTAAAAAAGACTATCAGCAAATCCAAGTGACTTTATTAGAACCATATGCAGAAAACTTGCTTTCTGTTCAGATGGCACTCTGGCCTTGTGGCCCTTGCCAAGACAATTGGTTACTGCTTCTGCCAATCTCTCTCTCTCTCTCTCTCTCTCTGTCTCTCTGTACTATTGTAACACCATCCAGTAAAAAGGTTAAAGGAGAAAATATTGACATCTCCTTCTGAATTAATCATCAAGACAAAATAACAAAAGTACTTACTTTATGCCAGTGTTTCATCAGAAAGATATCAGAAGAATCCTGAATACTTTAAATACAAAGTCTTCTCTTTTTGATGTATTCCCAGTTGTGAATAAACATGAATTAACGCCCACTCTACATCGTATTTATAATTTTTCTTACTCATTTTGATACTTTACACATAGAAACAAGCTTATATCCAACCCATCCCAAAGAAAGGAGACAGATGCCAGCGTCATTTCGTTGCATTCACATTAGTTATGTCGAAAATAATGGAGAAAGAAGTCATTAGTCAACTCCTTTACCACCCAGACGCCCATTTTTTTAATCGCTGACCATTAATATGGATTGCTTTACTCTATTTTGCGAAGTCCTCTTAAGAGAGATTCAACGATGACTTCTAAGATCGGAACAGGCCACTCGGCGTAAATCCTTGACAAGCATGATGATGATGATGATGATGCGTCACTTGATTCACAGTGGATTTAAATTTGCACGAGCTATGGTAAGGTTTGAAATGCATGTGGTCGATCTAGACATTGCAGGTTAGTTTTGATCGCGTCTTTACAAAGGCGTACTTTCCAAATTAACTTAAGTCTGCCTTCTACTCTCTTCAGTTGGATTGTCAACTTCCTATCACTCAACACGTGCCATGGCCGATGGTTTCCTTTTTTCATATTTCTCAAAGGTCGGTTCAGAGAAAGCACAAGTATACTGGGACTGACTTACACCTTCATCCTTTTCCGATATATGCACATCATATCTATAACTTTTTCTACTTAAAAAAGAAAATAGGAAAACTAGGTTTCCTTTTACCCTCAAGACCTTCTCACCTACACATTTCCTAAGAATATAAATTCCAAATGTATCGTTCTCACATACGGGATGGTCCAAAGAAAAGTCTCTAAAAATGTTAGATGTTACCGAGAATAAGGCAATCCTGTTAATTGGACCATTTCTCATAGACGTTGTTTACCTCTTATTCCTGTTTTCTAGGTGTTTTATATATATATATATATATATATATATATAGTTCTGAAGTGATTTTGTATCTCTTAACATGTTCATTGCCTATCGCGCGATGCGAGTTCTCACCAAACGGCCGATCACGCGTTATCGCGTTGACGTCGCTAACTAAATAAAAAAATTAAAAAAAATAAAAAAAATTTGGCCACCACACGAAATTCCAATTTTCAGCTTGGCAATGAAAGAAAGTGTTAATACTGACCTGATGAGTCCATTTCCATTGGACTCATCAGGTCAGTATTAACACTGCCTACATAGTGATAAATTACCGACTAAAGAAACTTTTTTTTTCCTACTTTTTTTTTTTCAGCCGGATATTTACTTTTGAAGCTGCATATATTATTATTATTATTATTATTATTATTATTCCCGATACCTCCAAGGAGTTCGAAGACTCATCGCGGGAGGACATCTTCAACTGTCTCTACACCTTACCTCTACTACGAATCAACGCCATCTACCGCCCACCTCCAACACCACCACAACTAGTAATTTTTGTCTGTAAATTGCGTGTGTTCTGAAGGGCCGATTTGTATGTATGCGGGATGAAAAACCCGAGTTTCCGGGAGAAAAAACCCTGCTACCTCCGTATGAGATCGGCTAACTCACCATCGATTGAAATCGACCAGATAAAGATTCCTCCCGTCGCGACGAGAATCGAACTTAGGCCTATTCCCATCGAAGGGCGCAATGTACCGTCGTTCTTCCAATTGCGCTACGGAGGCGCTTAAAAAGTACGCGCAGTCAGGGCCAGACTCGAACTATAAGTATATCTCTGACCACTTCCACTGAGCTACCCAGACCTAATATGTTCTTACTTATATCCCATATAGCCTAAGTGCACAGTTAACGGAATGGTTTGTTAATTATTAAAAACAAAACACCTTATTTGGGAGTTTTTGCAATTATAAAGTAATTTCGTGAACTACATTGCATGAAATATATATTCATAAAATCTGGTTATCTATTTTTCACTCACCGCAGACAATATGGTGCGTTTTACTACTCGTAAAAGTAATTCAACGTACAGTATTAATATTTCAACTAATTTTCTTAGCTAAACATAATCGCCACCTAATGGTTTTTATTAGTACTAAATGCTTGTTTGTTGATATTTTTGTGACTAAAAGTTTATGTTTGTGTGCTTTCCACAAAGCAGAATGAGGTAATTCCTTTTGAATGTTATATTTGATCTTATATTATAGTTAAATAAGATTTAAATAACTTTTAACTGCTGCATCAAACCAAGAGAACGAGGTTTAAATTCTGTTTGTAAAAGTAACAAAATGCGACATACAGTCAGAAATGAATTGGACTACATGCTACGCCAGGCAGGGTAATTACAAGACATAAGAAATCATTTAATAAGTTATCACGCGAAATAAAAACCTAAATGGAAATATCATGTTCTTAAAGACTATATAGAATATAGGATTATAATCATACAAAGATCGTGATTCAATTTTCAGAAACTACGAACTACAGTATGCTAAAATATAGGTCGGTATTTATAAAAGCAGACGATATGACTGCAGTCGAGGACAATTCATGTTCTTTCAAATGAATAAATGACTTTTGGTGTTTATCCCAAATAATTATTTTTTTATTCCTTTTCTAAGTAACCGTTCTTCACACACACACACACACACACACACACACACACACACACACACACACACACACACACACAAAAATATTTCAAAAATTATATGATATAAATATGATATTTTTTCATATTAGACTTCTGATTTAATAGCTAATTTAATTATAATATTTTATGATCTTTTAAAAATGAAAAATTTAAGCCACAGACAAATCATTTTTGATAACTACACGTCAGTCTTTCTAGTAGTTTCAAACGTGATTGAAAGATTATTATTAGTAGTATTATTGGAAAACAGGGTCATAAACTTTTAGAAACAGCATATTTCACCACAACTCTAGGGAAAATAGTAACACAGGAAAAAAAAAAAAAAAAAAAAAACGATTCTCAATATATTTATAAATGTATACAGGTATAAATGAGAACAAAATAAAAACTTTAATTAAAAAATTAAATAATAAAAACTGTTACAATTTGCTCATTGATATTAAGAAACCATTTGACTGTAAATCACTCACTTTCCTACCTAAACTGCATCAAATGATTGTTTAAAAGCTATTTACAAACTAAAAAAAAAAAATCGCGATAAGAGTGGGCGAAGCATTCGATAACTTAACGATGAAAACAGGGATCTCAAGGTCTCTGATCTGTTTTACACATAACGCAGTATTAGTATACAGTACTGATGCCCTAGATCAGTGGAATAATATAATCGGATCTGACCTATTTTGGTTCACTTAAAAATATACTTAAATATAGGCAAAACAAAGTTTATATTATTAGAATTAATTAAGAAAAATATTGTTATTGACATCAAATAACACCAAACAGTTTTACAAAATAACACAGTTACTGTTCAGCTTTTGAAAGAGTTAATTTTTATTAATAGCTTTAACGGAACATGTACACTAGACACATTAAAGTAAGTTTCACAGCTTACACATGTAAGAAAAAATATATAGAATTTATTTAAAAAAAACCCAATATATTTCATCCAACATTACGTGTATATCGTCAAGAATATAGACAGTTAACTGCATTCAAATGATGAATCAAAATAATGAGTCAGAAATCATGTTTTGTAGCTGGTCTATCGGTCGCAGCTGGCGTATATGTTATTACACTATTAGAGCTCAAAGAAAAATTGTAATAAGTTGCATAGATTAAAAAAATATTTTTTAAATAATTATTATTTTTTTAAAAACTTATGAACAATTAATAGTGATCACTTTCCCAATCGGCATACAGTATGATCGGTTCAGGTTTGGACGATTTTTTAGCGTTTTACATGTTTCAAGGAAAAGACGATGGAATTTGAACTTGCTGTAGTGAAGAAGTTTTGTCTGATTAGGTTAGTCTCATATTTGTAAATTTAGGGACACAAAAACACACGTGTTGAACAGATTATTTTATTAATTACTAATAAAATAAAACTTGACGTTTCGACCCCTGTATCAAGGTCATCATCGGAAGAATACAAGTGTATAAGGAACCAAGCTATATGCTCATGCCCTGTATACCGGTAAACTAAATCTACGTAGTTAATTAATCCTTTTCCCTAGCCTGACCTCTAGTGATAAAAAAAATAAAAATATTAAATAAATAAATAAAAATAATAATAATAATAATAAATAAATAAATAATAATAATAATAAAATATATTAAAAAATTAATTAATTAATTAATTAAATTCAACTGCAATAAACTGCTAAAGTCCTCATGTATTAATATTCTTCTGGATAGTTCTGATTGTTATAATATGATTTCTTTCAGTTGCTGTAGAATGCTACAAACACTTCACCAGGTTGTCTTCTTGTAATGAGATTTTTCAATGGCTAGTTTAGGTTGTTAATACAGGTTATAGATGAGTCCTCCACATTCTTGAAATGGTTAGGCCATCATTTTTGTTGAGATTTCGGTTGTGTTTGAGCATTTCACATGACTTTTTAAATTTTCTCTCAAACCAGGTTTTGGTGCGGTGTAGGGACTTCGTATTTTTCCAATCAATTCTGTGGTATGTTTGAGTGCGAAGTCAGAAAGGCCGGTTTTACCAAAATGGAGGTATTTACAGAAGAATATTAATACATGAGGACTTTAGCAGTTTATTGTAGCTGTATTTATTTAATTAATTAATTAATTTATTTTTTTATATATATTTTATTATTATTATTATTATTTAATTAATCAATTAATTTATTATTATTTTTTTTAATCACTAGAGGTCAGGCTAGAGAAAAGATTAATTAACTACGTAGATTTAATTTACCGGTATACAGGGCATGAGCATGTAGCTTGGTTCCTTATACACTTGTATTCTTCCGATGATGACCTCGATACAGGGGTCGAAACGTCAAGTTTTATTTTATTAGTTATTAATAAAATAATCTGTTCAACACGTGTGTTTTTGTGTCCCTAAATTTACAAATATGAGTGCTGATCACCGTGTAACCTTAAAAGAAAGAATGATTAGGTTAGGTTCCAAAGAACTTTGTGCTTAGTATCAATAGCGTGAGAAGCAAGGTGATTAGAATTGAAGAACATCAAGACTATATATTTTTGGAATCTGACAAGTCTAACCTTGCTTCATGCGCTGTTGACACTAGGCACAAAGTTCTTTGGAACCAGACAAAACTTCTTCACTCCAGCAAGTTCAAGTTCGATTGTCCTTTCCTTGAAACATGTGAAACCATAAAAAATCGTCCGAACCTGAATCGATCAGACTATATTCCAGTTCCCAAGTTTTGGGAAGTGGTCACTATTAATTGTTCATAAGTTTTTTTAAAAATAATTATTATTTTATTTTTTAATAAAATAATAATAATTTTATTATTATAAAATAATTATTATTTTAATAATAATTAAAATATTTTAATTATTTTAAAACATGCGCAGAAGACCTCTGCTCAGGACACTTCTGCGCATGTCAGAAAAAAGAGAATCCATTCCGATAATAGGGTAATCAATCTGTCTTCTGGGATTTGTTTGTTTATTATTACAGGTCGGAAAATTTAGCTTTTCTTTTACGAACATTGTAGTTTTTAAAGTGTAACTATTTTGCTTGTATAACAGTTGGAAAAATGTACGTAGAGTATTAACAAAATTAAAAAAGGTATAGCATAAAACAAAAATTTAACTAAGTTTATTTTTAAGAAAGTTTTCTATAAAATAAAAATAATTATACAGAAAAACAGAATTTTTTTCAAATGAACTTAAATATTCTAAACTTACAGTTGAGAGAACTGAGACACTTTAATGTCCTAAACCGATTAATTATTTATGACTTGTTGTGACTCTTTTAACAAACTCATGCAAAAAAAAATATTTTTTGCATGGGTTTGTTAAAAAAAGAATTGGAAAAAAATACCATTATCAAATCCTTTTAATCTTCATAGTCATCTGAATCGGTGTCCGAATCGCCATCTTTTCACTTAAACTGATCACCAAAGGTTCGCATAATTCTTCGATAATTCCGTCTCTGTCCCAATACATATTTTCCAATGAGGTGACATGAAAGCAATATTTTCCCCAGTTTTGAACTGTAATACTTTCAATCGCCTGTTCTGAAAGTTTAAAAAGTTTCGACGTCAATATCCCCAGTTACGTTGCGATGGCGAATGAAACTTTTCACTTCTGCCCAAACATACTCAATAACATTAATATCGTAATGATATGGTGGTAGCCTCAAGCTAGAAATCAATGCTCTTTGAGCATCGTGTCGAATTTAAATAGTTTAGTTGTGGGAGAGTTTCTTTTGACCAAATTAAGCAATTCAATTTTTCGCATATCTGGGGAATGAGAAATGTTATTTGCAGAGAGCCAATCCATAAGAACTTGCTTCTTATTAGACCAATTTGGAACTTTGTTTAATCGAATAGAGTGATATGAAGCGTTATCAATTATAACAACAGCATTTTTAGGAAGGTTTGGAATCAGTTTTTCTTCTGCCAACTTTTCGAAGATCGTAGAATTCATTTGCCCATGGTAATCTCCAGTAGTTGAACTGGCTTTGTATAGTAAGTTTCAATTCGATAAAAAACCCATTTCTCCACTCGCACACAAAATTATTATATGCCGCGAGGCATTTCCGGTTTGTAGCACTCCATATTCTTCTTTAGACTGCCAACATTTTCCATAAGTTAAATTACTATTAATCCAAGTTTAATCTAGATACACAGTCGGTCTTTTCTCCTCCCTGAAACGTCTTATTGCTCTCAAATACTGCGTTCTAGATAAAACAATGTCACTTCGCTCCATGATAAGTTTCCTTTTATTCTGGGACTTTTTAAAACAAAATCCGATTTCATGAAGTATTTTCCTTAAAGTTTCTCTTTTCCAAGGAAAATTAATTTTTTCATTAAGCACAGGAATCAATTTCGGAACAGTTGGCACTCTTTTCTCGACCACGTAAAATTCGTGAATAGTTCTTCTTATAACGTCTACATCGAAATCATTCAAAGCTACGGTTTCGATGGTTTTCTTTAATCTGGCGCTTTTTTTTTTTAGGAGATTTAAATTTTGGCTTACCTTCACCTTTTGATTCCCTACGAATTCTTTTAATAGTCGACCCCGATACGCCCGCAATTGCACTTGCACGTTTTATGACTTGAGAAAGGGGGAACAAGGAGACGATTCTTTTTTCGCAGAATGTCAGCACATTATTCAGTATTCTTTTGCAAGAGCTACTGAAACGTTTAACAACAGAACTTGTTGACTGTACTGGATCCATCATACAAATTAATAATAAAAAAATAATGCAAAAAAAAAAAAAGCGACAACAAAAATCAAGCTAGTACTAGTACAGCGACAGACAAGAAAGCATGATTTCGCATGTTGGCGACCAATTCATACATCCTTCATTTCTTTCTCCCCTTCAGCATGAATCGACTATTCTTGGCAAAATGCCAAGAAGAGATCTACAAACGGTGGGAGAACTATATAACTGTTTCTTTGAAACTCTAATAGTATAATATCATATACTGTACTTAAACTGCAACCGAGACACGAGCATAATATACACATGATTTATGACTCATTATTTTGATTCATCTTTTGAATGCAGTTAACGGTCATCTCCCTGAAGATGTCCACGTAACGTTCGATAAAATATATTGGAGTTTTTGAATAAAGTTTATATAATTTTTGTTACATATGTAAGTCGTGAAACTTATTTGAATAAGTTACTTTTTATGAATAATTGAATGTTTTTGGACAGTAGCTTTAACCGCAAGACACATGAAGATCTCTTCTTCTTCTTCTGCAGCTTCTCCCACTTAAGTGGGGTCACTGTTTGTAATGAGTCTCCTCCACACCTTCCTGTCTTGGGCTGTCACCACATCCAAGTTCTTCATCTTCAAGTCCTCTTCTACCAGCTCCCTCCATCTCTTCTTTGGCCGCCCACGCTTCCACCTTCCTTGCACATCCATCTGCATGACCCTTCCCACATATTCGTCCTCCCTCCTCATCACATGATCAAACCATCTCAACCTTGCCTCCTGTATTTTCGCTCCTAAGTTCGTAACTTTCACTGTTCCCCTGACATAGTTATTTCTCAGACGATCCTTTCTGGTCACACCGCACATCCACCTAAGCATTCTCATCTCTGCTACTTCCATCCTGCTGATGTTATTTTTCCTCAGGGCCACAGTTTCTATAACATATGTCATAGCTGGCCTCACTACTGTCCTATAAATTTTGCCTTTCAGATTGATCGGCACCCTCTTATCGCATAACACTCCAGCCATCTCCCTCCAGTTCCTCCAACCCGCTTGTATCCTGCATCCCACTTCCTTCTCAGCTCCTCCATCTTCTTCCACTGTTGAACCTAAGTATCTAAAGTCTCTCACCTTCCTGATGACATTTCCTTCCAGCTCCAGATCTGTCTCCTGGCCGCCACCGCCCACTGCCCACTGCGCAACACATATACTCTGTCTTACTTCTGCTCAGTCTCATACCTCTCTTCCAGTACTTTTCTCCATCTTTCCAGTTTAGTTCCCACTTCTTCTCTTGAATCTACACACAGCAAGATGTCATCTGCATACAATATTGTCCAAGGCGCATCTTCTCTCACCTCCTCTGTTACCACCTCCATCACAATATTAAACAGAAACGGACTTAATGCTGACCCTTGATGCAAGCCAACTGTTACTTGAAAACTTTCTGTTTGTCCCAAACAGGTCCGAACACTTGTCTTCACATTTCTGTACATTTCCCGCACCAACCTGACATATTTCTCCGGCACCTTCTTCTCCCTCAGACACCTCCAGACTTCTTGCCTTGGCACTCTATCGTATGCTTTCTCCAGATCAATAAATACCAGATGTAGCTCCCTTTGTTTCTCTCGATATTTTTCCATCATCTGTCGTAACCCAAAGATAGCATCTGTTGTTGATCTACCAGGCATGAAGCCAAATTGTTCCTTTGCAATCTCCACCTCCTTCCTCAATCTACCATCAAGAACCCTTTCTAGGATCTTCATTGTGTGGGACATCAGCTTTATTCCTCTGTAATTTTTAAAGTCTTGTGCATCCCCTTTACCCTTGTAGATGGGAACAAGAGTACTCTCCCTCCATTCCTCGGGTATATTTTCCTGTTGGCAAACTTTCATGAACAGGTCCCACAGCAGGTCAGTTCCCTCTTCCCTCCCCCCAGTGCCTTCCATGCCTCCACTGGAATTCTGTCGGGGCCCACCGATTTTCCATTCCTCATCCTCTTCATGGCCTCCGTCACTTCCATTCTACTGATGTTCTGCACCATCCCTCAGAAGGCTGCCCATCTCCTCTGTGAGTCCTTACATTTTCCTCATTCAAAAGTCCCTCAAAGTATATTTTCCATCTGTTTCTTATGTCCACATCCCTCCATAATACTCTTCCTTCAGCATCTTTGATCTGCCTCACATGTAAGATGTCCTTTGCTGCTTTATTTCTACATTTCGCTAGTTGGTAAATTTTTCTCTGTCCTTCCTTTGTTTCTAATTGATCATACAGATCTTGATATGCCATGGCCTTCGCCTGTGCCACAACTCTCTTGGCTTCTTGCTTTCTCTCTTTGTACACCTCTCTGTCCTCTTCCACTCTTGACTCATCCCACTTCTGCTTTGCCTTCCTCTTAGCTGTCAATGCCACTTGGACATCATTATTCCACCACCAACCCTCTTTCTGCTCTCTAATCTTTCCAGATGTCTCACCAAGCACCTCGATTGCACAGCTCAGGATTACTTTTGATTTATGTTTTTTCCAGTTACATATGTAAGTCGTGAAACTTATTTGAATAAGTTAATTTTTATGAATAATTGAACGTTTTTGGATAGTAGCTTTAACCGCAAGACACATGAAGATACTTCACGTAAATGGATGGGATGTCTTCTAGAGTTCTATTATTTTAAACAAATTTATCAATGAAATGTATATGTTATATTACTCTTTGGTTTACTTGAATTCTTCAGTATGAAATATGCAATTGAGAAAGCGAATTACACAGTCAATCCACACAGCCTGTTCACTATCCACATGTAATATCTATAAATATCTAAATAAAATATTTAGGGAAGGAGTGTCCTAGGTTCGATTCCCGTCGGTGACGTGAGGAGCTGAAGGATCTTCCTCAGCCATAGCCAAGTTAGCGGTCTTGGCGTGGACAGTTTGCCTGCTTTTCATCCCGAAAAGCAGGCAAACCGACCTTGAGAACTCTACACTATGGAAATAGGATACGCAGGGGCATAGGGCTGACCACCATATCCTGTGAACGGTTTGAGGTCCGATGATTAATAAACCCTCAGTGTAGAGGGTTTATTAATAATTAACCTCGACCTCTTGAAAATGCTCCATTTACAAAAGATTGGGCATTTGAAAAGGTAGAGAGTGTGTCTGCATCATCTTTTTCCTTATATAGTCACCAGATGGCATCAGTTGAAGATGCCAGGATGACCAGAATCATGTGGAGAGCTGCGCAGTATAATCCAGTTTCTGAGTCTGTATGTGTTTCTGTTATTGGTAGAAATGTTCTCTTAGCAGTGCACGTGTGCACGCGCACACCGGTCAAAACTTTAGCGGACAAGCCTAGTAGCTGTGTGCACAAAAGTTTTGCTATCAAAATTTTTAATTTACAGTCAATACTTTTTGAATGTATAATAAAAACGAATTATATGCTAAATCACTTATTTCATTCAGTAACTTCTGCAATGTCTCTACCGCATTATTACCCATTCCAACTTAATACACTCTTATTAGTTACGTTTAGACTGCCGTGTGGGTGAATTTACACTGACATCAGCAAATTGTAGAGGTATATTTGTTTAGTGTCTGCTTTATCTCTTACCTAAAAATATACCTTCATTGTTGTTTAATTTTTTTTTTTTAATTTCCAACTGTATTACACTGACAATGATCCACGATATCCGTGAATCGAAATATCTGTAGTTAAATCTATATTAATTAAATATTTTTGCTGTGTCTACATGTTACTTATACAGAATATATATGCAGTATTTAAGTAGCTGAAGGAGTAAGCATTTAGATTACTCTTACAGAAATATTTAGCACGCAACATACAAGATGGGTGACAACATCTGTTAACAAAAGATGTTGTCATCCATTTTAGACGTTTCAAATTAAGAGTTTATGGCTTGTGACCTTCGCTGTTGAGAGCACAGCCTAACACACATTGAGTCTGATACTGGAAACTCGCGAACGAAATGTTTTTTATGTACACTTGGGCCGGCAAAAATTGGAGGGCACATTGGTAGTAACTCATTGACTGAAATTCATCACTCGTCGGTAAACATCACATGAAGAACCTTTATCGAGGCTTTTCAATCAAATATGAATATTGCCGTTCTCATGCAGATATAGCAAACTTTCCTTTTCCTGGAAACTCGAGTTTTTCATCCCGAAAAACAAGCAAACCTGCCAGATAAACACACACACACACACACACACACACACACACACACACACACACACACACACACACACACACACACACACACACACACACACACACACACACACACACACAAAGATAGGCATAAGACTAACCAATACCAGATTTTCACTTTATGAGAAACAGGTGAGAAAACACTACAGTTATATTGGACAAATGGAACATTATACAGAGCAACACAGTTTATATTTAAGTTGGTCAGCAGTTAGAATTGAAGGAAATACGGGAAGATGGTTTGATGTGAAATCAGGGTTAACACAAGGATGCACATTATCTCCACTCTTATTCATCATCTATATGGATCACATTATAGAAGACAGTGGCATTAGGCCTGATATAAGAATTGGAGATGTCAAAGCTTTTTGCTTTACATATGATGTTGTACTCCTAAACACACCCACTACAAGTCTTCTGGATTCTGTAACTAAATCGCAAATCTTCTATAACAAATTTAGTGAAAATCAGCAACAAAAATACCAAAATTATGAAAATAGGCAGGAACTTAGAAAACTTCAGCTTCATTCTCAATGAAAAACCTATAGAACAAGTGCGATATTTCAGCTACTTAGGCACAGTTTTTAGTGAAGATGACAAATTTAGTTTGGAAATAGAAGCATAAGCAAAGATGGTATGATTGGGGAGCCAGTTGAATAAATTCATCTGGAATAAGAGATAAATTAGCAAAAAAAAAAAAAAAATAGTCGTATAGAAGAGTGTTCAAACCAGTTTTAGGTTATAGATCTCAGAGTTCGGTTAGAAGTAAAGCACTTGATCAAAGACTAGAGACCACAGATATGAGAGTTCTGAGAAAAATTAGGGTAGTGAACAGATGACATCATTGGGAGAATCATGTTAGAAATGAATATATTAGAAAGAAACTTGTATGCATTCAAGAATGTGGGAGTAGGGCATCTAAGGTGGTATGGTGCTTACGCAAAATGGTAAAAGAAAGATTAGCAAAACAGGTATTTGATGCCAAGATGGCAGGGAAAAAAAAAAGGATCCAGTGTAGACCAAGAACTAGATAGATTGATTCGGTGAAAAGTGCTTTAGAAGTTTAGAAGAAGGAAATATTAGATACGATAATATTGGAGTGCTGACAAGTAATATACTAATTTGGAGGAAAATTGTTGAAAGGAAGTTATAATCATGTAGTGCTGTCATAGTAGCCTGAACACCCATTGAGGGTAATATCAGGAAATTGATTATGATTGATGAATGATGATTGATAAGACTAACCACCTTATTCTAAAATTATGCTTGTGAAAGCCGATCTGGGCAGGTTGGCCTTAAGGACATGTAAGTACTGCGGATTATTATTATTATTTATTAGTTGGTAAAAAAAAATATACGAGAAAATGTCATATCACGTGTAATGGCAAGAGAGGCGTCCAAGACGTGCAGCGACTTATCACTTAAGCATGTCCAGTACACAGTAGCGCACTCAGGATTTAATCTTGGGGGGGGGGGGAGTTGAGTAGACGATTTGAGAATACACACTACATATTGCATACGACCTATGACGGAGCATCTGCAGTGATCGCCAATACATGATACCCATGATCTCCTCTGACCTAGCTCGGACAAACGAAGTAGTGCTCGGTCCGCAAGAGCACTACTTCGTTCGCCTTGCGTTCACAGCGGCCGTGATTTCCGAGAGCTATAGGGTATTTCCACCTTATGTGACCACTAATTCATAAGTAGTATAGAAATAGAAGACACGACAAAATATAAATTAAAAAAATTATTTTAATTAGGAAAAGATTTTGGGAAAATTTTGTAGTGTTTTTTTCTTTTTTTTTTGAGGAACTAGGGCCCCTTGCCCCTCCCCTGGGTGCGCCACTGCCGGTACGGATGACAGTATTAATAAGCAAATTCGTATGCAACTAACAGACTATGGATCCCAGTGTGACATGAATGTCTGTGAAAGTCTTCAAATGATGGACCATTTTCTTCGCCATGAGAGAATACCACCCAACTTATTGGAGGCCTGAGTGGCTTGAATAAAGTTCCATCTCTACAGTATAGTAACAGAATTGTCTAATTCAGCCTACTTGAGGTATGACATCTGCACCAGGTTTCAAGCCTCTTGGATATTGCATTAAAAATAATATTTTTTTTTTAAAGAAATAATAGAAATTACTGCCCACTCAGTCTCCAAAAGTTATGGCTAAAACGGCCTCATCTGTTTTCTATAAGGTAATAAAAGGAGTTAGCTGATTTTTTTTTATAAATGAGTAAAATACTATAAAATACTAAATGAATAAATAGCATGTTAATGGTAGGCTTTTTGGGGGGGAGGGGGGGTCGGTCGGTTGGTTGGTTTATGGTTTATTGGCTGAAGGACAGAAAAGGTCACACTGAGTCATAGCAAAGGTTACAGTAGTACACAAATTATTAATAAATAGTCAGAAAGAGATAAATTAGTTAATAATATATATGTAAAAAATTAAGTTATGCAATGAAGTATCTTTTATATTATGTGATTCCCACTCACAAATGGTTGTAAGCCAAAAGTATATTAGTGCCGTAAGTACGCTAAGGATATTTTTATTCTAGTTTTTTTATTAATTTTTTATATTTTTTGTTTATTTTTTTACTTACACAGTCCGGAGACCATGCTCTAGAGACGTAACATGGAACTTTTTCAAGTCGCTTCAGGTCTCCATTAAGTAGGGTAGTGGTCTCACACCGGGCGATGAAATTCATCACCCGCCTAAAGACAATCACAAACATCCTTGCCGCGGCAGGATTTTAACCAGCTACCTGTTGGTTGGACAGCGGATACGATAACCACTCGGCCAATCAGGCCAGCTACATCTATATATAAATAAAGGTTATAATCAAATGCATATGTATAAATTAATTCTTTGTAAAAAGTTAAAAACGCCATGCAGTTTGTTTGAGTCTGATAACATCTGCCAGAGTGTATATGGCTCTGCCAGATAGGTAAAAATTTCATTCCTCTCTCCTGTAAAGTGCTGGCATCCTACCAGAATATGATAACGCGTATTGCAGTTTTCACACGTAGGTAGGTCATCACTCGTGAGTAAATAAGACTCTGTAAGCTGACTGTGACCTATGCGGAGCCTAGAAAGAACAACTTCCTCTGTTCTACATCTGCATTAACTAAACTGCCAATGCTTAATTTCAGGCTTGATCTAGTGCAATTTATTTGTTAATGCCTCCTGCCATAATGACTGCCATTGGGTTATTAGCTTTGATCTTATAAACTGTCTGTATATGGCGCTGTCAAACAGTGCGTCGAAAAAGTATGAGCTAACCAAACAGCTGTAGCTGCAGTCTCATTTCCCTTAATTCCAGTGTGGCTGGGAATCCATCACAATCCAACATCAAAATTAAGGGTTTTCATTTAGTACAACAGGTGTAACACCTTGCACAGTATTGAATGTGGATTATACACAGGAAAGGACTGTAAAGAACTCAATGCGTCTGTATAAAATAAACACTTTTGGTTGGTAGTGGTTTTCTTTTATATGCATGAGTGCAAGATGAATGGCATGCAAATCTGCTGCATAATTACTGCAATCAAGTGGGATCTGGTCGGAGATAACAGTGAGATCTTTGATCTTGAACCTTCAGTATTGATGTCAGGAAATCAGAGTGGGCTGCTATTTCTGCATTAAACAATTGCAAACAGACAGATGATGGAGCGTGAAACTTCTGTAGTTGACAAAGTGAGAGGTTGCAGGACAAATTGCAAACCTGCCATGGAGAGACGCTGTTATGTATGGTGCAGGTAATGTTATTAACGCATTCATGCCAATAGCTTGTATAACCTCTTTAACATTTACACCAAAGGACACATGGCAGTTTGACGTGTGTGATGTTGTGCTTCCAAACACAGAGAAAAGAGACTAGTCCACATAGGATATTCTGGAAGAGACTTTATTTTTAGGGCATAATTAAGAGACTACTGTTCCCGTCTAAGTGATAGAGCCGGTTCATTTCCTTCAACATAAGGACTGAGTGGGCGATGTGAGAAATCCGCCAATAGCTATTCGTATGCCTTGATGATAGATGAAATCCAACCATCGCAGGTTATTCTACTTTGCTGAACCATCTACTCGAGACTCATAATCCAGCTTTGAATATATACATATGCGATAAAGACGAAGCAATGAAGATCGTTCCGCACGCCATTCAGTAGAGGATAGAGTGCGAAGGAGACTGAATGCTCTGTTGTATTTTGTTGACGAATGTGTGCAAGGAATGTAAGTTTACTGTCAAAGATGAGTCTCCCAAGAATTTGGCTTCTGTTGCTACTGGAATAACAGTTTGTCCCATTCTTAATTCAGGATCTTTGGTGAAGAGTGCCTTTTCGACAGAAGCTTACACAGACACTTTTTTTTTTTCTGCCGAAAACCTGAATCCATTACTAAGAGCTCATGGAGAGACACGATCAGTTACATACTGATCGTGTCTCTATGTGAAGTTGTCCTTCAATTAGTCTCATGTTGCGAGACTGACAGTAAATTGTGAACTATAGTGGGATGAAGCTGTTCAGTTATTGAGTTAACTTTAATAGTAAAAAAGTGTCACACTTAATACAGAGACTTTGGGAACACCCTGTTTTTGATTATATGGGCTAGATCGCGTACTTCCGCTCTGAATTGGAAAGCTCGCCTGGACAGAAAGGTTTTAATAAAAAACAGGAAGATGTCCTCTGAGATCCATGTTGTAGGGGTCTTATAATATGCCATATCTCTAGGCTGTGTCACAAACTTTTTTTCCATGTCTAAGAACATCGAATCCAGATGTTCTTGTTTCAGAAATGCATCTCTTATATAAGTTTCTAAACGAACCAAATGGTCCGCAATTGAGCGTTATCTACAAACTCCACATTGTATATTGGATATAAGATCGTTATTCTCTAAATACCAGAGCAGTCTGGCATTAAAGATTTCTTCTAATGTCTTACAATGGCAGCTAGTCAGAGTAATAGTGGATAATTATTTGCTTGTGTTGGATCTTTTCCTATTTTTGGGATAGCAACGACAACTGCCTTATGCCAAGAATCCGGAAATTCTTCCTCCATGATATATTAGGTAAAGGAGATCCATGAAAGATGATTTATCATTTCATAGTGGATGTCTTCAGGACCAACTGCACTAGGATGAGACAGTAAAAGAACTGTTTTAGTTCCTTCTTAACAAATGGCTGATTGTATGGCTGAAGTCCATTGCTATAAAAATTTAGACACTATTTCTCTTATTGTTCTTTCAATATTAAAAATTCAGCAGGGCATGAAGCTGTTGATCTAAACTAAAGTGTCTGCCATAGCCTTGTTATCAGCAACAATACATCCATTATGGTCTAAGGTAGGCAAACGTTTTTTTTTTTTTTTGGTTCATCATGGCGATGGTGTAAATGCTGAAGCATTACAACTAACCATTCGTCTCAAACGCCTGGATTATCGAATTCATTCAGATGAAATGAATGATGAAATGAATGAAAGGGTGTCCTCGTGCTGTATGATAACGTCTTGCCATACGCAGCCATCAGTATGAGCTAGTTCTTGGGTCCTTAATACTGGGAGATTTTGGATCATCTGCACAGTCTGTGATCCATAGGCTTCTTCATTGTTGTAAACGGATGGAATCGATACAACCGACTGCATTGTGCAGCGTACTATCATTTCTTGATTAAAACACTCGACACCGTTTTCCTCTACGCCGCGATAAACGTTTTGGTACCGCTGTGAAATAAATGCACAAAAACATCTTTGGAAACTATTTGGAAAACTTATTGGTACCAAAGTCGCCTAATGAGTTATATTGTGTTGGATAAGTTCTTCACACATTGAGGTTCTTGTTAGGATATTGTTTTTTCAATATCCTAGTACAATCGAGTGAGACTGATCACTTTTTTTACAAACTAAAATAGATTTATGTGTAAGTAAGTCTTTACAATAAATAATTATAAATAATTACCGGGTATCAGACAGAACATTGGTATAAAACTGGACGGTACCCCCTCACATTTTAAAGTTATGCAAAGGAATCATATCCTACTGTAATTAATTTAGAGGAACTTTTCCATAGCTTAAGGCAGTGTTTCTCAAAGTGTGGTACGCATACCCCGGGGGTACGAGAATGGTCGTTAGGGGGTACGTGGCAATTTTCGGCTATGCATAATTAAAGGAGTCATTATATTTTTCAACAAACAGTGCAATTAGAGACAACCAGGATAAAACGGCACTAACTAATGAATCACATTCCCTCTCCAACAGAAACTGCTGTGTAGACCAAGCAAAACCATGTTGCCGATGGAACATATGGTTTTGCTTGACACCACCCCCATCGTTAACGTATTAAAACTAAGAAATATATTGTGAATGTGTTTCAGATATTATGAATTCGGTTGAAGGGAATTAGCATTGCAACTCAACTGTTGAAATGCTAATTTGTCTCTGGTTCGCGCGATCTTTTGTTAATACCGCACCAATCATATGCAGTTCTTCGCTGCTATACGTATCTCAAGTCTTGTAAATTACTGGTAATTTTTGCTTGAAATAATGGGAAAGAAGATGACGCTATTTGGGTAGATGACTTTTGACGATGCACACAAAGAAACTGTTATCGATACCAAAAGTAGTGATAGCGAGTAGGAGCTTCTTGGTAAGTCGCACCATTTTCAGTTTTTTTCTGAAAACTTTAGTTTCCGAAAATGATCCCGCACGTATCTCGCAACACGATTTTTTAGTTTTAATTTTGGGAAAAAAGTTAGTTATATTCGAGTAAATATAGTATTTTTTTTTAGCTTTCAAATTCTTACGTATGGATCATTGGTTAAAGATTGGGTTTATAAAACCCCCCAAAAGAGAGCAATATAGCAAATACAAGTAGCTGTAAGCAACAAGAAAACGTTGATATTGCATCTGGATCAAATGAAATTGATGAGTGTGTCGTCTGACATCTCTAGAGAACCAAAATTTAAAAATAAATCATATTTTTTGTTTACATGAACATATAAATTCAAATAAAATAGATATTTAATTTTAATTAATAATTTAATAAATTTATTAATTTTAATCAATTAAATTTTTACTTAATTAAAATTAATTATTTATTTATTTAATTGATGAATTTATTTATTTTTTAATTAATTAATTAGGGGGTACTTGGTAATAATGAAAATTTAAGAAGGGGGTACGCAGATATCTGAAGTTCGAGAAACACTGGCTTAAGGTAACAAAAGCCATTACATGTGCATGCTGCAACTGAATATCAAACTGACAATACTTTGAATCTCGGATGGATTTATTATACCCCTTGCTTCCGATTAAATTTTTTTTGAGCTTTAGGGAATAGTTTATTGAATACTCTTCCCAGCTATCTTGCATTAGCTATTGTTTTTTTCTCCGCTTTTTGTTCAACTTTTTTAGTTCTTCATATGTTTTTGAATGAGATGGTATAGAACCTGAATGAATCCAGTAGGATGCAGCATGGCTGCTGCTTGTACTTAATACTCTATCCAGCCTTTCTTTTTGTGTTCCTTTGGTACTTTAATGACCCTTTTGTCTTTGGTCTCTGAAACAAAGATTTTTGTTTTCATTATTAACTCAGAGTATTGTATGCAGAACTGAATGCATCTGTTCGTGTAATAATGTAAAGCATTTTCTCTCATCTCTTGTATTGCATCGTATTGTATTGTATTGTAAATGCACTTTATTATCATTATTCTCTTTCTATTTCTTCGTTTTCATGTTCTTCTTCTTATTATTATTATTAATATTAATTAATTAATTAAAATCTTGAAACCTGCCATTACAATGTGGCAACAGTCTTCCAAAGACTGTTGACAGATTGTAATGGCAGGTTTTCAAGGACAATTGTTTATTCCTTCATATTCTAAATTTTTCATATGATTCAGATATTTTTTTTTGTCATCGGTTACTATTTCCAGTACAGAAAAACAAATATTAAATGAAAACTTTTAAGATTATAAAAGTAAACATTGTAAGAAACATTGCAATCACTGCTTGGCGACCCGAAATCAACTTTAATTAAACGTTTAAATCAACTGTAAGCATATACAACGATTATGTTATGATTTGTTTTATTTAGATATGTTCCCAGAGGCTTCGCTGTCATCACAAATGGTTTCAGGTTTCCTCATCCCTAATGTTATACGTAACGACTGCCTTTCTTGTTCTGCTCTGCTTCCTCGTACTGCAGTGATTTAAGTGCTTTTGCACCCTCTATTCTAACAACTTTGCTGCAAAATGGAAAGATATGCTTGGTGTCTTCAAAGGTCATTATTAAATCCACTGAACTCTCTAATCACTCCATCTTCTTCTTCGTCTCTCCTTCTTTCTTGCAAGGTTCCATGAACGTAACTGCACCAGAGTCTTCCTATTTATGTAATATGCCTTACAAAAATTAGTTAATACGACCTTTGTGACCTTTTCAATTAAAACTTACTATTTCAATTTAATAGTTATTCAATTAAGAGTGAATTGATGAATTTTTTCTTTTCATTTTTAAGGTCGTTACTGTTGCAGAATTTTGGATGGTTGCATTCTGCCGACATTGAATAATGCAATATAAGTTCGTGAAATTTATATTCATAAATTTCACGAACTTTTACGTTATTCACAGAAAATCATATTTTAAAATGCAGATTTAGGACAACACCTATATCTCTTAAAGTTTATTATTTCTAAGTTAGATTTATTTAACTCCACCTGATTGTCATAATTATCATTTCCTTAAACTGCAGTTTCCCAGGCTGTCATAAATTCGAGGACAGCTAACCTCAAAACACATGGCTTTCAGTCAAGAGAACTTGGACTTCGTGTTGATAGAACGTGCTTGCTATGAGGACACGTGTGTTTAGTAGGTGTGGCGAGATGGGCTGTTAATGTGTTTGGCCGAATGACCTCCATTGAAATCTACACGACCCTGGATAAGAAGATGTCCGCAGTATATTTCGCGCATAAGTTAGAAACTGGTTTTGAAGCTTGCTGTGCTATTTGGTTCTCAACACTTTTACTCATAATATGAGAAGTCCTTTAATACATGTGACATTTCAAATTATTTCTTCCTTAAGCTATGGTTCAATTTCAAGAAACAAATGAGTAATATATATATAGAAAGTTTTTTACCTTGGCAGCCGCAAACTTAACTTAACTTAACTTGTCTATTTTCTTACTTGGGGAAAAAGGTTTAAAAACCTAGCTTATAAAATTGCTTGGTATCTTTAACACACACACACACACACACACACACACACACACACACACACACACACACACACACACACACACACACACACACACACACACACACACATGTATATATATATATATATATATAGAGAGAGAGAGAGAGAGAGAGAGAGAGAAAGTTTTTTACCTTGCGTATAATATATGTTAAAGATACCAAGCTATTTTAAATATAAACCTGTCTTTTACTCCATTTCCCAAGTAAGCAAACAGACATGTCAGTCAAGTTTGTGCCTGCAAGTGTTGCAAGTCTAGCTGACCCTGCACGTAGTGCAAGTTAAGGCAACTCGTGGTAAAGGGAGTATAAGCTCTGATCACTATTCTTAATATTTACCCTTAATGCAAAGCACATCTCCTGGAGGAGATGTATGGTGCTATGTATTAAAGGCAAGGGCCACTACCCAGACCGGTTTCGACCTTTATTGAGGTCTCCCTTTACCACGAGTTGCCTTGTCTTGCACTTCGTGCAGGGTCAGCTAGACTTGCAACATTTGCAGGCACAAACTTGACTGACATGCATGTTTGCTTACTTGGTAAATGGAGTAAAAAACCAGGTTTATATTTAAAATAGCTTGGTATCTTTAACATATATTATACCCAAGGTAAAAAACTTTCTACATCTGTCTCTCATCCTGAGATTTTTATTTAATAAGGTCAAAGCACCTTATGGTAACTTGTTTTGGTAAAATATTTATAAGCTCTGTATTACTTAAAACTTAGTATTTCTTAGACTGGCTCCCACTGACGAGACTATATATTCAGTTGCATTAATAATAAGTGCTGTATTAGGCTAATTTTAATTCACCTTAATGGTATCTAACCAGGAATAAGTTTATAAGAAATAGCATATTTTTGGTAAACTGTGTGTGGTCGCTCATTCGTCTGTGATGCGGTACTATTTTACTATAGCTACTGCTGCTCACTTCGTATCCAGATTGGAAGCTTTTAGAAACAAAACCGTTTTAAAATTTGGCATCTCGTCTTAAAATATTCACTGTGTACAAATTAATGCAATAGTGGCTACAAGATATGTGTGCAAGCTGAAGTGAATTCTTACATGAATTTAATTGATGCTATATAGAGTATACATATATACACTGGTGTCCAAAACCTAAGGACGAACTACATTTTTACTTGTATATGAAAAAAATTTTCATGACCAAATATGGACATAAATTTATTCCCAGCATACTAATAAATTACATTGCACAAAAATATGTTATAAATTTCGTACAAATTAAATTAATTACGTTTTTGTTTAAATTAATTACGTTTATTAATTTCGTACAAATTAAATACGTTTTTGGCAAAAGTTGCAAATTTCCTAAGGACATAGTTAAGAAATTAGTGTACAGTGCTTAGAGAAAATTATGCGGATAGACATTTCAGTGCGGAATAGACCCACCCTGATACGACGCAGCTCTCACAACGTTGTACCATGCATAGCACCAAGTGATTCAGGGGTTCTTGAGGCAAACTGGCCCACTCCTCCTTCAGAGCCAAGATAAGGCCTTGCTTATTTCGTTGAGTGCGAATTTCGACAGCAATAGGCCTCGCTATTGTGTTCCAAACGTGCGCTATGGGGTTGAGATCTGGGAAGCGTGGTAGCCACTCGAGTCGATTAATATCCTCGGTCTCTAGAAATATCTTCACCACTCGTATACAATGTGATGTGGCACTGTCATCAATAAAAATGAATTCTTCGCCTACAGCACCATGGACCAATCAAACATGGCGTTGATGAAGTTCGCTGCAATATCGTTCACCAGTTATAGTTTCTTTTTCCAGCACTTGTAACTCGATACGTCCAGTAAGCATAATGCCTCCCCCATACCATGACCTCAGTACCGCCGTATCTATTCCTTTCTTGACAATTCTCGCGATGATAAGCAGTACCACTTTTACGCCAGATCAAGTGTCGTCTAGAATCGGAAGAAAGACTAAAACGACTCATCTGTAAAGAATAATTAGCCTAGAAATTCGATTGGTGTCTTTTCCAATTTTTATGGAGAAAACGTGCTCTACGATGAGCTGTGGATAAAGGATGGCAGACTACAGGTCTTCGGACGTATAGGCTTACATGTCTCGGATGTCTTGAAACAGTTTGTCGAAATACTGCTTTAATGGAGCTGACTGGCAAGCTGACTTGTCGTGTGTCGATTACGTTTGCCGTTATAACTAAAAGTCCGTCTTCATGCTTCGTAGCAGAGCAAGAGACTCTCTTAGCAAACGTCTGGAAACACATTCCATTGATTTGAAACCCTGCCTAGAGTCTGGATACAACGCAATGTGAGATTCCAAACTCTCTGGCATGTCACTAATTCTGCAACCTTCTTCAAGCTTTCCAATAATTCTTCCCTGCATGAAATCATCTAGATAATGTCTTTGAGACATTACAAGGCATCCAAGTTTGCGACTTTATTCCTTCATGAAAAGAGCTTCCTTCAAACACAATTCGCATAGCGCAGCCTTTTGGCTTTATCCTGTTGAATGCTACCATGACTTCTTTGTACGCGTTTCGAAAATTTTAATGTGTTTACGCTTTCTCCTCGAAATCGTTTGTTATGCAAATTGTCACAATCTGATTCGTCTGAATTTGGTTGTAATCTTCAGAAATAGTGTTCGTCCTTAGGTTTTGAACACCAGTGTATATATTATTATTTTTACTGTTTCAGAGTGCTGAATGGTGAGGTAATGCTGGCCATTCAGGAGTCTTTCGTTCTGATTTGTAGCTGCTGATCACAAGCAGGATAGGAAATTCAGACTGTTCTGCCGTCTATACTCCAAAAAGTGTTTATTTGTTATGATGCAACCAGATGAAAGTCCAGATCTATGCACCATCTTATAGAAATCATGACATGAGCAATTATCTATACATAAACATTAATTTTGTAAAATCAGTACTAATAATTGTTTTAATAAGCAAAAACTAAACGGAAATAAAGGATAATAAATTTTACATTAGTTTCAACACATTCCTTTCAGATTGAAAATGGGTAGGGGATATTGGAATTTAAAAATACTTTGCTATTTTCATATATTTTATAATGTCGCCTTTTTTTTAAAAAAATCGTATTTGAAATTTGCTATTTAATTTTTACAGATTCCTAAAGATTATGATTTGAAATCATGCATCTGTTCATTCATCCATAGTGCTTGTTCGCAAGTGTGCACAGATTAACCGTGTTATTACATTACACATCAGGTATGCGTTTAGTTTAGTGCTACATTGAAATACGAAGTGGAATCAAAAATCTTTCGAATTCTATTTTTCTCCTAATATAATGGCATTTATTGCTAGTCCATGGTTCTCATTCGAAGTTCTTTGTGATCTGTTAAAACAAGTCAAGCTTTCGTGCATTGTTAAAAACATATGCAGACCTTTTGAAAATTGATGTTAGTAAGTAAAGCCATGCATTTTGTTAATCCCGATGGTCATCAAACGTTACTTTCAGTGTCAACTTGTGTTCGTTCTAGAAAATGAAAATAGTCTCAGGACGCCGGATTTGCTAGGCAAAGTAGAGACAAATTTGTGGACCATTTCATGATCAGCGCCACATTTTCATAACTTGTTCATCGAATGACAGCTTCTAACGTTGAGCATAATCATCACCAAAGCTATCGCTACACTTTTGAGCACGGAAACCAATCAAACATGTGATTGGTGCTCATTATTTCTAACCAAAAACCAATTCTTAACAACTCGAAGGTTTGTGGCAGTTTCACAGTGTGAAGCATAACTGGATGCACCCGTTCCTTACACTGTTCTTTAAAGGTGCGATTCTCTGCGATTTTTCTGATAAAACGGAAATCACAGAGGAAACGATCACATTTTACAAAAAAGTACTGTTTTCGATAAAATAAGATGCAACTTTGAAGTAAATGACAAATTACCTAGCCGATTATGACCTACCTGTAACGGTGGAACTTTATACTGACTGCATCACTGTCATCTCATCTGGAGGTTATTCTGAAAGTTTTTTGATCACACTTCGTTTTATCTTGGTATTTTACCAGTTCTTATAGTTAGTACGCATTACAAGTGTATGCACATGTATTTTCATACTGTTAAGTGTATTAAAGCGTTACGACCTTCATATTACTTAAATTATTTGCATACATTTTATTTCATATTAATTTTATATCCATAGAGTTTCTTCTTTTGAGGTTAAACATTCGTTATATTTTCTTTAGTAAAATACTTTCGGTGGACTGCATGGGCTCATTGCAACTTCAACGACACTAGGTCTGTTGAAGAAAGATCACTTATAGGTTCCATTCTTGCTACTGACTAACATTTTCTAGGTTTTCAGCCGATCTAAGTAAACTGACCGTGAAATGCGCACACAAGTATCATGCAACTAAATACTACCTGAGACAACCTTTTAGCTACCACTCTGCGGAAGTGCACTGAACTGCGAAGATAATGCAAGAAAGCTAGCTGCTTATTGCTTTCTTTCCAAAACGTTTAAGTATTTAAAAATACCGCCTAAGGCCTTTGTGGAATGAAAAGGCATTAGTAGATTGATTTCTTTCTTTATTAAATTTCATATTATTAGTATTCTTGCTATTTCTGATTTCTGTTTCTGCACACGTTTTGAAGGGAGAGGTTGGATTTACTTTAGTTCAATTATTATCGTTTATACTGCAAGTACAATATGATACTCCTGTCCCTTCTTCCTGCTGTTCCATTAAAAAATCATTTATGAGCTTCATTCTGAGATATTTATTAGTCAAATATGAAAAATGATCAGCTTTGAACTAGAAAGAAACAGTGCTATCGATTTCGAACCCTAATTTTGCTATGGTTCGCTTTTCCTTTCCTACATTCTAGTTCCTCTGCATTCTATGCTTCATAAGTGTTAAATAACACAGATATTCAATGAACTCTCTATCATGGCATCATACATATCTAAAAAATTATATTTTTATTGTGATTTTTATAAGCTCAAATAGATATGCTTTTAAGTGAACTTATAACAAGCACATTAATAGATTTCTCAGAGATTTTGGCCTACGCGCCGTAACTTCTGATTGAAAAGATGGGAATCATCTAATGCTTGTCAGTGATTGCAGATTTATCTGGGTGACTTCCTTCCGTTCATTAGTTTCAAATCAAGGACTATTACACCCAAACCTTATGTATTTTATATTTCAATTTTGGAATATTTAAAAATAATTACTTAACAATGAAGAACAATCAACCAGCATTTCGAGATTTAGCTTGACTTGTCAACAACTATTTCTAATGAATGAATTTAGATCATTCACTTAACTCATTTTTCTTCAGTTACTCTTAATGCTCACAGTTTCGTAATTTTTGGCTGATTGTATAATTAGCTTAGACTTCCTTTTTTTCCGCCTTGAGGTTTCGTGACTGGTCCTCATCGAAGGTCCGTAGCAAACGAACATCGAGGCCAAGTTCTGCAGACAGTGATAATAGTGGTCACTCCAGGAACGCGGATGTCCTTATAGGTGATAGTCATGTGCTGAGGGTACTTTTTATGTTGTTTTCTTCCCCGGTAATTGTAAGTAGACCTTAGTCAAAGACGAACATGCACACATGATCTGAAGCAGTGAAGTTGCTTAGTCGGCACTAATGGATGTGGGGCCTAGCTGTCATCATAATAGCACAGATAAATTAAGACTGTCTTGGAATACATCGTGCAGATGAAGACGTTCATCTTTTAGTGCTTTGTTTCTCTATACGCCATTCGAGATCGGTTTGCTTGGCGATAACAGACTACGGTTAATTTGTTAATTGGGTACTGGAAAACATAGCCTTGAACTCCTCGTTTCGATGGGTTCTCATTATCAGGTGGAAGAGACTGAAAGGCGCTAGAGGCAAACACAGCACACTCCCTTTGCACACTAACGGATAATCCGCTGATATGATAAAAGCAAAACGGGCAACTACAGTTGCTGAAAATTGTAATTGTGGTCCACGATTGTCTAGAGATGACCCCCTCTAGCCTTAATGAAGTCGATGACTCATCAGCTTCTTCCTTTTATTCTATTCTAGAATTGCGATTTTTTTTTTTTTTTTTTTTGCTTAACACTTTGTTTTTACGTGTGTTTACATTATGTGACGTCTTTACCTATTTACATAATTTAATAGATTATGAATTAAAAATATGGATTATGGATTATAAATTACATGATTTGATATATGTGTGTGTGTGTGTGTGTGTGTGTGTGTGTGTGTGTGTGTGTGTGTGTGTGTGTGTGTGTGTGTGTGTTTAGTAATTTTAATGACTATAACCACAGAGATAATTAAGAATAAAAGTTTAATATATGGACACAACTAGTTTCGTTGGTAAGCCAACTTCTTCTGGTGTCAAAGTACAAAGATATATACACAAGAAAGACACAGAAACATTACACATTTACAACAATAGAGCTGTCAAAAAAATAAAATAAAATAAATAATAATAATAATAATAATAATAATAATAATAATAACTACAGTTAAGTTCAAATTGGAATCCGCGCTTCAGTTCTAGCTACATTTATACGCATGCAAGTAATCTGGCGAGAACGTCAGCATTGAACAGCAGAGCTATGCGAATATGGCAAATTGTAGCTATTCATGTGGGTACAATCGAGGGTGATTTCTTTTGACTCCAGAATACGTCTTTCAAGTTCATCGTAACATTTGTGTATATTAGAAGTTTGAACTCAGTCTATTTGGTGTTGGCGGCCTTCATCAGAGTTTACAGAGAACAAAACGTGGCTGGCGAGGGCACTTGCTCGGATTCTGTTATAAGATATGTCTCTTTTGTGTTCTTCAAGACGGAGAAAGACTTATTTTTCAGTTTGTCCGTGGTAAGGTTTACCACAGCTACAAATAATTCTGTATACTTTTGGGAACTGAAGATGGTGATGTTTTTCTTTTGGCTGACTAAGGATTGATCCGAGTTTAGGAAGAGTAGAAAAGCACGTTTTGATGTCGAACTTTTTTAAAATTCTTGCCAGTTTGGGGGAGAGGGAACGAATGTAAGGCAAGGAAATGTACGCTCTGGGAGTAGTAGAATTTTCATTAGTTTGTTGACGACTGTGAAAAAGAAGTTTCTCAATACTTTTTGGTGTGAAACCATTATTGACAAAGGTCTTTTTGAGGAAATTAAGTTCATTTTGAAACTCTTCGTTTTAATATATCTTAATATATATTAAATTAATATATATTAATATATATTAATATATATATTAATATTTTAATATATATGTAGAAAGTATTTTTTCTTGGGTATAATAAATGTTAAAGATACCAAGCTATTTTAAACCTGGTTTTAGTCCATTTCCCAAGTAAGCAAACAGACAAATAAGTCAAGTTTGCGCCTGCAAGCGTTGCAAGTCTAACTGACTCTGCACGTAGTGCAAGATCAAGGCAACTCATGGTAAAAGTAGAATAAGCTCTGATCACTAATCTTAATATTTACCCTTAAGCACATCTCCTGGAGGAGATGTATGATGCTTTGTATTAAAGGCAAGGGGCCACTACCCAGACCGGTTTCAACCTTTATTGAGGTAGAATGGGAGTTCATGTCTCTCATCATTGGCCTTTAGAGAATAAAGCATGCTGGGGATCAGCAGACAGTAAGAGAGGAGGATAATGCAAGATAGAGTAGGATAGTAGGAGGTAAAAGAGGCCTCAGTCAACCTGTTTAGCCGTTTTAGGCTAATTGGTCTGTAACACAATCTCAATTTATCTGTTCAAAAGGTTAACCATAAAATTTTGTCTAAAGTTCGCATATTAATTTATCCAATTTAATGATTTAATCAGGTGTCTATGGAGGATATCCGTTGACCCTGTTTTGGAAAGTATTTTACAATTTAAATGTTTGTTCGTAATTTTAGTTACTAAGTATAATATCCTTATTTGTATTCCGGGTAATTAAAATTTACTGCTGTTATTGAAAATCTAAGAACTTATGTTCCAAACTGGATATATAAATTTACCATAAAATTCGAACTTAAGGTCCGGACTAGATTTTTTTTTTTTTTTTTTTAAGGACTTAAGGTCTGGTAAGTTGAAATGAATAAGAACGTTTTGAAGAACTTGCAGACCTGGTAACATTGGGACTTAAAATGGGGTAGAATCTGACCCGGGAGATGCCGCTCACAGGGAGCGGCACCGCCTCGCTGTAAGCCTTCGCAGCCCGGGTTCTCAGATCTACCCCCCTAATTTGGAGTAAGAGAATCCGTGCCAGCCGAAGCTTTGTGGCGAGGAAGGACAGAATAGTTATTACTTTTCCTAGGGAGAGTTAGGTGGGGTTTTGTAGATTCTAAAGAAATATACAGGGCTTGATGCGTCCCTGTATGAGAAAGCATATTTTCGGTGGTTTGCAGTATTTGTTGACAAATTTAAAGTCTCCTAGTAAATGTCTCTCTTGCGCAAGAAATTTAGGTAGATAGAAAAAAAAAAAACTTTCCTTATTCTTGCGTACATTAAATTTGCGTCCCATACCTGGGATTTTTTCCGTACCTTCCAGATGTGATACTTTAAGACGTTAATTAAGAAGATAGCGAACTTTTGGGTCTTGTTGACCGGTGGAGGGAATTGTAGACGTACGACCTCTTCTAGTGACAGCATCGGGATTCCCAATGCTGCGCTCAGTCTTTGCCAGATGCGTTGGGCTGGTGGGCAAAAATAAAAAAAATGCTCCACCGTTTCCACGCCTCGGCAGACATCACAGAATGGGTAGCACGGACTGGGTACATACCGGGATTTAACCTGTTTCACCGGGAGCCGCCCGTAAGCTATTCGCCAGGCGAGATCCCTATGAAAAGGCTGTCCCCGGCTATTTTTAATGTTTCTAAAAAGAATTCCGTTGTTTGGCCTGAGATTTGGTGTATCACGCCTGGAG
This sequence comes from Typopeltis vanoorti, assembly GCF_054136105.1. Classification (NCBI taxonomy): domain Eukaryota; kingdom Metazoa; phylum Arthropoda; class Arachnida; order Uropygi; family Thelyphonidae; genus Typopeltis; species Typopeltis vanoorti. The sequence continues at coordinate 68,377,984 of NC_143552.1, read as the reverse complement.
AGTTGGAAGAAATCCCAGTATACTGCTTTGGGTTTGTGTGTGAGGATTTCTGTTCCTTTGTCTCTGAGTGTTGTGTGCGATTTCACTTAGTGTGCGGTACCACTTGGGCACAACCCTTGCGCGGGGTCCAGCATAGTCCGTGATCCCAAAGAGGGGGAGGAAAAGTCCTATAAAATATCTAATCAGGAGGCCTGAAGTGTGGTTTGAGTTTAAGGCCTTCCGTACGGTTTTGAATGTATTTGCATGGAGTAAGCTTTTGAGATCGGGCAGAGCGTACCTCCCTTCTTCATGTTTTAGTTGTAGGTATTCTTTTTTTACCTCGTGTTTTTTCTCATTCCAGAAGAAATCTATGTGTTTTTTTGATAATTGATTTTCTTGTAGCAGTGTGATGCCTGTGATGTTGATGCATCAGCATTGGGGTAATGATTGTTCTTATTACTGTGGCTCTGCCATAAAAGGAGAAAAAGGTTGGTTTGAACAGCCTTATCCTTTCCATGCTTGTTTCTTGCAATTTTTGAACTGGTAATGCTAGGGTCTCAGAAAATGGAACGCCTAGTATTGTTAGGGGCTGCGTATGCAGCGTTAAACCGTAGGGAAGTCCAGTGTTATGGAAATTTCCAAAACTTTTGATTTTAGTTTTTTGTGCGTTAACTCGGGACCACTGACTATGCTGAAGTTTTGCAGTATGTCAAGATAGATGCCGGTGGACTCAGAATCTCTGAGTGTAGCTACTACATCGTCTGCATATGCCACTATTTTGCATTGTCTGGAGACTTGGGGCAGTGGAATACCGTTAATTGCGGGGGTGTTCTCAATTCTCTTGATGAGGGGTTCTAACGCTAGAGAATCCTAGCGTTAGAACCCCTCTCCAGAATCCTACCTGATCACATTGGCCCAGTCCCTACTATTCACACTAAAGAGGAGATAGAAATGGCTGCAAACAACTTTACCAGTCAAATCAAAAATGCAATAAAGTCAATTACCCAAACTACAGTCTTTCACCCTAGTGGACGGATCCTCGAGGAGATTATGGATTTGATTAGACTGAAAAACAAGGCCAGAAAGAGGTATCATAACACAAGAGCCCCTCAAGATAAAGCAAACTTGAATCAATTAAACAGATATGTACGTGAAGCACTCCAAAAGCATCGAAACCAAGAATGGGAATCTAAGCTAACAAAATTAAACCCTGAGGACAACTCCATATGGAAGTTTCTGAGAACCTTCCGCACCAAAAGACAACTTTTCCCCCCAATTCAAACCTCGAATGGTATAGCTCACCCTGATGGGGAAAAGGCGGAGGCTCTGGCTGACAGCTTGGAAAGTCAATGCAACCCCTCATATGAAAATTTGAACATCAATCTCATCTACAAGATTCACCGCCGAGTAAGGCAGGCCATAACACAACAAAAAGATGACCTAGAACCTCTCACACCTACTTCTCAAACAGAAGTTATGAACATTATAACCCACCTGAACAATAATAAAGCTCCAGGCTCAGATGGAATTACAAACAAAATAATTAAACTACTCCCCAGAAAAGCAATTGTACATTTAGTCAACATAATTAATGCCATCCTCAGACTCAACTCCCTGAAAACTACAGACCTATCAGTCTTCTGTCTAACCTTAGAAAGATCGCAGAAAAAGTAATCCTCACAAGACTTCAATTACAAACGGATAAACTAGGCATAATCCCAAATGAGCAATTTGGATTTAGAAAAAACCACTCCACCGTTCAGCAGATTCACAGGCTGATCGAATACATTTCCGAAGGCTTCAACCGGAACCTTCATACAGCTGCAGTCTTTTTAGATGCCGCAAAGGCTTTTGATAAGGTGTGGCATCAGGGTCTTCTCTACAAGCTCATCACATTCAATATACCTATTAATCTAGTTAAAATAATTCACTCATACCTCAAAGACAGATACATGCAAGTCAAAATAAATGAAACTGTATCAACCAGACGCAAGGTTCTGGTGGGAGTGCCGCAGGGCTCACTCTTGGCCCCCTTGCTGTTTTCTATCTATATTGCTGACATCCCTCAAAACCCAAGCTCAACAATCACTGCATTATATGCTGATGACACTGCATTATTAGCAAGATCTCTCAGCCCCAAACTAGCTATTAAGAGACTTCAAAGTAGCATTCACATGCTGGAAAGATGGTTTATGGACTGGAGAATTCAAACCAATCCACAGAAGAGCTCAGCCATACAGTTTACTAGAAAAAAGCCTCAAATCAAGGAAGATATACATTTACTAGGTGTTAAAGTCCCATGGCAGAATACAGTCAATATCTTGGAATAATTCTGGATAAAAAACTACAATTCACCAACCATATAGAACACATAAGTTCAAAGACATCCGAAGCAATAGCGCAGCTCTACCCCATGATCAACAGAAAAAGTAAATTCGATATTCAGAACAAACTGCTCATATACAAGATGGTAATATCCCCAGTCATAACTTATGCATCTCCTGCTTGGAGTCATACTTCTAAAACAAATATTCAAAAGCTGCAGAATACAAAACAAATGTCTGAGAATGAGTTTGGATGCTCCGTGGTTCATCAGAAACTCCCAAATTCACAGAGACGTCAGCATTCCCTACATCACATCTCTTCTTCATGACCTAGCTGAAAAGTTCTTCAATAAGGCAATTAATCATCCGAGTCCACTGATCAAGCAAGCATCAGACTATAATGAAACAGATTTCTGCAAATACAAGAGACCCAAGTCAATTCTATGCTCAGCTGAACACAGTTAATCTCACTGCCCTTTCAAGGCGAGCCTAAAGCTCAATAATTCTCCACCCAAAGAACTTTCCTTTTCAGATGGAGGGGAATATGAAAAGCATTTATGCTTCACCCATCAAGTCAGTACCGTTATGCGTTTTGCGTTATACTTGGCTCACCCTGTTTAGGGCAATGCGGAAGCGCCTGAGTCGAAAGGCAGTGCAGCTTTCGGGCGCTTAGAAAACTCCTGAATGAGTTGCTTGGAATGAAAAGCTGCTTGGGTGAAAAAGTAGCGGTAGTGTTACGAAGCAATGTGGAAATATCTGGGATATCAGCATCGAGATGCAGGAGAGCATGTCATTTGTTGATCATGGAGAAGATGACTTGAGTATTCCTGAGGAATTTCTTAGTGTCAACTTGACTGGGGGTTCATGTTGCTAAAGGTCATTAGCATCTCCCCTAGTGATGCAGCAAGAATTAGTGCAGAGTTTTCGCTGTAAGCTGTCGAGGCTACGGGTAAAATTCGCGGAGAGACCGCAGAAGCGTATGTTTTATCGGCGGGAACACTCCGCACTGTGACTTCCGGCGAAAGTTTCGTGGCTTGAATCTGAGTGGGCGGATCCAACGCCGCTCATGTCTTCCGTAGGTTAGAAGGGTGAATTGGTCGGCCTTTATAATTGGCTGTATGGGGGCCGCCACAATTCGCACATTTAGCAGGTGTAGACCGTGATTTTGTGCAAGTGTGCGAGGGATGGCTGTCACTACACTTTACGCACTTGTAATCTGCTTTACATAACTTTTGTGCATGCCCAAATTTTTGGCAGCGGTGACATTGACCGGCGAAGCAAACATCTCCTCCTGAGATTTTTATTTAATAAGGTTAAAACCTTATGGTAACTTTTTCTGGTAAAATACTTATAAGCTCTGTATTACTAAAATCTTGGTATTTCTAGCCTGGCTCCCACTGATGAGACCTCAATAAAGGTCGAAACCGATCTGGGTAGTGGCCCCTTGCCTTTAATACAAAGCACCATACATCTCCTCCAGGAGATGTGCTTTGCATTAAGGGTAAATATATTAAGATTAGTGATCAGAGCTTATTCTACTTTTACCATGAGTTGCCTTGGTCTTGCACTACGTGCAGGGTCAGTTAGACTTGCAACACTTGCAGGCGCAAACTTGACTTATTTGTCTCTTTGCTTACTTGGGAAATGGAGTAAAACCAGGTTTAAAATATGCTTATTATGTCACGATTATACGTGTATATATAACCTAACATTACGAGTGGTGTATGTTATGTTACAACGATTATAAATTGATCTTATAAACTTAAATCATTGTGAATTATACTTTTTCGACAGATGCAGCTTGAAACAGTGATCGTCTATAATTGGTACCTGTGATATAGTGTGAAAGAGCAACTGCGTTTCATTTTATTTTACTCTAGTCACTGTATTTGTTATATCATTCGTTCCAGAGTTTACTTTCTCTTTAGATACGCCTTTTTTAGCTGGGTGAGTCCACTTACTGTAGTGAAGCGTTAGTTTGCACAGGTTTGGATCGATGTTGGCATTTCTGTCCTGTCTTCCGGAAGTATCTTGATATCTAAGGCAAAATTCTTGAGTTTTTCAAACAGATCGGTGTCGCACGATATTACCGTGTATCCTCTAATTATGAATATGGATATATTGAATCCAATTAAAATGTTTATTATTTTTTTTCTTAGATTTTAGTGCCTCTTTCCAAGCAGGTGTAGCATACATCGTAAACAGTAGAATATCTCCTGCTTGTAAGCTTTTCTCGCGACGTACAAGATGTACTTGTTGAAGGTAAATGTGTTGTCAATTATTACTCCTAAGTATTTCATTTCTATGGCTCCCTCTGGAATTTCCTAAGCGGGGGAAATTCCTGAGGGAGCTATAGACCGTTTGGATCTCATAGGCGAGATGTGAAGCACTTTAGACTTGTAGATGAATTAATTTTCCTCTCACGGTTCCTTCCATTCCGCAAATTAAATAGTTCTCATTAACTGTTGCTTCTATTTGCTGGCCATCTCGTCCTCAAATCATGACCATTACATCATCGGCAAAAATCTATAACTTTTGTTTCGGCAGTGTAAGAAAATCGTAATAACGAGTCGTGCTGGATGTTCTAGAATCATCCCGATCCAGCATGAACCTTGAAGACAACCTCAAGTTGTGGTTTTCAGTGGAAACAAGAGCAACCAAACAAAAGTAATGGTTGCCTCTTTAAAATTACTCATCAAATTTTTGGACATTACAACCCTTTTGTGTGCACATCATTACTCACATCTTTGAGCACGCGTGCGTGCGTGCTCAAAGATGTGAGTAATGATGTCCACTTCTCAATACATATATATGCATGCACAAATGTAAATAGAAATTAGAAACAAACTTTGTCATCTCTTTTCATCACATTAAATACTATTTGATATATGTAATTTCCTGTATCGCACTATATTAATTACAGTGTGATTGCTTATGTGAAATTCCCCAATTGTAAATTATCGTACATTGGTGGGCTGACTAAGGATTAGATAATCCAGAATTCCTGCTCTAGATACCAAATATGGAACTGTTTGCGAGCTGCTTCAGGCCTTCAATAACAAGGTGGTGGTCTCACACCGACCAATGAAAATTATCTACCATTCACGTGAAATTCAGAAACATCCATGCTTACACTGGAATTCGAATCTACAGCTTAATGGTTGGAAAGAGGGGACGCTATCCATCCAGCAAACGTAGCTTATTTCAGTTTTCTGAAATAAGCTAAGTTTGATCATACTGATTATCTCTTCAAAATTTCGATTAACTATATTCTCAATTATTGTGAAAATTACTGGATTTATTCAATACCTCCCTAACTCAGTCACAACATTTGTTTTTCGGTCTGGATAATGTGCGGTCAAATATCATCCAGGATGGGAGGAACTCTTATAGGAACTTAAAAGTTAAGTTAAAGATGAGTCAAGGTTAAGTCGAAGATGAGTTAGCAGATCTTAGACAAATCTGGAAGGGTTTTCTTTAAAAACAAATTGAGTTTTTTTTTATTCCCCAAAGAATGCACACAGTTTAACAGACATAATTCATCTCATGGTCTTAGTTACCTTAACTATATTCCAATCAAATTAAACCAAATTGAATTTATTTAAAGGCCAGAGTGTGCTTCTCGCTGCCTTTCACTGGTGGTGGTGGTCATTGTGGTTAAATTGAAGTGATTCCCATTGACATTGATAGTGATTCTCACCAAAACTTTGTATTCTGATATGCTTACACTTATCACATATTTGTAATTGGCTTCCAGTGTCGTCGCGTACCTTATGCAACACGCGCTACAAAATTCACGTCAGTTTGACCATATAATTGCATTTTTATTGATGTATGAAAGTTTTAAAAGTGCATAGCACATCATTACTCACATCAACACTTATTTTAATTGGACCAGTGCAATTAACTCTAAGGTAACTTTAAATATTTTAATTTATGAATTAATATACTTTTAAATATGAAAGCACAAAGTTCAAATGAACAATAGCTGTGCTTTGCGCTCGTCGTTTATGTGATATGCACAAAGGGTGTATGCTTCGTGGTGAGATTCGATTATCATTGGCAAATGCGGATAACTTGAATTTTGGTACGATTTTTAAATACAGTCATATAATACCCACAGAAATCGGAAAAAGTAATCGCTTGGGAAATTATTATTTTTCTGGATTGAAAGAAAGAAAGAAAGATTGAAATAACTCGTTTTACTTATTTATGCACAAGTTCCAACCTCCTTCGACTATAATCATATAATCCGCGAAAGCCCTGGCATGAAACAGGACATTCAGTAAATCGTTAAGCACTGTTTCCCATTGTAAATATGGGCAAAAAAAGTTATAAATTATTTTTAGAAAAGTATATATTAAAAACTTGTCTCTATCGGTGTCCTAACACTTCACGCATGAAAAACAGATGAAACTCAGAAAACAAAAATAGCAACTCATGACAAATGACAACGTTCAATTGGATTGGTTGACACAATAACCAATCATAGCCACTAATTTCTGGGTGCTGTTGTCTCAGTGCACACCCTACCTAACCTGGGTGGTTTAAAACCACGCTAAGAATTTGACCCGCTGCGCCATATGTACGTCTGTTCAAAGGGCTAAAAGATGTCCGTATTTGTGGTGACTGCACACCCGTGCTATTAACGCGAATATGATGCAATGTTTACGCGTCGAAAAGTGTCCTCTTCATGAAGCATTAATTTTAGGAATCACGCGAAGCTAGGAAACAATTAGGGGAGTCTTTAACAGGAATAAATGCAAAAATATAATATTGGTGATATTGCTATTCCATTGGTGTGCATCGCACACCTAGCACCACCCAGAATATACTCCCCTACTGGCTTCTTATACTAAGGATAGTTTCTCAAAACTTTGGAATGCAATCTTAGAACAATAATAGGCACATGGCATGTCGTAAGAACAATTTCGCCTAAAATCAAACGAGCTTTTAAGTTATATAAGAAATCTGTAACATGAGAAATTTGAGCCTTTAAGTAATATAAGAAACATAAATAATCCATTCAACTCCCAACATCTTAACGTGAAACAGAAACTGAAAAACAAAATTAGGTAATATTCAAAACAGTAGCCCCAGGTAAAGCGGTTGAAGAAACTTTACATTTGAAATGGCTGAGAAGAAATTATACTCGCTGCAGTTATACAGTAGTTATTTGCGAAAATTCTTTAATGGAAAGAAAGAGAAAGCGATGAAAGCGTTTGTAACATAGAGAGGTTACAGTTGAAATTCTCCTGACATGGGGCATGCCTCTAATTAAAATACAGAAATCACTACTTTTGGGTGAGGTTTTTCATCTACTGTTATAATATACTTTAAGCATATTATTAAAGCAGACTGCTCTCTTCTCAATTGCTCATCTCAATTGAGGGAAGACTATTTATTCTAAGATCGGATGGATTTGGGATATATATATATATAAAGTGTTGTAAAGGTGAGAAATGGCGTTTTGAACGAAGGGATACCGGGTTTTTTGGAGGTTGAGAAGCCATGGTTGTAATCGATGTGTTTGTGCCAGGATAAGGTAGATGTGAAAGTCAATCCAAGAAAAGAAAAACTGATCTTGATGAGGATCTAGATATTATCAAAAGTAAGAGAGAGTGAAATAAAAATTTTCTTCCCGGGAAATAAGAATATTGTGTTTTGATGGTTTTGAAACTCACTCCACTGGAGAATTCTGAAGAGAACTGCTATAATACGAACCTTTCTAGTTAATTATGTGCACATTTTCTTTAACGACCTTTTATTTTTGTTTTGAACAAAAAAGTATCGATGTACATCAATAAAATGATATAAGTAACATTTTCCTCCTTTTTCTCATAAGCTTTGCGTTTTTTTTTTTCATCTACCACCACCACCACCTTCCTAAAGATTGTTTTCATAATTTATAAGATTGTAATTTAAATCTTTCCTTGGCTTGATTTTTTTTTTCACTCAGAGGCTAGCTTCCAAATCTACCGTGCTATAGTACATTAGAAGTTCTTGGATAGTTTGTATCCTTATATTTTTTACAAATTAATGTAGTTCTTTTTCCCTTTTTTGTCGTTTCTTGGGAAGGATGGCAACAGTACTACGTCTTTAAAGTACTGTATTTTACTTTAATTTAAAAGTTAAAAAAAATGCTTATTTAGTAATATACTAAAAATACCTATTTAAAATAACAAAAACAATAAACAATAATTGCACCTGAAATAGGTTTACAATAGATTATTATTCTGTCTTGATATGTCTGGAATATGCATAATGCATGTTATCGAGTGGCACTGTGTCGGAACCGCTTCACACGAATCGTTTATAAAAGTCGATTGTAGGTGTTATAGTGGAAAAGAAACACACACACACACACACACACACACTATTATCATCATGCGAAATCCATCAAGAAAATACAAAACGCTAGAGGTAGATTATAACGCCAAATTCTATTTTTCATCTATAATTCAGTGCTGTACAATAAGAATGAATATTGTTCTGCTAAGCGTTCATTTTCTTATTAGTTTATATTAATTAACTCATTTTTATTCACACCAGTAAAACGGTGTCACTGTCGGTTGCTGAATTCTTTTAAAGAGGAGAGGGAACACGCTTAAATAAATACATACCATTATCACTACCCGATTTTATTTCGTTTTCCTCCTCCCGGAAAACGAACTGCTTATTGATTTATCACTAACATTCTTATTCAAATATGCTATTCGACGTTATGGATCATGTACATCAGTTCATCTGATGTACACGACCAATAAGAGATGAAAATATCTTCGCTGATATTCGAAGTCTGTGAGATTAACATATTAACATCTCTTTTAAACGCCTACACAGGAACTGAACAAGATTTAAGATTTAACGAATATTAATAAACCCTTGTGACTAATACAAGATAAGTACAAACTTCCACGAACTAAGAGTAAAATATCTACATACAACGTGGGGCTGTGTGTGTGTATGTGTGTGCTTTTCAATAGAAGGTGAGTTAGTCGATCTCGCACGGGGGGTGATAGGGTTTATCGTCCCAGAAACTCGTTTTTTTTTTGTTCCTCAGAAGAACACACGCATTTTACAGATATCGGATACTAGGGAAGGAAGACGGAATGCTATCTACCTTCTTCTGTACCCATATATTTATAGATTCAACATGGAAGAAAGATTCCTTGCGTTGAGCTCTTGTTTATCTATCCGTATCAGCCGCAATGGACTATTTCAGAGTCTGACATACTGTGTGGATTTTGATTAAATTTAGTTAGAAATAATTACCAAAACTCTTTAAGACATAGGGTTTAAACTATATAGACTGTTTTTTTATGCCTTCGTTTGTCTGTAATACAGGCATTCAATCACTGGATAGCATTTCACATTGGTTATTAAAATACGTTACATAAATTATGTCTGTCTATAATGTTTTCCTATCATTGACCTATAGCAGAATTTAAGTCATCAGAAGAATTTTGCTAAAATATGGAATAGGGATATTGACTAAAAATTATTGTTACATAGATTCAATCATTAACTCCGGTTATCTTTATCAAGATTGTTCTAACTTAACTGGAAATTATGTGTAGAATATGAACAAGATTGGAACAATACACTTCCCAATATTGTTTTATTAACCATAAGATTAGCATTTTAATATCATGACGCTGACTAAAAATCATCATGCTGTACAAATTAGATCATATTAGTTTTATGATTTATAAAAAAACTTATTTGAAAATTCTATGTACAAAATAGGCAATATTTAACGTCTCATGTCATTTTTGCAATAAAATTAAAAGATTAAATTACATAATATAATGCGAACACGAAGACTTCATGTTTGACCTACAGTTTATATATTAGCAAAAAGAATAACTAACGATTGCTTCATGACAAACTTTGATTTGTCATAAAGCGATTAAATCTGAAAGTCATTGCTTAAACTTGATACTCGTATTCCAGTTTAAAGATAACAATCATCGTTCGTCCTTCAACCCGTTTGTTAGTACAAGAGACGGCCTTGAACGGATTACCCGATTAATTTTTAATCTGTCGGAAGTTTACGAAAGTTAAGTTCTGTAAAACAAGTTTTAAAACTAAGAGAAAACAAATAATCTTCTTATACTACTATCTACTACTACGGTTGTTAACAGATCCTTAAACGTCCATAATTATCCAAGGTATCCTTGGTTTCGTAATCATGATTCCAGGATAAGGTGCTTAGTCCTATGCCTATATTTTGTATGTAAATTGCGTGTGTTCTCCTGCCAGTTTGCCTGTGAACCGGAGTTTCCTGTAGAAAAATCCTTTCATCTCCGTATGAGACTGGCTGACATGCTGCTAACTCATCTTCGCATCCTATACGAAAGTCGAATCCAAGTCTTTTCAACGAAAGGGTTGGAAAGACGGATTCGACTTTCGTTACTTTGGTTGGAAAGGGCATTTCACCATAGTCTCTATTTCGAAATAAATAAGCATTTTCGTCTTCCGTGGTTATATTACATTAGGAAATTTTGTCTCGGCTTAATCCTTTTATGAAGCCAACGAAATTCCTGCGTGATTTTTTTTTGTTGTTGTTGTTGATAATGAATTTCAATAGAAAATAGGAAATAAATGCTCCTCATGAATTAGGAGTATAATTCTAACTTCAGTGTAGCTGAAAACAAAAATTTAGTGAAACGATCTGATCAATATCATAAATCGAAAGAAAAAAAAAATATTAGTTGGGAAAAAAAATCAGTGATCTAAAAAACAGAAAAAAAATCTAAGCGCAAGTTGGAAATCATTTAAAGAACTCAGGAGGGATGAAGCAAATGACATGAAAACATGGAAATGCTTACCAAAGAAAATATGGTCAGGTGTATCTGTCGCGGAAAGCTGCTGTTAGTTACTGTACACGAATCTGATAATCGAAATGACGAAAACAAGATCAACGCAAACAAATTTTCTAGTTAATGAAATAATTATTGAAAATAGTGTGGCTTCTACAAAGAAACAAATTTTTGCATTGGCAATCGTCTTCAATTGCAGTAATGCATATGGAGGAAACTCGTGTTGAGGGTAAGCAAACTCTTGAGCCACTTGTAGCCATCGAAATTTCGGATGTGGAAAAATAAAATATATTTTAGTTAGTTTAGCTAATTAAGTAAAGTACGCGTATTTTTGATTAGTTTAATTAATAAAGTATATTTTAGTTAGTTTAGCTTGGCATAAAAATATATTCTTATCCGAATTTTCCTAAAAAAATAAGTAGTTATATAAACAGAGGAACGGACTCAACGCACAAAGCCATCTTTTAAGTAACTATCCTCCATCTCTCAAGCTCTTCTGTAATTTCTGAAACTTCATATCATTTTAAAGAACCAATGTTTTACTAATATCAAACGTCTATGATCGCTGTCATTACAGTCTTTGTATACTTTCCTCTGCATTTAAAGGTGAACGAAATCGATTGAATAATGCTCAAGGACAAGCACAGGAAGTTCGGATATCACTACGTGATAGTAATTATCTCTCTTCTGTTATAGACATATCTAATTAAAAGTAAGTTTGGACAAAGCTGCACCTCCACCATGTGCTGATCAAACATACACAACAGCTTCTTGATTTTAAAATAGTCTCAGCACGCAAGAAAGCATTTATGGTTATCTCAATAATTTTGAGTTTCTTGACCGAGACTTTGCTACCGCTAACCTCTTCGAGTACGAAAAGTAAATTCAGTTAGAATTATTTTTATACTACAATTATAAGTACGCAAACATATTTTGCTACTCTCAGTCAAAAGATACAATTCTGGTTTATGATTGAATTTATTTAGAAGGATGATGAAACTTAGTAGAACCTCTGTGACTCATGAGGTAACAGTGTTTAGTGATAAACTCAGAAATCTATAGGTTTCTGAGTTTATCACTAAATCACATAATAGAGGATAACTTTTATCCTCTATTATGAAGTAAGGATAAGTCTTAGTCTTTAAACTTTCTGACATTTTGATATTTACTTATCACCTCATCCACAAATGGAACCTTTTCCTAGCTCTAAAGAGATTACCGTGATCAGTGAAATCCTACTCATATTTTTAAAGAGAGAGAGAGAGAGAGAAAGAGAAAATTCTATAACTAAATTCAGTCATCAGATTTGGAGCCTAAAAGGCTTCGAAAGATCTAACTTCTTACGATAACAACTTTGGTTTTAATTGTGTTTCGGGTCAATTTGATCAATCACTTCTAGCATGCTTTTTACATCACTTGATATTCGCTTGTTCTGGATTAGTTATTATCAGGCGATTTTGGTAAAGATTGATTCTGCCGTTTTCTTTATTGCTACGCTTTTTGCTAGAACCTGTTCTCAAATTGGCAATTCTAGTGTAAGTTGATATACAAGGATAATTCGAACATTCTTTGTTAAGATTTATATTTACCATGTTGTTGTTGTCGTGTGGGATTCACCCAGTTTTCCTCAGGACTAGTTAAGCCCTCCAATGAAGGATTTTAAGTATGTATTTTTTTTTTTACTATAAACCCGTGTTTACGAACAACTCACCCGTGTTTCCGTGTGAAACAACCCTCTACCTAACAACCCTGGGAGTTAGCCGTATGAGACCGGCTAACTCTATGTATTTAGCATATTGTGGTGTTATGAGCATTCAGAATACATAAATAAAAAACTAATCCTCGATAAATGTCGATGCTCTTTGATTGGAAAGACCTGGGTTTGAATCCTGTTTAGGACTCAAACCTGATAACCACTATAAGGGTTTTTCAAGTGAAGGTGAGTTATCTGGTTTCATAACTAACACTTTTTTTTTCCTGGAAAATTGGATTTCTCATCCTTCTTACCCAAAGAAGAAACAGATCGGTTAGAAAATACACCATTGACATGCATACATACATAGAAAAACTGTATATATCTTAATGCTATAATAGGACAGTTAATCCTGTATGGATAGGATAGGATTGACTTCACTGTTGTAGGGCTATAGTGCTAATTCAGTTTCTTTAAAGCTTTTAAAGTTTCAGAAAGTTTCTGAAGCAGGGGTCTTCAACGCATGGCCCGCTGAGCTCTTTGCCGTGGCCCGCCGGCCATTTTGAAAAAATGACTACTTAACATTAAAATGCGATTAAATAAAAAATAATTTCATTGAAACTCGCGGGCCACTAAGCTATACTGAGGTATTTAGAATTGTAAGATGCTTTCCAGATTCACAAGGAACGCTGTGCATTTGATACTTTACATAAAATCCTATAAAAATAAACATTAAATAGACATGCTTCTTCAGCCATCTACCAGCGCCAAGTAGTACTTAAGTACTAGTACTGCTTGGCGATTGCTGTAGATTGGGTAGATTGCTGAAGCAGTAGTTCGAGTGCGCTGTCTAGTGCCTTCCAGATACATCTCGAAGGTTCTCGTTATCTTCATATAAATGCAAGAGGATCTCATCCGTAGTCAGTCAGTCAGTGGTGAACAGTATGATATTCGTGTATAAGCGCAGGCAGGTTCGTCGTGTTAGCCATAGCCTATCGTAGTTTTATATTGCCAGACTTTTTTCGTCAGTGTGAGACATATTCAGTGGATAATAACCGTTACACGGCGATTTTGGATCATTTTTTGGGTTCACCTTCCATCACTATGGCGTCTACGAATAAAAAGCGTAAATCAAGTGAGTCTTGTCGGGTTTTTAATGAAAAGCGGACCAATTTGTACTTTTTTTGTGCCGATCGACGATAAGCCAGTGTGTTTAATTTGTCGTGAGCCAGTGTCAGTATCAAAAGAATGCAATATAAAACGACACTATGAGACAAAGCATGCTTCCAATTTCGATCACTTTCAAGGGCAGCTTCGCGTGGACAAAGTGAATCATTTCCAAATTGATTTAAAATGTCAGCATGGTACGTTTGAAATGCAGGGGGCAGAGAGCGAAGCGTGCCAAAATAAGTTATGTAATAACTAACAAATTGCTAAAAAATCAAAGCCTTCTTGGACGGCGAGTTTGTGAAAGAGTGTCTCATCGCTGCTGCGGAAATTCTGTACCCAAATAATAAGGTAGTGTTTAAAAAACCGAGTCTGTAGCACGATGTGTCGAAGAACTTGCCAATGACATTGAAGGAACTTTAAAAAAACAGTCGTCCCAATTTACGTCATATTCACTTGCTTTAGATGAGAGCACAGATGTGAAGGATACAGCACAACTGGCTATCTTTGTCCTTGGCATTGGTCAACAATTCAGTATGACAGAAGAACTGCTAGTGCTCGTACCCATGAAGAGAATGACGAAAGGCATTGATATTCTTGAAGCCGCCAAGAAAATGCTCCAGCGTTTCGACCTCAGCTTTACCAACCTCGAGGGTGTTGTAACTGATGGTGCCCCTGCTATGGTGGGAAAGAACGAAGGGTTTGTTGCACTGCTACGGAAAGATCCTGAACTAGAAGGAAAAGATTTCGTCCATTACCATTGTTTAATCCACCAGGAGAATCTGTGCTAAAAACTATTGGATTTAAGAATGTCATGAAAGTCATTGTGACTGTCGTCAACATTATTAGGGCAAGAGGATTGAATCATCGTCGATTCCAAGAGTTTTTGACCCAAGAGTGCGAAGCGGATCACGGCGATGTAGTTTATTATAGTGATGTGTATTGGTTGAGCAGAGGGAAGGTTCTTAAAAGAGTGTTTGGCTTAAGGAGCGAAATACAGCAGTTCATGCAAACCAAGGGGAATCCGATTGCGGAATTTAACGATCCGAAGTGGATGACTGACTTTGCCTTTGTGACCGACATCTCGTTGCATATGAATGACTTAAATACGCGGCTACAATCCAAAGATCAACTGGTGCACACTCTATTTGATCACATCAAAGCTTTTGTGGCCAAACTCAAACTTTGGGAGGTACAACTCGCCAAAAAAGACAACTCATTTTCGGCTTCTCGCTGAGTCCAACTGTTCGTCTCTTGATGAATACGCTACAAAATTAGCCGTGTTGCGAAGTGAGTTCGAAGAGAGATTTTAATTTTCGTAACCAACAGTCTTCTTTAGTGCCATTCAGTGTCAATGCTGCCGAAATGCCAGGCTCAGTACATATGGAACTGCTTGAACTCCAAAACAACTCTTCTTTGAGAGAAAAATTATTCAATGTGCCCTTGCTTACATTTTACAAAGACTACATTTCTGAGGACGCATTCCCTAATCTTCGCGGGCATGCTTTGAAGATGTGCATTTTTTTAGGATGCACTTATGTGAGCAGTTCTCCAGAATGAAGCATGTGAAGTCCAAGACAAGAACTCAGATTACGGACCAACGTCTCGAGAATACTCGGCGCATAGCGACTTCCAACATCGATGCCAACATCGACAAGATGGTCAAGGAAAAACATTGCCAAGTTGTCCATTGACATTGTAAAAAATGAATGTTTTCTTCATTAAATTATCTTTTCTCAAGTATTAATTGTATTTACTCATCATGAACCCGACTCCTACCTACGCTCTTAAAACTGAGTTTGTTTATTTTATAGAATTTTATGTAAAGTATCAAATGCACAGCGTTCCTTGTGAATCTGGAAAGCATCTTACAATTCTAAATACCGCGGTATAGCTTAGTGGCCCTTGGGTTTCATTGAAACTTTTAATGCGGCCTGCACTGTCTGAAAGGTTGAACCTGTTCTAAAGGAAAGATAGAAAAGTAGCAAAGGTTTTGCTATTTTTCGTACCCTATCAATCCACCTAGATCTTGGTCTCCCAGAGGAAGACTAAGATCTAGGTCGATTGATAGAGTACGAAAAATATAAGATCTGATAATATTGGAGTCCTGACAGATAATTGATTAATTTGGAGGAATGGCTCTACTTTGGAGGTTATGAGTGCATATGGTGTGAATGTATTCAACAGAAGGCTCAATATATAGTGTGAGTGATATGTGGCATCCCTCGATGAGTTCCTGACTCCCTGGAGGTTTCTTGTAATTATAATAATAATAATAAGCTTTCCATGTCTCAGTATCTTATACAGCCCTTGAACATACACATAAGGAATTGACAATGATAATGAAAAAGCAAAGCAAAGTTATTTTGTCCCAAAAAGACATTGATTATAACACGCTGTCAGGAAGATGAAAATGAATGCAGTTTTCATGTATTTTGGCTTGTCGACAAAGTTTGACAACATTTCAAACAAGGTGCCTATCCTCTCCATGAAATTCGCGATTTTGTGATCTCAGAACCGCCCCGAATGGCATTCTAGTATAAAACAAAACAAAACAAAAAAAAAAACGAGTATTAGGAACAACAAAACAGGTTTATTTTATAGCAATATCAAAATATATCACTTTTTCCCTCGTTTCCAAGAGAGAAAGAGCGAGCGAGCTGACGATAGTATGATTATTTTTAAGTATTAGGGAAGCCTCCTAATTCATTATCATCAGGTTCAGTCTATGTACTATCCAGCTGATGGCTTCCATAACGCTTTACTTCTGTAGCCTCGAACAGGACAAGTCTCTATCCCTTCAGCTCCATGGACGTTCTTAAGGAGTGTCAAGCCGCACTGCCTGTAAGAAAAAGAAGTGGCAACAGAAATCGGAGACACCAAATAGCCACTAATCAGTTCCCTGGTACGCAAAAAATAAGTAAATCAGTCCTAACATACAAAATTAGAAATGTGCAAGGTAGTGGTGTTTCATCGGGAGAAGTGAGAACAATGGCTTAGTTAAATGATAAAAATGTGTCTGTTTTTTTTGTGTGTGGGGGGAATATATTAGATATTGGCTAACTGCCTAGTAAGGTAGATGAGGCGCCAAGAGAAATGGAATGTATTAAAGGGACGAGGCAATTAGGGAGCAGTTTTGGTATTCATTTGGGAAATACTATCAAGACATTAATTAACATGGTAAGGAAAGTAAATTTTGCTTATGAGAAGCAAAATACAGTAGTTCATGCAAACCAAGGGGAATCCGATTGCGGAATTTAACGATCCGAAGTGGATGCAGTGAATTAGCCCTGGGATCCAAGGAAAATCCGAAAGAATTCTTTCTTTTGTGACCAGTAGGAGGAGAACTAATTGTGGACGAATGTCATTGTTAGACGAAAATGGGAGTAGAGTGACTGATGCAGAAGGCATAGTGGAGTTATTGAACAATCACTTTACTGGAGTATTTCATCAGGTAAAAAAGGGTTTTATTTCTAGAGAGAGCGAGAGAGAGAGATGGGGATGGAAGTGCAAGAGGAGAGTGTATTACAAATAGTGAGTTCTCTGGGTGTCAATAAAGCGATCGATAGCATTTCACCACTGTTTTAAGAGAACGTGCTACGATACTAACAGCTCCGTTGGCTTGGCTTTTCAGTGAAAGTCTAGGCCAGTTTGTATTTCTTCTAGAGTTGTTAATATATTCGAGAAATTAGTAAGAGATCGTATACAACATTGCGCAGTTGAGGATAATGTTATCGGCTAGGATCAGCATGGATTTGTTAATGCTTGATTTAGCAATCGAATTGCCTTTTGTAACAAAGTAACAAGAGCGGTTGATGAGGAAAAGGCATATATTATTATTGTTATTATTATTATTATTTGACACCTCCAGGGAGGCCAAAGACTCTGTCTCCACCACTCAATCCACCAACTGACCGCAACTACACCAACACCATCTACCGCCGACCACCACCACTAGTATTTCCACAGACAATCATAAACATTCATGCCCACGGCGAGATTCGAACCCGCAGCCTTTTGGCTAGAGTGCGGATACGCTAACCATTCGGCCAGCCAGGCTGGCAAATACTGCCCTTTTTATTTTATAAAGGCATTTGATACGTGACACATGATGAGCTAATAATTAAGTTACGGGATATAAGTTTAGATATTAGATTAGTGAATTGGGTTGGCTGCCTGATAGATATCACAGAATTGTGAATGAGGACAGAAAGTTACAAGTGGAGTCCCTCAGGGTTCAGTTTTGGGGCCCATATTGTTAAACCTTTATATCAATGACATTGTCAATGGATTTCAGGAAGATATTCAGTTATTTGCAGAATATGTGAAGGTTGGAAAGGTTATTAGTGATAGTGTCGATGTGGTAGCTCTGCAGGAGGATTTAAATAAGCTGGACAGATAGGAAAATGAATGGGGGATCTCAGTTTAATGCAATTAAATATAAGGTTTTGAAGTTTGGGATCCATAGATAGAAAGCTGCATATTCTGTTGGAGGAACTGTAGTAGAGGAAGTGGAAGAGGCAAAAGGACCTTGGAGTGATGATTCTTGAGGTTTAGGGGACATATCACAAAGGGGGTGACGGTAACCAAGAGGATTGCTGCAATACGGAGAAGGACACTGACCAGCAAAGATAGAAGAGTTGTGGTTCCATTGTGTAAAGCCGTGATCAGACAATACATGGATTATTGCTTTCAAATGCGGTCGCCAGGATTTGAAGGAGATAAATTAACCTTGGAGAGGATATCAGGACTGTACAATGTTAGCTGTGAGGATAGACAATCGGACTGCAGAGCTTGGTCGATAGAAGAAGTGATATGGTTGTGACATTTGAACTGTTGAGGGTAGTTATAGGGTTGACACTGGGGGAGGGGGGGAGTTCTTCCGTATGGTAGATCAAAAGGAAGGAGCAGGGATAAGGGGTCATCCCTGTAAATTATGAATGGAAGTGATGAGTAAGACGGGGAAGATTGATGATTTTTTTTTTTTTTACATGGGAAATGGTTGGACCTTGGAATGCATGGCTTGATAGAGTAGTGAGAGTAGAAACACCGAATGAGTTTAAGGAATGATATGATAGACTTTGTGTTCTTTAAGATAGGTCTCCCACGTTGAGTCTAATGATTTCTTGGAGTTACGTAATAATAATAATAAATAATAATACAATTAATTAAATTTGAAAATGTGAATTATTATTTTAAAATGTAACGAATATATTATTTTCAACCATGTTTCCAGACTTTTGACACTCTGTAGCTTGAAATGCATTGAAACATGCTTAGAGACTAAATTTGTACAAAGTACAGAAATTTAGAGTAAGATTTTCTTTTCATAGTGACATAGCAAGGTGGAAAGGAAGTAAATATAGAGGTATACGATGACCTTTTCCTGTTAAAACATAAGGGAACGGATTCAGACCTTTATAGCGTCCAAGCATTAAATTTGTCGTTGTTATTCTAACATGGATGACAGTTGTAGAAGGATTTTCTCTTCTTCCATAAGAAGAGAAAATCCTTGTATGCCATTAACAGATAGTTATCTCAGATACCAGGTAGCCAGCTTGGTTGGCCAAGTATTTTTTAGCTTGTCCACTTACCAATCGACAGGTTGTGGGCTCGAAGCCCACCGTGGATATGATGTTTTCTGAATGTCTTTAAAGCGGAGAACACTTGTTTGGAAGCCTAAAATAGCTTGAAATAAAATTAATGTTTAGTCTCTGTATCTTTTTTTGAATATCTAATCCTTTAATCTACCCAGAAACTAACACTAATGTACAGTACTGATAGCCTTTAATGGTGAGTTTCATATAAAAAATAAAAAGTACACATCTTGGAAGACTATTCGAATTTTCTGCTTTAACTTGTCCTGTCAGCTTTCTATGGTGTACAATTTCAAGTTAGCTTCATTCCCGCTGTTAACCTGCCCTACACCGACTTCTACAACTAATCTTAAAGGAGCAGCGGTCCGTTACCCTGTATGGAACATTACATTAGTGTTATGACAGGGAGGACAGTGAACCTTTTAGCTGAAATCTTTATGCAAATATTGTTTCGCATGACAAGTTTATTTTCGTTAACGTTCTGAACCGCACATTAGTAGATATTTACCTGCTGTAAGGTAACGTGGAATATTGACCTGTAATGACAGGGGGTTTTTGTTTTTATGACGTTATCATCATGATCTGTAGTAAACCACGGTGCGAAGACCAATCTGCATGCAAGAATATGAACAAAACTCTGGATTATTTATGGCAGGGTGAAAATGTCCTGTTTTCTTTTGTCAATACATGTAAACCGCCACCTAGTTGCCAATAAAAGAAATAAAGTCAAGTATATCAGAATGGATTTCATTATTTTATGTTCCTTCAAAAAAAAAAATAATAATAAAGTACTTCGTGATATAGAATGTAACTGTTTAAAATATTTACATATTTTGCCAGCCACGTTTCCCGAGTAAGTAACATCTCTCCTCCCTAACTTATCGGCTGATTCAAATTCATTGTGGCATGAATGTTTGTGAATATTTTCAGGTGGTAGCAGTAATTTTCACCGCTTAGTACGAGACTACCACCCTACATACTGGGACGTGAAGCTGCTTGAAAAATGTTTATGTTTGGGTCTAGAGTGGGGTTCGTTCTCGGATGATCGAACTCTTAGAGACGATGCACACCACTAAATATGCTATAGATTTTCTAGGTGACATAAAAAATGAAAAAAAACTTAAGCAAGTTTTCAGTTCATTGCTACCGTTTATGAAAAGAAGGTAGATTTTATTTAAACGAAAAACAGGGTTATTGAACATTTTATCATACCTAGCGAAATAGTTCACATTTTTGTAAACACAGATTGTGTTACTATGCTGGTTTCTTTACATATTGCTTAAACCTTCTCTCCTAAGAAGATGAAGAAGAAGAATCAATTTTAAGATTTAATTTTAAATTGTTGAAGGAAATTTTACCACTTTTGAAAACTGTGGATTTTTTCGCCTTGGGAAAATTCTTCTCCTTTCCCCTGACTAGATTCAGCTTTGATAATAAGTAATTTTTTATTCTGGTATTCAACGTGCGCGTGCGCTAGCGTATGCACTTCTGCAGTGAATTTGTGTACAGAGTCAAATTGCATACCTGAGGTTGGTTCGTTTTTTTTTTTTTAGCCTACTGATACAGTCTAGTCAGACAAGTACCAAGTTATCTGGTGTGACCGTAATTTTTCTGCCTTTCTTCTATTTGTTTATCTTTACCTATTAAAATTTATTTATACTGTAGTTAATAAAATCCAGTAATTTTATTTGCATGGTAAGAGAATTTTATTTTCATGGAAAGGTATTTAAACAGCATGTAGTTACGAATGAAAATTTAAACTAAAACCTTTATACCACGAGGAAAATCCTTTTCATTGGCTTTTTTTTTACACTGCACAAATAGTTAATTGCAATTGATGTTTTCTGAAAATTGTACAAATGCAACGCTGTGTCTATTAGTTTCAACTAGAGTATACAGAACACTATGCCTCCGGCTTCTCTATGTTGAAGGTTTTCCCCTGCGAATTAGTTTCTTGTTCCATTTTAGTGACGGCGGGCGTTAATATTGCACTAGTAAACTCGAAATTTGTTGCGGTACAATGGAATATGCTTATAATAACAGATTTAAAGAAAATATTTGTTATTATATGTTGTGAGACAAAAGACTCCATGAAATAA
This sequence comes from Typopeltis vanoorti, assembly GCF_054136105.1. Taxonomy (NCBI): domain Eukaryota; kingdom Metazoa; phylum Arthropoda; class Arachnida; order Uropygi; family Thelyphonidae; genus Typopeltis; species Typopeltis vanoorti. The sequence continues at coordinate 68,356,300 of NC_143552.1, read as the reverse complement.
TATGTAGAAATTACTTTCTGTACTAATAAAATAGTTACTGTTACTACTATGATATACGCAACGTATTTAACGTATTTTACTTTGCGGTGCGGAACGAAGAGAAGCATTCTGAAGTGACACTGCTGAGGACTCAGAATTTCCACGCAGTTAAGTTCATTGTAGAATTTTTCATAGCAACAGTGTATCTTTCTGAATTTTTTTGCGATGTTTCCTAATCTACCGAGATGTAGAAACGAAAAATAAAGGGACTAAAAAAAAAAAAACAACAGCTATGCAGGAACACCAAGATAGCAGGAAGATATAAAATCTTTATTTGCATGAATGAAAGGAGATACAAAATGAAGTACACAAATTAAGAATAGTGAAAAGATGTGGAATACTTAAAGGAAATGGGGAAAGAGAAAGAAATTTACTTTTGACCGGAGTAAGAAACACGAATTTCGCAAATTCGTTCTCAACTGGAGGGGAAAAGTTACTTTCCAAATTAATTTCGGTACCGCCCGCTAGCTGCTGGAATTAATGTATGTTGCCTGCCCAGCATTATACGACGAATTCGGCCACTGAACTAAAAATTAACGCTGTAGAAGCCAGAAGTCGTTTAACCAAGCAGTTATCGTGACGGTTATTAAATAACCTGTATATTCAGAGTCCAAATTAGTCCCGTTAAATTGCTAATTAATAACTTCAGCTACGGCTCGGTTTGCCTGCAGATCTATGACCTTATTAACGAACACAAGAACCCCCTTCTGTCTCGTTTTCTTTTTCTTTCCTTATATACTTTCCTTATTAATTTTTACCTTCTGAATTTTTCCTAATATATGTGTCCATTATTCCAGTGGGAAGTGGGTTAAGTTCTCTAAAAAAATGTATCTCTCGCTCACTTCGAAAACTAATTCCGAAATAAATAAATTAAAAAAAAATCACTGCTAATAGTTAATCTGTTTTTTGCATTTACATCCGTTATCTGGAGGCTGAATGCTGCTAGTGGCGTCACCTCTACTTTAATTTGCAAATTTCAGTATCGCAATCATTTCCTGTTTCTGAACGTGTAGTTTTCAATTCACAAGTCGGAATTCCGTAGCTTGGAGAGGATTCGAATATGAGAAGTTTAAGAGATGGAGAAAAAAAAACTATATATGTAATAAGAATTAATGTAAGAAGTTCAATTTTTGTAGTGGCTATAAATCATGTTGCTTCAATTTGGTATGTTACAAGAGTAATTACAAATCTTTTCTTTTAGGTAAATATAGGTAAATCTTTGCAGACTATTTTCTATTTTTATTTATTTATTTTTTTTTTATGTGCACATGGGATGGGCAGCGCAATTGGAACTATTAAGTTTTCCGAAGACAGCTTTCGGTCAGTTGATTTGAATTGTATTGAACAAGAATCAATATCATGGAACTCGTTTAGGTGTGTGTGTGTGTGTGTGTGTGTGTGTGTGTGTGTTTCAAGACAATACGCAAGTCCGATAGCTTGTTTGTCTATTTACACATAACAGGGCTATTTGGGAGGGACGAATTTTGATGCAGTTTGGCATGGGGTCTTAAGAAGAAATACTATTATTAATTTCGATTTTGATGCATGTACTCGTAATTTTCTCTTTATGAAATTACGCTAATTATATTAATGTTTTTATGCGTATTATTCAAATACGCGATCAACAGTATTAATCCTTTGTTGTATAAAAATTGGAGGAATTAATTTGTTAGGAAGATAGTTTTAATGTTCTCAGTAAGCGAATAATTTTATAAATAGGGCATATACGGTTTGCTGGAATCAATAAGTTATTAGCTATCCGTGTCTTATTTTAGTAGGTTAATTTTTCTGGTGCTGTTTTTAAAAAAGAAAACTAGACTTTTGTATTATGAATAAATCCTTGTCACTTCCATAATCATTTCAGTTCCCCTATCGTACTAAAGCACTATAGGTTTCAACTTTTCATGGAAAGTACACATTAAAACACACACGCACACAGTAGAAAAATGCTTTAAAACCTATCACTAAGCACAAAATTCCTTTTCCGTGTTTCGGAGAATCGTGTATTTAATTAATGAAGTAATTTAGTATAATATAATCAGAGCCTTCTGAGAGTCAAGAACTCATTAGGAGAGCACGCCAGCTATCGTGCTTTCTTTTAAACCATCCATATTAGATGCACTCACTTTTTTAACAGGCAAACTTCCATTAAGTCACTGCGCTGTTAAAGAATATTCTAACTCTCACCCTTTCTTAACCTAACCACACAAAAACTCAACAAAAAATTTCATTTCCCTAAATAATTGACTTAGAATGATTGGCTGCTTCCTTTCTTAAAAGCAGAACAGAAAAAAATACCTTTTTTTTTTCTCTTTTTTTAACTATTTCAAATAATTCCTGATTGCTTAAGACTCTCATTCTGCTAATGTTTCGCTTGGTATTTAAAAACAAACTGTCTATTAGGAAATAGAAAATGTCTTTGTGCACAGTCGGCAAGGAAAGACATCCTCGCACCCAAAATCCACTAGCAATAACACAAAATGCTATCAGGAAAGGAAATGGCAAAAATTGCTCGTAGAATTATTAGCAGTTTTAAAGAGGAGACGATAAAAATGATTGATTGAAATTCCTCGAAAATGTTTTAAAAGTAAGGAAAAGGTGCCCAAATTGAACGTATATAACTTCACCATCGTGAGTGGTTCCATCAGGACTTAAGTGCCCAGGACCTTCGAAGTATTCTTTGACTTCCTAATCATAATGTCAAATAAGGTGGTTATCGCTATAAGTGTGTGTGTGTGTGTGTGTGTGTGTGTGTGTGTGTGTGTGTGTGTGTGTGTGTGTGTGTGTGTGTGTGTGTGTGTGTGTGTGTGTGTGTGTGTGTGTGTGTGTGTGTGTGTGTGTGTGTGTGTGTGTGTGTGTGTGTGTGTGTGTGTGTGTGTGTGTGTGTGTGTGTGTGTGTGTGTGTGTGTGTGTGTGTGTGTGTGGTTTGCTTGACTGACTGTGGCATGGTAAATCCGAGTGTCTGAGGAAAAGATCCTTCCACTTCCATTTAAGACCAGCTAACTCACCTTCAGTTGAAATGCTTTGATCAAGGTTCTTTGCATCCTAGAATGGAATCGAACCCAAGTTTATCCAAGAGAAGTGCATCGTCAAAACTGACTGAGTAGCTCTAACCTATCAACAGGAATGCAATTTGCAAACTTATCAGCATTCGAAGATTATTCTTTCAAAAAAAAAAAAGTTAGATTTTTAATATACTATATCTGCAGAATATTAACATGTTATTTTTTCATTAATTTTTTCCCATATCCTGGAGCATCCATTCCTGTTTCCTCTGGAATAGATTCATAAGTAAACTTATTATAAAACGTATAATATCTTTATAATACATTTTTAATTTACCTATCTTTGAATGATATGGAAACACCATGACGAATTGTATGATCATTACTCTTTGATTTTTTTTTTTTTTTTTAGTAAGAACCATTACATATTATTTGTTTATCTCACTAGCAATAAATAACAATTATCTCTATACGAAATTTTATTGCATTTAAAAGTAAAATCAATAATGACACCAAGGTCCAACTCACTACTCCCCGTGATACGAAAAGAATTTGTTTTTCATTGGCCTGAACAATTCATCTAAAATAACTTGGCATGTACATGAATGACGAAAAATATTTTAAACTTACAATTGCGTGCCAAAACTAAAAGAAAGACAATTGTAAACAGTATTATCTGGAGGAATCTAATAATCTTCCCTATCTTATTTGCTGAAAGTTATACCTGCGGATTTGTATTTTAGTTTTTATTTTCAATTCCTTTTCGAGCAAAATGAAATTTGAAAAATCGATAAACAAAACAATGAAAAAAAAAAAAACATAAAACAGTCAGACAGAAGCCTTCCAGGTAGGGTGGGGTTGTTTTTGAGAAAGCAGATATCTTAAGATGAACGTGAAAAATCAAACCTGTAAGGAAAGTAAGCAGACTTGACCGATAGTAAGTTGGAAGTTTCCAATTACTCGTCCACTCATGCATGAAGGTTATCTTTAAATGCGTCTTGTGGCCTCTCACGGTCGCACAAAGGTCAAAAGTAGATTTTTCTTCTAGAAAAATTAAACCAACGGTTCGCCATGTTATTAATTTGTTATTTCCTGTCTGAACATAGTCTTGAACAAAGCACTGGGGATTTCCTATCTAATATAAGATGTTCCTAGGTTAGCTATCATACCTACTTTTCTATGTAGGTGAAATTTTAAATCTGACAATGGTCTTAGTGCTTAGGTTAGATCAAGCACTTTGATAAAATAGCATATGAGAGAGCAATTAGAGGTTTCTTCTGATTATATGGAGACATGATAATTTGATATTTTAGGCACTGTTGTTAGAATCTTATGAAAGGAAACACGTTTCTTGCCCATCAGTCTAAAAGGACAAGTATAAGACTACTCTTTCAGTCTGGAAGGAGAAATTCTACCTACAAATAAAACAGTATGCAATATTTAGAGTTTAAGTTGCTTTTTTATATTCGAAATGAGTGTTTGTTTTGCATCGGCCATAATGTCACGTACATTGCAGAATTACACCGCGATATTTTCTCTTCCGAACCGAGCACATTACTTAAAAGGCCAGAACATTTAAAAGCAGTTTAGGACCCAGTGGCTTTAGTCACTCAATTTTGAACTTGTTTATAAGGTGCTTAACATATAGGATATTTTACGAAAATAAAGATCATTGCAATGAATTCTGGTTGACATTAAAATTTTTCACTTTCATATTATCATCATTATTTACTATTAGGTTGTTACAAATGCTTAGCCCATAGTTCAGAATTATGGCGATATTTTAATTTAAATCAGCACGTGAAAATCAGTTATTTTATTTTAAAATAACTAGGACGGAGTGAGAGAATAGTATTAACTCTGTGCAGATAAGCTGTCCCTGATAAACTTCTGATTCAACATGATGAATGATATGATATAATACAATTGGTATACGATATCATAATCACAAAAACAAAGAGTTGCCACTTAACAGCTCTGGCTTAGTTGCTAATAACTCGTTTCTTTCAAGTGGATACAGATCAGTTAGACAAGGGAATTGTAAATCTAGTTCCTAACATTGGATAGAAATTGGAGATTTTTTTTCCTACAGTTTTTATTCTCTCTTTGAGTTAATTCGGCCATAATCTCTTTGACTATAAGTGGAGATTGGAGAATTTTCAAGCACTTCAAAATTTTCAACACGAATTCATTTCATTACAGATGCAGTAACGAACCTGTCACTATCAGGCAAAGTCTACTGTAGGTTCGATCAATTTACAAGCACAAAGGTAACCAAGCTAATATAGTTTGGTTAGTTACCTTTGCCCATGATTAATGAATATTATGTGCATTTTCCGTTATTTTCAAGATATTATTTATTGAGCTAATTCTCAGGGAAAAAAAAAAGAATCTATCTTTCTCTCTTTCTCTGCTTGATCGTTATCGAAGAATGTATTTAAAATCCGTATGTATTGAAAATTAGAATAAGCATATCTTCTGTAGATGGGGAAAATGCAAACCGGACCTCAAGTTAGCAATAGATGACTTTGATAACCCAATAACCGTTCTGCTTATTTGGAGGCGAAAAGTGGGCACTGCCATTTCGTCTTCAGAATAGGTGCTTCCGGTTTCTGTTTTCTCCTTTCTTTTGGCCTTGCTGGGTATTCTGAGCACAACTGTTATTAATAAATTAGAGAGCCAGCATCTCCTCTCCTTCATTTGAGGGTACAGAAGTAAAAAGGTTTCTCCGGCCTTCCGCTAGATAGTACACTAGGCCGAAGCCGATGGTAATGGTCTCGATGCTTCCGGTCAGCTAGTGAATAATCTTTTCTGCTTTTTACTCTGCCAAGTCGTGCTGAGAGACTAAGTATAGCAGAATGGTGGGGGCGCTCTCGAATCCACTCCTTAGGTAGAAACTGTGCTTAAGTTCCTAACCTCGTTTTGACTACTTATCTTTAAAAGTTGATTTCAGACAGTCGAATTACCCATGTTAAATCATCTTACAAGGAAAATTTGACGTTCAGAACACAAACTGTTTCCTCTTCTCGAACTTCAGAAATCAAGTCGAAACGGAAGCTTGATCATTTGCTACCGGTCGTGAGTTAACAAAAAGAGATAACTCAGCAACCAGAATACAGACTATCCATGTTTCTTCCATATATTCTAGACATTTTTTAACCAGCTCTCCCTCCAAATATACTGTGGATGTATGCTTTCCTCTTAACAACTCCTAGCATATTGTTACCCTCGTCTCCTTTTCTACAGATCGATCTCTTCACAGCCAGTCTCATCCTCGTACCCTCTCACAGTACAACGGTGTCAAAATACTCTCCCGAATTTCTATACTGCTTTTCATGACCTGATTATTGTTTTCACTCTCTTGATCCAAACATCTACTCTAACTATATAACTGAAATAATCCTTACTGGAATGAGGGATACTCATTCCCCAGTCTTCTGTTCCAAACGATGTCCCTCTGGTTGGGCTCAGACTTGCGCTCTCGAATTAACATCCATCCTTTATCATGTATATAAGCTACAATATTAACCTGCATTTTCCCAACAGCATGGAACTAAGCCTTTATCCAGTTATCCCCCCCCCCCAAAAAAAGGAGATAAAAGTCAACCATCAAACTATCTTTCCATTGCTCTCACCGCAGTACTCTCGAAAGTGACAGATGTCATCAACCAGCATAGTGCCTGACATTGAGGTCTTCTCAACAAGTTAATATTTTATGATTTCTCTCTGCTGCTCTTTATGAATCGATTGTCAGTGTCCTCTCTGGTTGTTTACTGCGTGTCATAGTAGATAATTACCTCTTATGAGATTTTTTTAATCAATGCTGGAACACCCCAGGATTTGCTATTCGTGTTCTTACGTGATCAAGGAAAGCAATGGAATGATAATTTGGTGGAGCAAACAACCATAAAAGTACCCGTAAAAAGGCATAATTCAGAAACAGAGAGGCTATAAGAAAGTGGTTATTACCTATTAGGCGAAGTACCCTTTTCTCTATACCATCAAAAATTCTTAGGGATGTTTTGGGTGTGCCACCCAAATATATATATCGTCCCTGTTCTGAGAGACGAAAAACCTGAGGTTCTGGGTGGAAAAACCCTCTACCTCCGTATGAGACTGGCTAACTCACCTTTAGTCGAAAGAGACCAGATAAAGTTTCCTGACGTCATGGACGGGAATCGAAACCAGGTCTTTCCGACCAAATGGCTTCATCTGTGTTGACTGAGCTACGGAAGCTCTTGATTTATTATTAATCATGTAAATAAATAAATATACATTTCCTGTGTGATATGCATATAAAAAATCCCTGTATACAGAGCTTGAGATTTTTTTATTACTCTCTTCCTGCAATGAACTTATTCACTTATAGAGGAAATAATGCAAATCAAAATTGATTTTCAATATCTACTAGCGTTTAAATAAAGAGCAATTCACACTCTAATGCTTAAAACAGACTGGTTTAATAAGAGGTTAATAGTCATAAGTTATATGCAATGAAGTTCAAAAGGAAGCTATTACTTTTTTACCTTAAAAATCTGGTAATTTATTTTTTTAGTCCTAGCTGTATCATAAATTTTATTAACTTCATCAGAAATTTTAGAAAACGTACGATCCGAGCATGGATGTGCCATGCTTGGATCTTTATTTTTTCCCTCTTTTACTGAGAAAGGGATAACAATAATATTGATGAAACATTTTTATTATGTGAAAGGTAAGCTTCTATTTTTATGAGCAAGGAAAGGATACCAGTGCTGGAATTAGATGGTATTAATTGACTATATTATCATCTGATCTTATATATTTGGCAAATTATTATTATTGATTAGGTTGATCAGGATACATAAGTCCATCCAGGGTGGCAACAGTATGAACTCTACAAATTACCCAAATTTATATTTATGTCCGGACAGTATATGTGACTACTGCCAAGTGTATTTTAGGTTACTTTTTATGTTTCTGAAGGGAAACCTGGAGCACTCAGAAGGGCAGCAATGTGCTTAACTGCGATTCATTCGCAAACGAATTCAAATTTCTGAATTTAACAGGAAATTTTCGAATGCAAGAAATCAATTAAAAGTTTTCATTGTAGATAAAGCTTTAAAATTTGAAAAATAATTAACTTCCTTCTCTCCAAGAGAGTTACTGAGTTGAAAGGGGAGAAAGAGAGAGAGAGAGAGAGGAGGTGTATGTTTGAGCAGGTTGCTGCTTGCTATCACTCAGATGAGTCCTTTTTTGTAACACTACAAGCAATATTTTTTTTCTTCGGCAAATGACATTCGTTAAATCTACAGTAGGATGAGAATATGAATTGTCGTCAAGAAAGTACTTTGCATTGCTGCTCGCCTTTCCGGAACACTGATCGTCTGGTGGGAGCCACGAAGTCTTAACCCTCTCACTGAACATCTGATTTTTATCATATGTTTAATTTAAGATCAGTCGTTAGGTATTTTTAGATGCGCAAGCGTCTATTGAGATCGCTGTCTTTCGCGGTGAACATTACTCCATAGCTGTATGATTTGGATGAAATTTGTCATTTGCACATGTTACTAAAATTTATCTAGCCTATTTCAGAAAATAAGTTAGCGGGCTGCTGAAACACACACAACCCAATATGTTTCTTTTAAAGTGAATAAGAATGATAAGTTAGAACAATCTATTTTTAAAGATAATTTTAGATCCAAAATTATCAAAAATCTCCTTAGTCTGATTCAGTTTTCATCATACTGATAAACAGAGTAGGTAATTTTTATTATGAGACTTATGAAAACCAAAATTGAATAATTTTCAGAATTTTGTTAATCAAAATCAGACAGTTTGATTCTTTGAATTAGTTAAATTATTCTGTAGTTGCAATATTGTTACTCTAGTAATAATCTTGTTATGGTAATGATTACACATTTATAAATACGGTTTTTTAATATTTTTATTTTTTCTTAATTATATTCATCATGGCTCGCACATACTTCAAAACTTGGCTATTCATGTTTTGCTGTTGAGAAAAAAGTTTGCTCTCCTGCCCCATGTATTAATACTACCTTATTCGAGAAAATAATTTTTTTAAACTGATCTTTGTACTTGAAATAGATGCCTTTTTTTTAGGTAGTAGAATCACTTTCCTTCACTCGGAATACAAAACTTGGTGAAAATTTCAAACGTCCTACTATTGAGACGAATGAAAAGTATCTTTAAATAAATAATTATACTCGATAGCTGATGTGTTGGATATGGTGAACTCGAACCCGGTATCAAGTTAAATAAAAAAGTTGTAGTGAGATAAAATGAAACGATTTGAAAAAGAAAAAAAAAAATTAAGACAGAAAACTAATGTATGAAACAGTACAATAGCATTCTTCTAAAACGAATCAGGGATGGAAATTAATACCGATTCATTTTTTTAAGATAATTTTACACCTAAGACTATCGGAACGCATATTAGCCTAATTCATCACATCAAAACTCTTGAGTTTATATTAAATCTGGAATTAACTTTAATAGTTATCAGATAATTCTAACGTTTATGAATGCTATCAATTTCAAATAAGCTACTCTTAAATATCAATAAAAAGTAATAAAGAGTAAAGAATAAAGAGTTCTTTCTAGAATTTTGTGTCATTGTGTGTAGGACGCGACTTCATATCAGAAGTGATGAGTCACATGACAATGCCCTTATTAGTAAATAAAAGTGATGATAACACGTTCATATAGAAACAACAAAAGTTTGCAGAAGACAACTGGTTTAAATGATGTCACAAGAGGTGTCACTGTGAACTAAATATTTATCTTACGACAGTGCTGCAAGTTGGTAATCTGCCAAGTCAAAAAGAATTCGTAATAGCCTTGTGCACAAGTCTTACGGACGTGTTCAACTTATGCACAGTACAAATATCGCAGTTGTCATTTCAACAGAAACTAAGTTGACTATCCTGAAAACAAGAACACATATACACAGCATAGTATGCTAATAGATGATGATCACATTTGCTAAACATTAATCCTGAAACAAAAACTAAGCCACTGCTCTAAGTTAGTGGAAAAGAAAGCATGGTCTATGCTGCCCAGGATCGCATTGCACAACTCTCCAACAACAACAGTAATAATAAACTATTATTATTATAATTATTATATTTAGTGTTATTTCAGTTCATAAAGGAAAGAGATAGAGGAGCATTCCCGTAAACCAACTGTTGTTTTAAATAAAGTAATCTACAGTTTGAACTGTAGTCCCTAATTTACACTCTAATCTTTGGTTCATTTCGCTGTTGTATGGTGTATGTATTATTTTCGTTTCCCCTGTTGAAAACATGTATGATGTGGCTCCTGTTTCAGTGTGCCATTCATAGGATCAAACAATAAGATATAATTAATTTAACCAATAAATAATTTGAATTATTTGTGGAACTATGTAGTTTTCTATTAAAACTATGCACCTTTTGCTCTTATTAGAATCATCTGAAATCGCATCCAACTCACTTCCCCCCCCCTTATTCTTTGCTGGGGAAAACTATTGAGAAATTTGCGAGATTAAGGTAAGCAATATTTATTTTATCGGGGAATTAATGAGATAGTGATTTTCCATAGCCTCAATCTCTTGAATTTATGGAAAATCACTATCTCATTAATTCCCTGATAGAATAAATATTGCTTACCTTAATCTCGTACCTTAATAAAGATAGGAAAAAATAGGTTTTGATTTCATTGTTGTGCTATGCGTCCTGAAATATCTCGATTATCAAGATGACATCCTGGAGTTAAACAGGAATTAAAGACAAAATTCATAAACGAGGAATGTATACGGTTCTTCTTCCCTAAGAATTCAGTTTCCAAAATCTACTTCTTCCTCTCTCGTATATTTACATACTTGCTTTTATTCCGAAACGCAACTCCTGATTTGGATTTATTCCAGAATCAACTTCCTGGTAATGTTTTCTGATTACTACTTAATCAGATAGCAATAGCAAACATAAAAAAATGTTGATGCCATTTCAAAACAGCAGTTTTAGACAGCTCATCCAGCACGATCGTGCTTTCAACTTAACCTGCAACTTAACAGGATCATTATTAGCTGTAACAACTTAATGACCTGTAAAAAAATATGCTTGACTTGTTTCGTCATAATGACTTTGCGTCACCTCTCGAAACGTCTCGATTACTTCCTTAATATTGTCGTTTGTTTTCGAATGTTAGTTATTTCATTCTCCACCTCTGTAAGCAATACTGTTTCACAAGTGTGACACTGTCTATTATTCTTCCGATCTTCTACAATGTCGCTTCAGTTCATCTGGATAACTGTTTTTGGACATAATGAATATTCCAGATAATGCTTAATGAAAAATGCAACTTATATGAAATAACTAGAAAAAATTCTAACCAGTAGATTCAAATTTATTGTCAGTGCTACAATGATAAATAAAAAAATGTCGGCCGATGGTGGGAGAAAATGGAAGACCGAAAGTGTAGCAATTAAAAATAAGACGTCCACTTGGCCAAGAAAAATTTAAAAGATAAGTATCCACAAATCCTGGCTTAGAATTTGTGGAGATCAAAAAATTGAGATCGAAGTTCCAGAAACCACAGGATTGTCCATAAATGCACCCCTTCTTCCTGTTGACTCAGGTCTTTGGTCTTATAATAAAGCTGAAACTCATGGGCAACTTGTAATACAAACTGTTATTTGGAATGATGTGCTGCCCACCTTTCTTGAACTTTTGAACGTTTGTCCTATGGAAAGATGAATCGCATTTGACGATGAGAATGTTAAGAAAGCTTACTGCTGTGCAATGTGTAGACCAGGATTTGATTATCATGCCAAAACCTCTGAATGCCGTGTTGAATGTCGGCATATCAGATAATTTGTCAACATATAGATTATCTATTATCTACATCCCCCCCCTCTCTTTCTAGGGCATTCATAAGGAAGCGGTAAAATTTTCTCCGGTTGGAAAGACCTGGATTTGAGTCCCATCTATGATGCGAAGAGCCTTTAGAATAGTTTTAATACTTTATGAACTCAGGTTGGTCATCTGACACACACACATACACATTTGAGATTTGTTTTATTAGCCCAGTGTATGCCCACTGAAAAAAGATCTTAGCTATTTCCCCTATTTGTTGTGATGATTTTTTACTTCAGAAATAATTCCTTACATTCAGAAATGAAAATAAATAGTAAAATAGTATAAAATGGCTGTAAACGTTTTACATGAACAAATTAACTTCAGATTTATTTGTGAAATGGAACTCTGTTTGTGAATTCATGAAATAATTTATGAATTTATTCATAAATTATTTCATATTTCAATATGAAATAATTTCAATAAATTACGGATATTTCAATAAATGAATTTAAAATAATGATTTCAAACAAATGTATTAAAACTATTTTATTTGAATCACAGACGTTTACATTCTTACATCGTTACAGTATTATAGCGGTCATAGTATTATACAGCATATCACCTGAATGTATTTAAAGCATTATTTTACCAATATAGCTGGTAAAACTCCTAAGACTAGTAGCCAGACCTGAAAGGTCACAAATTAATAAACTTGAACGAGAAGTAATGATTAGGTCTAGCGTATTCAGATAAAACAATACAGTTCTGCAATATTTGATATAATGAAATGTTTTTGCATGAATTGTAAGATCATCTAGCAAACACTATTCTGTTTATATCTGCATGTGAACTTGTCTGACCTTCTTTATTTATAAAGCCACAGGTATTAAAAGTTTTTTTTTTCATTAATAAAGATTTTTATTTTATAATTGGGAACCGTCCTGTTCTATTATGTGATTATGCCACTAAAAACTCAGTGGCATAATCACTGTGGTATTCAGTCTTTCAAATAAAAAGACGAAAAGTGCCCATAAATGATTCCGCAAGTCTTGTATGCACATTCCTTAATTTTAAAATTATTAACTTTACAGTAAAATTAATTGGATCGGTTTTTTTTTTCTTTGTTTGATCGTAATAAGGATCCATTGCTTTCATATAAACAGAAGATGATAACATAATCAAGAATTCTAAATGAGCGCGATTAACAGAATTTAATAGAGTTATAGGATGTTGAAAGAGAAGTTGGAAAGCAAACTAGTTTTACACGCACCCCTACTTCTCCCCCCCCCTCTCTTACACACACGTACATGAAGCGTGTGGCCAATTAGCAGCTGAATATTAGATCATATCCCAGTATACTTTCCATTTTCTATTCTTTTTCTATTACTCACCTAATAAAGAACAGGATGAAGGAAGAACTGTAACAGTCATGCTTGTGGGAAAATATCTTAATGATGGCTATGCAAAGCAAATACAACTATATTCCTTCTTAAGAAAGGAGTTTATACTTTCGCAAAATCCACAGTGCTTATTAATAACAAGTGGGATGAATCTCAGCAATCGAATTCTTCAAGTACAAACGCAAAATATTTCCAGCACTTTCAGTTACTTCACCTTAGCAACAGTAACGTAAAATATTTTAAGTATTTTTGAAATACTGTATTTGAATATTTGGAAACCGAGTTTTCTCACTAATGTAAAGTAAAAAATGGATAGACATCGAAAATATATATCCAAAACGATAATGAAATTTAACTTCTTTCGACTTAAGGTAGAATGGTTTTTCCTACAAGTTTTGGATGTCCATATATCATTAAATAAATTTAAGGACCAGAAGCCGAGAGATACCAAAACAGAAAAAATACTGTTTATTATTTGAGCGCACAACTAAATAATAAATATAGTCTTTTTTCTATTTTGGTATCTCTGTGCTTCTAATCATTAAATTTCTTTAATCATGTCACATATATATATGTTAAAGATACCAAGCTATTTTAAACCTGGTCTTACTCCATTTCCCAAGTAAGCAAACAGACAAACAAGTCAAGTTTGCGCCTGCAAGTGTTGCAAGTCTAGCTGACCCTGCACGTAGTGCAAGAGCAAGGCAACTCATGGTAAAAGTAGAATAAGCTCTGGTCACTAATCTTAATATTTACCCTTAATGCAAAGCACATCTCCTGGAGGAGATGTATGATGCTTTGTATTAAAGGCAAGGGGCCACTATCCAGACCGGTTTCAGTGGGAGCCAGGCTAGTGGCCCCTTGCCTTTAATACAAAGCATCATACATCTCCTCCAGGAGATGTGCTTTGCATTAAGGGTAAATATTAAGATTAGTGACCAGAGCTTATTCTACTTTTACCATGAGTTGCCTTGGTCTTGGCACTACGTGCAGGGTCAGCTAGACTTGCAACACTTGCAGGCGCAAACTTGACTTGTTTGTCTGTTTGCTTACTTGGGAAATGGAGTAAAACTAGGTTTAAAATAGCTTGGTATCGTTAACATTTATTATACCCAAGGTAAAATACTTTCCACACACACACACACACACACACACATATATATATATATATATATATCATGTCAATCATATACAATCATGTCATATATATATCGCATACAATCATGTCATCTATATATATATATATATATATATATATATATATATATATATATATATATATATATATATATACATATATATTTTTTTTTTTTTAGACTTTTCAGGGGACTGATGGAAAAAAAGTGCAAATAGCAGGAAATGTAAAAAGCATTTTAAAAAGGCAAAAAGATGACTTACTGCTAGTATGTGAGTCTACATACTAGATTACAAAATTTAATAACTGAAAATAAATGATTTACAATGTACTTACATTTATCTATTTAAAAAAATCTTTAATTGTTGATTGTTTTTGCTTTTCGTTTTTTTTTTTTGGACTTAGCGCCAGATTGCTTTGCATTGAGTTTAATGCTAGACCTGTTGTTTTACTATCGTGTTCAAAGTGGACACGGAGAGTCCAAGATCTTATGCTAAATGCACACGTGTTCCGGCATGCCAATTTACACCTTGCAGAATTGCCATCTTTTCTTCTACCGAAATACATTTTCTGTCTTTTTTCTCCATGTTATTAACATGGATAATCCACTGCCGCAACTTTCACACGCTAAATATTTAAGTTGCAGAAATTCTGCAATATCAATTCGTACTGTGATTGAAAAATCACGGTATCGCTCATCACTACAGTACTGTTACATGCGCGCAAGTCACCGTGATGGCGGAAACGAAACTACAGCCGAAAGCAACGCCACCTGAGAACAGAAATGCGCAGATTTCCGCTGAAATCGATTCGAAAATCGGTATTGCCACCGAGACAAAAAAAAAGCAAATCACGGGAAATAACGTCCACATCAAGTTGTTAATGGCGGGAAAACAATACATCGTGAGAATAGGCCTTAAGACGGGACCAACAGAAAATGACGTAAATGGCAGGAAAACGTAAATTGCGGGAACTTAAAAACGGGGTTTTACTGTATATATATATATATAAATTCATGTACACTGCACGGATTTTATCAGGAGGGGGTTCGATAATAATATAGTACAAAGCAGGTTATTTGATTTTAAAATACATATTTTAAACGGCACCAATACTTGATATCATTTCATATATAAATAAATTCATTAATAGCAAGTTTTAGCGAATAATGTATTCATATTGTTAGCCACTTCGTCATGTAGAAAGGTTGGCGTATCATCTTAATATATATTGTCAAAATCATGTCAAAATCTTGCAGGACAACTTGGATAGATTGGAGTTCTGGGCTAAGGAGAATGGATGTCAATTTAATGTGACAAAATGTAAAGTTATGCACTTTGGGGTGAAAAGATTAGCAGCAGTATACCACATTGGTGGAACTGTACTCCGGGAGATTGATGAGACTTGGGACTGTTGGTGGATAGGGAGATGAAGTTTAGGGGGTACATTGCAAAAGTGGCTAAATCAGCTCATCTACTCACTTGGTTGTTGAAAAATACTTTGACGAGCAGAGACAAGCAAGTTATTGTACCTTTGTATCGAGCCTTAATAAGACCTCATCTCGACTACTGTGCCCAGATTTGGTCACCTAGGTTTCTTCTTGATGGGGAGGAGGTGGAGAGGATCCAAAGGCGAGTGACCAAGATGATAGCAGGTCTATGGAATGAACCTTATGAGAGCAGGTTGAAGTTTTGTGGGTTGCAGAAATTAGTTGATAGGCGGAAAAGGGGAGATATGATTGAGACATACAAATTGCTAAAGGGTTTCTATAGGATTAATTCAGAGGATATTTTTGAGATCAGGACTGGTGGTGGGAGAACTAGGGGACACCTATGGAAGCCGGGAAAGAGTGTGGTTAGCAAGGGTGTTAGAGCTGGGTTCTTTACTTTTAGAGTGGTAAATGAGTGGAATAAGCTGCCAGAGTCTGTTGTGGGTACTATGACGGTGAGTGAGTTCAAGGCAAGGTATGTTAGATACTCTAAGAATGTCGTATAGTTGTGTGGACATGATGTTTAGGGCCTCCCTCGATGAGTCTAAGGACTCCCTGGAGTCGCCCATAATAATAATAATAATAATAATAATAATCTTCTTAAATGAATGTTTGTCTTATCGAGGATGTGCATTAGTATTGTTTCTTGCTAATGGTTTTTTTTGTTTCTATTTTGTTTTCGTCATATGTACATGCATTTTCAGTTTAGTTACCCTACGTGCATTTATCTTTACGCTACATAACATACTATTTTTGGTTGTAGTTTTTGAAGAAATGCACACAACTGTTTGCATTAAAACATTTACTTTTTTAATTACTTAGAATTCGTGGTCAGTGGTAAGCTCTACTGTAACTTAATGACCTAAATTATAAATCAAAACATTTAATTAATGTTAAAAATAGAACAAAAATGTGCTTGGAGTGATGTTTATGAAACAGCTGTTCATGATTAATCTGACTACCCAATTATTGGAATGGTCCAAGTTCATGATACAGAAGCACAGAGTACTTTTTTTTTAAAAAAAGGTTATGCAATTATTTGGACTGTTATTGAAAACCAGAGTTCTTATCTGACAGCCATCAGCAGGAAATTTATGGTCGTGACTTCACTTATATTGCTAAAAGCTGTTTTGGTCAAGAGTTTGTTCACCTGAAAGTTAAAGATATGCTATGTAGTACACCTTGAAACATTTTGTTTTACTTTATAGGGGCGTTTCCCTTATGAATAATTTGTTGCAGTGTCGTTTCAAGTTCGTGTCTTTTATAGTTTAAGTTTCCGTGTGATTTTTTTCATTTGGTGTCTGCACGAGGTGCGTTATTTTCTCATTAGCCGCTACATCTCCATTTCCAATCCTCTTCTGGTACCTCTTTCCGGGAAAATCACTTTGCGTTTGGTATCTGCGATTGGACCTAGAAAAGGTAGTGCTGAGGTTGGACATCCGGTCGTCCTCTTCTGCATGCCGATCATGGTAGCTGATTCCTGGAATATACATCACTAGAGTTCTTCTCCTGCGAACAGTCTCACTATCAGAACACGATCCAGTTGAATACGACGATCTATCCTTTTTGCGTCTCTCGACACTTGAATCGCGATATCGGCGGAGTAGAGCTGCTATGATACTCGCTTTGTTTTGATCTTCCGTTGATTTCTGCCTTCTAACGAAAGATTCGCTGGCGTAAAGAGAGTCATCTTGAAATGAAGCATAACTATCAGTTTGACAGCTTTTCATGATATCAGTGTCATCATCTACCGTGGAAGTTTTCCAGTTTATTTTGCGACTTTTCCTTTCTCCTTCTTTGTCCGAGCCAGAACTTCTTCCAATGATGAAGGTTGATGTAACCGGAGTTCGTCCTTTTTTTGTATTTCCTGCTCGATTATAAGTGAGATAGCTGAGATCTTTATTACCAGATGTTGCTAATTTTTCACTTTTCCCAGCCATATCTCTGCGATAGTCATTACTCTGACTAAACCATAATCTTCCATTCGCATTTTCAGGTTTATTATCCTCGTAGTGCACGTTTTCATAAGAAATTTCTCGTTTTTTAAAGTCCATTTCTCTGATGACTGCAGAAGCAGTGCTTTCTCCATCACTAAGATCATGAGATTCCCTCTCTTGGTGTTTAGAACTACTCTGCACTGGGCTAGGGTATTTTAGTTTAGAATTGTGCTTTTCATCTTTGATTGTACTGTACAAGCGTTGCTCTTCTTTCTTAGGTTCTCTGCAGTCGGTAACATCATCTTCTTCATCAAAATTTACTTTGAGCGTGTAATCGTCCTTTTTGGTTTCCTCTGTATTTTGTTCTGTGTTTGTGCTAGGAGGACACTTGTAGTGATTGACGATATAGTCAGCCAACGCAGAGACAATAGGATTCACGTCTTTCATTTTCAGTATTCCAGCATTGTCACTTTCACTATGAGACTGTCCACGCTTTGCGGGCGATTGAACAATGGGGACGTCGCTATAAGCGGAGACATATCCATTTACTGATCGAACAACTCTTGATGTAGGAGATAATGAACTGAGCGTTGATGATGAAGTGGTGTTTATTCCATTATACTGCGTTCCCTTATTATGGCTTGTTTTCTTACCTTCTATGGGTTTGGTCTGTCTAGAACAGATACGACCCACTCGAGGCATCTTATTTAAATCATCCGTTGAAACTGCTTTATCCACTTTCTTGGAACAGACGTGAGAGACATTAGTAAGTTCGTCATGAGACTTTGATCGTCTCTTCGTATGTGACCTGTTTGCTTGGTCTTGAGGTAGGGCCTGTCCTATACGGATAGGTTGCTTATCGAGTTGTTTCTTTCTGTTTTGACTTTCCGTTGTTCCACGAATATTGGTTATAGATCCTATATCTCGTCGTCCAATTGCTCTAGGTGAGGTAAGTTTTGTTCTGTTATCGTCACTGCGTGTAGATATCGAAAAACTAGTTCTTCCCCTGGAATTGCCCTCGCTTCTATCACCTGCTCTTCCCAAGACCTTGGACTTTCCATTTTCTGTGGTGTCTTCTTCCTTCGACAGTGAATATTTCGTCATTTCTTTCTGGGAACTAATATGCCCATTCGGCATTGGTCGAGCAGAAATAACATTATTGTAACTTCCTTCATTTTTCCTGCTATTTTCTATGTTTCTTTCTTTTATCCTTATGTTGCCATTTGTTTGATTTCTGTCAGATACAATTTCAGAAGTTAATTTGAATCCGTTATCTCCGGATTTGGTCTCGAGTCCCGAAGAAACCGTATTTCCTTCATAGTCAGCCACGGGTTCTACGAATTGAGAGGATGACACATAGCCATTAGGGAGAGGATCGTCTGATTGATCTTCATATTTTTTTCTTAACTTCGAGAGTTCAAGATTAAATTTCGAGACTATGTTTCTAACGTGGTTCTTGTTGACAGCAGGCATCGCAACAGGAAGCTGACTGCTGTGGAGATCATTGGAAGGATCGTAATCCTCAGCTATTGGAGTTAATTTACCAGTTTCTTTATGCAGTTCCTCTTCTTTTTCGTCAGAATCTTCATCCATTGTCATTTCCGATTCTTCCGGTTGCCAAGAAGTATTCCAGTTAGAGTCCCGTTGGGGTCGACTTTTGTAAACTTTGAACCAGAATCTTCTGGCACGAGAAGATGGCGATGCCTGACCGATATCCTCCTCATCATCATCCTCATCTCTTAATGGATACTTTTTGACCCTTACAGCCCTATTGAAGCTCACTTTTTTGGTGGATACTCGGGAATCGTTGCTTTGGCCTGATATATCTGATCTATCTGATCGAGTTGATTCATTTCGCCTAACTTTTAATCCTAAACCCAGAAGACTTCCTGGCATTTTTTGTAATGGCCTCTACAGCTTGAAGTGATACATATCAAAAGATTAAATAGTTTACTTGAGAACTAAAATATCTTTGTCCAAATGGAGTATGACCAGCAAGATGCAACAGTGTTCTTTCTGCAAATAAAGCAAAAAAAAAGTTTTGTTGAAATCATATGTACAGTTAAAAATAATTATAACTAATCACATTAATTTTAAATATTTTTTCATAATGAGTAAAATAATAATATGTCCATAGATAGTTGTGCAAGAAATTTTTTTTTTCAGTAGTATGCAATGCGTTATATTATTCTGATTCTTATGAATAGAGTTGGTTACAGATAAGTTATTTTCTTGTAATCAGTCCTGTTGTGGTTGATATTGTAAGGATTATGAGTATGAACTTAATAGAGAGAGAGACTACTTCCCGATCCTTTAGTATAGCGATACGGAAAGTTGAATACAACGGCACAGCATTCTTTATGAAGAACTGAATAAGTTCCATAAAATAAGGTTCAGTGATCCTGTTCACTACCATCATTAACAATAGTTTATGAAGCCTCAATGACTACGCTAGAATCGTATGTTACCAAGTCGAAACAAGTGCAAGAGTCCTATTTGTCTAAATGATACATGCTAAAAAAAGAATAAACAAAAGGGCAATCATCAAATCATAAGAATTATTTACGGAAGGTAGCTGGAAATATTTGATCGGATTTTTAGGGCAAAAAATGTGAAGTTTAAAATAGGAAAGGAAAAGAAAATGTAGAACAGCAACTGCTAAGAGGAAATCATAAACAAATAATATAAATAGTTTGTGCATTTTAAGTGCAAGAAACAACAAAAATCAGTTTCCTAAGGATATCAAAATCAGAGAGAGAGAGAGAGAGGCTGAAATTGGCAGAAGAATTCCCCAGCCTCAAAATAGCGTAACCCAGTGTAGCGTAACTCATGGCTAAATCCCGCAGTGAACCACACTTGAAGGCAGCTTATTCTCAGACTTGTCACAGCTGTTTTACTGCTTAACCACATGTCACACCCACCTAACTCTTGACAATCTTTTTTTAAGCCACTGTTGTTTATAAATCTGCGACTGTTTTTATTTTTTATTTAAAAAAAAAGTTCTATTTAACTATTATTCGTATTGCACATCTTTCATTCTTAATATCTGCTTGAGTTAGTGTGATAATACAAGAAAATTAATGGTATAACGTCATTAATTTCACTGTAAATAAGTTAACGAGACCAAGAACTTGCCGTGACGAAGAGTACCTGAGGGTTATTTGACGACTAATATTGGCGTTAATATACAAAAGAAAAACACGTTTTAAAAAGAAACACAATGGTAGAGTAGAGAATAAATAAGCAATTATACGCATGACGTCTACTGCACACCCTTCCGGTAATTAAAATCCAGGAGGTAGTGTGACGAATTTGGGATCCACTAGATGGAGGGGGGATACGGAGGTTTATTCAAGAGTTCATTAAAATATATTTGAATTCTTACAGATTTCGACATCGGTTCTGTGATTCATAGCTTAATTGTATTATTATTTCCCTTAATAAGTCTAGTAAATGATAATGCCAGATGCAGGAAAGCTGTGCTCTCACACAATGTGATTACTTGCATATTATTATTATTTTGAAATATATGAACCACTCACAAACATGTGTCACAATCACAACTTGAACGTATGAGTATATACAGAGCCTCTGTCGTTCAGTCGGTATTGACAAATTGGCGTCTTTTCCAGTCAATTACTTTTGATTGGAAAGACTTGGATTCGAATCTCGCCTAGGACGCGAAGAACCTTTATTAAGGCTTTTTAACTGAAAGTGTGTTAGCCGGTCTCATAAGGAAAGGATTTTTTTTTTTTCTCCAGGAAACTTAGGACCGCTTCATAGCTTTAATTGCTTCGGTAATAATCCCAATTAATAATAACAAATTACACAAATATACACGCTCCTCTGCGGGGTTGTCGGAAGAATGACTGTGACTTTAGTCAGAAAGAGCCATGTTCGAATCCCTTTTAAGATGGAAGCAATCTTTATAAGGATTTTTCAAGTGAAGGTGGATGAGTAAGCAGATTTCATACGGAAATGGAGGAGTTTTCTTCACTATAACTCAGGTTTCTCCCTCACTGTAAAACACATAAACCAGACCCAAAGAAAGCGTAAGAAATTAATAGACACAATAGAAGACTCTTCGTAGCATTAGTTGCTTTGGAATACATATAGTATGTCGCGGAAGAAAAAAAAAAAAAACAGTACTGAACTTCAATTTCATATTGTTGTTATACAGTAGTTTTTTTTTTTTTTTATCGCTCCATACCGTAAACCACACTCCCAAACACACAAAATATGCATGAATGGCAATTATAATAGTGACAGTTATTTAAAATGTATTAAGGATGGGGAAGATTACTGTACTCCCACTAGAACGCCAGTATATCGTTATGTAATTATCTTTATGCTTTTATCTTCGAATTCAATGTTAACAGGTTTCTTCTTTCTCCTTATCTTTCTGTCCATTCGGTACTATTTAATAACTTCTCGTGTACAGGATTAAAAAAAAACAAAAAAAAAAAACCTCCCTCTATCATATTTTGGACATGCAACTAGCTCACAACATAAATCGAAAATTGTAAGCTCATTAATAATTATTTATTTAAAAAGTTAAATTAAAAAGTAAACAAAGGTAGTTTGTCATAACGTTCAAAAGTTTTAAGGATTTGTAATAAATTTTTAAAAACTTGTAATAAAAAATGAAGGTTTTCATTTGTTTTTATTACAAGTTAGCTGCATTTAACGATTTAAAAATATGATCATATTCATGGGCGATCGGTCTTTGAAGTTGTCAAGATATACATTTGGCTTCTGTTTAAGCAACAAGTAATATCCTTCAGGTTTTCTTTTTATCCTTTCTTCAATGTCAAGCAACAAATTTATCTGTTCCTGTTGTAATTAACAGTGATCTTCTCTCACAAAACCTCCTTAAACGTTTATTTAAATAGTAAGGAAGTGTGATCATTTTCAACAGAACTAACTGCATAAAGAAGAGGAGGGTAAACATCAACTAGACAATACAGGTATGCATGACTGACTGAAATCTAGGAACAACAGGAACAAGTAGCAATACGCATTTTGCAACGTGCGTAGGATAAGCGGAAAGAGGAAAGAAGTGGGACGCATGGGCGTTGTGGCAACATATTTAATAGCAAGGGAAATATGGGATGGGCTGTTGGGCGAGAGATTTTGGGAAAGGAGAACAACAACCCGGAGAACAACAATTAACACGGGAGAAGTGGGGGGGGGATATTTTAACGAAATTATAAAAATGCAAATTAGTACCCAGATATTTATGAACCTAAGGCAGTGGAACATATCTCATAAAGCAAGAGATGACGTTTCATTTTGAATGTCATCTTAGAAAAAGAGATAGCTGGTTCTTCAGAGCAAAGTATATCTAGTTTAAATATGTACAAAAAACTATATCGGTCCACTGACACTATATTGTCATTAATGTTTATAAAGACAATAGCATTTTTGCCTCTTGCATTGTTAAACTAGTTTTTGGTCAATTTTTTTTCATCTTTCGCGAATATTAAATGATCAAGTAAATATGAATATCTAAATAAATCTTTTTCGTTAATAAACACTCTTCACATAAAAATTTTCAGAACATTCTTAACGTAATATTGTTTCCTGCCATTCTCTAAGCTGAATTTTCTGGACCTTGGAGAAGATGGAAGCATTAGTTTACTGCATCAGTTGACAAATTTTATATAGTGGCACTTCTGTCTGTATATCTAGTCATCATCTCTATTGCGCACCCTGTTCTGTTCATTAAAGCCGTCTCAGAAACTGTAATTACTTTAAAAATTAGTACATTGTGCGAGGTGTTAGGATATATAATTAAGATTGTACGACTAATCACATTTATCATTTGCATTATTTAAAATATATTAATTTTTGAGTTACTTTCAGCGCAGAGTTTCTCAAATAATTAATATTCTTTATTATAAATTCACGCACCCTATTGAGATTAAAGCGCATAATTATTAGTAAAATTACGTTTAATATAGTAAATACGATATTGTGATTTTATTTTGTCTAAACTCTGACTATATAGGTATAAATAATTAAAATCTATAAATACTAATTCCGTTGTATACTGAGTCAGAAGTAATAAGTTTGCAATTCTCTGTTTAAGAGACTGTTTATAAAGAATGTTTGAAAATTAAATTTTCTGATTCCCATATGTATATTCTCAGATAAATGGAACTTTAATATCTAAGTTAAATGACGTATGAATAAATGTTAGCGAAAGAGAGAGAAGTTGCAAACCGTGAGTTTTTTTTTTGTGTGAACTTATTAATTCTCGCTTCCTTTGACTTTTGAAACTCCTCCGAGTTTCAAAACATTGCTTTATTGAATATAGCATGAAAATAAAACAGACAAATGACTTCAGAAATGAACCTCACGGGAGTGCAAGTTGTTTATATTCGTTCTTATCCTGATTTCAGTTAATATTTCAGTGCATATTAAAGATTCTTTCTGCCATTGGGGGTTTAATTTTTCACTCATGTACTACATTAGCACATGATGTATTGTTTTCTTCTGGGAAGTTTAGCTGTTTTAAAAATGTGATTATGTATATCTCATCGCCGTGTTGGAAGGCAAATACAATTTTTTTGAAAAAAGTAAAAGATATTTTACTATAAAAGTAAAATTTCCTATTCTAGCACAGCATAACATTGCATGAAGCTGTCCAGTAAGATTTTCATGATAAATGATATTTTTCATATGAGGCACTCAGAAAAGTTATTTAAACGAAAGAGAAACTATAAAAGATATAGATGACCTACTGGACGGTCCAACCTTTTTAATCCAGATAATAACAAGAGAACAAATAAGATAACAATATTTATTCCTTAAATGAAATATAGAGAAAACTTTCAGAAGGAATATAATTCTATATCAAAATGTAACACAGCGCAATTTTTTGAAAACCACTTAAAAATTTAAAACTTATTTTAACATAATTAAAAATTATTTTAACATAATTAAAAATTATTTTAATTATGTTAATCACTGATCTCACAAACTGATTTTTAATTGATTGCGTTTAAATACATGCCAGATGTTAATTAAAATCTTTAAATTCCTTCATGATTCTCCTTAAGAAATAAAAACCAAAAAAAGGTCACTTCAAGTTAAATAAGCCTCTCATAGTGTGAGTCACTAAATTTGAAAATTTCCATATTTTTCTCCACAACAATTATTTTCGAGATGACATCGGTATTATTAAATTGATAAAATATACTTAAGCTAATTAAATTAGGAAGAAAGACAGGATTGACGAAAATTAATTGGAACATCATCGTAAATACATGCCAGATGTTAATTAAAATCTTTAAATTCCTTCATGATTCTCCTTAAGAAATAAAAACCAAAAAAAGGTCACTTCAAGTTAAATAAGCCTCTCATAGTGTGAGTCACTAAATTTGAAAATTTCCATATTTTTCTCCACAACAATTATTTTCGAGATGACATCGGTATTATTAAATTGATAAAATATACTTAAGCTAATTAAATTAGGAAGAAAGACAGGATTGACGAAAATTAATTGGAACATCATCGTAAATCCATTTTTTTAGAACATTCGGAAAAACAGATACCCTTTGGTTGGAAAGACCTGGGCCAAATCCTGTCTGGAACAGATTATATAAGAGCTTTTCAACTGAGTTATTCAGCGTTATACCGAATAACTCCATTTAATATTAAACAAGCAGTAATATTAAACCACATTCGCCATAAATCTAATGTTAGCCATATGAAACTGCACGTAAAATGCAGATTCCAGTGGTGAATTATTAGCCACATCGTATTTGTAGTTGTGACTGATGTAGTGTTCAGGTGAAAGTAAGTGCACTATTTATTGATTAGAACCGTGTTTCTTAAACTTTTTTAGACTGAAGAATCTTTCATAAAAATATTTCTTTTTCTCTGAAACCCTATGAAACTTTTCATAAGAAAAATTATCGGAAATGAGCCTTTAGTGCAAAATATTTTATTCATAAAAAAAATATGATACATAATATTACACACGATAAAGCAACATAACCATTCTAGAAATAAGTCCGATTAATAAAATAAACCAGTGTTTTACTAATTTCCTCAAGATATTTAAGAAACTACATCTAATACAATTATAAATGTCTGTATTATAAATATCTGGGGGAATCCAACAAGTTCTCGCAGAATCGCGAGAATCATCTTTCGCGGAACACATTTTAAGAAACACTGATCTGGAACATGTTGGCAAAACTAGAACAACGCTTTTAATCAACGAAACCTGTTAGGCAACTCCTGAACCGCAGAAACATTGGAAGTTACCCTACTTTGAGGTGAGTTCTGTGACTTTGACCTTTTAACGAATATGAAAATATGCACAAAGGATTGACGCGACATAAACCGGCCCCTTTCTAATATTTGCAAATAGTCCTTTAGATGGAACCTCCCAGTTATCGTCTATATTAGAAGATTATCCAAATAACTGATTATACTGAAGGATTGAGTTCGTTGGAATTATGACTGACCAAAACAACTAGGACTTCTGGCAGATGTGACTGTTTTGTGCGATGAAAAACCATATTTCCGAGAGAGAGAGAGAGAGAGAGAGAGAGAGAGAGAGAGAAATTGCTCTCCATGCAATAATAATAAACAACGTTGACACTACTTTTTCTTCAATCTTCGTATTTCAAGATTTATATAGCAAGAAACACTTGTTTAAGGAATATGGAAATATACTTGTCTAAAAATACATCATTAAATATCACTATTAATAATAACAAAATAAAAAGTTGTATCACTTACATACATCACATTGTCAGTGATTTCATTCAGTCACATAAATAGTTGCTACATAAATTCTCACAGCAAGTACACAGCAGCAGCTAGTAAAATCGTGTAAAAATTACAGCAGTATAAGTCGAGCGCATGCTGCCATCAAACACCCCCCCCCTCTTTTGTTTCCTAACTGAATTTATATACAATAGCCAATTTTTCAGTAAAAATTGACTATTACATATAAATCTGCTAATATGGATTCTATAATTGAATTCTGTGTTTATATTTTTATACGAGTGTGTTCACTTTAAAAATTCCGAAAAATCTATCGTGCGTTTTAATAAGGAAGTTTGCGCAAATCGTACATACTTGATGGCACAGCTATGAAGCGTTTCATTATTACAAACTTCGCTTGTCGCTTGTAAACGTCCAAAAAGACGCGTTAATGGTGTTTTTACCACAGGTGATGGTTGTCCTCTCTTAAAGTAGTTTTCGCATCCTCTTCCTGCGCTAATGATATAAAATTAAATTTGATTATTACCCTTAAATAGCTACTGCTGGGATGCTGAGCACCCTGCATCGTTCAGTGTCGGTGCCAGCCTTTGATGGTTCATTAAAAAGTTTGGCGAATTAAGAATAAATCCGCTAGAATTCTTAGAAGGTCATTTGTTCTTTCTAAAAATTAGAAAATAATTGCTATTACCTGAATTTTCTTCCGCTGAGATGATTTTCCCGATGATAAATCCAACATTTTACATTTTCAGGCATTGTGACCATGGATGAACTAACGTGTGGGTTGAATGGTTACCTTGTCTGGGGGAGCCAAAATGTTATATCAAATTTGAAATTTCAGTCTTCCCGAGACGCGTCACTTTCGAAAAATACTGAATTCAAATCCTTCGTAGACACAAAGAGTTTTTCTGACCCTCTTTAGGCATTGCGAATATAGGGGATTAAAAAAAAAATTAAAAAAAAAAAACTCCGTAAAGAGAGTAATTAAGCCGACAGAACAGACATTGAAAATGTCTGTTCTGTGTGATTAAGAACTCTGTTCTGACAAAAAAATTGCCTACAAAAGTCGGTATATATATATATATATATCGGTCATTAAAATTTAGGATGAAAATCTGTTAGAGAGTTTGTGTGTAGACCAAGGAATAAAACGAGCATTCTGTTTTATTATTATTAATTACATTAGTACCCTGGATGTACTTAGGATTTGATAATCAGGGAACTCTGCTGTACAAAGCAATACGGTACTTTTCCAATAAAGGCACCCCCCCCCCTCCTCCTTTAAGAACCTCTAAAAGGAGGAAGGGGGAAAAAAGTTCTTATAACGAAAATCGAAGCACAAAATTTCCATCCGAAACAAGTTTGAGGAACTTTTAAACAGACAACTAGTATTACATTCATTTTTAGTGCTCTTGAACAGGATTATACATCTCTGAGTGTGGGTCATGGAGAAGAGAACGAAAATAAGAAAATTTTCTTAGTTTTGCCGAATTGGTTGGCTGATGGATAACTTCTCCACTCTCAATTCTGCATACTGTGGATTCGAATCTCCTCAAGTATGGACACTTGTGAACATTTTTAGATATATTAGTTTCATTGTATTAGTGTATCATTGAATATTCCATTTTAATGGGTTGGTTAAAAGAAAATGCTCGTATTGTAGTGCTTCTTATGTTTAGTAGTACATTGCCACCATAAACTGCAACATCTTTAAAACAATATTACTGTCTTTGTTTGTTTGTTTTTTAACTTTAGTTATTAAATTTTATTACCGTCACTAATTTGACTTTTTTAATATGAATAACACAATTCTGTGAATTCGATTTTTCATTTGCTCACCTCCTTAGTTCCTTACGTTAAATTAGCTTTAGAATCAAAAACACTGATGCAGTGAGAACCATATATGTACTTTTTTTTTTTTTAATCCTACTAATAGTAAAATATCAATGCAACCACGGATAAGTTTATGTACTTAAACATTAAAGATCAGGTAGCTATGAAAAGCAAGTTTCTTTACACAAAAAATATACAATCGATAAATTCAGTGAACTGCGTTCGGGAATCCAATTGTTATCTTAGTCTCCCACAAGAGCTCACTAATAAAATATTGTGAATGATTTAATAGTTTGGCCTTTTTACATTTAAGGAGTTTAAAACGGCGTACCTTTCTTTTGGTTTCCCCATGGATTCTATTCATGTTATAAAACGTTAATTTTCTTAACCAAAAAGCTCTGGAATGACTTTTAATGGGATTATATTGATCAAGTGCATATAATAAACAACTATGTTATACCAACTAGTTTCACCAACTAAGGCTGTTGGCATCTTCAGTAAGTTCACTCGTACAATACATGCTCTATGCATGTATTGTACGCGTTCTGTTCTTTGTTTAATATAATTGGAATCGGTTGATTATAGTTTGTAACAGTTTTTTACTTTTTAGTGCCTTACATCAGTTATGTACCCTGAAGAGTTACTAGTTTCACCAGCCTTAGTTGGTGAAACTAGTTGGTATAACATAGTTGTTTATTATATGCACTTGATCAATATAATCCCATTAAAAATCATTCCAGAGCTTTTTGGTCAAGAAAATTAACGTTTTTTAACATGAATAGAATTCATGGGGAAACCAAAAGAAAGGTACGCCGTTTTGAACTCCTTAAATGTAAAAAGGCCAAACTATTAAATCATCTCAATTTTTTGAAAAGATGTCGAGACAACAAGATTATGTTGTGAATGATTTTTGTTTTAAACGAATGTCGATTGCTTTTGATCAGATGATTATGATATCCGTCTTCGTTATCACACGTGGAAATGCGAGGTGTGCCAACTTTATTAAGAATAATGAAGGTGGCGTAAGCTAGAGAAAAGCTACGTCATAATAAAACAGGAATGGATTTTGCATCAAATCAGCGAAAAAGAGAACGATGCAAAACAAAACAAAAAAGGTAGTTTAGATATGATAATACAGTTTCTTAGAGAAATCTTACACAAGTCTGTTATTCGAACGATAAATAATGAAAACAAAGCAGAAAAATCTTCAGAATAGCTACGAGAATAAAACCAAATGAAATAAAATTCCGCATTAATATTTAATATCTGAATTTGTAACAGGTTGCACATCAGAAATCTGCCAGTTGCGCTTAAAATGCTTTGTTTCAGTTTTACCTTGCTAAAGTCATATCAGTTTAATAATAAACTATTAAGCCGCTGTAAATCACTATAGGTAAATACGTAAGGTAAATCACTAACAGATTAATCCTATTGTATATGTCAGGTGTTTCATCACAATAGTCGGGAGAGAAACAAACAATCTGGGATTTGTCAAGTCATCCGCAGTCACGCTTTGTGCAACGGTTCGTGAACTACCAAGAAAGAACCAAGTTCAAATCAGTTCAACTGCTGAATAATGATGCAGCTGTTTGACATATAAAAAGAGACCATAAGAAGACGATAACAGTGGATGAGTAATTACCCCCACCCCAGTTTTGAAATTGAAAGACCACACGTACGCATAAAATTGAAATAGAAATGACAAACTATCGTATTATATTGCATGATAGACAGATAGAAAATAAGACAAAAAGTTACTTAAATATAAAGAGCTAATAAGCTACTCACTGATGAAGCCTCAAAAAAAAGGCTGAAACCGGTCTGGGTAGTGACCTCCCTCCATAATGTAATAACGGCATACATTTCCTAGGAAATGTGTTTTTACATTATGGAAAATACCTAAGAATAGCGATCTGAACTTTCCCCACCTTTGCAACGAGTTGTCCGGTATTGTACTACGTACTAGGGTCACTTGCATTAGCTCATGCTAGTGATCGCCGATACTTTATAGTTTATTATATTCGGCATGAAACTCTCTGATTCCAATCTTTGAGTTTCTTATTCGGTTTTGAAACAATGTGGATTTTATATCCCCTTAATTTAAGACAAAAAGTATTTTGAAAAGTACTTTTAACAATAACTTGCTATTAACATATGATTTCTACATGATTCAGCAATTACAAAGCGTATAATTAAATAAGTACGCTACAGCTAACTAGTTTGGTCTGATGTTTAATATTCCGTTACGATTTTATTGGCAAAGGGAGCATACTTTTGTTGCATCAAAATTAATCAGTTGATGAAGTACACCTTAACTGAATCCTTAGCATTAGGTCATTTGCAGATTGGTATAGGAGCTGAAGTCTTTCCCACCTTCCTTGCTGAATGGATTCTTGTGGTCCTGAAAGTGGTCCGTACTGTATGAATCAATCCGCGCTGGTATTGAATAAAGTGGTTTTCAAAACTGTGATTTGCAAGACAGCAGCTCTTGAAATGTGGTCATCGAACCCCCCGCCCCACTTCCCTCGGAGATTTAGAAAACAAATTCCATAAATGATATTTATGGAATTTCAGTCCTAATTGCAAGGATAACGGCATGCTTATTTATTGTGTGGTTAAAAGCTACAGCTAATTTCATGCTTTATCATTAAACGTTTCTGTGTAATATAAAAAAAAAAGTTCCTCTGTTTCTCCTTTAGGCTATTGAGAACATTCGTTGATGCAATAGGTGTGAAAATGACTTGCTGTGTCACGTGTTCGTGTTTATTCTAACCATACACTTGAGAAGAACGTCCCACTTTGGAATTTTTTAAAATCCGGTCGGTATATATGTTACCGCTAAAGTGGAAATCAGTTATTCTGCAGATTATCTAGGTATTGTGCAGATTAACTACGGTGATCCGTTAATGTGCGAAAAAAATTGTTTCATTTCTCAAATTACCTAGGTAATCTGCACATTACCTACTAGGCACTCGTTAAAGTGAAAATAAGATCTTTGCTGGAACAACAGCAACGTTTCTGTATGTTTAAATTAAGATAATGTTATTTATTTATTTTTTGATATCTAAAGAATCAAGTTAATACAATCAAACAATCAACAAATTAGTTGATAGAATCAATCATCAATCAATTAATATAATACAAGGAATCAAACGGTTTAAAATATTATTACAATTAAGAAAAAAAACGTATGATAAAATTATGTTTACTTATTATATAATACAAGGAATCAAACGGTTTAAAATATTATTACAATTAAGAAAAAAAACATATGATAAAATTATGTTTACTTATTAAAAAACCAAACTAAAAGTGGAGGGAGAGGGGGGAAGGAGTAGGGAAAGGAAATGAGAGAAACAAACTTTTGAACTTTAACGATACGGAAGCCGTTAATGTGCACATTACCTAGATAAAATGCGGAAAACTCTTGATTCCGCACGTTAACGGAGCAAATCAGTTAATCTGCAGATTAGCTAAGTAATGTGCACATTAACGGTTTTCGCACTTTAGCGGTAACATATATACTGTGAATAGAGTAATGTTTATATTGACATAAAAATAAGTGTTTAAATGATGTACTCGTAAATAAAAAGTTAAGTTGAATGCAGTAAATTTATCTCAGGGGAAAAATATTGTTATAATGTTTGCTCTCTGAAAAGCAACAATATGCAGGGTAGGGGAAGGGGAAGAAACGTATTCAGAGAAATGTAGTTTATGAACAATTTAAATCATCCTTAGCAACTTTGGATGCAATCAGTATCCTCCTAGGATACTAATTGCACATGCATATAATTCCCTGTTCTGCTAAAAGTCATTCGCTTTTCAGCGGCATTTTTTTACACAGCTGTCTAAGATGAATAATATTTCACTGTCTACTTGCATCGTAATTTAAAGCCAAGCTCTCTTGCTAATCATTATATTTATTTATTTATTATTTTTGACGGGGGGGGGGGAGATGGTGCGGATACGCGTTCTGATCACATCCCTTGGAAATGTATTCTAGCTGACAGTACTTTGCACTATATGGGTATGTACTAATGAATGCCACCCATGAAGCTGCATTGCGAAAGAAGCTTCAGAAAACTGGTAGGTGGGCTGAATATCTTGTGACATGATAAGGAGACAATATGCTAATACAACTCTTTTGGTTTACTGATAAAACAAATACACCAAGAAAAAAATTGCAAATAATGACAGAAACAAAGTGAAACCGGGTGTGTTAAGGAGGTTGTAGTTTGCAGTGCTCAAAAAATATCAAAATTTTCTTGGTGTTCTATAGATATAAATCGGCCTTTTCGCTTTTATAATTCTGACAGAATTGGGGGGGGGTAATTTTGCTGCAGTGCTATTTTTTGCAAAAAGAAATAAGTTATTTCGACGGTGTTACAAAACTAAAAAAACAACAACAAAAAAAGATCAATTTTTCAAGTGCTGAAGTGTCAAAAATTGTTGTGCAGTTTTCTACTTTATCTTATTGACGCCCATCAAACCAAACAGAACCCACGCTGCTATTGGACATTCATGGATTGCGTGAAAACCCGTCGTGTAGATACAATAAATGTCACAATGGCGACAAATATCCGTCTTTAATTTAATCATTTATCAAGTGTGCTTCCCGGTACAGTTTACAAACCAAAATGTACCATCTACATTATTAAATACTATTACAGAGTTTATTTCCTGTCTTTGCAATTTCGGCAGTAGGTGTTTACCGAGAACATGCGTCCTACGTGTACTAGCGACATCTCCCTCTCTCTAGCCGCCTACCGACAACCCCACGCAACAAATACCTGATCCTGCCCACCAAATGACCTCTGCTGTTTGGTAATAACGCCACTGTTGTCAAGGTTTTATAGCTAAATGTCTGGATGCTCATATTCTTTATCAAATAGATTGAATCACTTGAGAAGTTTATGAAAACAAGGGAAGCCCTTTCTTTTCAAACCAGAAAGTGAGGGAGAGAAAGTAATCCGTTGGCAGGTGTAATTTGTATGATTAATCTTATATCGCATTAGCTCAAGGAGAATGTCTTAATCCCAATTAGCAAATTGGAAGAAATATAATAAAACAACAGCAGGCTTTCACTTCTAGAAGGCGTTTAAGTTGTCATGCTAAATCATATTTCCTGTTGCGAAGTAAAATGTTGTGCAACCGTTACAGACCATATTGGAAATCACGTGGGTGAATGAAAAATTCGACTGAATGTGCGAGGTAAACTATAAGAAACTTAATGTTATTGGATCCAATTAATAGCTCATTAAGCATGTTCCTGTTCTATAAAGATAATTTTGTAATTGACTAAACATTTATTATAAAGTACTTTATAATCATTGTGTGTCAATGAGAAAAGAGAAGTAAGCTGAAGAATGTTCCTCTTCGGAATTTGAGAAAATTAAATACCTATTTTTATAGCCCACAAGATTTTGCGTTATATTTGCCAACATCTGAAGCTGTTATATAATTAAAACTTGACTAAATAACCAAGACAATTATTATTTTATTTTTCAAGATCCAGTAGTCATTTCTTTGTGCTCCGCCCTCGAAAAATTGTTGGTTACCTTGGAAGTCCCGGTTCTTAGTTTAATCTCATTACCAGTAACCGTGAATAAAAAATATTCGTTGGATTACTAGTTAGATATTTGCACTTTCTTGTTAATGGCGAAAATGCAAAAATAAAGGATAATATGATATTTCTGCTTCGCTGCTCACTAGAACCACGGTGGAAAAAAAGTAGTAAATGAATTGGAAGGCGAATAAAACTCAATTCAAAGTTTTCCATCAGAAACTTTTAAATTTAAAAGTTTAGAGAAAAAAGGATTCTGTATAGTATTCATTACACATTTTTAAGATAATTACAATTATTATCTTAAAAACGATCTGTTGTCAGCTTTGTATTTCATATCCTTTCCTCAAAAAACTTCGTTTTAAGTTTTTTTTTTTTTATGTATGTGTGTGTGTGTGTGTGTGTGTGTGTGTGTGTGGATTTGCGCTCTACGATTTCTGGCTCTTAGAAAAAAAATTATTATTATTATTATTCGTTTAATTTTTTTTAGTTATGCGATGCAATTTGCTGGCAATAATAGTTTTAGATAACCGAAGTAAGAAAATATTGAAAAAAATATTGCTGCCAAGCAATATTTTTTTCAATATTTCAATACAAACGAAAATTTGCGCAATGTTTAAATTGTCCCAACTGGCTCTCAACGATTAAGATTCACACACTTTTTTCCCTTGTTTTTTAAGAGGAGGAGGAGGAAAACGTGTGTAGCAAATATCGTTTGAATTTTCATAATACTGTTATTAAATTTTATTTTCTATCTTTGCCTGGAATAATTTTCCCGAAAATTTGTCACCTTAATATTTGTAGTTTAGTTCCCTCCAGTGAAACGCCCATTGTTTAGTTTGATGCTACACTGCCTACACTCAGAAAAGTACTTCTGCTAAAGTCCTTAAACGTTTTCTGGGATCAGTGTTTTTTAATAATTTCTTAAAAAGCAAATTATGGAATTGGATTCCAAGTTCCAATCCATAGAAAACCCGTAGAGGGGAAAAAATAGGAAGCGAATACTAATTCATAATAAGCTTCTACAATTCAATGTTTCTAACGAAAATTTGGTAGTTGAATTTACAATTTAATAGTATATAATTTTAAGAGATCGTACTAGCAAAGGATGTCAAAACTTCTTAAATTTATTTGGAATCTCTCATTTCCTATGTAAAAATGTGATTTAAGTACTCAGAAAACAGGAGATTGGCTGCAATTTAGAAGCAGGTCTTTGGCTGGCAATGTTTTCATTATTGGTATTGATTTGCTGCTGAAATGTCAAGAGAGGTATTTGGATTTCCAATATCAGCCAAGTCTGTTCTAAATTGTAGCCCTCCTGATTTCTTTACTTGGCTTGCTTTGTACATAAAAGAAGCTTTCATTTTTATGAGATATCACTTTTTTAAGATGGAGATAAAGCACTTGAATAACTGATCAAAATCTATTGAACAATGCCAACCTGTAGTTGTCTGCGGCGTTTTACTTTCTTCTCCCCTTACACTTCCCGTGTCTATTTTGTGCCACGATTTTCTCAGGAAACTTTAAACAACGTGAAAAACTATTAGATTCCAAATTTGGAATCTAATAGTTTTGAAGATGTGTTTACAGAGGAAGCAACAACACCCCCATAATTCCATTCATTTGTTGGGCTGTGCTGAAATTTCCAAAGGTCTGAAACCACTGTGCATCACATTAAGTTGAAATGGGTTGAAAGCACTCAAATTCTTTTATTAATTGGATTTAGCGTATGTGTTCCGTTGAATGCCTCTATCCGTTAAGAGTGGAGATTAACAAGATTCAATTGAAACTGAAGTTATAGCAGGATCCTAATAAGTCTTATAAGAGTGGTCAGTGACTAAGTGATTGCCAATGACACGATAACATACGTGTGAATAAAAACAACTTTTCTGTTGCTGTAACTTGGTTGGAGAAATGCATAGTTTGGCCAACATTAAGATTACATTTCATACTTATGGTTTCTCTGCAATGACTATACTGCTGGATTTTCCCATTCTTTCAAACATGCGAGTTTGTATATATATATATATTTATATATCAGGCATTCTGATACACACACACACACACACGAAAGGTTGCAAAAACCTATAGTACATCAGCGCCTTGCATATTTGCATATTTTTTGCTGTATAGTAAACACTGAATGGCAAGTTTATCAGATATATCTACTTACCCATCAACGCATTCTTGATACGTTGGGACATTGACTCCTCAAAGTTCGCAAAACGTTTCACAGGTATCCTATCCCGAGATAGACTTAAATTCCTGCAATTCTGTCCGATTTACTGGTAGTAGGTTTGTTTGTTTTTTTCCCAGAACATCTTATTCCACTACACTCTGGAAATGACCAACAGAATTGTTAAAGTGTATAATCACTCCAACAATACGTGAATAATCACTTCCATGAAAGTCAGGAGACTATCACTCCTGGTTGGCATGTGAAATGGTGCATTATCTTGTTAAGTGCCCATCATACAATGTAAATAGTCTACATCAGGCGTGGCCAATTTCCTATACGAGGGCCAATATATGATGAGTGGTAGCGTCACGGGCTGCACACTTTTAGACAGAACTTAAATAAAAATAAACTGCATTTTTTCAAGGCAATAGTTATATGTATTGAATTACTATATTTGTTAAATCGTTTTACTACTGGTTGAACAATATAAAATACTCGATTGATTTAAATATAAATTGTTAAATTAAATTTAATTACATATTTCTGTTTTTTTACATATAACACAACTTAATGAGAACACCGTGGGCGTTCATGTGCGGCAACAAGTTCATGAAAGTCTATTTTCAATGAAAATATAACTAGTATATCAATCAGAAAATCTGCGGTCGAAACTAATAGCTAAATTGATAATACATATAATTTAATATAGTTTTTATCCTGCCGCGGATCGCACAAAATCACGTTACGGACTGCATGCGGCCCGGCCTGCTGTTGGCCATCTACATGAATGGCAAACCTAGTAGACAACGATATTCCGGTAGGCTTCCACTATTCAGCACTTGCTTAGATTCACCCTTTATAAAAGGGCCTAATAAGTGCCAAGAAAAGCTGAAAATGCATCATCATCGCTGTCTTCGCTACCTTGCATTATTACCAAACATGATGGATCAATGATTTCACATAACTTTTTGCCATACCCCCCCCCCCCTCTCGTTCTTCATCTTAAATAACAGAACCGGAATTCGTTGTCTCCTCTGGTGTCTAATGCTGATATTTCTTCGTCTGTCTTATCCTATTTGTTTTTGATGAGCATGCGTGATCCTCTCAGTAGGAACATGAGTTATCCAGGCTCATACGGGGGTTAGCACGGTTTCTCTCCTGGAAATTCGGGTTTTTCATCCCGCAAAACAGGCAGACCAATATAACACATGCAATTAACATACATAATGCATTGGCTTCATAGCCTGTGTTGTTCCAGCCTTAAATCCAAATTAACCAACCAATCCCTCAGTGGTTATTTGCTGTTATACACTATTTGGGGAAAGTCTTTGACTTACATATGTTCATATACGCCTCCTTGCAATTACTGGCCAGTTGTAACAGCTAGTTGTTCGACTTTATGATCTCGATCTGTTTTTTGAGGTTTTGCGTCGATCAGCTTTTTCCGGCCACATTCCGGATTAACCTCATGTTTTCTGTTTATCACGTCGTGGTTCCACGAGGTTCCTTATCATCATCCCCTATTCGAAGTTACTCAAGCCACGACTTTTTGCCTATTTTCACACTGTTAATGCGTTGTCGTCTCGCCGAAGGAATCTATGCTTATTTATTCTCGATACCAGCTAATTGTTCGTAAATCTCATGTTACTGGTGAATTTTTTTTATCCGACGGAGAGATTTCTAATATTTTGAAAAATTTGTCAAATTTTTCAAAATATTGAATAGCACATTCAATTGAATAGCACACGTTTCTCACCCTAACGTAATTTTCAAAACAATTATATTAGCAATAATTTGTTCATCCTAATGAAAGTGCATTGGCATAGTCACCGAATGAGGTTAGCATAATAAATGATATTACGATCGTCATAAAATGCACTTACTTGTCTTCAGAATTACTGCCTTACATTATTAAAATGAGAGATTCGTTATTAGCGATGACAACGTTCTAGAGGGCATTGTTCTTTCTTTGTCAATTATAATTTCCATACGAATTGTTCATTGCTCAAATTGTAAATTGTTCAGAGCTTCAGAAGGTATTACTAAGGAAAGGAAATGGAAAGCACAGTTATTTTACGGTATCGACGATGCTCTTCTAGTTGTTATTGTTTTGAAATTACTTCCGAAGCACAACTATGGCTATTGAGGACAGTGTATTACGTCTGTTAATTCGGGAAGAAGAACCGTGCCTCCGTATGAGATCGGTTAACGCCCTTTGGTTTGAAAGAGTCGGGTTCGAATCCTGTCTAGGACGCAAAACAACTCTATTGGCGCTTTCAGCTGAAGGAGAGCTAACCTGTGTCATACGAAGATGGAAGGATTTTTTTTTTCCCTCTCTGAAACTTTTTTTTTATTCTACAAAACGCAAACCGGACAAATAACACACGCAATTAATAGACAAAATATGCTTGTCTCGGCCAGAATTTTGAACAACAATGTGATCAGATATCGGTCAATAGGCCGAACAAGGAATGCGTGCCCATCTTATTTTCGCGGAAAGATCCCAACACGTTGTATGTGCATTAGTGACTCGTTTATGTGTATGTTTATGTGAACACAAATCGTGCAATAATTTTCCTTACGAAAATTAAAATGCATTGTATTAAAACTCGAAATACTCCAGTTAAACCATAACTTTTTCCTTTTCTGTTCTGAATTTTCCCAATTCTTTTCTTGCCTATAACCATCTCAGTGAAAGAAAGTGATCTGTTCCCGAACTGCCCAAAGCTGCTAAGAGGTAATTAATCATTTGTCTGGCCTTTTTTTTTTTTTTGTAATAGATTTTCGTAAGAAATGTGCCTAAAGCCAATTTTATCAGAATGGGTTCGGCCTGATATTATCCATTCCAGTCATACAGTCGTATACAAGATTTTCTTTTATTTTAATTTATTTTATTTTTGGGAATTAAACTTTTCTAATATCAGAGTTCATCAAAATACTCGTAATAGTTAGATTAGTATTAGATCACGCACAGACACATGATTTAGTTAGAGTAAACGTTGATAATTTTATCATTTTAGTAATTATCGTCATCAAACTCTTTTCAGGCTTTCTCCTTGATATTTTGTCATGGGTAGATAGGGATTTCTTCTAAAATTGTTCTATAGTTTTAGTTTAAAAAAAAAGCTTTTTTTTTTGTTTTCAACCTTCGAGAAGATTGGGATTTTCACAAACAAAAAGAGTTTCAAGAACACAATCACGCTTCCATACATCAAGAATGTTACAGACAAAATGGCCAAATTACTAAACAAACATAACATCAAAGTGGCTTTTCTACCTTTGGAAAAAAATTCAAGATCTCTACATTCCCCCAAAACCTCCACATCATCCTTTAAAAAAACCAGGTGTATATAATATTCATTGTTCCTGTGGCATCTGCTATGTAGGCCAGACGGGAAGATCAGGGGAAATTCGCATGAACGAACATCAAAAAGACGTGCAAAAAAGAAGAGAACACAAATCAGGCTTAGCATACACAACTTCCACCGGCCATAATGTACTCTGGCAAAAAACAAACATGTCTTACATTGAAAAAAATTGTTTCATAAGGAAATTTAAAGAAGCTAGAAACATGCTTAGAATTCCAACGCAATGCAACCAGGGCCTAATTCTACACCAAGTTTGGTCAGCATTGATAAAAAAATATACCCAAGTCACACCTTGGACAATGTGAACAACACAACGTGACAGCATCCAGCATTGTTCAAACTCAGCATTGCACTGAATCTACGTTCGGATATTCAATTTAATGAACAATTAGACAACTGCATAGAATGAACTATTTTGAGTAATTTCTCATTTCGTGTGTTTAAACTTTTAGTTACCTTTGACCCCTGAAGATGTAAGTCATACGACTTACGAAACTTGTCGGGTTTGTTTTTTATTGTTATTTATCGTAATAAACATGTGGTCCAATTACCGGAATCTTTCTTATAAAAAGAGTTTCGTTTCACAACTGACTTTAAGTGAGGCACCCTTCGTTCTTATTGATGACGTAAAGTATTCTTCCATGCCACCTAGTTTACGCAAGCACAGCCATTGTTGTTATGGTCACAAGAAACCATTATGTCACATCTTAGGATTTCAATGCTTAAAAAAAAAAAAATTCTGTACACAACTGTATTTTTTATATATATATTTTTTTACAAACGTCTGTTTTCACTAGGCAGTATGTAAAACCACTTGGTGTTAAAAGCAATATGAACTAGAATTCAAACTAGAATTTTTTAATTTCACGTACAAAGTGTCTTCCTAAGTTGAAAACGACAAACGATTTTATCCTCTCAGGGATTCAGGGACGCCACTTTAATCTTAGTTTGCGTGAATTGGTTGTTAAAATAATTTCTGGGTTAGTGCAAGCCTGCTTGCTATAGTCACCTGATGAACGGCTATAGAGTATGATTGCTAGGGCTTTCATTAAGAAATTGCAAATGGATTTCTCACCTTGATTTTGATTAAATCAAGAACTATTATGAATAACATCGTTATTTTAAATAAAGTTATATAAAATATATAACAAATGAGTAAATGTATGCGCAGTATATATCTCAAAATATTAAGATACTTAATAAAGAGAAGGCAAGAAGATTAATGCGAGATTAATGTTTACTAGGCACAATGGATAGAATCCTTGGAGAGCAATTAAAATCACAGGCGCCCAGTGTGTTTGTCACTCATTCACGCAGTGAAGTTACTCGTGTCATTTGCGCATTGAAAACTGTATTTTGGTCTTTATCGTTTTTATGAGTTTAAGGAAAATTAAGTTTTGGGAGAACAAAATAACTTTAGCTTGTTGCTTCTCTTTCTTCTTCTCCACATTATAGATAAATGCTTCTTAGACTGTTGAAGCAGATGACGCCCTATTTATAATGATGCGTTTGCAAATCCCAAATCAATGCCTTTCCAGCATCCCTTTTTAATATTATTGCTATTATCGCAAGATATTTTAACATATTTAAAAAAATTGTGTAATGCACTCAAAACTGTTGCGTGCATCTTCGTTGAAAATTTTCGACCTCGCTGATTACTCAAATGCGTAAACGAATTGGTTCAGTAGTCAGTGAGTGGCGATAAACAACAGCTAATAAGTAATAATTATTTTTCTTTTAAAGCGTTTCTTAGATTAAATCAGCAAAAAACTACATAGAAACAAAAAAAAAAGTAGAAGCTTCTAAAAATATGTGGGGCCCTTTAAAATGATATGCGGCATTCAGTTTGCGAAACACTACTGTAGACAGAGAGAAGCAATAACGATTTGGTAATGTACTCTTGAACTGTGTATCCAATTAACTAATCTCGACTATTTACTACGTTTAGTGCTCTTTCCGAATTCTAAACTGACCTAGGAATGCGATAGCGAAACGAGTTTGTCGTAAACATGCTTCGTTAAACAGGAATATTTCATTCCGATCATATTGGTTGAGAAAGAGATAATCACATTCCTGATTTTATTTCTGACACAAATCTTGTCTTTAAAAATAATGCGTTCCATTAAACTGAGAACGGAGATAAAATGAAATTTTCCAGCTACCTAACGTT
Source organism: Typopeltis vanoorti (assembly GCF_054136105.1). Lineage (NCBI taxonomy): Eukaryota > Metazoa > Arthropoda > Arachnida > Uropygi > Thelyphonidae > Typopeltis > Typopeltis vanoorti. The sequence continues at coordinate 68,314,606 of NC_143552.1, read as the reverse complement.
TTCAAATGAGCAAATTCCAGTGTCTTAATTTAGGGCACTAATATCCAAACTTAATATCCAAAATATCAAAGGTTTTTCATTCTTCAAGATTTTACTGCGTTCATTTTACCCAGTTATATATTTTTCAGAAATCATTATGCATTTTATATATCTAAAAAGGTGTTAATAAAATTAATACAGTTCAGTATAACGTATTAAGATATAAAAAAGTAGTTGATGCTTAAAAACTAATATATCACGTATTTCGAATGATACAGTTCAAAATTTCTCAGAGGGATGTTAGCCTCCAAATTTAAGTATCCCGCACAACACGTAGTTAATACGCATACTAGAATGAACGCAGTAAAATCTTGAAGATTGAAAAATCTTCAATTGTTGGTGAGATTGTTTAAAGTTATAAAATTCAAATCTTTATTGTTGTCTAAATTTTGAATCGTGATTCACCAGGGTGTAAGGGATTAAACTTGGATTTTTTTCATTTCATTTCGTAAAAACTGTGATTGCAATATGTTTACAGCGTCGACTTCATGGCATTTATTTTATCAGTTATTTGGGCATCAAGGTTTCAGATTCCCCTTTTTTTTTTATGAGAATCCCACCCACGAAACATTGCATTGTTAACAAGACCCAGTACAGTGGGTGAGCCAAGGATTAGATAATCCGAAAATTGTTCACAAGGGACCATACATAGAACTTTAAGCCAGACCTCCATTAAGCGAGTCTCGCACTTTGACGAAAATCATCTATCACTTCTATTTACTGCTGGACATTTGTAGTTTCCGCTTTATCAATTAAATTTTCATTAGAAACTCTTTCAAGCGTTTTAAAAATGTTGCATATATATTTTTCTTTGCTAAAACATAAGCAACCGACCTTGACCTTGCATTCATCCGATGAGGCGCGGATTTATATGCAATCATTCGAAATATGTTGGCTTTGCTTACAATAAAAGAAAAAGCAAATATTCTCAATTTGATTAATATTAGCTGCTGTAAACCTTTTAGACTTACCAGTATTTAATTCCTGAAAAATCTACTTTTAATATAAAAGTTAATATAATAGTAACAAAAATATGCTGTGTATTAAATTTAAGGAATGTTAAGAAGATATTGCCTAATTAAAGAAATTAAGAACCAAATTGTATATTTTTTATCTAAATAATCTTTATTGAATCAAAAAACTATTTTGTATATATAGAATTGGAACATATCTTACCGTTTGACACATTAAGATATGTTGGACATCATCTCATCCTCCCTTAGCGGGAGGGAAATACACCCCATAGTTTGGAAAACACGAATTGAAAGGACAGACTACAGGAAAAATATAAAAATATTCGAAATACTTTATTTGTATAAATAAATTTTCATGCGACCTTTTATTCTCCAAAGGGATTAGGCGGCACTTTAAATTTTTTTTTTTTTTTAATCGGAAATCGGAAGGCAGCCAGCTTCACCTCTCAGAATCCCACGGGTGCATTCTGACGGCAAACTAGATTAGAAGCGATATCATGAACCCAGCTGCTGCTTATTTGAATGTATTATTGCGTATTTTACAGTGGATTTTGTTGATTTGCGGTATTAAAATCCCCCGAGTTTCTTCCTGGAATAAAATCATACTTGCCAGCGTGAAAGCTCGGCCAACTCTGAAATTAGATGAAAATGACCTTGAAGTTAGAATAACGCATGAAGTTCTTCATGCGTTACCTACTATTTATCTTCCACTTGCAACTCTAAAATCATGGAAGTTTTACGGCGAACTCCTTGCACTCAGTGTACAATATAATAATAAAATAATTGGTTGCATTAAAATAAATACAGAATAAAGTAAGGTTGTGAGGGGGGGAAAATTCCATAGACATGTTTTTTCTTCTTCTTTCTTTTCTTTTTCTTTTTTCTTTCTTTTTTTTTTTTTTTTTTCACACAAGAAGCTCGCTAATACCATCGGTGGCTGTTCCGTGGTTCTGCTGGTTGAGATCTTAAATATCTCAAATTAACTCAATCGCATATAAGTAGGGGAAAATATGTATAGTCACAGATAGCTCAGACGTCTCCTTGTTTCCTGGCGAATTTAAATTTTACATTAGTTTATCAAAACCCGTTTCTGTCTCTTAAAGCAGTAGTTTAGGTCTTACTCCCCCCCCCCATTCGCAAACAGATTAGCATTGCGTAATTAAGGTTAACAATATAACAATATAATCGCATTCGAAACAGGTCATTGAACTTTGAAGTTAGGTGAAGAAGATTTTGAAACGGAGTACGAAGAAAGAAACACTAACTTACATAATTATGAGAGTTCACAATGATCTAAAAACATATCATAAACGATTTTATGCATCCAGAGTCCAGATCAGATAAGCAATAATACAGTAATTAAATTACTTTCATACTGCTACTTATACAGCGATAAAATTTTATTAAACCGCATGCTTATCCTAATGCCAATTTTCAATCGAGTCACAGAATAAATACATAAGATAACTTAATTACTGAGGAACATTTACATCGAATGTGAGGACTATGTGAACAGTGAAAGAGAATCGTGCACTCTACATAGTGCGACAAAATTTAAAATAATTGTATGTCATATCCGACTTACTTCTATTTCATTCAGTGTTATTCTTATTATTATTATTCTCATATTTTAGTCTTGGGGTAGTAGATAATTTTCCTCGGCTAATGCGAGACTACCACTCTATTTATTGTGGCCTAAAGTGTCATGAAAAAAAAAAAAAAAAAATATATATATATATATATATGTGTGCTAGGTTTTTGAGCATAGTTCGGGATTATCCTGATATCTAAACATGTAGAAATACAACTTTTAATGAATGAGATTCGCAAAAAAAGTACTAAGTAATAAAAACTACTTTCATAAAGCACGTAACTACCAAATTATTTCAGTAGTCTGAACAACCACAAAGAGTAAAACAGTGTGTTCCTTCCAGAAATTTATTGAACGTGACTATAGCAAGTAGGGTTATGGGAAATTCCGGAGCGATAATATGCTGTATCATTTGGCTTCTGTTGGCAGAGGTCTATTATTTGCAATAGTGGAAAACGACCAAAACTCTCTTGTCATAAACAAACTAATGAAATAGCACTCTTGTCCCGCATTTTTTTAATCCTCATATTTAACATTATTGCCATCTGTGCATACTAATCCTTTATTTCCAGAAACCTTTAGTTAGTTACAAGTACTATCCATGCGCCACTCTACTGAGTAAAAGAATGTACTATTAATTTGTTCTAATCCAAGGAATTAGTTAGTTCCTACATAGTGAATTTAGACATGTTTATCATGTTCTCAATAGATGTTCTCGCCAGAGGTGTATATTGCAAAACTTTATTTTAATGAGGACAACTACAGGTGATCTCGGGTGCTTTAAATGCGTTGCTTTCACACAGTGATGACTAATATGTTGCAGTATAATATCACTGTAAGTTGCTCCAGTATGTCCAGTATTGTTATTTAGTATATAGTTTATAGTATATACTAAAACTATATAGTATATATAGTTTTAGCGAATGATCTACAAATTGATTTGTGATCTTTCTGTGTTTCTATATATATATATAAAAGAGATGCATTTGTAAGCATTAAGCACCCAAACTCAATAAAATAATATTACTCATTCTCATTTCCTCCTTGCGAGTTAGGCTCATTGGCCTGTCATGGCCAAGTTATTTGGTTTCTTTGAAACCTATTAATCCTCAGTGATGGTTGCTTTTCCAATCGTAAAAAAACCCTCCACCTCCTTATGGGCTAACTAGTCATCAGATGAAAATTCTTCATAAAGGTTCTTCGCGTCCCAGACGGAATTCGAACCCAGATCAAACCAAAATGAATCGGCGTAACGGACTGAGCTACAGAGGCTCTAAAATCATTACTCAACATATCAAAATAATTTCAACAGTATTGCTATGTGCACCAAAAATCCATCTCATTTGTTTGTGGATTTTCCTTTCAGATGTGAAGTTTTGGATTATATCAAGGTAATTCTTTGCTGGTGAGGTAGGTAATCCCCTCTTTTTTTTCTTCCCTTCGATTTTTTCAAAAAGACAAGTGATGAGCCCGCAAAATACAGCTTACTAAATGTCACTATCTTTTTGGTCATTTTCGATATTTTATCTAAAAAGGCCTACATAACATCTCCCCTCAATTTTTGAAAATTAAAAAAAAAAAACTTCAGAGTTTATGTAAATAAATCGTACATAAATATTGCACCAAAGATTATCATGTTTCATGATATTTCAAATCGTTATACACGAACAGTGCTAAAAACATGGTCTCTCTTTTTTTTTTTAATGATCCTTCTTTTAACAAGCAATAATAAGAGAATTTTGATAATTCATTGAAATTACAACTGAAAAACATTACTCAAGGAAATATTGCAAATATTGCATAACTAGTTATGGTCTGTCTTGATATATTCCTTCTCATGCAGGCAATCTTTATGGTACCGAGCCTGCTCATTAGAGGTGAAAATTTTTCGACAGCCGGTATTGACATTGGTGAAGCATTACCTACACAAAGTAATGGTTGTATGGTGCTGAGGAAAATTAAAATTTTTATCTCCTTGATTTTAGTCTTGCGTTCAAAAAGGCTCTGTGCAATACTGTATTAGTTTTGTTGGAGAAATCCCATTTTGACTGACTAGTTCCGAGTAGCGTTTGAGGTAGTTTTTGAGAATAGAAACAGGTTTCAATATTTGTACCTTTCTGGGACTAACTTAAAGTCGACTACACGTTCCAAGTCTTACCAAACGCACAACATTACTGTTTCTCGAACTGACTTATTGTTTACAGCGCTGCTTCAAAGTTGGTATATTGATTTTGTGTTCGGCTTACTGACTTCTGGCAATTTGCGAGCAGCGCAATGTGTGCCTTTATTGTGTTTGTGTTCATGCGCACGCTTTGCATAGTTCTGTTGGAAGCTTGACAATATGGCCACCACATGGTTATCTTCGAGTTCAGCGTCGACAGTACGCTAGTTGTTGCTGCCCTGATCTTTTAGAATCATGTGATGGTCTTCTATCTAGAATTGTGATACTTTGCAGATATTTAGGAGTAAAGTATGTTCAAGTTCGAAATTGTAAAGTAAACGTTTTCGAATAAACGATTTTAACTCATCCTAAAGAGTAAAATATTAAACTATTAAACGTAAATAACTCATATATATATATATATATATATATATATATATATATATATATATATATATATATATATATATATATATATATATATATATATATATATATATATATATACTAATTTTTTTGCCGGTTGAACAACGTCTGAGTTTTTCTACCTGGATTTAGGTTTAAATCCCATTGCGACATATATATCTGTAAATGTCTTTAGGTAGTGGTGCTTTTTAACGAATGGTGTGAGACCACCATTACTCTGCTTATTGGAGGCCTGGAGTAACTTGAAAAAAAAATACCATATCTGCTCTGTAAAATAGAGTTCTTGGATTATATTCTCGAAGTTTAAATCTATAATGATATTTTATTCTGGGGGACCCCCCAAATAAAATGTCGTTATAGATTTAAACTTCAGGTGGGTGGAAATGTCATAGTAATTATAAATTACTGTGACACATAAACAGTGAAAATACAATATGAAGATATTCTAAAAATTTTGAGTCACTTGTGAAAATTGGAAAAAATTTGGACTGAAGGAGTCTTCCCCTACTTATTAGATTATTCTCCTTCTCGCTGGGTACTATAGATTTTTTTCATTAAAAAAAAGCCTAGTTTTTTAAAATCAATGATGTGTGATAAGAAAAACGGTATTCTAATACAAATATAGCAATTTAAACTCCGCTGTTTTCAATTATCAGGTGGGCTAATTAGTTGCTAAATTCCTTGGATGTGTTTATAGTAAATATTCTTTAGGCTGTAATTGTGAGTGACACGATAAGGCAGGAGATTTTCTTCTGATAACCGCCTTAATAAACAAGAAAACCAGTTCAAAATCAAGGACAGTAACTAAACTTAAGCCTCTTCTATTCAAGTTTATGAACAGGTTTTGAAAGCATTTTAATGGCCGAGATTCAGAGAATGTGACATCAGGAAGTAAAGAGAATGAAAAATAAAAAGCTTCCTGATTACTTAGTGACAAGCACATGACATGTCGAGTCGAGAACTGGTACACAGAAATAGAGAAGTAGATCTTCGCCAGTTAATAATTAAACAAAATTCAATAAAATCACCAATAAGTGAGACTTCGATAATCAGGATTCAGTAGTATTCGAGAAAAAAAAAAAAAACGGGTATATAAAATACCTGTCGAATTTTAAAAATCTATAATATCTCAGCGGAAAAAAAAAACTTTTTTCATAATTATATACCGTAACCTTCCGATTATCCTTGAGGCTGGTTGTAAGTGTTCATAGAAGTAATATGTTCACTTTTAATATTCCTTTTTGTAGATGGTTGAAAATATTTCCGTTTTATGTGTTTAAAAATAAGTATTCAAATATTCCCTTTTAATGTTTGAAAAATTTACAAACTAATATCAGATTATTTGTATTTCCCGATTTTTCCTGACTTTCTATTCGCATTATTACTTGGTATAGAACTCAAGCCTTAATTACAATGGAGATTACTTTAAAGCTATCTTTAAAAAAAAAAAAAGGTGATAGGTCAGCTGTGGCAATTATCGGGTATCTTTATACTACCTGTTGCTGGAAGAGCTTGTATTCATGCTAATCGAGTACTTTCTGTTACCGACAAACAAAAAAAAAACTGGGGGGGGGGAGAAAATAGCTTCTCAAATCTCAGGGCAGTTTCAGGTCATTACGTAGAACAAGTCGCATGTTCTTTACTGCATAGCAACTTGAAGAGAAATGTGAAATTGCTTAATTTTGATGGCCTTTATTGAACAAACTAAGCCTTTAAATTAATTGGCATGGAAGCTATCTGGACAATTCTATCGAAAATTGATTGTCCACTAGAATTCATTTCTACTTACGCTGCTTCATGATAGCATATTAGCAATAGCCATTCGCGAGATTCATTCACGGTATAAACTGGCGAGAACCAAGACAACTCGACATTATGCTTTTACTGTCCTCGCTGCAATAATTCTTTCTTGTTTTTATTCTCAATGGTGGTAAACTTCTCCCAGGAGTTGCCACAAGTTTTTAACCATAATAGGCTTTGATCCAAAACGTCACTTGTAGAACTCCAGTTATGCTGACAAAGTGATTTCATTTAAGAAAATATTGGCCTAAATATAGACATTAAAAAAAAAAGCCAAATATTTCATCAGTTTATCCAGCTGATTCAGTATAAGTACTTGTCATTCCAGTGGTTGGAGTAAAGCTAGGAAAATGACAACAACTTTCCTTATCGTAATAGTCATCTCTCTCAGCAAACTGACAACGATGAGGAAATTCATTGTCGTTTGAAATGCATTAGAACAGTTACTGAACTTTTCAGTCAGCCGAGTCTTTGATGAACGAGACATCTATATTGCAACAAAACTCTTGGTTTTTAGGACTACTTTCATCCCAAATGTGATTTGTCATCACCAAAAAGAATATTTGGTTGTTCTGTACAGTTGCGAAACATGGATCCATTGCCTTAGAAGAATCCTTCAGATTTGTTGGAACCGTATTAATATTTGCATTTTCACTGGAGTTAATATTGTTGCAATTGTTATCCATCACCCGTATGCTAGATATATACCCACCTTCCAAAGAACAAAAGAGGGGAGGAAAAAGAAGTGCTTAAACGCAAATATGAAGGAATGCAGTATTGGTATCATCTGGAAAGGAAAGCTAGATTGGTCGGCATGGAAAAATGCACGATCTACAGGATCGCGGTAGTTTAAAACTATGCGGCGTGCACGGCGAACCGAACAGAGAGGAATAAGAAAAGAGCATCGAATCGTTTTCTTATTCTTCGCGCAGGAAATTACTTCTTATACATTCAGTACCTACTGAAAAAAAAAAAGAAAAAAAGAAAGGAAAATAAAAGGTCAATGGAAAGTCTACCTTCCATAAAGGACATGCCGGTTACGCACTAGGCCCCTGATTACCCATCTCCTTTAGCTAGCAGAAATATTTTGGAAGAAAATCGTATTCGTTTGCGAGTGGCTGATGATGATGACCAGAGGTACTACGGTTATTAAATATTCATTTATTGCAGGATTTTCTGTTTACAGGTTGGCTCTTACTGTGAGGCAAAAAGTTTACATCAAAACTCTGGATGGTGAACACATCCTGGGTAATAACAAAATAATATTTAGTTGCTCAAAAAATCTGTATCACAGATAAGTGACATTTTATGTACTGTTTTGTATACGTAAAATTCATTTATTCATATTTAAATTTTCGTATTCATATTTATAAATGTCATGCTCGCTAGATTGTTTTAAACCATGACTGATTATTGACAGGAGCTTCGAAGAGAGCCAAGTTGATGGGATGACCTAGATATTGTTGAAAGAAGCATCTTAAAGTTATTAATTTCTCTAAGAGGATACAAATCGTTTTGTCAGTTTTGAATAAACTCGCATTATCCCATTGTTAAATCTTTGGTTTGATCCCCAAGCCCATTATTCTTAGTGAAACACGGTATATCACATATGCGTTACATATGGTGAATCCGTTGTTATTGTTATCTTTTAACCAATTTCATTGTTAATTGGCTTGCGGTAAGATCTATTTGCCATGACATAAGTTGCCACGAATATACTACTATTATTTCTTCAAATCATGTATGAATACATCATGACATATATATTTTTTTATTATTATAACAGATCTGGTTGAAACGTACGCAGTTCCGAAATTTCTTTGGACATTACGCTAACAAACTCATTTTTTCGTATGATTCTAATAACTTCACTCATGCGCTGAGAAGTTAAAAACTGCGTGCCTGGATTCATAGGTTCGTTAGTCTGTAAGCGAATTTGCTGTTAGATTTGCCCGCTTTAAATAACATCGGCTTCTAACCTTCCTTGCAAGAAACGTATTGCAACTCTAATTGCCTCCACATTCTACATTTTAAGTAAATAGGATATGGACCCTCCTCCAAGCAAAACAGAAGTTTGCGAAAAACTTCTATCTTTAAAACATACATGACTACAAATACAGACTGTATCTACAAAGAGCTGCCTGACACACACACACACACACACACACACACACACACACACTGCTTAGAAAGAAGTCAACGGACACCCAATGGGCAAGATGCATCATGCCATGTAACGAATCACGTGTTTATGGCCGGTATAAATTGGATGAATATGATGCTTCCAAGTCAGAACAACTGCGTCCCGGTGAAATGGCTGCGAGAAGGGAACTGACAGAGTTTGAAAGAGGTGTTGTGATAGGATGCCATGGTTATAGGTTCGAAGTCCTGCTAGGATGTGAAGAACCTTTATCAGGACTTTTCAAATGAGAGTGAATGAGTTAGTCTGTCTCATACGGGATAGAAAGGTTTCCTCACGCAAAAAAGCCAAATCAACCATTAGAACACACTCAATTAATAGACATAATTTGCTTGGGTCTTAAATCCAAATAAACCAAACTAAATGATGTCATAAGGTTAGAAATTATCCATAATCCGTAACGTTATGACATATTCATTATCCAAGTGAAAGTTCCTTGTGAGCACGATTAACTCGCCTCTGGCATTTTATTTGGTACTTAATTTTTTTTTAATTATCGGCATGCTAAATTAACTTTTTAATTCGGCTTCAAAATTTTTTCTGCAGTAGGAAATTTTTTTCAACTGTTTTTAGAACAGATATCATCTATAATGGGGACAGTGTCAAAACATATTAAACATTCAATAAAATGGCGATACTCTATCATCTACGCAAAATAATAATAATAAGTGTCACTATGAGTTGCGCGCGCAAATCATAGTGACCCGTATTATTATTCGACATCACTAGGGTCGAATTTGTACACAATCCCTCGCCATTTCAAGGTTATCATACTAATAATATATAATGCACTATATATGTGTATAGCAATGTACATGTATAGCATTTTTATAAAATAATGTTAATGTTTTAAATGCAATTTAAAAATTAAGGTACAACGGTAACAGATTACGGATTGTTTGCGAGTAGTGTAAAGTTTATTTGGGGTGAACAAGTTCAGTATGCGTCCCAAATGTAGTCGGTATACATCCAACCTCTAACCAACTCTTGGAATGTGAAGTTAGAAACAACTGTAGCTAGAGTGTTTATATATTTTATATATGTGTGTGTATATGTATGTATGTTTTCTCCCACAGAGCAGTGAGTAAGTGGAATAGATTGCCTTTAGGGGTAGCGAGTGCATCTAGTTGAACGAATTTAAGGGAAGATATGACAGCTGGTTTGGGTGATTTATAGCCTCCCTCGATGAGTCCTTGACTCTCTCTCTCTGGAGGTCTCGGATAATAATAATAATTATATATATATATATATATATATATATATATTCTTGTTATGAAGTTATTTTTGATGCGTCCAGTTTATTATCATTATAATTAGTGACACCTCCAAGGGCTCCAGGGACTCATTGCGGACAGCATTCTACGCCACACAAGCCACCGTTCACACTACTTTAATCCTAGCTTTGCAAACTACACATTCCTCCATCCATATTACACCATCTACCGAATGTAAGTGTTTTTGTATATTAACTGCGTCCGTTTCTGCACGAAACAGACGCAGTGTATACGACTTGCGTGTATGGGAATGAAAAAAAATGAGTTTCCGGGAATAGAAAAGAAAAAAAAATGCTAATTCTGTGTGAAATCGGCTAACCTTGAATTAAAAACGTTCACATAAAGAGTCCTCTCCTCGTCACCAGAATCGAACTCAGGTCCATCCATCCAATCGAAGGAAGCTTCATCGATAACGTCAGGTTGATGTTATCCGGAAATCGATCCTTTTTATTATTATTATTATTATTTTTTTTTTTTTAATCTAAACGATTCCCGTCGGTGAAGTGAGTAGCTGAAGGATCTTCCTCAGCCATAGCCGGTCTTGGGCGTGGACAGTAGGGTTTTTTCCTCCATTTTATCCTGGGGTTTTTCACCCCGCAAAGCAGGCAAACCGGCCTTGAGAACTCAACACTACGGACATAGGATACACCGTGGCGTAGGACTGACCACCTTATCCTGTGAACGGTTTGAGGTCCGATGATTAATAAACCCTGGACACCGCAAGGTAAAAGAGGGAAAGGAAGATGAGATGAGATGAAACCTAAACACCTATTCTGAAAATGGTCGTTTAAAGTTGTCGCACAGACGTTTCCAGAATGCCAAGGTGCGCTATCTAACGGGAAAATATCAGGACATCGATCAAGATGTCGAAGAGAAAGTAATTTTTTAACACAGCAAAAAGGGTTTGTTTATTTCTCTGCAAAGGAAAGAGGCTTAACGATTCTGTGTTCGCAGATGCACACCGTACATTCACTTTAGGGGATATCTTGAAGGGTCTAAATATTCAGTAAAATATTGAGTAAATACACTTTAATAGAAATTCGACAAAACTGTTTGCATTCTTTGAACTGCAGAATAATGTTTCAGCAGTTCAGAAACATACACCTCTTTTGTGGAAATTGTCTTCTTCCATTTACAGTGTCAATTTTTAAACGAGACTGTCCATCCTTTCCAGTGATGCACTGAAAACGATGTTACTTTTGGCTCTTACATTGCGATATCAAAAGCACCTTGTGAACAGGGGGACCGACAAACTTCCAACAAATTGCATGTCTAGTTAATGTCTTCTGATTTTCTTAAAAATGACTCAGGAATAGGCTCAAAGTTTTCTAAGAAGTTCTTGGGCGGTTTGCATATTGCTGCAGTTTTATAAATTGATCATCAGTGGATTAACCTGAGAGATTCGTCTAAATTATCGATGCACACGGATCAACGACTCGAATTTTATATACCATGAGACTTACTGAAATGTTTATGGAACTGCTGCCACCTTGACCTTACAGATTAGAAAATGAAGAGACACTCATGCGCATAATTAACAACAATTTGGTTTTAATGGGGAAAAAATTACATTTTAAAATACCAGAATTCATTTGTGTCAACCTTTTACATATATAAAATGCCAGAAATGTAAATTATAATTAGGCGCCGATTATATTTCAGCACACACAATTTCCCCCCCCACACACACACAACAAACCAAAAAACTTTGCTATATTTCCAGTGGAATTAGTTAATTAAAAAAGCAGCACTTAAATGAAAATAAATAACTATTACCTCTGTTTCTCGACACAGGAGCATGACAAATATAGGGTTATAACAACCATCCTTGGAAAGCTTTATCTTATAAATATAAATTCACTTATAAATTTTAAGAATCAATAAACAGTACCTGTACTAAATCGTCTCTATTTTTTCTACTTAATTAATACTTAGAATTGTAAACAAGGTTCGTAAAACTGATCCTCGGTAGTTAAATTTCTGAGGTCGTGTTATTAAGTAGAAAAGAACACTGGAATATTCATAGTGCTGCTGTCCCTTCGTTCTGAAAGTCAAAGGTTGCTATTCAACTCACGTAATATTGCATTAACTTATAAGAACGAGCTGTAACTGCCGACCTTCACGTGTAACGAGAACATAGTAACTGTTTACATAATCCAGTAATCACGATTGACTCGCATGTGAAAAGCACACAGGCACGCACCACCTAAAATACTTTGTTTTCCACAAGCACGCAAGCTACTAGTGCAGTAGTTATACTACGATCCAGTTCACATGCCCTAATATAATTATGCTCGCTCTATTCAAGTTTTTCAGTTATTCTCTTTTCATTCCTGTATTCATCAGTGCTTCATTCCCATCCTTTGCTTAACTTCAAATAGGCTAAGGTTTTTAAAGGTGTTCATATGTTAACTGCACGAAATAGGTGATAAATACTTAAAGGTTTTAATTCACCATTATTAAGAAAATAAATACAAATATAAATAATAAAATACAGAATGCATATTTTGGTTTTGTTATTCCCAAAGTCTGAATATGCCCAAGCTCCATTTTACTCATACTGTACTGGAATGTATTATGTTAGCACTAGACATTTGGCATAAGTTGAAAAACTTGACCAGTCCATTCTTTTGAAGCGAATTGTAAGGCTACACGGCTCAGTAATTGTTATATGCATAAGTAATGCGGGAGGTGAATTAAAAGCTTTTAATATAAGCTCAGAAAGCAAAGCGACATTAATACATGCAAAACTTTCCCCCCTTTTTTATCTCATAGTTCTCAATAAGAGATATAAGTAACGATGAATACTATATATATTCTTTTTTTTTTTCTTTTCCAGTTTCACCAGTTTATTCTTCACAATATAAGGTACAGTAATTTATATTTCCACATTATTGTAGAATCTTAAAATTTTGCAGTTTTAGTATATTTTTTTAAAATACTACACAAGCTCTCGAGGGTATAACTTATACATTTATTAGATAAGCTCCACATCACAGTACTAACCTAATTTTCAATGAAAATATGCGAGTATTAATAGGCAACACAAAGAATTCATAATAGCTGAATTATGATTATTTTTAAATTGTTTTTCATTGGATGTTATTATGACAGCAGGATTTGTCTCCTGGAAACTTGGATTTTTTCTTCCACGTACAGACATATCGGCCTGAGAACACACACAATTATCAGACAAAAAATACTATTAGTGAGCGATATATTGCGTAGTGTGTAGATATGCATCCTTCGAATATGTATTTTGGTTTGTAGAATTGTTGGCAGTAACTGAACTAATTTTGTCTTGTGCATAAAGAAGATAGAAAGCGGAGAAGCTCAAAAATTATTCTAGCAGATCATCCGGAATTCTTTAGAATTAAGAATATACTTTATCTTGATATATATTACTAGTTTTAATGAATACTTGCTTGGACAGCTTTGACTATCTCAAGTGGTTCGCGCTTTCAAAACATGATCCTGTTTTGAATTCGAGGTTTAAAATGAAATCTGCATTAGCGAAAATAAATATTTCACTTGAGGATAGATAAATTGTGATAACAGAATTATTATTGGTGTCCGATGGGCAAAGGAGGAGATACGGAAATCTCCAGATTCGATTGTCAAAGGTTATTATTGGAGACATAATTTGAAGGGGATAAAAATAATTATCCTCTTCTAGCAGAAGTGAGTGTGATAGAAATATGAATAAAATACGGGGGGGGGGGAGCCTTGGTATCTTTTATTTCTCGGTCAACATTTAATTGCCATAATATATACAGGTTTACATATGTTTTAATGCATATTTGCATTAACATAGGACAGTTGCACATCGCATAACCATTTTAACTATCCAGTATTAGATAGATGTGCCTTATTTCCTGGAGATAAAGGGGACTTCAAGGAGATCGTTTATTTCAAGAATCAGCAGTCCACGATCTTTTGCGCATACACACTTAGCTGTTATTAACAGTATTCATAGTAAACAGAAAATAATTACTTTTGTAGGAATTTTATTATTTGAATTTTGTGCTATAAATAAATAAATACTATTTTAATGATTTAATAGAAATGGCCTACATCTCTTTTTCATTTCTGACTTTCAAAAAAAACAAGTGGCAGAAAGATATAATAATCGCAACTAACTGTAAACAGTTCATATGATTGCTCTGTGCATTCAGCAACAACGTACTGTTTTGGTTGTACTTGGAGAATATATTATTTTGGAGGGAAGTCGTTTTAATTCTAATTGGTCTTAATCACAGATATTAGCTAGTCACTAACGAGAAGCGACAGGAAAGAATGGTGACATTAAACAAACACAGTGAAACAGCTGCATTTTTAATTCAAACTGTTCACAATATAGCTGTCTAAGTCAGCTCTGATATGAAGAATGTATAGGTAATCATTCTTTATTAATTAATTATGAGGTACTAACAAGAGTTGCAACTTACAGGGTCACTTAGGGAATTTGTAAGAAAATGGATGTGATGTGGGGAGAGGGGGCTGGTGCAGAAATGCTGTCATCATGAAAAATATCTCGAACAAATTATAGTAAAAGTATGAACAATATATTTGAAATCTATATATATATATCCAAATTTCAAAATCGGTACCTGACTCGGGCTGCCCCAAGATGTGGAAGATAAGAAACCATTTTAAAAGAAGGAAATTTTGAAAGGTAAAGAACATTTTGTAAAAATACTCCTGATACAGTGACTTTTCTAGCTTTTTTTTTTTTTCTGGACGCATGGCCCAAACTATAGACCAACACCTCAACCACAGGCATCCCAGAATAGAAAAAAAAAAAAAATAATAAATAAAACAACAGTCGTCAGGCTTTTTTTCTAGATACTTTAATAACGCATCGTTCCGATGGCATCCTTTCTTTCATAATATATACAAAACCTCACAAAGCAAGATACATTCACAAATATTCCCTCTCCTCCCAATAACATCCTTATTGTTACACCTTATGTAATAGCTACATTACCAAAAGAATTAACAAAATACTCAAATTTCCTTCCAAGCAATCCACTACTCTAATAACACTATTTCTATATTTTATAACCGGTTCTGATTAAGCCAAAAGCCATAAAATTGCTGTACAGACTTTAATCCCCTGTACTAAGCTTGCACTAATCTTATTGATCCAGGTTAGATGAAATTTTTCCCTTCTCGGTTTTCGATGTACGCAAACTTTCATGCACCTGAAAGTTGTCCTATTATGGACAAACTGGAAGAGTTGCCAGCATGTGTAGAAGAACCTAAAAAGTAAGTTCGTCACCTTCACCACAACTAAGGACAGTTAAGTCCATAGCTGTTGGTGGTGGACGAATTCAGCAGTCACGTCCAATAGACTATGTCACAAATTCTATCCACGGAATCAAAAAAAAAAAAAAAAATCGGGTTCGTTTCATCACAGGCAAAAAATAATGACGCTTTTTTTTTTTTTTTAATGACAGCTAATCTTAAAGCCAAATTTTAAGGTCTCCGGACAACATTAGCCATGAAAGGCGCTCCTTCCTAGGCCTTACAGCTTAAAAAGGTGTCCATAGGTGTTAGTCGGTCTTGGTGAGGAAAAACACGAAATATTGGAGTCATTAAACTGTCAACTTGAATTTTTATTCTTCTATCAGGTGTGATATGAGTTTTGTAAGATCAGTTGCCCTCTTAAACGCTATAATAAAAGAGGAAATATAATATAGTGCCGCTATTAGAAACGTTTACTTGCTTTTCTTCTTTTGGGAAATAAGGATTATAACGAACGCAGCTCCATTTCAAAAATTATCTATTTTGCCTCATCTACAGTTGAATTCATCTTTAGGTAGCTAAAGAGATATAGATAATATCTGTATGTAAGACACACAGACAAAGAAGAAAGACAGAAGAAAATACAAAAATTACAAAGTTTGAAATACCAAAACAAAAAGAAAAGGAAGGTTTAAAAATGGAACGATTCAAAATACTTACACATGTAAATATACTTTCTGAATTATATTTAGAGTGCAAATATATACATAGCAAAACCTATTTGTCAACCTCATCTGAATCAAGTGCAAGAATGCGGAAATTGTATACACGGAAAGACATAGGTAGGTTGTATGGGTGAGAACGGACCTAGACAGTAAGTCTATATATGGAGACATGGTCTCCAAAAAAAAAAAAAAAAAATATATATATATATATATATATATATGCTGAACTTTTTTTTAAACACCCCACTGTATAATTACAAAGTAACCAGGTCGACGAATGACCGAAGGACACTGCAAGTAGCATCTGCGATAGTCATTCAGTTAAGTGACCGGTCAGAGTTTAGATCAAACTAGGAAAAAAACAAAAGGAAAAAAAAAAGACAATGTTGATTTTTGTGTGTGTATGTGTGACGAGCCACTGTGGGCCACAATATGTCATTGCAGAAATGCATGCAATGCTGAAACTAAGTGAAACATAAATATTTGATTTCATTCAAGATTATACGATGTTCCTACATGAAGTGTTTTGGGAATGAATATTACTATTAGAAGAGTATATTTTATTAATTTAATTTTGGAAGCACTTTTTTTTTTTAAATTCTGAAAGTGCGAAATATGTTAAGAAGATTTAAAATTAATGACACAAAGCAACCATTACAAATACAATTATATAGCATGTGACGTGGAAAAGTTTTTAATATGCCTATCGCAATGAAACTATACTATTACAGATGGCTGATAAGTATAAAAATGCTGATACTTACTGAAGAAGTATTAGATTATTTTGTTATTTATACAGCGAACACACCGTATGTTGTACAGTGGAGTAAAGAAGTAGCAGATCTGAAAGTTCAAAAGTTTCCATCCCTTAATTTGGAACAATTGGCTAGAAGGAGTAAAGACAGCTGCTTTTTGTAGCCAAAAGTGACAAGTCCTATCTTAGGCGAAAATAAGGAATGTAGACCGGATCCTAAAACATACTATTTTTAGTAGCAGAGAAAATATTAAACTACTTTTTTAGATAGGCGTATTAAGAGTGTCCATCAAATCTATATATATATTAGGGGTGGTGGTGGGAATCTTCTGAATTATTGTAAATACTCTTCTGCAAGGTAAGTGTGGAAAAGGGAAAAATCAATAAAAAATTTCAACAAAGTAAACTAGCAGATATGCAAGTGTCCTCACAAAGCCTTTTTTTAATTTTTTTTTTTTTTGTTTGGCTTTTTTTTTTTTTTTTTCCCAGCACGAGTTTGCATAGACACGTCTATGAGAACTTATGGGTCTTTTGTTCACATTACTGATCTCTTCGTTTCGCCTTCTTCGCAGCGCAGTCGCATACCTACTGGTACATTCCATCGAGAAGTCCAAAAGGATTTTTAATGCCTTTTATAACTGAAGCTGAGTTAGCTAGATTTAGAGGACAGCGTTTATCCTCTTTCAAAACAAAGTACTTATGTAGCCTCAGCTTCTTTGGCATTAATTCTAAATAGTACAGTCTAGCAGAAATTTAAGTGGACAGTGCACGATTCCATGGAAGGGCAGATGACACGACGCACGAGAAAGACTCAAAAGATTCTATTACAATCTGGAACATTGGAAAAGCCATTTGACGACGAAAGCTTAGGGATCATTGCAAAGCATTCCAGATTGGTAACATAAAATAAGATACCAAAATATAACCAGAGTTATCAATGAAATTTCTAATAGATGCAATTTCATTGACAATTGGAAAGGAGAGGGAAATACAAAAATGACTTCGAATTTCTAATAGTCTGTGCGTAAAGTGGGATAGAATGAGGAGGGATGTCATCCTCTTCTTTTTCAAGACCTGAAACCATCCTACTTAC
Source organism: Typopeltis vanoorti (assembly GCF_054136105.1). Classification (NCBI taxonomy): domain Eukaryota; kingdom Metazoa; phylum Arthropoda; class Arachnida; order Uropygi; family Thelyphonidae; genus Typopeltis; species Typopeltis vanoorti. The sequence goes on along the minus strand of NC_143552.1, from coordinate 68,296,322 downwards.
CTTATTAGTTGTAATATTCAGGGAAATGGAGAATGAGTTGGTTGATCTTTACTGAAAATACCAACCTAATCCTAGTACAGTAAACACTCTCAAATTTGGTATTCCAAAACTGTTTCTGTGTGTGTTGAGAGAAAGCGGATGGTAGTAATACTTCCGTTAAATCACAAAAAAACAAACAAGAACTAAGGCGTAACGTGTGCTCCCACTGTAAGCTTATGTGGAAATGAAGTGTATGTGGTAATATGCCTGCTATTGCTTTAGAGTAAAATTTGGTTTTCAAACATTCTTTCTGGTGCAATCTTTTGAAGTGGAATTAATTAAAAGGGAAGAAAAAAGAAAAAAGAAGAAGAAAATAGCAATATTTTAGCTACGCGCGCGCACACATTCACAAACAAACTTATTTGTATCACATTTAAAAGTAACTTGCATATTATCCCGGTATTTATCTATGCCTGTTTTGAGTGCAAAATATTCTGATCCTTACTTTATAAAAAATGTCTACGATGACCACTTAAGTTTCAATTAATAAATGAATGTTTATTTCACATTCTTTATGCTCAGTCAATGCTTTAAGAAACAAATGTATAAAAACAGAACGAAATCTCGGTAAACAGTTGTGTGCGTGTGGAAGAGAGAGATGGGGAGCGGTGATCATCCCAGGTGAAAAGCAGAGGACCGCCAAGTAGAATAGCGGTACCCCCTCGCCTCCTTTGTTTGGGGAAAATTATTTATTGTCTTTGCCTTTGTTTCGGCATTTCTTGCTATTGCATCATATGCAGTAATTCGGATATTCAGGACAGCATGCCAACAGCTGCAGTTTCCAACCACAAGTAGTTGGTATGCACCGCAGTGTTAAATTTGATATTTGGTTTGATTGTAATTACGTCCGGTTCGCCTCTTTTTGCTGAATGAGAAACTGAAACTTTACCAGCTCCGTATGAATTCGACTGTATAAAGCCCTTAAAGTTTTTCTGAGTAATACATGGGACAATCAAATTGGAGAGGGCTTCACTGTTTATGGCAATATTTGGTCTCATTAGGTTTTGTAGCAGCCAATACTACATCTGAAATGATTCTCGTATTTCAGTTTGTAAATTAGTTGTTTCGTAAATTTCGTTTTTTTTTCCACAGATTTAATTTAATATATTATACCACAACCAAGAAATTTACTTGGTTAGTTAGCTGTCAAGATTTCATTTCTCGCGCACATGTTTACAGGAGACTTGGAGAGAGTCGAAGCTCGAGTGGTCCGTAAAGCACATCATGAAAATCGAGATTCCATCCATTTCTCATCTGTCTAAGACGGGTTGAGTCCCTTATTATGGGATTTCGGCAATGTAATGTAACGGGTTTGCCATTAGTCTATTGCATTCCTCTAGAGATAAGTATTTTATGTTTGTAGGGCTATGTGTGCACGAGGCCGGTTTGCCTGTTCTGAGGTTAAAAAAACCTGACGTTCCGAGAGAAAACGTTCTACTTCCGTGTGGGATCGGCTAATCCAGTTTGATTGAAGTTGAATGAAAATGAAGGTTCCTCACTCGTAGAGGGGAGATTATACAGTCGTTAATAGGTGACAATGATAGACATACAGTATTTTAAAAAATACAATGGAAATATATAAACATTTAAGCAGGTAAAATAAAACAATAACAAGAAACTAAAATGGCTAACTAATCATTTTCACTTTTTCCTTTACTGGGAGTTAAGCTTTCTTCGCTTCCTCAATCTGATATTGCACTATAGTTGTCCTCTTAAGTTTACGCATCAAGAACACCTCGCAAGCGTAAAAGGATCATAGGCTGTAAGTGCGTTTTCCATCCCAAAAATTTTATACGATGAAAGTGTTACCAACCACTCCCAAAACTACCAAGATTTGTTTGCCTGTGAATTGTGCGAAGAAGCTATTACAGTGTTATTATTATTAAGAGAGACTTTCAAGGAGTCAGAAACTCATCGAGGGAGGCCATACTATTTGCACCAACTGCAAATAGCATGGCCTCCTGAATTCATTAATGCTACTTGCACATACAACATCCAACGGTAATCCATTCCAATCACGCACTATCATATGAGAAAAAAATCTAGTCCTAACCCACTTCTTGACAGCATTCATTATCAACTTCCATGGATGGCCTCGCATCCTTTCCCCACCCTCCATAAAATGAAAAATTCAATCTACTGATATTCTGTATAACCCTTTTAGAAGTTTGTAAGTCTCATATCTCAATCATATCGCCCTTCTTTCTCCTGTTTTGCAGCCTACAAATTCTCAATCTGCCTTCAAAATCGGTATTCAACAAAATTGAATTTTGTTAAATACTGATTGTGCAAAACATTCCTTTGCACTCTCTCTCCACTGTATCAGAATCACCACGGAAACCAGATCTGTGCTCAATAGTCCAAGTGAGGTCTTATCAAGATCTTGTAAAGAGGCAAAATGACTTCCTTATCTTTACATGTCAAGATTCGTTTCAGCATTGCCTTATTCTCTGAATTGTATTTGCAATTTTTGCTATATGACCCTTGAACTTCAACTTCCTGTCTACTAAAACTCCAAGATCCCTAGCCTCATCAGTTTCTTCAAACATAATCTCACCAATATAATATAATATAATACGACATTGGGTATCTAATCACACCATAGCGCATGATTTTACATTTATTAACGTTGAAAGTACAGCCATTTTCACATGCCCACATTTCCAGCTTAATTCAAATCATTCTGCAAGTACTGCATACCAGCAGCCTCGTGATTACCCTACCTATCTTGGAGTGTTGGTGGATAGGGAGATGAAGTTTAGGGGGCACATTGCAAAAGTGGCTACATCAGCTCCTCAACTCATTTGGTTGTTGAAAAATACTTTGACGAGCAGAGACAAGCAAATTATTGTACCTCCGTACTGAGCCTTGATAAGACCTCATCTCGACTACTGTGCCCAGATTTGGTCACCTAGGTTTCTTCTTGATGGGGAGGAGGATCCAGAGGCAAGTGACCAAGACGGTAGCAGGTCTATGGAATGAACCTTATGAGAACAGGTTGAAGATTTGTGGGTTGCAGAAATTGGTTGATAGGGCAGAAAAGGGGAGATATGATTGAGACATTCAAATTGCTAAAGGGTTTCTATAGGATTAATTCAGACGATATTTTTGAGAACAAGACTGGTGGCGGGAGAACTAGGGGACACCTATGGAAGCTGGGCAAGAGTGTGGTTAGCAAGGGTGTTAGAGCTGGGTTTTTACTTTTAGAGTGGTAAATGAGTGGAATAAGCTGCCAGAGTCTGTTGTTGGTGCTATGACAGTGAGTGAGTTCAAGGCAAGGTATGATAGATACTGGTGAGAATGTCGTATAGTTGTGTGGACATGATGTTCAGGGCCCTCGATGAGTATAAGGACTCCCTGGAGTCGCCCGTAATAATAATAATATCTTTGCATCATCATCAGCAAATAGCTGATGATGCATGCATATATATATATATATATATATATATTTCTTAATTTGATAAGAGCATGTTTTTTTCTAGATTGGAAAGTTATATTCTTTACTAGCATATGCTCGTTTTTTCCCTGTATCTAGTTTCCAATTTTCGAAGTGAATTTTATTTTATTAAATCTTTTACTTATTTCGCAACCAAACAAATATTTTTCAACCAGAATTGAATTAATATTAAGGCGGACAAGACTGGTGAGCATCTCGAAATCTCTGTTGGGGGTGGGGGGGATGGAATGACCACCCCAGTTTTCTTTAATAAACAACTTTATTTCTGATGACTGACCCTAAGTTGCATAACTCTTGATGGGAGGATGTGACGTGTGAAGGAGCCATCCAAAATGTTATGTAACACTTTTTTTTCCTTGTCTTTTCAAACACTATTTTTCGCATTTGTTTTTCTGATAAAAGAAACGGCACTTTCATTTAATGGAAGCAAACATTGGAGACATTCTGAATAGAAGTGAATCGCATTTAATCATTTGCCTCTTGACTATATGATATGTCCTGAATTTCCAACTCTCGGTTTTCAGTACCCTTATTGACAGTTCAAAGAATACTATCCTAAAAATTTTATTCTGAAACCAAATAAAACGCAATAACAGTTTAACAGTCAAAGACTTTTCGAAATGCAACAGAGTGAGGAGACATTTCACGCACAAGTCACACGCAGTTTCCTAAATCAACTCCAAAAATAAAAATAAAAACTCACATATATAACAGCAAGATGAGGTAAAGAGATTATGGTAATTATTGCTCATGAAAATAAAGATGCAGAATAGCTACACCAGGATGATAAGATGCTATCTTCCAAATAAATTTACTAGACCTCTATGGACAGATCGATTAATTATACATAAAGAATTATAAAATTAAGATATTAAAACATTGTTATTATTATTATTATTTTTTTTTTTGTGAAATTTGATCACAGGCGGGAGGAGAGTGCCTATTTGGAGAGTGAAGGAAGAATCTATAAATCCCGAAAATAGTGCTACTACATTTAGCACTGTTTTCGGGATTTAACTAGTGAATGGGTACTGATAAACTGCAAGAGAAAAATTAATTTGACACCAATTTTTATCTTCTCTGTACATGTAAAAAAAAAAAAGAGAGAATTCTGTTTCTTTCTTTTTAAATAACATGTTTAGTTGCTATAGAAACTCGTCATCCCTTCAGAACGAGGATAAAACTTCAGCAGTATACAATTTGGTCTGAATTGACGTTACTGATTTCTTTCAAATATGTGATCTAGCCACCATATTAAATTCTCGAGCTTTTCGTGTCTCCGTGCTGCAGTCGCAAAGAACGATGCAATATATCTTCTTTAGTTCAAAAAGAATTAAAAAAAAAAGGATTTGAATCTTGGCACGAAATGAATATTTGAAGGATTTTTTTTTTTGCAAATGGAGATGAGCCGGTAACACATCATTTTCTAAAAAAAAAAAAAAGAAAACAAAAAGCATTTTAATCTGTGGATAGGGTCGCAGATTGCAGAATATGCATCTAACTTCCTGTATCATAATTTAAGAAAATGTATTTTCTTACACATTTCTAAAATCATACATTTTATACACGCACTGAACTGAATATTATTTGTTACGCTTTTATGTTTCCATATGCTACTCTATTTGCAGACCTTGTCTTCATGGATATGGCGAGATGAGTAAAACAAGTGATGCGGGCGGTGAGCTAGAGTTCAAATGGGCATGTGCGCAAAGAAATATTGCGAGTAAGACAGTCCGAGCCACTTATTTTATTTTGCAGCTTGCTCATAACGATGTGGTATTTCGTTCTCCAACAACCACTTGTTAACAACCGCTTTAGATGCAGGCCTTACATAATCATTAAAGCTAGAATATTATTACTACAAGCAGCGTAGAAATAGATAACACGCAACACAAAAATATGAAACGAAAAAAAAAAAACTGCTTGTCAATATTCCCAACAGTAGTAACTGGATCACGTAGGCGCATCTAAATATGCGCAGTTTTTCATTTTTAAAATTCACATTTGTTAAAAAACATTTTTTTATATAAAAGAAACGTTTTTTTCCCCCTAAAACAAACATAAATCATTTGAATACAAATCAAGATTAACATCAAAACAACAACAACAAAAATGTCTTTCAATAGTCACCTACTGTTAATGCAAAAAAAAAAAAAAAACTTACCATTAGTAAAAAAAAAAAAAAAAGACTGGAAGGAGCAGGATATAATCCCTTTCAGTCACTACAAAATTAAGAAATAAATAGAAAAGTAACACACACATACAGAGCCGTGTATGTTTAGACCCACCATACTGCTGAATGAAATCATCTATTCACGTGGTGTTGGTTGTACCCATCGGCTTCCTCACATGTACACTCTACGCACGAACAAGTCTCGCGAATCAAGGAGTAGCGGCAGCGTGTAATTCCAGCCACTACTGACAGTTTTGTCTACAGGTGTTCCGATCTGATACTGAACTGGGAACATCACTGCGCACGCGCCAGAGTATTTCATTCGCTTTTACTCAAATGAGTTCTTTTTTTTTTTAATTGTAAAAGATCGTGGATAAAACGATGAAAACATCAACATGTCGTCACTGGGTTTATCTGTTTGTATTCGATTGGAAGGCACACATTCGTTAGTAATGTAGATATCAGGAGCTGTGTGTATTTTATTATTATTTAATAATAAAATATATATATTAAAAAAAAAAACGGACGAAAATTTGTATTTTTTGGGGGAAGGGGAATTAATAAACTACCGCGTGCATTTTAACAGAAAAATTAACTTTAAAGACATTTTTTTTAAATACTTTTTGCGCCTTTTTAATATTTCAATTCATACCACTACTGCAACAGGACATCGTCAATTTTTCTTCAGAATATTTAGGAGAGGAAAATTACGCATATACAGATATAATAGCATTTATTTTTATGTAATACTTACACATTTTTAAACTCATAAAAATGTCCATTTATTTTTGAAAGTGGTTTCTTCTTTCTTTTTGATGCATTTTGATAAAACATACTTTACAGAACTAACTACTACAATTTACAAATCTCTGTGATATTGGTCATACACGATTTTCTCGTCTGCCGATATTTGTTTTCAGTGCTGATTTGAAAAAGAAATTACAGCTCCATTTCCTTTTCCACTTTTTGATTAGGAACGTGATAACATAAAACTACTATGATATACTAGCTAAAGTATTTGATATTCAGTATTTCATTAATCTGTACATAACACATTAGGAAACGATGGTTTTATGATTTACAATAAGTTAATCATCCGCTTGTCACTTTCCTTTATAATGCAAGTGACAAGGAACATACTTTGTCACTTGTCCTTATATAAGAGAATCGAAAAGCCCGTATACTGTAAATGTTCCGACTTCCTAGATGGTATTTGAATCTAAGTCTTTCCAACCAAAGGTCACAGTCATTTTCCGGGATGCATAAATGAAAGCGGTTTCTAGAAGAAAGTCACACATCGGTGCAACACATTGCAGCGCACAAGCAAAAATTGTGTTTACTATGTATTTCGAGTGCAGGAGATTCAAGCTCTTTTAATTTATTTTGAAAAAAATGATTCCCAGGAAGTCAATACATTATCCTAGCTGAAGTTATTACTACCGTACATTATCTAAACCGGCTGTGAACAATATGTTCTGATTCAAGATTCTAAGTATTCAGCGAATATTTTACCAATGGAAACGCGAGTTGCTCATGTATTGTTCGCCGGATGAACCAGGAAATATTGCATACTTTTGTAAAGAAACTGTGAATTTTTGATATTAATGAGACCAAATGGTCGGTAGCGATATTGGTCTGAAGTGCACATTCTTATCTGCACCCAAGTTAAGCAGAACTAAGTTTCATCACTAACCTTGGGAGGGGTAGCTACGACAAGCAGTCATGTTTTTCCCCCCCTCTCTCTCTTTCTCCCTCTCTGAGGCTCTGCACTTCAGGCGATACTTTGGTTGGCAAGACCGGGGTTCGAATCCTATCTAGAGCGCAAAACCTTTATTAGGACTTTTCAACTGAAGGTGGAGAATTGTTTTTCTGCTGTAAACTAGGGATTTTTATTCCTGGCCTTGCAAGGGAAGGAAGGGATATGACAATTTTTAAGAGAATCGAAATGCGTGCTAATTTTGATTCCCGTCCTCCCTTCCTAGAGAGAGCCTTAAGAAAAAACGTCCGTTTGTTGGTATTACGAAGCATTTTTCTCTCACACAAAAACAAACTGGATATCATTAGCTATGCAGTATTTAAAAAAAAAAAAAAAAAAAAAGATTCTTACATATTGCTGAACTAAACACTCCAAGAATTCCGGAAATACTTAATACTAATTAAGCAAAGCTGTATTATCTCCACTTTGAATATTTTGAAATGAAAGATCCCACAAGTGAAGGAGAAAAGTGTTATAGCACTTTTATGCCTTTCTCTGTATGGATCGTATTTCTGAATTCATGGCAAACAGACTTTGTCAGAAGTGTGAATTTATTCAGTATATAACGAAATGAAATTGACTTTTAAAAAACTTCAGAGTTTCTGCGTTTTGGTACTTACTAGATTTTCAACTTGGGAAAAACCCGAGGGCCTACATTTTCTATAATAGTTTCGCCACGTATTACTCGCCTGGGAAAGATAACTAGGTTCGAATTCTGTGTACAGGGTGAAACTTTATTACGGTCTTTTCTGTTTATAGGGCTGATTACCTTATACTGTTAATACCACATTTAAATAATGAACTCCTCCGACACCAGTAATAGGTAAGAAATAGTGAAAAGTGGTCACAATGACGGTCATCCTTGGTCAGTGGACCATCGAGTGTAGTATTTCAGCAAAAACCTAGTTAGTTCTTTGCATCTGGTGGAAAGACTTTTGTCAAATTAGGTTCGAATCAAATATTTTCAAGCACAGGGAAAATGTCGTGTAGTTCTAAATCTAATTATCCAAATGGAAAATTGGAAATTAATTTACCTGTCCCTATGGTTCACACAGAAGCTTCTATTAAGAAAGAAGAACAATTCTTCAAGTTGTGTCTGTGAGAGAGGGAACAGCTGAACGTAACAAGAAAACAAACACTGGTTCTGGTTAGCGATCTAAATAGCAGAGCAAGAATAATAACGGTGTGTATTTGCTTGATTTCTGTTCAGGATGTGGACTGCTAATTACTAACACTACATTCCGATTTAATAAATTCACATGGAAAGAACAAACAAACAATTAAGAATGCCTTACTGACTGTGCTGTTGTTGACAGCGATGTCTTCCTACTGATTTAGGATACAAGAGTATACTGGAGATTTACAAATTGGAAGTGCTTATCATTTCATTTTGAGGATAAAAATCTTATAATTTTATGAAAAAAAAATGCATAAAAATTTTAAAAGGAATCAAAACTGAGCAGTTTTCAAAGGTAAAGTTGAACTCAAAGTATTACTGGAGGGAAAAAAACAACTTTTCAAAACAAAAATCAAGCCTTGACAACTCAAGTGGCAAAACATAAAGAATATGCTTATTGATTCAGGTGAAGAAGTTGGCTGTAAGAATAGTAAAATCAAAACCACGTGATGGACTCAATATATTAAAAGAAGTCGTGGCCTTGAAAAGCAAATCAGGTGCCTCAGAAAATACAGAGAAAAATGTTTCTCTGTATTTTCTGTCATGGAAAGACTGGACACAGCTCCAGTTTGAGTTCTGAAAACACTGGCTTGGTTGGCTGAGTGTTATACTAACCACTCTCCAACCTACAGGCTATGGGTTTGAATCACAACTTGGATGGTGAGGTTTTGTAAAGGTTATTTAGGTGGAAGAGAAATTTTATAATGTGAGACCATTACCCTGCTTACTGGAAACCTGAAGTGGCTTGAAGACATTCCATGCTTGGTTTCTAGGATTTTCAAAATTTTCTTTAATCCAAACACCTTAACGGTCATTATTTGGAAAAACCTTTATCTATGCTTCGTTATTTGCTATACATTTCATTTTTGAAATCTTAAAACAATGCAACTTGGTCTTACCCAACATGATTAATCCACAGGAATTTAGATGGATACCACCAGAACCAAATTATTTCTGAACTATATTTTTTAAGGAAATTACAACATATACTAATATTAACTAAATAAATTTAATTAAATACTTCCAATATTTTGGAAAAGTGCTGGCATCGGGGAACAAAATATAATCAGATACGTGCATGCAGACACTACACTAGGTAATGAAGATAAAGCATGTTAACTGACAGTAGGCCTAAAATCTTAAGTAGTGCTCCCTAGTGGGATAATTTGGGAATTCTTAGCTATTGGGATGAAGTATGGAGGATGAGAGCTTCCTCAATTTGGGGCAGTTTCATGCAACTAAATTTGTTGAGGTTATGGTAATTTCTTAAGGCAGAAGCAGATTTAAGGGAAAGTCTTTTGTATTTGCTTGTAAATGGCTTTCTTCCAGCATATTCTATGGCAGGTGTCCAAAGCACAGTCAAGTCCTGAGTGGCTGTAGTGACAGAAATGGATATAGCTCTTATTCTGATGTTGCTGTCCTGCCTGTTTGGCCACAGTAGGATAGTTTAGGGACTGTGGCTTGTCCTTGGTGGAACGGATAAGGGATGCCTTTTTATATGATTTGAAAAGTTGTACTTTTTTTTTTAAAGATTTTTGTTAGCTTTTCAGATATGCCTTGGATATATGAATAGTGATAGCTTTGGTGTAGTCTCTGCTCTGGAGAGATTGTGTGGATTTCGAGTTTTAATATTTTTTGAATATGGTAGGAATTGCAGAAATTTGCTAAGGTTTTGTGAAGGTGGTCAAGTTCAGAGGAGAGGACACTGTTATCTGACTTAACTGATTTAGTTCTGCTATATAAAGTTAATAATTCCATACTGTTGAGGTGATGGGTGACTGTTTCTGTAAACAGAGTCACAGTTTTTCTGGAAACAGAGAATGCCTGTCTGGAGTGTAATTAAAATCTAGGAAAAGTCACATCCAAAACACTAAACAAACACACACACACACACATACAAAAAAAATCTTTCAACCACTTATGGACTATAAAAAAAAAGCATCCTTTATCTGTTCCACCAAAGACCAGCCATAGTCCACAGATCTAACAGCTGTTCATGAAGTTCCTTGTAGTTGTAAATGATCCTGCTATGGCCAAACAAGCAGGACATCCAATATCAGAATTGTTGAACATACGGACTATATCCATTTCCATCACTACAACCACCTAGGACGCCCAATTTATCCCACTAGTGTGCACTATTTAGGATTTTAGGTCTACTCTCAGTTGACATGCTTCATCTTCATTACTTAAGTGTAGTGTCTGCATGCATTTATCATATATTTTGTTCCTCAATGATGGCAATTTGACTTTGTCAAAAAAATTGGGAGAATTAATTAAATTTATTTTAGTTAATTAGTCTATGTTGTAATTTCCTTAAAAAATAGTTACAAATAGCCAATGGATAAGCCTTACCACTAGACAAACCATTTCTGATTGTACAAGTTTTAAAGAGAATCAAAATTGAGAAGCTTTCAGAGGTGAACTGAAGCCACAAATATACAAATAATATTCAAGAAAAAGTTTGAAGCATTTGAAAATAAGAACGAAACCTTGAAGATTCAAATGGCAGACTCATCATCAAAGTCCTGATATGTACCCTCATGGGGTTTGTTTGTTGTGAGGTTCTCCCCAATTTTCCCCATCCGTCCCTCTTAGGACCGGTTTAAGTTGTGCCCTCCAATGAGGTACTTCTAAGTTTGTAATTTTGACTGTAGGTCGTCTGTGTTCACGGGGCTACTTTGCTTATTCTGAGGGACGAAAAACCCACGTTTCCAGGAGGGAAAAACCCTCCACCTCCATACCGACTAACTCACCTTTGGTTGAAAGAGACCAGATAAATGTTCCAAAGGATGGGAATTGAACCCAGGTCTTTCCAACCAAAGGGCATTGTCTATACTGACTGAGCTACCCTCAAGGGTGTACAGGATATTATGATAGTACTACATGAAGAACTTACATCATTACTTACTTCCTATCAACAATTTTCCTCCAAATCAATCTATCTGTCGAGACTACAACGTTATCAATCTTATGTTTCTGTCTTCTAAGGCAATTTTTACTGTATCAATCCACCTATATCTTGGTCTTCCTCTGGGTCTTTTTCCTGACAACCTGGCAGAGAACACTTGTTTTGCTAATCTTTCTTCTCACATTCTGTTTAAGTAACCATACCATCTGAGATTAGCTCTGCTAACAATGTCAAGTTCTTTCCTAATATCCTTGTTTTTAATATGATATTGCCATTGATGCAATCTGTTCATGCCCCTAATCTTTCTCAGGACTGTCATATCTGTGGTATCTAGTCTTTGATCAAGTGTTTTATTTCTAACCCAGCTCTCAGATCCATAATTTACTTTGCTGATTCTATTTCCATATTTAACTTACCATCTTCACTAAAAATTGTGCCTAAGTAGCTGAAATGTTTTACTTGTTCTATAGGTTCTCTATTCAATGCTTCTGCTTATTTTCATTGTCTTTGTCTTGTTATTGCTGACCTTTACCCAATATCTATTACAACAGTTATTCAATTTAGTCAGAGAATCTTGCAGACTTGTAGCAGATTTATTTAGAAGTATAACATCATCCGCATAAAACAAAGAGCTGACATTAACATCTCCAATTTTGATATCAGATTTAATACCACTTTCCTTCATAAGGTGATCCATATAGATAATGGATAACAGACAGGATAACGTATATCCTTGTCTGACACCAGATTTAACATTACACCATCTTCCTATACTTCCTTCAATTCTAACTGTGGACTTACAACTCAAATAAAGACTAAGTATTGCTTAATATAATGGTCCATTGACACCATACAACTGTAGCTCTTTGAATAGCTTCTCTCTTGGCACTTTGTCATACACCTTTTCTAGGTATACTAAACTTAAATAGAGATGTTTATTATATTCCCACGCTTTCTCAACTATTTGTCGTAAAGTGTAAATCTGAACGTGACAGCTCTATTTGGCCTGAACTAAGCTTGCTTTCACCAAGCTTCCCTTCTACAACCCTTCTGAACCGTTTCTGAAGTACACGTGCATAAATCTTAACAGGAATACTCAGTAGGGAAATACATATGTAATTCTCACATTGTTTTATTTCCCTTTTTTTTCTGTATATGGGTACTATGAGTGCTCTACTCCAATCATCTGGCATTTGTCCCTCTGTCCAGGCCTTCTGAATTATACAGTGCAGCCACTGTAACACTTTTATACCTCCATACTTGAGGCATTTCTGGTCGAATATCATCTACTCCCACTGCCTTGCCACATTTCAGGCTTTTTCTACTTCAAGTATGGATATTTTTCTCCAGTTTTCATGTCATCTTTATCATCTCTAATTCCTTTTACAGCACTCTTTCTTCCATCTCTGAGATTTTTCAACACCCTCCAGAATATTTTGCCACCTTCCTGATATTTATTTTCTATGTTCTTACTAAAGTCTTCCCATAACTTTTGTTTAGCTAGTTTTACACAGTGTTTATCTTTCTTACATATGTCTCTGTATTCTCTATGAGCACAAGCTAAGTTATTCGCGAGGAACTTTTGATGTGCTTTCTTCTTTTCCTTCACTGCCTCTTTAACTTCCTGTGTCCACCATGGAGTTCTGATTTTTCTATTGTTGCAGACAACTTCAACCACATGCCTCTCTGAATCAATCAATGCTTTCTTCAGGATTTGGTTCCTGTTCTCAAACTCTTCACATCTGAGAGCTGCTTAACTTTTAATCGCTTTAAAACTTTCTTACGTGTTCTTCTTTTCAATATGAAATTAAATTTTATCAGTTTATTCAGCCAAAAATGCATGGCATGCAGTTGTTTGTAAGAACAATAAGAGCTCCATAGTAATGTAAGTTAAAGAAACAGTCTTGAAAAAGAATTAAGTGTATTAAAAGTTTTAAGTCAGCATGCATGTTGAGAGACTACTTTAAAGAAGTTATTAAGAATGTGCTGTTTAGTGAACCTGGCAGATGTTGCAGCATGCAGAGTCAAAAGATTGTACAAATGTTTCTTCAATAGCCAAGGTCTTTGTTCAGATGGTACAGCTTGACCAAAAAAATCTGCAATGGGAATTTTAAGATACTAGCTTTTCAGGAACCATTAGATCGAGGTCAATGATCTACTCTAGATTAGCAAGATGTATTAATTTAAAAAAGGAAATGAAAGCATGAACATGAGCAAAAATAGGACACTGACATGTTCTCCGAGTTGCAAAAATTTGATATTTAATTAACCACAGTTTTAAATCATTCGTTCTCACTGGCATAAACACCTCAACTGTTTAACAGATTGTATTCTTCTTATGATCTACCCACACACAATATTCCCAATCTTTCTTACCTTAGAATCACAGCTGTTTTAACAAACTTTTGACTTGAATTATCTACTTCTGATTTGTCACTTTCGATTGCAGACAACTTACCCTCCAGTCTCCTACAATTTTTTTTTTTTTTGTTTTGTTTTGTTAATTGAACCACTGCATTTCCAAGCTCCAAGTAGTTCTCTTCAGTTAAAACTTTTCCAAGTTTAATCCATTTAATTCTGTTTACAGTTTCTAAGCTTTTCAATAACCTCCAGAATATTTTACCACCCTCCTGATGCTTATTTTTAATATTCTTACTAGTCTTCCCACGACTTTTGCTTAGCTACTTTTACACATAGCTTAGCTCTCTTACATCTTTCTCTGTATTCTTTTAGGGCATCTACCGACTTATTTGCTAGGAACTTTTGGTATGCTTTCTTTTTGTCCAGGATTGTTTCTTTAACTTCTTGTGCTCACCAAGGTGTTTTCATTTTTTCTATCCACATACCTCTCTAGTTGAATCAATCAACATTTTCTTCAATAATGTTTGTATAGTTGAATTTACAGTTTACCTGTAAAAGCTGCTCAACTTTAAATCTTTCTTATATACTGTTCTTTTCATTGTGATATTCATTTTTATCTTACTTAGCACTAAGTGATGTAACTCCCAATTTTAAATCCTATGTATACTCTTGTACCCTGAATCAGCATGAAGATATCACTATCAACAATCACAAACATGAGGCTTTTCATATTTCTTGTCTTCTCTCCACATGAACTTATACACACCTTTATGTTGGAACATAGTGTTAGTAATGACTAACACAAAACTCGAGTTTTTGATTCCTACAAAACTGAACACACCAAGCTAACCTCATAACATGTAATTTCTGTCACTGTGAGCTAAGCCAGCAAGTGGATAAGGGTGTTAAAGCTTCAATAACATGTGGATCCTAACAGGACCAGGAAAGAAGAAGAGGCTGTTTCTCAAACACAGTAAAACAGTTTATTTGATTCATTATTTGACACATTATTAAGATGTCCAAGCACAGGCACTGTTGGTGCCAGGTTATTTTGCACCCTAGACAAAAGTTTACAAGTGCGCCCCTTATTTCATAAACTAAAATGTTTCTAATTGACATTAGACAAAATAAAATTGTCTTTCAGATTAAATTAATAGAGCTTTTTTTTTATCTTCTTTTTTAATTAATTCGAAAAATTCTCTATTATAATTCATTTACAAAAAAAAAGTTATAAAATACTGAAATTTAATATTTTAAAATGTTAACATTTTAAAATATTTATCTTAACTGAATTTTAAATAGGGGTAAGTTCAAATCATTTAGGTAAGGAACAAAAAAGAACCAAGAGTTAAATAGTAAAATAGTGTGATGTGTGAGGGATAAAGAAAAAGAATCAATACCTAAATCATATATCACTATTTAATTTTGATATTTTAGTCAAGTATGAATAAATCATAGCTTGAAGTTTTGTGCTCCTTCATGGCTTGCATCATAGGTGGTTGCCTAGTTTGCCTAAATGGTAGCGCTGGCCCTGAGCACAGGAAGTCTTTCTTTTCTTTCCCCAGATTATTGAATTGTCCTGGAAAGGAATCAAGCATTTTTAAAAGCCTATTACAAGGCTAATAAACAAGTTGGTACAGCATTGGTGAAAAAAGAGATTTACAGTCGAATCTCATCATAGCAAACACCATTATAACAAACTTCTAAAACGTCCCAAAGGTCAAGTTCTAGACTAGTGTTCTTCTCAATGTCTTATACATGTACCCCTGGAGGTATGTGAAAAGATTTTAAGGAAGGGGTACATGGCACTTTTTGTTTATTTAATTTGTTTTTCTTACTTTTATATTTTATCACCATATTGTTACATTTGACTGCAGGTCTATTCCCCCCCTCTTTTTTTTTGTAATATCTAAAAAATCTAAAGGAAGTTTTAAACAAAATATGTTTCTTGGCAGGTATTAAAACTGCCCTCCATTAAGGCTATTCAAACTACACAATCGTGCTGTCAACTTTGAATGCAGTAGAACTCTCCACTAAATTTCAAAATCTTCATAATCTTAATTAATGTTTAATAATCTTAATTTGTAGCCTAATCTGTGATTTTTTTTTTTCCTTGCCACACCCAGATGCATCTATGCATTTTTAAGAATATTTACATCACAAGTTTTTATGGATATGTAAGTTCACTCACAGTTAATAGTCTTACTTTTTTTTGGGCAGTTATTGTGAGTAATTAACAAATCTTGAAGTGCAGTTTAATAATAATTAATATTAATATTGCCCTCTTGTATTTCTCAAACTCTTTAATATGAATCACTGGTTAAAAGTAGGATGTGTGAAACACAACAGAAAACAGTGAGAAAGAAGACATTGATGCATCAGGATCAGATATTTGTAACAATGAAAGAAATGAGCGTGAACCATCTGTATGTTTCTTAAGAGTCAACAACAAAAAATTAAAAAACAAAATCTATAAATATGGTGACGATTATCTAAAATTTGGTTTTCATGGACTGGCAACAGCGAAGAGTCTATTCCAGTATGTGTCATTTGTTACAAATTTGGTTACACATTAATAAAGAATATCCAGTTTTATCACAGAACCCCCCCCCCCCTCAAAATTAGGTTTGATTCTCTAGGGAGGGAGGGAAATCAAGAACACCCAACTTTTTTTTTTTTTTTACTAAAAATAAATATGTACATTTGTTTAGAAATATTTCATTAATGGCTCTCCCAATACTTTTTCCATGTCAGCAATTACAGACTGGCACTGCTGCTCTACTTCACTGCTCTCATCTGTAAAAAAATAACGTAATTATTAATTGACTTTTACTCATGAAAATTCAACTTTTATTGTAAGAATGCAAACATGCACAAAATTAAAAGCTAAAGATTCTGATCTATCATTTTTCTGAGGGATATGTTAATGCAATCTGTTGTAAAAGTTATTTCTTCAAAGTCTGGTTATATTAAAAAAAAACTAATTATCAAACTACAAAATACCATCACTATATAATATATATTATCCTACCAAAAGCCACAGGACATGTGCAAGTATAAACAAAACATCTTTATTGACAGAAATTAATAAAGCACTGTCTTGCTTTTGGTGGTTCTGAAGGACTTATAGCAATGCTGCAAAACACATATTACTAATTTCTGGTACAAAGTTCATATTATGCTCTTTTTTTAAATAATTGGAGAATTAATAAAGAGGGCTGCCTTCATGTGCTAATTCTACATTCCAGTTCATCCTGTAGTCTCAGGTTCAGTATAATACCCCTGTACTAGCTGCTGCATTGTTTAGCTATTATTCTCCTCAACCTACATGTTTATATTTATTGCTTTGTGACATGGAGTGTTATGATGTTCGAAGGTATAAGGCCGATACCATAAATTTCTAGCAAGTAGCTATGCAGGTACTGTGGAAATACTTATGGGATCTTACGGAAATTGCTTGTGACTGAATACAAATACAGATTCTCTAGGATCTAATAGTAAAATGAAGAAACCAACCTTCTCAAGGAGCATCAGCTATTGCCAATCAGTATTTTAGGCCTGATGGTATTTTGGACTTGATGTCACCTAGCTAGGGAATGCTTAATTGCTTAAGTATCCCCCATATGAAGAGGCAGATGTCATTTGGAGAAAATTTCATACAAGATTAAAATAACATTTGAGAAAATAACTGTTCTTCTTTATAGACTACAAAATTTCAATAAATGTACGGTAACATCTATTTACATTGAAAGGTGTCCCATGACTTTATGTAGAACAGCATGTATGTGTGTGTGTTTGTATAAACTAATCTATATTCTCTGTAACAAATAAGCTTTAATAACATAGGACATTTCATAAGAACCAGATTCAGTGCAGATACTTCTCTCTACTACAACTTTAGAAGGAGTAACAAATCAATTGTCATAGAACTTGAGGTGAGTACCAAATTTCTGCAAAAGCAAAGGTGAGTACCAAATTTCTGCAAAAGTATTGCTCCATTATTGCTTAATGGAGCAATACTATTGTCTCAGTATTGCTCCATTAAGGAGCAATACTGAGACAACAAAGAAATAAAGTGAGTGCAGAATAAGTGAAAAAAAGCCTTGCAAGGAACTGAATGGTAAATAGAGTTTATAGAAAGGCATGAGGTCTATTCACCAAGCCAGTTGATACCCACAAGTGTATGGTGGGTTCTGAAGAAACGTTTCTATCTGAAGCCTTGTAGACTGCAGATCCTTCAAGCTCTAAGTGATGATTAGAAATGAGTATTCAAAACCTTTATGAGAATGGCAAAACTCTCATGATTACATTATTGTTTAGTGACAAAGTAACTTTTAATTTTTCTGGCAAGAAGAGTAAGAACAACTGTTACATTAGGCCCTAGAGAACCCTACGACTTTTATCAAGCTGGGGCAAGATTTCTCACGGGTCAATGTGTTCAGTGCAGCATCAAGAAGTACAATATGCTGGTGCTAGAGATCTGGATATGGTCATAGTTGCTATAGAAGGATATTTTTAGCTGCCAGAATGCTGAATTAGTTGAGAAGGACAAACTCCTTGACCTCAAAGTCTCCTGACCTTACCTACCAGACTCCTTCATATAGAGGTAATGACTGGACTATTTATATTCCATAATAACAAGCCATCACAGCAGTGAATATGGACGCTGTGTACAAGCTGGCAGGAATTAATTACCAGGCTACTATAGGTGCATATAAGGAATCCTTAAAACTTGCAACATGTTGATCTCTGCTAAATATACAGCATTTGATTATTTACTATCTGAAAGTAGTTTCTGAAATACAGTCCTATATTTAACAAAAATTAAATAATCTTTTTTTTATGTAGTCACATACAAGTCATTCACGGAAGTTGTGAATACCAAAGTACGTTATCTTTTTCCTGGTATTACTATTATGACAAGAGACCTCCTGAGAGTCAGGGTTAATTGAGGGGATCACATATCACTCACACCATGCCATACCTCCTCTGAATTCATTCACATTTGTATTCACAACCTCCAGACAAGCCATTCCAGTCACACACTCCTGTATGAAAGAAAATTTTAGCTCTCATCTTCTCTTCGCCCTCCATAAAATGAAAAATTCCATCTACTGGTATATCTTATATATAATCCTTTCAAAACTCTGTAGGTTTTTATCATATAACCCCCTCTTTCTTCTGTCTGATGATGAATGTAGTCCACAAATTCTCAATCTCTCTGTATAGTCTTTGGGTTCTAGTTCCCCCCCCCCCCCCATGTGGTTCCCACTCACGAATAGTACATTAGTATGGTGAGTGGGCTAAGGATTTTTTTAAATTTTTTGTATAGTTTGGAAACCCTGATATAGAGACAAAACATGGAACTTCTTCAAGACACTTCAGGCATCCAATAAGATAGGGCAGTGGTCTCACACCGGGCCATGAAATTGATCTTCCACCTCAAGACAATCATAAGAAATATTCATGCCTGCAGCAGGATTCAAACTCACGATCTGTTGGTTGGAGAGTGGATACGCTAACCACTCAGCCAACCAGGCTGGCAAAAAAAGTTGTTGAAGTTTAGAGGGCACATTGCTAAGGTGTAAAAAAGCTCAGAGGATTACTCGGTTGGCTACTGAAGAATACACTGACAAGTAGAAATAAGGAAGTTGCTATTTCTCTTTATAAAGGCTTGAGACATCACACATCTGCATTACTGTGCTAAGATCTTGTGGATTTCTTAAGAATGCAGAAGTGGTGGAGAGGATCCATAGGCGAGTGACCAAGGTAGTGTATGGTCTGTGGAATGCTCCCTATGAGGATAGAGTGAGGTGTTAGATCCTAAATGAAGGAATCTTGGAAAGAAATCATTCATTTGGAATCTAACATATAAAACTTGCTGACAAAGAGAAATACCTGCATATCAGCTGTAATTAAAAGTGAAACTTATTCACTTTATGTAAAATTTGTATTCTTTATTTCAAGTGCCTTATATTTAAGCTGATGTGATTATATTAAGATTTCATTTTTAATTATGTCTAAAAAGAGAGATAATCTGATTTAAATTTAAGCCTCACTTATGTAAAATTTACTGTGAGTCATCTAAAAAGTTGCTAAATAATAATTCCTGGAAGGCATAAAGCTACACGTGTACAGCGTAACGCTAGCGGCTATAGCTTACTCTTAAAATTATGTTGCTATGTATTCTGTGAATCCAAATATAACAGCGTCGTAAAAGCGAAGGATGAACCCAAAGGGGTGAAAAGATAAGGGCCGTGTGCAAAAAGGGGACTGAGAAAAGAGGGTGCTCTAGGCCTCTAGAGGAATATAAGGAGTTGTATAAGGAATACACTCTAGAAGAATATAAGGAGTTGAGCCCGTATCAGAACACTCTCTCTGGTCGTAACGTTTTCCTGTTTTGGTGGTTCGGAAGTTGCTGGGCAGTTTCGTGTAAGGGGGGGGGGGGGTGAAGTCTGTGATAAGATGTCGGACTGCGAGCGTTCTTAAAATGAAGTAGGGTTCTATGCAAAGCCGAAGGTAAAAATTCCAGTCCTAGCAGAATCAAGCCGTCGCTGAAAAATCCCATCGAGTTGTTCCTGATTTGAGTCCGTTTGGGGCAGAAGGAATGAAGACAGCGTAATCCCTACGTTGCTGTATGGACAGCCAACAGATGAGAAGTATCCAGACATACACGTGGTGCAGAACGATGCAGAAAAAGCTCGGTAAGGTGCAATTACTCTAATTTTGTGTGAAAGTTCATTAGAAGATTGTTTACAAATGTGAAATTAAGAACTGTATTCTAAAGAACTCTGTGGACAGTCTCTATTTAGAAAGTTATAACCTCCTTTGAGAGTAAGAAGAATTGTTTGGAAGAGATCCTTTGTAATTTTGTATGTGATAGGATTAACCCAGTTGCGATAAGAATAGTAGAATTTAGTATCTCAGTAACATTAGAATGTTTGTTAGTTTTCTCTTGCAAGTAATACTACTGAAAGGTATTTAGCTTAACTTCATATCATTTATCTATCCCAATATGCAGTTACTGTGTTTAGCATGCTTTATAAGATTTAATTAATTTAGAAAGTGTTAACCTCTTAATTCAAGTTTTATTTAGTATTGAGGATAATTGAGTGTATGAATTTTGTATTGTGTATTAGATATTCCAATAAACATGTCATATTTACCTGAACCTGAGTCATGCCTGATAATGATTCCAACTTACCACTTATAAAAATAGAACCTATTTTTGCTGAATTTTATATGAGACTTGTTTTTTACTAATTTGGGTGTGCTGATTTCAACTATCAAACCCATTTTTCTCTATCACGTCAGGTTTTTCCTCTATGGCATTTTCTTTTTGCTAATTTGTAAGTTTTTGATATTTTAAGGAGGCAGTACTATTTAGAGGATCAAAAAAATCGATTTTTTAATATTATTTTCTGAAAGTATGTACTTTTAAAAATCTGTTCCTAACTTTTTATCAAGAAATTCGAAAAATTCCCGAAGATATAGCCTATTATTCAAAGCGGTGCGCAGATCAGAATCAGAGCGCTCACCGCTCTCGCTTGTTAGTAAACAAATAAATGCGTAAGAACCTGCAATGGCACATACTGGCACTTTGAATGCGAGAGAGGCCGATAATTAGATACATAACTACTTAACAATATTCATTAAAAATTACAAGAATATTTATAAAAAAATAACAATTTTACTTACACATGAGTTTCAGGGAATAAATTTTTGTTTGTAGCAATTTCTGCTGTGTGTTCTGTTTTGGCAATCCCTTTGAATACTCCAACAGTAGTCAGCCATCATGTGATAATCCCATCTTCCTTGGTACCGATCTTCCATAGTTTTTAAGTCTTGATGAAATCTTTCACCTTGTTCATCGCTTACAGAGATATTTCCCGAGAATTTCCAGATTACAGATTCATCGACCGAGAAGTTCATCGATTACAGAGATATTTCCCGAGAATTTAGGTGCTTACAGCACCTAAATTCTCAGGAAATCTATCAAGATGACTGTATAGGAAATGAAGCTTTATGCTTATGTTGCAACCTAGGCGCTGGAAATTTTCAAGCATTGTTTCCACTAGATCTTTGTAATTGCACGCTTTTTTGTTTCCAAGAAAATTATTTGCAACCATTCATAAATGAAGTCCAGGCCTCTTTCTCAATTTCGTTCATAGAGTTGATGAAATTTGGGTCTCTCATTAAAGTTCTAATTTGCGGTCCATCAAATACACTGACTTTAATTTTTTCATAACTAAGTCGTGGAAATTTTTCACATATGTATTGGAAACAGTCACCTTGTAAATCTAAAGCTTTAACATACTGCTTCATAAGACGTAGTTTGATGTGTAGAGGTGGAAAAATTATTTTTTCTCTGTCGATTAAAGGTTGATTTATAACATTCTGTTCTCCAACATTTAAGGATATTCTAAGAGGCCAATGTTTCTGACTCCAGTGTTGGTTTCTAGCTCGACTATCCCAGAAGCATAGAAAACACGGAAACTTTGTATATCCTCTTTGAAAGCCAAGTAAAAAGTTCACCATTTTAAGATCCACACAGATGATCCAGTTATGGTCTGTATATTTTAATAACTTCAGAACCTTTTTAATGTCCTCATATGTTACCTTTAAGTGGACTGAATAGCCAATAGGAATTGAGCCATATACATTCCCATTGTGTAGTAAGACACACTTGAGACTTCTGCTTGAACTGTTGATAAATAAACGCCACTCATTTGGATGATATTGTACAACACTCATTTCAGTTAGTAAACCTGACACATTGTTACAGTAAACAAACCCACACTCATGTTTAAAATATTGTACAAGATTACTTTCCCTGCTACGATAAAAGTTATCTTTGTATCTTGCTCCAGTAAGTTTTTTCCATTTAATCTTGAAGCTAACAATTCCGATGATTCCTTTGATAGGCCCAAATCTCTTACTAAGTCATTCAATTCCTTGAGTAAAACGTTGCGGTCCAGAACTAGAAATTAAATTTTCATTGTCTAAATCAACATCTGGGTCTTGCTCCTCAAGAACATCTGGCATATCCCAATCATGCTCGTTCTCAAGTAAAGGAAGTCCTTTATAAATTGGCACGGCTATTTCATGAGCAAACTGGCCGAACTGCTGAGTCGAGATTTGGATACACAATTTTTTTCTTATTCTTCTTATTATAACCAGAAGTCTGAACTAAACAAAAATAGCAATCATCTACGTGATTTTTCGGTTCACACCAAATCATTGGAATGCCAAAAGGTAATTTTTGGCGTTTTCCCTTGCTCCACTGTCGTAAATTTTCTACACGACTTACACACTTTATTTGGAGCCCATGACTTGTTCTGATCTGCAAGTTTTACGTCAAAGTATGCAAAGTACAAAATCAGTGATATTTGTCCTTTGACTGAGAACAGTAAAGCTGCCACAAATGTAGCAGAAGGAATCTACACTATTGACACAATTTCGAACAGTAGACACGATGTATTTTCTTCACTGCCGACTAACATGCAATTAACAAGACAAAAAAAAAAAAAACCAGAGACTTTATTGAAACGTTATAAGCGCTCATCGTACTTTCATGATTGATTAACGATTGACTGATTTCGATCGTTCTTTGTCCGCTATGACGCATTTGTTTTAGGCAGTTGTCATCGCCTACTTTTCATCACCTAAATGTATTAGGTCGGTTATCGGCCTCTCTCGCATTCAAAGCACCAGTACGTGCCATTGCAGGTTCTTACACATTTATTCGTTTACTAACAAGCGAGAGTGATGAGCGCTCCGATTCTGATCTGCGCACCGCTTTGAATAATAGGCTATATCTTCGGGAATTTTTCGAATTTCTTGATAAAAAGTTAGGAACAGATTTTTAAAAGACATACTTTCAGAAAATATAAAAAAATCGATTTTTTTGATCCTCTAAATAGTACTGCCTCCTTAAAACTATCAAAAACTTACAAATTAGCAAAAAGAAAATGCCATAGAGGAAAAACCTGACAAGATAGAGAAAAACGGGTTTGATATTTGAAATCAGTGCACCCAATTTAGTAAAAAACAAGTGTCAGATCATAATCAGCAGGAAAAAAAATTTTTTTTTTGTTGGCCAGTGTAATAGATTTAGGTCACGACTGCAATAATCTGAATCTATACGGCAGTTTAAGTAAGATATTGTGTAAGAAAGCTAAGAATCAAGTATTGTCTCCCTGAATAAGGATCTTTTCTACTATAGGATACTGGCTGGCGCAGCAAAATATAAATTCGCCAGTATCCGAAGAGGAAACAATCCTAGATATAAGAATAAGATTAAAGTAAGAGAAGAAAGAATAAATAACGAAAGGTAAATATATAACAATAGAGCAGCTGGTAGGATTTTGGTTGTATAGGGTTTTAGGTAAGAAAGGATAGATTTAAGTAAACAAATAATTAAGCATAACTCATATAGAAAGAACATCGATATAACAGAGGGTTTGTGGGTTGCAGAAGTCAGTTGTTAAGTAAAATAAAAGGAGATATGATAGGGACCTTTCAGCACTTGGCTAGAAGTCATCCTTGAAAGTTGAGTGTGGTTGGTAGGAATGTGAAGACTAGATTTTTCACTTGGACAGGGGCAATGAATGGAACGGATTGCAGAGCCAGTTCTGAGTGCTTCTGTTAATTGGTTCAAAGAGGAGAGGTATGATAGATATTGTGTGAATAGTTTGGATCTCCAGTGATGAGTCTTTGGCCTGCAGGGAGATGCTCATACAATAAATAATAATAATGTATTCATTATTATTATTACATAACACCTCCAGGGAGTCCAAAGACCCATTGAGGGAGGGTACCTACTCTACAACTTCCATTTACTGCCGACCACCACCACTATTATAAAATATTAATACCAGAAACACTTACATTTAATATTTTTATTGTAAAATTTTTGGCTACATTTCATAGCTACTGTTATTGGAAAACTAAAAAAAGATCAATTTAATTGAAAACCTGTGATATTGTATGCAATATTGGCTGCAGGAGAATAGCTCCATCTGCATTAATAGATATTTAAAATAAATTACAATAAATTGATTTAGTTAATTATTTTTTAATTATAAACAAAATTTAATTACAATTATGGAACACATGAATGGTGAGTATTAGTTAATGTAACTTCCGAAAATTGAGAAAGTTTTAGGCCATCGTTTTTGTTCAGATTCGGGTTGTGAGTATATGCTTCACAGATTTCTTCATAGAGTCTTTCTAGAAGAAAGTAACTTTTGTGTAACACTTTGTTTTGTTCCACTGAATTCTGTGTTTTATAGATAAAGTGTGGTTTGCTAAACCGAATTTGTTAAGAGAAACGTATCCTTGATGTTCTTCCAGACTGACCAGTTTGTCCATAATAACATAAGACATAGGAGTAGGGGATTCTATACACTCCAAGATAAGATGAAGGATATTTCAGCAAGATCTATCTTATCCTGGTGGACATGGAAGTTATCAATCTAATTGCCCTCCTCTGTATTGGGTCAAACATTTTAGGGAGCTCTTAGGGCCCCTACTCCAAATGTAGAGCAGAGGTGAAGTAACATCTTAAGTGAAGGAGAATCCCTGTTTTTTTAAAGATGAGGAGGCAATTGTTGTGATGCCAGGAGAAACTCGATGGCAGGGTGATTCCAAGAAGAGAAATCTTATCTTGGCTGGAAATTTGAGTTTTGTCAAAGGTAGTACAGGGAGAAAATAGAACTTTCATTGTGAACCGGGTTTTGTTAGCATTGAAATTAACGAGTTTATATGAATCCCATTGGAGAATAGCTAATCAGAATTGAGGGCAGTGGTGGTTGATGTTCTGTAGATCGAAGTGATTTGTGTGGGGTAAGGTTTATCAAATGAAAGGGAGGAGTACAATGTGCTGTCATCTGCAAAACTGTGTATTGGATTGAAGGTCAACTGAAGTAGGCGATTGATATATAAAAGGAAGAGTTGGTGAGAGAACAGAACCTTGTGGAACCCCAACATTAGTTGAATGGTGGGAGGATAAAGAACCATCCACCATCACACAGAGTCTGTGTCCAGATAGGAAGTTGGCAATCCAACTGCAGAAGTCCTGAGACAGATCAAATGATGAGAGTTTGCTTAGTAGACCTTTGTGCCAATTCCAGTCAAAAGCTTTGGAGATATCAACTACAATCACTTGATAATTGCCAAACTTCTCCATAACATTTGTACAGAGATGAGTGGTACATGTGAGTAGATCTTCTGTTGAATGGCAACGACGGAATTCATGCTGATGGTCGTTTATTAGCTGGGTGCCTTCAAGATAGTATAGAAATTGGGAATTGATGATTCTCTCCATTACTTTAGACAGGACTGAGATGAGTGAGATCGGGTGATGGCAGTGATTTGTCACTCATGGGTTTAACAATGACCAATTTCCAGGCTGTGGGGTAGATACTAGGAGTAAGAGAGTATATACAGGCAACATAGGATAAGAGTCAGTTCTGGTGCACAATCCTTTAGGACAATTGGAGGAATGTCATCAGGGATAGAAGACTTTTTTTTGTGTGTCTAATTTGGACAATATTTTTTTTAATCTCTTTTTGGCCAAAAGGATATAGGGGTCATTCTATATTGGGCACCTGGAATGATTAGGGGCATTTACCATGGTCAGTTATGCATGCATTGGAGGCAAAGTGTGAAGCCAGGAGATTGCCTTTTTCTGTGGGTGATGATGATTCCCACTCCTATCATACCCAGAACCATCTGGGTATGATAGGGATGTTAATATGTTAGACAAAAGTTATGACCAATTGTTTTGGCAAGAGATCAAAAGGCTTGGCTACAAGCTTCCTGCTTTTTGCTCTTTCAAACTCTGTTTTGGAAGCATGGATAGTTTTCTTGCAATTATTTTGGGCTTGAGTATAAGCACTAAAGCAGGATGGAGTTCTTGATGTAAGCCAGTGTGCTTGATTTTTTATTTGTAAAGCCTTGGCACATCTTTTGGAGAACCAGGGCTTAGTTAGGTGACAGCAGTTCAGAGTGGTATGGGGAATTTATGTTTCCATGCCAGTAAGGATTACTTTGGTGATACATTTTGTGCATATGTTTGGATTAGAAGGCCAGAAACAAGGCATAGAAATCACAGAGGCTGTCCCACTTGGCACTGTTATAATGCCAAACTACTCTTGTATGGGAGTGGATGTGTAAGCATTGATGCATGGGGAGGAGACAAGCAGTATACTGTGGAATTACTTGGGGAGAGGGAAGGTACCACATTCACTGTGTATTTGGAAGGGTGGGTTTGGGGGAGTGGTTAGGGATATCTGGTAATCTGGTTGGCATGTGAACAATTTGTGTAAGGTCGTTAGTGATGGCTAATGTTTCAGCATCTTTGCCTGCTAGATCTGTACAACTGGAGGAGAAAATCCAGTGTGTGTTTTGGACATTAAATCTGCTAGGAGGATGATTTTGCTGATAGGGAAGTGAGACTGGAGAAAGTCGATGTTTAAGGAGAGGAATTAAAGAGCTCAGAGTGGTTGGGGGGGGGCGGGCATTAGGACAGCAGAGAAACAGCAAATGAATTTGACTAAGTGGGGAAAGGGAGATTTTTAACCAAAGAAGGTCAAAGTCGGGCAATTCTAGGTTGGGTGCTCTCTGGCAAGGTGTCAGAGGGAGCATATGTACCCTTGGGTCAAAAGGAGTTAAAAGAGTGTGCAATTTGGAAAGTTGAGATGAATAGTGCTGCAGAAGGTGAAATTTGGGTTTCTGCCAAGAAGAGTAGGTGAAGTTTGGCAACCTACAGAACAAATTACATTTTATCTATTTAGGCACATTTTTAGGATGGTAAATTAAATATGGAAATCAAGAATACAAAAATGGCTGCTATGGTATGCCAGTTGAATAAATTTACATGGAGCAAGAAAGAAATCAACTCACCAAGCTAACAGTATATAAGATAGTGTTCCAATCAATTTTAGCATATGGGATCAGAGTGTAGCATTAGAAATAAAGCAGAGTTCTGAGAAAAATTAGGTTAGCCAGCAAAAATCACAAAACCATATTAATAACGAAGAAAACAGAAAGGAAAATTCTTAATATTCAACAATGTATAAGCAGAGCTAATCTAAGATGATATGGTTGCTTACAGAATGGGAGACGACAGATTCGTAAAAAGATCAAGAGGGAGAACACTTGATGAAGGAAGATTTTGAAAACAGAAATGTAAGAGCTGAATAAATTGGTGATCTGACAAATTATAGGCAAGTTGGAAAAAAAGTTATATCAGAAACCAGACTTTTATCTAGTATACACGACTTTGGGTATTTTCATATCATTTTCAATATAATTTGGTATACTAAAGGATTTCAATACATTCAGTCTGGGATGTGTATATACCAGATATATGGTGAAATAGGCAGAACAGGTATTTTAAAGAAAATTCTTGAATTCAGACAAAAGAACTGTGCTTAAATAATTTCTAGCAATAAATCAAAGAAATACTGTATTTCGGGATTCCCAGTGTGTTGAATACAAGGTGATCCATGGTGTTCCGATTGATAAAATATATATACATAGCTTAGTTTCATTTATATGGTAAATAATGATACATTACAGTTAATACTGAAATTGTTTTACCTTCCATTAGTTCTGCAAGAAAAGAAATTGATTCTGGTAAAAGAGAAAGATAATCTGCATTAAGCTGCGTCACTAATTCTCTGAGAATATGTAATGCTGCAAATCGTACCTAAACAAAGAGATGAAAAAATAAGTACATAAGATGCCCATTTAAAAATGAATAAACAGATAATTTTTTCTGTAGTAGAGCAGAAACATGCACTTACTTTTGGAGATGAGTGTCTGGTCTTGAGTAATATTTCATAATTCAATGATTTCCGAGATGCATCATCACCAGCAGCCAAGGCAAACTGAGCAAGGCATGGAGAAATATAATTTATAATTCTCTTTTGGTAACTCTCATGTCCTCCTTGCATATTTTCAATCTAAATGATATAAAAGAAAAACACTTTAAATAGAACACACACACACACACACATTTAAAAGTCAATGCTATCTGAATTTTACATTGGTTTTTCACATTCAAGAATACTTTTATGAACCACAGAATGAGTAAAAATGGCAGAACTGTTTAGGACAAGTGGTAAGAAAAAAAAAAAAAAAGCCAGTCTTTTTAAAATACAAACCAAAAATAAATGCTTTCTTTCATATAAACTCATAGCTAGAGGCACTATTTCAGACTAAAACTTACAATGATCAGAATTATTAATAGCATCTGGTCCTCAGAATTCTTATATATATAACAAACGTAATCCAGAAAGGCAAAATCAGTTTATGAGAGGAAATTAAACCAAAGATAAATGAAACTCCAAAGAGTTTTTCACTATGTGTGAAAGGTAGAATGACCATCAGCACTTAATGAGTGCTGATGGTAGGGAGGTAAATGAAGCAGACAAAATAGTAGTGTTACTAGTGATATTTTGCACGATCCTTGCAAAACATCACCAGATTTTGCAAGGGAACAGTGACAGATGTGACAAGAGCTGATGCAGCAAAAGTAGTTAGGATATTGCAGAATCTCAATGCAAATAAGGTGCTTTGGGATGAGATTGGATATCAGCCTATAGCCCATATATTATTATTATGAGAATGCAAGAAATCGACATCACCTTTGAATAAACTTTTAACATAAGCCCATGCTCTGGGCAAGTCTCCAAGGAGACTTCATGAGAGACGGAGGGGGGGGGGGGGAGAGAATCTTGGGAAGGTGCTAAAGGTATTGAAAAAGTTGCTGAACGACAAAATCCAGGAATGGGTGGATAAGAATATGGTGCTCTATTGGGGGGGGGGGGGGGGCATGGCATTATGAAGGGTAAGTCATGCCTTAGTAATTTCTCACTTTTTTGTATAATGGAGATGGATAAAGGGTAAATAGCTCACGATGCTGCTGGATTTTGCAACAGTACATGGATATTGTGTTGTAGGGACTGATATAAAGCTGAATATGAATATAAACTCATGGTTTAAATTAACTGGTGAAATGAAACTACAATTTTTGAGTCAGAGCTTGATATGAAGTGCATAATGGTAATTATAATGATGTTAGATAAGATCAAATATGGAAAAGAGGAAAGGAATGTGCTACTGCTTCGAAGTATGGCACTGATGATACAATAAATTACTAATCTCGTTTTATCTCTAAGAACTCCTTTACCAATCCACGATTTAGTAAGTTAAGTAAGGAGTTTGAAACAATGCAGTTCTTAACAAGTTCATTCGAGCACAGTGTTACAGTCAATTCTCATAGCAAACACCATCAAAATAATCTTGCTCAGTATAACAAACTGCTGAAAAGGCCTAACTAAGGTTCTATAGCCACAATAGCTATGCGAAAGAAAACTCACTA
Source organism: Typopeltis vanoorti (assembly GCF_054136105.1). Taxonomy (NCBI): domain Eukaryota; kingdom Metazoa; phylum Arthropoda; class Arachnida; order Uropygi; family Thelyphonidae; genus Typopeltis; species Typopeltis vanoorti. Next base: position 68,266,055 of record NC_143552.1, on the reverse strand, counting down.
TAGCACAAGCTCCATTACAACAAACTATTCTTGTGGTGGAACATGAACAGTTTTGTGGTTCAGCAAATCTTTATTTAGGCTACAGACCAGTCAATGAACGAATCATGGTAGCAAGATTTCAAGCAAAACCATTTAACATATTAACAGTCCAGATATATGCATCCACATCTGATAGCACAGATGAGGATATTGATTTATTTTACAAAGATATGACAGAGACAATAGAAACAATACCAAAAAAATATATACTGATTATTGAAGGAGACTAGAATGCCAAAGTTGGAATAGAAAATGATGTTCTGTAACACAAGATTCCAACAAAAAGAAGTGTGTAGAAAATGGACATGGTAATCATATGATGAGAAAACCAAGAACATGATTGGTATTTGATTAAAAGAAGATGGATAATATCAGTACAGCAGTGTTGAACTTTTCAAGGAGCGGACATAAATTTAGATCATATCGTAGTGATTGCAAACATCATGTTGAAATTAAAAAGAAAATATAAATCTCATCATCAGAAACAAAGAAATATGGCAAGAATAAGTGAAGCAGAAATAGCAAGAAGGTACAGAATAGTGTTAGAGGAGAAACTAAAAAGTGTGGGCAGTCAGAATGGATAAGATGAAATTGGTTAGAAGTTCAATGCAATAATATAGAACAGCACAAAACTAGGGAGGTGTACAAAATGATTAGCACCATTAATAGAAGGTGGCAACCAAAACAGATCACAATTGAAGATGAAAAAGGCAAAGTACAAAATTGTAGAGCGGTGGACAAGATACTGTAGTGAGCTACGAGTATATGAAGAAAAACTAGATTTAGATGGAGTTGAGAAACTAATTGAAGCATTGAAGCAGATATCACCAACAAGTAATGAGTATGATATGGATATATTAAGAGGAGAGGTAGAAAAAGCAACAGGATAGCCAAAACACAACAAGAGTCCTGGTAATGGTAACATCACTGGAGAAATGATTAAATATGGTGACAAAAGTATGGTTACAGAAATGCACCAACTATGTAATATGGTATGGAAGGAAAGGAAAATGCCAGAGAAGTGGGTGAAATAAATATTAGTGATATTATACAAGAAAGGAAATAAGCTAGAATGTAAAAATTATAGAACAATTGTTTTGATGTTACCTTGGTAATGTGATGATGAGGATATTGACAGAAAAGATTGAGAACACAATTGGGAGCATATCTTGCAGATGAGCAAGCAGGATTTAGGAAGGATAGAAGTACAATTCAATAGATTTTAACAATGTGATTAGTAGCAGAGAAAGCTAGGAGAAAAACAAAAACATATATACTTGCTTTGTTGATTTTCAGAAGGCACTTGACAGCATCGACCAAAAAGTGACATTACCAGTACTAGAATCCTATGGAATTGACAGAAAACTAATAGCCATATTAAAAGATGTTTATAAGAATGCAATGGCAGCAGTTGAGGTGAGGATTTGAGAAAAATGGTTTAGAACAGCACTTCTCCCTTGGGATTGTTAGTTTAGTTCAGGGGGGGGGGGCATGAATAATAAAACAACTTTAAAACATTCTAAGATTAAGTGTGCCATGCCAAATATGTATGTAAGATGCTAAAAATGTAATATTTGCATTTGATTTTTGCTATATTTGCTGTGTATGTTTTGTATTGAATATAAATACAATAAATATTATAATAATACAGTAAAACCCCATTTTTACACTTTTCAGGAGACTGATGGAAAAAAGTGCAAATAGCAGGAGAGTATAAATAGTAGGAAATGTAAAAAAACATTAAAAAAAAAGGCTAAAAGATGACTTACTGCTAGTATGTGAGTCAACATACTAGATTACAAAAAATTTAATAACTGAAAATAAATGAATTTACAATGTACTTGCATTTATCTATTTTAAAAAATCTTTAATTGTTGATTGTTTTTCTTTTCGTTTTTTTTTTTTTGACTTAGTGCCAGATTGTTTTGCATTGAGTTCAATGCTTGACCTGTTTTTTTTACTATCGTGTTCAAAGTGGGCACAGAGAGGCCAAGATCTTATGCTAAATGCACACGTGTTCCAGTATGCCAATTTACACGACGCAGAATTGCCATCTTTTCTTCTACCGAAATACATTTTCTGTCTTTTTTTTCTCCATGTTACTAACATGGATAATCCACCACTGCAACTTGAAAGCAACTTTCACATGCTGAATTATGTTGCAGAAATTCTGCAATATTAATTCGTACTGTGATTGAAAAATCACGGTATCGCTCACCACTACAGTACTGCTGCATGTGCGCAAGTCACCGTGATGGCGGAAACGAAACTACAGCTGAAAGCAACGCCACCTGAGAACAGAAATGTGCAGATTTCTGCTGAAATCGATTCGAAAATCAGTATTGCCACCGAGGGAAAAAAAAGCAATTCACGGGAAATAACGTCCACATCAAGTTGTTAATGGCAGGAAAACAATACATCGTGAGAATAGGCCTTAAGACGGGACCAACAGAAAACGACGTAAATGGCAGGAAAATGTAAATTGTGGGAACGTAAAAACGGGGTTTTACTGTATATGTTTGTGTTACGATTTTTTTTTTTCAATGGGGCCGTGAAATATTTAAATTTTTCTAAAGGGGCCTTTACATCCATAAGTTTGGGAGGCACTGGTTTAGAACAAGGAGGACCCAATATCACCAAGCATTTTCATAGCACATTTAGAAAGAGCAATGGATAAAATGAAGGAAGGTGCAAAAGGAATATCAGTACATGGGATGAGAATTAACAATCTGAGATTTGCAGATGACATTGTTATTATTGAAGATGAAAGAGAGCTACAAAAAACACTGAAACTGTTAAATGAAGAAGAGATTTGGACTTTATGAACTTGGAAAAAACAAAGACAATGGTATTTGGCAAGAAGAACATGAAACAAAAGGTACAAGTGGATGGAATTGATATAGAAAATGTTGAACAATTCACATATTTGGAAAGCAATATGACATATGATTTGGACTGTAAAAAAGAAATAAAGATCAGGATTGCAAACGGAAAAACAAATCTGAAGGCCATGGATAATATCTAGAAAAGTTAAGTGATCAGCCTGCAAACAAAACTAAGAGTACTGTAAACATGCATCTTCAGCAGTGTACTGTATGGATCTGAAATGCAGGTAATAAATAAGGAATGAAGAAAATGAATTTTGGCATTTGAAAGAACTTGTTACAGGAAGATTCTAAGAATAGCATGGGTACAGAAAATCACAAATGAAGAACTCTATCAGAAGGTACAACCAAAGAAGAATTTAATGCAGAAGATCATATGATGGAAGCTGCAATTATTTGGACACATCTGCAGAATGAGCGAGGATCGGAAGATAAAGACATTCATGTCTGGTATTATGGATGGTGTAAACAGAAAAGGTAGACCATACAGAGAATGGATAGACGACATAAAGGACTGGTGTGGAATGAGGTTAAAGAAACTGTAACACTGTGCACTGGACAAAGAAAGGTGGAAGAAGATAGTGAGGAGGCATTGGACACCAACGGGCAATGTGTCCATAGTTCATGATGATGAAATCTTCATTTAATTTTCACTATGGAGACCACGTTTCTAAATATAAACAGATTTATCAAAATAAAGAATATAATTCAATAAAAGTTTTGTAAGTTGTCGGACTTATCATCAAGGATACAAGATATGTTTAAAAAAAAATACTGAAATAAAATTAATTACACACAACAGATGTTATAAGAAAGAGTGGGAAAAAAAACACATTGTATTTAGGAGGATAAAATAATTCCTTTGCATTATTAAAGGAGGATCTAAGTCTGTGGTAGCAAATCATAGACAAATTAGTATCTCAGAACCAGTGGTAAAAGTACTGGAAAAGTTAGTCAAAAAGAGAATTCAGGAATGGGTGGATAAAAATGATACACTATGAGAGGAAGCATGGCATTGTGAAGGATCAGTCATGCCTTAACAATCTGCTAACGTTTTTTATAACAAAATGACAACTGCATTGGATAAAGGGAATGGCTATATGATAATGTTGATTTTGCAAAGCCATTTGATAGGATACCACATGGAACTCTATTATGTAAATTGCAACAAATAGGGGTGGATAGGGAACTGGTAATATGGATAAAAGGGTGGCTGATGAACAGTTACCAAAAAAAGTAGTATATGGAGGAGCAGAATACAGGAGAAGGCAAGTAACTAGTGGTGTGCTGCAGGGCTCTGCTACTTAATTTGCACATAAATGATATTGAAAATAATTTGAAGGGAGGGGGGTATTTAGTTGTTTGTTGATGATGCAAAGTTTGGTAGGGTAATAGTTAATTAAGGCAATATACAGAGTTTGTAGGATGATTTAAATAGGCTGATAGCATGGGCAAAAACATAATGAATATCAATTTAATGTGGAAAAGTGGCAAGTTATGCATTTTGGGATACATTTTGGGATTACAAGCTGTGTATCACATTGATGAAGCCAGAGATTTGTATCTTGTACCAGTAGTACCAGTGATAGATAGACAGCTGAAATCTAGAGAGCATATTGCTAAAAGCAGCCAGGATAGCTCACAGAATTACTTGTTTATTGAAGCAGAGATAACTCTTTACAAAGCCTTGATACATCCACATTTGGGTTTCTTGAGAATAAGGAAGTGGTGGAGAGGATCCAGAGGCGAGTGACCAAGATAACGAGTGGTCTGTGGTCCCTATGAGGATAGATTGAGGGTTTGTGAATTGCAAAAAAGAGGGATATAATAGAAATATTTAAGTTACTTTAAAGGCTTTTATAGGACTGATGCAGGGGAAATGTTTCAGCACTTGGCCAGAGGAGGCAGAACAAGAGGCCATTCCTGAAAGTTGGGTAAGAGTGTAGTTAGCAAGGACATGAGGGCTTTGTCTGCTAATGGTTTCAAGGAACGATATGATTGATACTGTGTTGATAGTTTGGGTCTCCCACGATGAGTCTTAGGACTCCATGGAGGTGCCCATACAATAATAATGTTTATTAACTAATATTAACTAGCAAATATCTGAACAATGCTACTTGTTGCTGTCATGTTCTGTGGCATAAAGTGTGTCATATCTCAGTCCAGAAGTTGTTAGTTTTTGATGAATATAACCAAATTTGATGTAGGATTAAATTTATGCTTTTTATTTTCTGAACTTCTGTTTTTTGCTAAACTACTTGGTGGCCTATATTTGTTGCATGGAATTTTGATTTGTGCTTTCTTTATTACTCAATATCCTTTACATATTTAGACATGCTTCATATCATAGAACATGACAGCAACAACTAGCACTGTTCAAATGCTTGCATATTAATTAAATACGTCCTCCCCCACCACCACCGTTTATATATACTAGTGTTGAAGTTCTTACAGCATCTTTTTTTTATATACAAGTCTTTTTATGTTTAGAAACATATGGGCTCAATAAATTCTTCACTATGAATGCTGACCACCATGTAACCTCGAAAGAATTCTTGTGGGTGTGCTCTAATGAGAGCCAACTTTATTATATTGGAGGAGGTAATGATAAAATATTATGGAACTTTTACTCAAATAGATGAGGAAGAGATAAGAGAAATAAAACTGTTGATAATACAATATTTGAGGCAACATGCACTCGTGGATGAGATAGGATTTTGGATTTCATAATATCAGATGAATTAGTGATGGATCATACTAATTACTAGAACTGAAACCTTGTGTAATAGTCATAATTTAACTTCTGAAGAGGAATTAAGACTAAGAGATGAAGTTTTAATTAGAAAGCATTAGGAGTGGAATTTGAAGTAAACTAACTTTGAGAGGATTAAAAATAAGAGAATTAAGCATATTAACTGGGGGAAATTATTTAACGAAGACAATCCAAAGGAAAAATGAATAATGCCTAAAGAAATCTCGCATAATAAAAGTATGCAGGTTGAAGTTCTCAAAGAAATGCAGTGTAAGAAAAAATAACTGAAAGAGCATAGATCTGATAAATCAGATATTTTAACTTGACAGATATAAACAACATCTAACATTTAAATAAATAGTTAAAGAGTGAAACGCAAAAACAAACTGAATTGTAGCAGGCTCAGAATGCTACATTTAAATAAAAACTTTTATAGCTCTGCAAAGAAAAGGGATAAGAATCACATAAGCAAATTATGCATAAACACCATCTCAAGAATATGAATGATCCAGCTGGAGTTATAGAAAAATTTAACAAACATTTTGCAAAGTATATATGTGAATGACAATCAGAAAAAGAGAAATTACTGCTCCTTGAGAGACAAGATTGAACTAAGGATGTAATACTAAAGTAGGAAACTGTGGATGTTTTAAATGAATAACTGAGACTTATCAAACCAACTTCTCATCCTCCACCTTCATTCTCTACACCTCTGCTCTTTTGAACAGCTTTCTCCATACTGTTTTCCTCAATGATCACTCATGTCTTCAAATGAGTGGAAAGACTTATGTATTGGCAGTACATGTTAGTTTATTTTAACAGTATGGATTACAACACAAAATGATAAGAAAATAATTAATCTTTATTAACTTATTAGCTGATATTTTGCTGGTATTATATCCAGTATATCAAAGCAGATGAAACAACAATTTGGTATAACATTGGGACTAATTTGAAAAAAATTGTAAGAGACAACGCAAGGAACTAAAGTCCTAATTGTCACCATCTATGTTGGATAAAAGAGAGAAGACAAATATTAATTAGATCTCAAAATTACTGTCTCCCAGATTTTTGATAATTTTATACGGCTAAATTTATACTTGTTGAGGTTTGGAGTATGTTTTAAAGCTGCTGTTAATTCAAAAAAACAATCTCTCTAACTTATAACGACTTCTGTGTAGCACTTTATTTTCTTCCATTTGATCCTGTGTGAAGGTGGGGGGTATCCAAGGCATGGTCTTCTATACCAAACTTGCCAAAACGATAGTGCTTAATATATTTTTTATATTTTTTATGCTCACTAAGGCAGATGTCAACAGTTCTTCATGTCTGTCTGCAGTAAGCAAGGTCACAAGAACAGGGCACTTCATAAACTCCTGGATGTGATAAAGAAGAAAGTTTGTCCTTAGGTGAAAGGATGAGAATTGCCAATTTCACATATGGTTGAAATATGGTGCATAGTTGATATTTATTAAGCACACTAGATATCTTTTCAGATGTGCCTTGAATGTATATGGGATAGTAACAGTTTTGCTGTAGTCTTGTGTGATAAGCAATGGAGGGGATTTCTGGGGAGAGCATATAATATTTTTTCTATCCTATGGGAATTATAGCCATTGGCTAAGAAAGTGTGCTACAAGTAAGTGAGTTCAGTGATAAAAGCATTGTCATTGGAACAGATAGCTCTAGCTCCATGAGTTAGTATTTTAAGGATATCATTTTGTTGAGCTGGATGATGGTGTGAATATTTGTGCAGATATCTCCCTTATGTGTGGGTTTTCTATAAACAGAAAAAGACAATGAACCATCAGGAAGCTGTGTGATTAGTGTATCCAGGAAGAGCAGACAGTCATTAGCTTCCTGTTCTATTGTGAAGAGGATTTAAAGGTGTTGGCTATTTAAATGCACTAAAAATGTATCCAATATGTCTAGACCATGTAGCCAAAGAGCAAACACATCATCAACATAGCATAGCCAAACCACTGGTTTGAGAGTGGCTGTATTCATAGCCAGATTTTCTAAGTATTCTATGTAGAAATTGGCTAAAGGGGTAGTCCTGCTGTCCCATCTAGTTGTTTGTATATCTTCCTTTTCCATGCAAAATAACCTGCATGTATTGTAAATTTAAATAATTCAAATATATCTGGGTGGAAATGTGACTTTAGGAAATCAAGGGGGTTCACAATTGAAGTACATTGCTAAATAGTGAAGTAATATCAAAACTAATCATTACATCTGAACTTTTTAAGATATGATTTTCTAATAGACTTTCTTTCTTTCTCTAAATAAACTTTCTCTTTTGACATATGCAAATATTGCCTACAAAAAAATTAGGTTTCCTGTTTTGCTTGGAGCATTACTATACTCTGAATAGTTACGAACTCTATACAAATCATGAATTCACACAACTGTTGAACACTGTTCTCACATTTGAGGTGGAGCCCCTAAGAGCTCTCTATCTAAACTACTTGACTCTGTACGAAAGAGACCAGTTAGGTTGATTAATCTCTCATTAATTCATTCCACTCTCTTACACACAGACATTTAGTTTCTGCTTTGTATTTTCTACAAATATTTCTATGAATATTTTTCATCAGAATTGACAATAATAATTCTCTCACTCTCTACTTAACCTGTTAAAGCATGTGCAGCAGCTACTGAATATCCCTTCACAGAGAAAGCAGGATTCTTTACATTAATGAAGGAGAAACAACTGTCATTCCTATGCCAGAATCACCATGGTGGTAAACCTGATACATTATTACAATTAAACTAACTGCATTCATAAAAATACTGATAAAAACATTTGCTGAATGACATCTTTCCCTGTCATACGTGCCATGTTAGAAGAACTAAAACCCAGATCCAGCAAAATAAAAAATAATGATGCTCATATAATGGTATCCACTGCTTGAATCAACAGATCCCTGTATAGAAAATTAACTTTAACAAATTTAGTTTTAAGAATTCCATAATAAAAATATATTAAAAAATATGAGTGGATATATCCAGAAGAGATTAAGTAGAAAATAAATAAATAAAAAGATGATTACAAAAATAAAGCAATAAAGAAAACAAACTAATTTACATATCATCAAATTCTTGATATATGTCAGTGTTCTCCCCAGAAATTTTTACCAGCTGGGTGGAATGAAGAATTAGCTGGGCGTACAAACATTTTGAATGAGTTAAGAAAGACCCTTTTTCATAACAAATTAAAATAGTAATTTTATTAGAAATTACATCAAACAAGATAATATTTTATATAGTAATTATAACAAACAAGACTAGGATTTTTCTTATTTTCTCATTAAGTAATGAAAAACCTTGTAATGCTCACAGCTTAAAATTCTATACATTAATTCTTCTCTTCTTCTTAGAAGCCCAGTTGTCAGCAGCTTTTTCTAATTAAAATCTGTTGGATCTGGTCCCTCCAGTGAAATCAGCATCAGATTATTTGGTGTTCACTGATGCGATTCCTCATACAGGTTTCTATCTTTTTTAATGCAGAGAAACCCCTTTCACATTCAGCTGTGCTTAATATATCTGAATGCTAATTTCAACAGTATTTGTCTTGGATCCAGAATTTTTGTATGACTGTCCATTAATCATTTTTGATGCAACTGCCAATACTACTTTAGTACTTTCATAGTTTAAAACTGCAGGACTTCCATTTCTAGAATAATAAGCAAAAAGAATCTCAGAAGCCTCACGATGATGACTTTCTGCATTGAAAAGTAGGAAATGATTGGCATATCTGGAAATCTTGCTTCTAGGTGTTTAATAACTGTGCCTATGTATTTATCATATATTGTAGTCTTAAATGTAATAACATTAGAATTTGAATAATCAATGTGAAGGTCTGACCATTCACCTGAAAGATGCTGATGAAGATTTTGAAAATGACTGCCAGGAGTGTCTTTCAATTCCATGATGGATAGTTTTCTGGCTTCTAAGACTGGCTCTATTTCAGAAGTCAACATCTTGCCTTTGCCATGATCTAGATGTTAGATAAATGCGGTAGCACATCTGAAAGCATCATTAGTGATGCTACGAAATTGTATGTTCTGATATATGTACTTAAACTTTCAGCTGTGATATCATTTCGTTCGGTGGCCTCTCTTTCCAATGCAGCTATAACACTCACCATACGTTCTCTTAGAGACCGCATTGCAGAATCATGAGACAGCCATCTAGTGTCACTAGCCATTTTAAGTTTAACCTGAGGAATTTTGGAAGAAGAAAAACAATTGCCTTAAGATATCATTAAACATGACTAAATAAGGCACTTAAGCATCTGCTTGGGCACTAGCAAGAGCCAGTCGGTGGTTTACACAATCACAATGACAGTTGACCATGAGTCCATCTGTTTTATCTTTGAGCAGTTTTGCAACTCCCTTTTGCTTTCCAATCATGACAGCTGCTCCATCAGATCCTAGGCCCACCAGATTACAAGTTTTTAAGCCTAGACTGTCAAGGGTTTCAATTACTTTGTTAGTTATAGTCTCAGCTTTCCCATCAATGATATTGCAAGTTGATACAAAACTAACCCTGACCTCTTTTCTAAGTTGACAAACATATTTAATGTACACAATCAGCTGTTTTAAAACTGAGATGTCTGTAGTTTTATCACATAAATGTATCCAATAGATATTTTAGCATCAGAAATTAGATCTGAAATACTGAAAAATATACATTCTGCAGTATTTCAGATCTAATTTCTGATGCTAAAATATCAATCAACTCTTGCATTATTCTTTCTGAGGTATAATGTGCATTTTTACCAACGTTAAGATGTTCTAAGTAGGGACAGTCCATAGCCTTGCAATGCCCAAGCAATTTTTCAAATAACGTAGTATGTGGTAACTCATTTTTCGCTAACCAATACATAGATCTTAAAGCTTCCAGAAAAGCATTTCTCTGCAAGTTATTCAAAATTGATTTTTCAATTTGCCCTATACCAGTTTCTTCTAGTATACATTTTTCAATTATATCTGAACAAGAATCAGTGTGTAACTTGCTTTGTACATGGTCAACTAAGCTTTCTTTTTGAAGTCTTGTGCATGGCATAGTTAGCCGAGTTACTTCCTTGTTTGTAAGTCGTCTCTTTCCATATTTCATACATGTGGAACACATCATTCCATTATCTTTCATTCCACTAACCAATGGAATTTTTTAAACACTCACTATTAATACCTGATAAGCGGTGTTTAGACGCATGTTTTACATTTGAAAGAGACTCTGCAGAAATCGACGATTCTGTTGTTGGTTTGGTGTCTTTGCTACTATGCTTATCGGTTTCATCTTTCTTAAAATAACTAAAAAGTCAAGTCAGAAAACTACGAGTGTGGTTTTCTGACTTGACTTTTTACTCATTATGGGGTAATTTAATAAATACAAAATATCATTGTAATTAAATAAATCAGAACAAATCACTGAATTATGCACTGACAGTAATACCCGAGACACATAACGAGCATTATGTTGCAATTTTACTATTTATAAGTATTAATCACTAGGAATGGGAATTGGTAACTCGAGACTGATTATAGTCCTCGAGAGTTTCGAGAATTCCCGGAGATCACAACTATATTTGATGCACAGGCCTATTTTCTTTTACAAAATAAAATATTAAATACTTGCCTCACGATCTTCGGACAAAAACCATTATTAAGAAAAATAAATGTAGATTTTAACATCTTTTTTTGCCTTCGCTTTGAATTTGCTCAATTTTAACAATTTATTTCTTTCAAACATCAAAATTATGTCTCCTTTGTAAAAGATCTTCTTTGCAACCGATAATGTTGCAAATCAACTCTCCGGTTCAATTTCTCATCACTATTAATTAAAAAATGTCTTAAATTATTTTTCCATTCTTGCTCATTATTTAGCCATGTCAATTCACAACATTAATTAGCCAGGCAGTTTGCCCATTCAAAAGGTCCTGGGGAGAACATAGTATGTACCCTCAAGGGATGTATAGGATACAATGATATTGTAGTGCTACATGAAAGTTTACATTATTACTAACTTCCTATTAGCAATTTTCCTCCAAATTTGTCTCATCTTATATTTTGGTATTCTAATGCAGTTCTAGGTACATCGATTCACCAAGGAACTTCACAGTGTTAGCAGTCAAGAATGCATGAGTAGAGCTAATCTCAGGTAGTATGGTTGTTTAAACAGAATGACAAAGGAGTGAAAAAACAAGTGTATTTGATGGCAGGAATAAGATCCACAGGAAGATCAAGAGTTGGTTGATTCACTAAGCGCCTTAGAAGGCTGAAATAAATGATCTGACAATACTGGATTTCTGACAGATGAATGACTAATCTGGATGAAAACTGCCAACAGAAAGTTAGTAATAATGTAAAATGCTCATATAACAGTATTATTATCATAGTATACTGTATACCCCCCCCCCACTCAGAGGGATCAGGGATTTGATGTTGATGATTACTTGCTAATCAACCTTATTAAAAGACAATGAATATTTCAACATCTTTGACTGTAATTAGACATCATGATAAGCATCTTAATTTGCAAGTGTTTATCGAAGAAATCAAGTGTCCAACTGTTTTGTGCAAATACTAATTAACAACCTTTAGCACAAAATTCAAATATAAGAATGTGCAGATTCAGAACATGTGACATTCTGGATGTTCTATACACTTGCTTGCAGTAAGAATGATGAACATTTTAACCAAACAAAGAAGGAAAGCAAATGAATAATCATGGCAAGGCTGCTGATGATCATCTAAGATTTTTACATCTAGCAGTCACTTCTTGATATCATGGTGGTGCTCCATACTGACTTTCCACATCAGAACTTGCAATTACTCTGTCACATGCCAATATAGTTACTTACAGAAGTCAAGGCTTACATCTAGTTGATTAATATTATTGGCCACTGATTACCAGCTGCCATACTTTTAAGCTCAGTCACAATACATACACTCACCACTTCAAAAGGCAAGCTGTTCCATTCACTTACTGCTCTGTGAAAGAAAAATCTACCTTACTCCTATCTTAACCACACACACACACACACCAACTTCCATGGATACCTCCTTGTCCCCTCTCTCCACCTTCTGCATAAAAAATTTTTTGTCAAACTATATCCTATACAACACACTTTCAGAAATTTATAGATCTCTCTCATATCACCCTTTTTTCCTATTTACTTTATATCATCTTTGTAACCTTGTAGCTATATCCCACCAGAACCTAGGATACCAAATCAGGTCTATTGCTCAGATTTAGCTTTCCATATAGTATCTGTAACTTTTTAAATTTACATAGCCAGAATAAACATTTTCTCCAGCCTGCACATATTATTCATACCATTATCCCTACTCTTTGTAAAGAAACCATATCAGCATCTATGATCTTATTTCATTCAGTGCTTTACAAATTAGTTGGCAACTGGGCTGTTATTCTTGCACGAATCAAGCCAATGCAAGCACTTTGAAACGTAAAGGTGGAAAAGTTGATTTACACCAACAACAATAAGTCAGTATATAATGCTTATTTATTTCTACTTCCTTTCCATTAAATTCATGCAGGTAGGTATACTGAAACACTACCAATGACAGAAATAACCGGTGTGAAAATACATCAGATAGGGATGTCACAGGAATATTATTCCCAGAATATATTTCCTAAGATAAAATTTCCTTTTCAAAATAGCTCTCAATTTACACTGGAATTGGGGGTTTTGAGTAACTATTTTATAAAGCTCCTATAGAAATAGGAGCTTTATAAAATATTTATAATATGAGATTCTCCTAGCAGAAGAATCTGTTAGCATCATCTCATCCCATCTTTCTATTTTTCATGTTAGGCTAAATGGCCTGTCATAGTCAAGGAACTTGGCTTCTTAGAAACTGCATATTACTTATCACAAGCAGTATGTAGTCATCATAATCCTATCTGCACTGTCTGCTAATGGCTGTAAATTGTGCATGTTCTTCTGGTCAGTTTGCCTGGTTTGCAGGATGAAAGCCCTGATGAAGGTTATTCATGTTCCAGACAGGATTTGAACCCAGGTCTTTCCAACCAAAAAAGCTGTCTATACCAACTGAGTTACAGAGGCTCTCCTGCTAAAATCACAACCATATAAATTATTATTTTTTTAAATAAAAATAATAATTTTTATTTCTCTCACTGTGTGTGTGTGTGTGAGAGAGAGAGAGAGAGAGAGAGAGACTACAAACACTGATAACCACTCATCGGCAATCCAGCTATCTAAATAGTGACATTATCTTCCTAGGCAACTTCATGTCCACAATTCCAAATGGCTACCTTTTCTAACACCACCAACCAAGCTGGATGAAAAGCAGAAGTCTTTGTTATAAATAATGACCTAACACAAATCATACATCTATCTACCACAATCTTGTACCTCCTCATTCACAGATTGCCTTTCCTCAAACTAACTCCTGACCTCAAAATTCCTCTGCCACTACAAAAATGCTATTTGGAATGATCTCGGAATTTTTACTCCTTCTTTCCTTGGTCTGACTATTGTTACTGCTCACCTGATCCCAACACTTGCTCGGAATGAGTCACAGAAATTATTCCCATTGGCATGAAGGCCTTCATTTCTCATTCAATCCACTTTCCAAGCCCTGGTTCAAGAGAAAGTGCATGACAGCAGTCAAAGAAAAAAAAAATTCAGCCTACTCTAGGTGGCTCACATCAAGAACTCCAGCTTCATATTCTACCTATACCAAAGCATGCAACATAGCAAAAACAGTCATCAGTAAATCCAAATCAGACTTTATAAAAGCCAACAGCAGAAAACTTTCCTCCAAATGGAAGCTGTATGCCTTCTGGTCCTTAGTGAAGGCTGTTGAATGCAACTTATGCTCACCTGCACTTCCACCTCTCTCATCTTGATAGTATAACTTTTACTTCACCCAAGCTGACCTCACTCCTTGCATCACTCTTTTCCTCAAACTCCTGCATAGATGACCAAGGGAAATTTCCTCCTACATACTGGAATCTAAGCATCATATACTGCCTGTAGTTTTTTGACAAAAGACATCAGAAAACTACTAAACTTGGTTGCTAAAACATCTTCTGATCCTGATGGCATCTCTCCAATTGTCCTGAAACATTGTGCTCCAGAGCTAACACCTCTGCATTCTGTTATACATAGCTGGTACTTATCCTAATACATGGAAGCAATCTCATATCCAGCCTATTTAAAAGAGTTAGAGAGAGAAGTCTACTGTCAAACTACCAACCTTGTCCTCTCCAAAATAATGGAAAAAAAAGTCATCTCAATTTCTCCACTACTTAGAGGTCCACCAATTAATTAGCAACTACCATATGGATTCCACCTTTGAAGATCTACCACTGGACACATGCTATTAGAAAGGTTCTGAAAAACGTTCGGTGTCACTCTTGATATTTCCAGAACTTCTGACCATGTCTGGCATCAACGCCTTCTACACAAATTGCCATCACTCGATCTCCCTGCCACACCTCTGTAATTGGGAAGCCGGCTTTCTCTTTGACCATTCTCTGTGAGTCATGGTAGATGCATCGCTATCATCAAGCTTCATCACCACCAATGCTAGAGTGCATCAAGGCTCTGTCCTATCACCTACTCACAGTCATCACTAATCCTATCCACAGCTTTGCAGATGATAGTACCCTCTACTCATCCAACTCATTTGACAAACCATGCAATACTCTGATATCCCAGGCTACAAGATTATCTACAACTAGTGCCTTAAACACTAATTCACGGATGAGGGAAATCTTGTCATTCAATGTCACCAAAAGACAATTTTGCCTTTTCTCTTGCAAGAGATCTCAACTCGCTTATCCTTAGCCTCAGTCAAACAAACACATCACATCAATAGCTTCCTCAGCATCCAAAAAAACTAAGCATTCCTTTTTGTTCACAATACTGTTTTAGGCCCAACCAACTCTTAACTATATACAAATCCCAAATTCGCCCATGCCTAGAATACTACTCACATGCTTGGAGTAGTGCATCTAAAACTTCCCCAAAAATTTGTGAGGCTACCTGGAGGAGAGCAATTCAGCTCATAGATGATCCCTCTTTTACAGATTCACTTCAACCTAGCTTACAGATGCAGTGTTTCAGTTGGCTCTATTCTACAGGTATACTTCAATGTTCATTGCTCTGCTGAATTGCCAGCCATCACTCCTGTTAATACAAAAGCAATAGCTGCCCAGCATCCGTTTGCTGTGCAACTGCAAACACACCAACCCTGCTTCTCCTCTTCCTATTTTATTCCGTTCTCCTCTGTCCTCTGGAACAGCCTTCCTCACGAAGTATTCTCAAACTACAACCCGCAACTCTCAAAAAAAAAAAAAAAAAAAAAAAAAAAAAAAACTTTATCTCAGTCAACCTCACCACCTCACACATGGCATGGCACAAATATGCTTATACATCCTTCAACCTCTCCTGTACAAGATCAGTTATACACTATGTTGCTAAAGTGTCCAGACATCCCCCATACCTATATGTTGCCTTACCCATGTGATTCAGATAGAAGTCCACAACACTATATAAACACAGAGCATTAGCAGTGTAGACATTCTTTGCTGTCACGAGTGCAGGAAAAGAGTTAAATCTGTTTATGTGTGGAATGATAGTTGGAGCTGACAAGTTCGGTCATTCGGCACAAGAGATTTCTGTCACATTGGCATTACTGTCAGTGAAGTGGAAACATGATGGAACCCCCAAACTGGAAGGCACAAGAAACTGACAAATCGGGACTGGCAAACTCTCAAGTGTGTTGTCACAGTAAATTGTCAATCAGCCTTGACAACCATCACAAATGACTTCTGCATGAGCTCTGGAACCGATGCCAGTGACAGAACTATTCACTGGGAGACATTTGCCCTTGGGTTTCGTGGTTGTGCTGCAGCTCACAAGCCCTTGATTACGGCTGCCAATGCCTGGCATCGTACAGAATGGTGCAAACAACAATGTAGATCAATGCAAGAGGGTCCTGTGGATCATTGCTAGATCATGTACTGCAATGAATTGCAGTACATGATCTAGCAATCTGATGGAAATGTCTGGACCTGGCAGATGTCTAGTGAATGATACTTCAGTAATTCTTGTATCAACTGTGAAATTTGGAGGCAGTAGCATAATGGTCTGGGACTGTTTTTCCTAGTTTGGACTGGGTCCACTGGTTTCTGTGTTTGAATCTTTAAATGTTGATGCCTACATGACATTTTGGACAATTCCATTCTTCCCATACTATGGCAACAGTTTGGAATAGGCCCTTTCCTGTATCAGCATGATAATGCACCTGCTCACAAACAAGAGCCCTAGTTTCATGGTTTGAAGACATGGAGGTGAAAGAACTAAACTGGCTAGCCCAAAGCCCTGACCTCAACACTATTTTGAACATTTCTGGGATGGGTGGAAGTGAAGGGATTGAGTGCTAGACCTGCCCAACTCAGTTGTCTGCCATATTACAAGAGGAACAGAAATGAATTCCAGCAGCAGCTTACCAGAATTTAGTGGAGAGCCTATCCTAAAGGCTGTAATAGTAGTGAAAGGAGGCCCAACCGCATATTGACAGCAATGCTGTAGTGATGGGAAATACCAACAGTTGCTGTTCAGGCACTTTTGGCAACATAGTATGTGTGTACATGTAAATACAGTGAGAGAGATAACAATAATTTATGTAGTTATGATTTTTAGTAGGATAGCTTCTGTAGCTCAGTCAGTATGGATGAAAACCTTTAGTTAGAAAGACCTGGGTTTGAATCCTGTCTGGAGCATGAAGAAATTTTATCAGGGCTTTTGTTTGCATATACAGTCGATTCCGTTTAATTGGGGCAGCCACTTTTTTGGGCCAAATCTCAAAGAACGGAAACAAACCAAACCAACATATTAATTTAAACGCTTAATTGGGACAGTAGCTGAAAAGGAATTTAGCAATTTTTGATATATTTTATGGATTTTTCGAAAATATGGCAACCCCACGTACACTAATATTTGGCAACATTAGCATGATGCGAATCAGTTATCTTTCGTTGTGCATCTGGCAAGTACGTGTCTGCTTAAGAACCTACCCTTACTATATAGTGTACCTAGCGATATCGATTTATTGTGTCAATTTTATTTAAAATTTTTAAATCTTTGCCAAGATGCCAAGAAATGATTTTACACTTTCAAGTAAAATTGCTTTGCTGGATAAAATTAAAAGTCAGCCGTTAAATACAAGCCATCATAGACTTGCTGATATAACTGGTGTACCAAAATCTACCATAGCGCGTCTCCTACAGCAAGAAAATCAACTGCGTGAGGAGTGGACATTACAGAAAAAAATTCCAGGAACATCCAAAAGAAAGCATGATGGAAAGGATCCAGAAGTCGAAGAAGCATTAGATCAATGGTTTTCTATAGTTAGCAGGCGAGGCGTGAATATCAGCGGCCCAGTGTTGAAGGCGAAGCCAGAGGAGATCGCTAAAACACTGGACCACAACGATTTTAAAGCAACTGCTGGTTGGTTGTCTCGATGGAAAGTGAGACACAATATCAAATTTAAAAAAGCACATGCCGAAAAGGACAGCGGCAACAATGTAAGCGCTGAACAATGGCAAAATACTAAAATCCTTACTTTTTTTAGAGAATTTCTGTTCAGATGATATTTACAACGCCGATGAAACCGGCCTCTATAATCGTGCTACGCCAGACGGCTCCCTGTGTTATAAGCACATTGCACTGTCAGGGTATAAAAGGGCAATGGACCACATTACTGTGCAAATATGTTGGGTACAACAAACGAAAACTACTAATCGTAGGAAAAAATGCTAAGCCTCGATGCTTTAAGGGGCTTAAGAATAGAGAGTTTACAAGTAGAGTACCATGCCGATAATAATGCGTGGATAACTTCTGAAATTTTTCAGAATTGGCTTACGAGTCGGGACATAGAATTACAACATAAGCAGAGGAAAATTTTGTTGCTTCTCGATAATTGTGCTGCACACCCTCATTTAGATAATCTAAAAAATATAAGGCTGGAATTTCTTCCTCCTAATACAACATCCTTAGTGCAACCAATGGACATGGGGATAATAAAAAATGTAAAGACATTGTATCGAGGAAAATTGGTTAATTACATACTGGAATCCATTGATGAAAACCTATTAACAAGTTCATCAACAGCCAGAGAGATCAGTGCAAAAATTTCCATTTTGCAAGCAATACAGTTTGTCTCCGACAGTTGGTGAGCTATAAAAAGCAGCACAATATAAAACTGCTTTGCTGTTTGTGGTTTAAAACCTTTGGAGGTTCTTGAAATTTTGAGTAGTGATAAAAATGAAGACATACTGCAAGCTCCTATCATGAATAATGAAGAATTTTCAACAATAGATGACAATTTACCATGTTACGATGAAAATGAAACTTTGAAGATGCAATTGTAGAAGTCATTAAATCCAAACATCAAAAATTTGATGAAGAATGCGATGATGAGGATGATGACCCACCTGTGCTTGTAACTAATCGTGAGACGAAAAAATTTATAGTCGGGATACAGCGTTATTTTATGCAGGAAGGTAAATGAAGGAAGCCCTACATCCACACTGAATATCTGCGCTGATTTTTTAGAAATGCAAAATTTCAAAAGCAAAAGACAGACTACACTTGATGCATTTCTGCAGAATTAAAATTTGAAATTGTAAAAGTTATCCTGTATGCATTATTTTTTCTGCACAATTTATAGTACAAATATTTTCTGTATTTTGGTTTAATAAACCATTAAAATAGGTACCTAATTATTATTTTTTTACCTACTTATTCATTTAGCTGCGTATTACATATTTTATTTTAGAATTTATTATTAGTTCGTTTAATTGGGGAGAGCTAATCCATTTTGGTCCACTTAATTGGACCAAAATGGTTTAGTCCCAACGTGTCGCATTTACGCAGAATCGACTGTGTGTGTGTGTGTGTATTCCCCCCCACACACACACAATTTGCAAATTTTGCAATTTGTATCAACAAATTGCAAAATCTCTTGCATCAAATGTGTGTGTGTGTGCACCCACACACACACAAGATAAGATAAGTTTTGTTACTAGAGCATAGTATATATTGTTAAAAGACATTGACATAATCTCAATGACATAATTAGTATAAGGAAACAAAAAAACAATTTTTAAATTTCAACTGTGATTTTTTTTACCATATAGAATGGGCTATTCTATGTATGTCTCTATAATTCATTACAGAATAGCCTATTGCAGAGTAGTAAGTCTCAGGTAACTATTACGAAGCCTAAAAACAAAATTACATACATACCTGGTTTACTAATGGAAGCATCAGAGTAGTAAATCTTTCTTTATTAACAAACCCCTCTCTGTCACTGCTGAAACATTTATGTAATGTGCCTAGTAGATATTCCAGCAATTGACAAGATTTTTCATTTGCCAAAGGATGATTACCAAAATACAGAGTTTCTGAAAATGAAAATAAATGTGTTAATTGATTTCATAAGACAACTTTGAAAATATTTCAAAAATTCTATATTTCCAAATTCATACAATTTTTGTTGTTGCAAAATTACAAAAATGCACAAGCTAACAATGAGCAAAGCAATAAACTTCCAGAATAAATGAGTTTATTGCTCATTAGCTCAAGAGCGCTAATCAGTAACTGTTGGTTTCTTAAAACCTGGGATTTTTATGGCAAGATCATCCCCATGAATCAGCCTTAAAATTTCGGAAGTGGACAAGCCTGGTCAAATTGCTCACTGGATCAATGTGGTTATCTGCTACAGGTTTTTCTTAAGAACAATAATCAAAGGAAATAATATGTAATCCACTAGAAACTGGAAGGCAGAAACTGTAGCTACTGTGGAAAGCATAACAAAACAAAATTAGTACCATAAACATTATTATGGAAAATTTCAACCGATATCTGAAAAGATATCAGCGGAATCAAGTTTTATATTTTAACATGAAACTCATATACAAAAAAAAAAAAAAAAAAAAGTTACAATCTAATTTACAATATATGAGTAACATGGTTGGGCCAAGGGTTCAATTAGGAAGTCTTGCTCTAGAGACCAAACATGGTATATTTTCAAGTTGGGGGGTGGGGGGGGGGGGGGGTGGGGGGGGGGGGGGGTGGGGGGGGGGGGGGGTGGGGGGGGGGGGGGGTGGGGGGGGGGGGGGGTGGGGGGGGGGGGGGGTGGGGGGGGGGGGGGGTGGGGGGGGGGGGGGGTGGGGGGGGGGGGGGGTGGGGGGGGGGGGGGGTGGGGGGGGGGGGGGGTGGGGGGGGGGGGGGGTGGGGGGGGGGGGGGGTGGGGGGGGGGGGGGGTGGGGGGGGGGGGGGGTGGGGGGGGGGGGGGGTGGGGGGGGGGGGGGGTGGGGGGGGGGGGGGGTGGGGGGGGGGGGGGGTGGGGGGGGGGGGGGGTGGGGGGGGGGGGGGGTGGGGGGGGGGGGGGGTGGGGGGGGGGGGGGGTGGGGGGGGGGGGGGGTGGGGGGGGGGGGGGGTGGGGGGGGGGGGGGGTGGGGGGGGGGGGGGGTGGGGGGGGGGGGGGGTGGGGGGGGGGGGGGGTGGGGGGGGGGGGGGGTGGGGGGGGGGGGAACATTACTCTACTTGAGACTGACTGCCATTCAAGAAGATTAGCCTCATATTTTGTGTTGAATACCATGGCTACTCCTTCTTTTCCTTGATTGTCATTGCCTGAATATAACATTTTGTATTTATTGCTCAGAAAGATCTCACCAGTTTTGGTCTTTTTTGTTTCAGTCACCCCTATTATGTTGATCTGGTACTTATCTAATTCCTCAGCTAGCTCCATTTCTTTGCCATTCAGGCTTCTTACGTTGATAGTACCGATCTTTAACTCTGGTGATGTTGAGTTGGGGTTTGTTTTCAGATTTGTTCCAGTAGCTGACTTTTCGCTGTTCACCCTGGTTCCCTGGCGAAAACAACGGGGGCCTTGTTTAACCGGGCGATGCCTCAGACGGCATTAAATTTTGTTATGTTGTACCATCATTTTTTTTTTTTTTGGTTTAACTAATAAGAATACAATTTGGTTGGCTTAATCCCAAATTGCCAGCCCAACCTCATTCGTTCAGTATCAAAGTAGATACCCAACAGGGTGCACCACGAGAAGTTGAGGATTGGACATTAGGTCAGAAGCCCTGGTCGGTTCTCTGCATTCCTTTAAAGGCTATGTGGAGGTCTCCTCTCAGTTATACAGCTTTGACCCTTAAGCACCCCCCAAGTAAAGGCAATGATGTCGATATCACTTGTGCTTTGCTGCTCAAATTTCTGGTATGTTCTTAATTGGTAGAAAGGATAAGCATAAAACTGAGGAACTTAGAATAAAGAGTCACTTTTGTGATTTCATTACTTTCCTTAGTGTAGCAATCAAGACAGAGTTGAGATCGAAGATTTTACCATGATCAACTGTATTTCCCATTATATAATATCTTTCAAGGGTGTGCAGAAAGGCTTATCTGTAAGTCTCAAAAAAAAAAAGGACAAGGCAGAAGAGAAGTGAATTATAGTAATCTTGTTTAGTCTCCTTTCTTCTTGCAGAGGATTCTACAGTCAACTCTCAATACAGCAAACACCATTATAGTGAATTCACTCACTGTAACAAACAACCAAAATGTTATAACCAGTTTTAGTAAACAATACTATACTAAAGGAAATTCACTGGTCCATATGACTCTGGCATATCAAAGGTTTTACAAGCTAAGAGATTATATAAGCAGGTTTCAACAAACTTACTTTAGTAAAATCAATACAATTTCAAATAATTGAAAAGTGACAATTCCAATGTTTCAATTTATTTTTCTCATTCTTGTTTGTGAAGATTAAGAGGATCACAGTTTCTTCACTTTCTTCAGCCTACTGTGATAAACCATTTTTATCTGATGATGGCATGTTTCAGCTTGATAAATTAAAGTGCTTATATCTATATGATACTAAATTAAACATCAAAGAAGATAGAACTCTCAGATTTTTCTACAGATTAATACTAATCCTATCATTAATATATAAAATATATCTTAATCATCAGGCAAATTCTTGGTGGTAGAATAGTGTTATACATATTTAAAGGGGTGCTTAAGGGTCAAAGCTGTACAACTGAGAGGAGACCTCCACATAGCCTTTAACACGTTCATTGCCAAGCTGAAAATTGGAATTTCGTGTGGTGTCCAAATTTTTTTTAATTTTTTTATTGTGCTCAAAATAAGCTAATATATTATTTATATGCTTTTATTATTATGTACATAGGATTTATGTACTCTAAATATCTATTACGCGATATCGTGTAATATGTAATTCGGTCAAATAAGTTATATATTTTACAAATAAAAAACATTTAAATATAATAATTATAACTTTAATTATCAGTCTTTTATAATCACATAGAATTTTTAAAAATAATGTACAAATAGAAAAAAATAATTATCAAAAAACAATACTCAAAATAAATAAAAACTAAACTTCAAGCACGCTAAATCAACGAATAACTAAACAAAATCGTCGCGTCGTCGCCTTGTCTGAATGCCGCCACTGTTTATGTTAGCCAGATGGTTTAATGTTAAATCTGGTATGAGACAAGGATGTACATTATCCCCTCTGTTATTCATTATCTATATGGATCACATTATGAAGGAAAGTGGAATTAAACCTGATATCAAAATTGGAGACGTTAATGTCAGCTCTTTGCTTTATGCGGATGATGTTTTACTTCTAAATAAATCCGCTACAAGTCTGCAAGATTCTCTGACTAAAATGAATAGCTCTTGTAATAGATATGGTATGAAGGTCAGCAATAAAAAGACAAAGACAATGAAAATAGGCAGAATCATTGAAAATGTCAACTGTGTTGTGAATGGAGAACCTGTGGAACAAGTAAAGCATTTCAGCTACTTAAGTACAATTTTTACTGAAGATGGTAAATTAAATATATAAATAGACAACAGAATCAGCAAAGCTGGTATGGTGGGAAGTCAACTGAATAAATTCATATGGAATAAGAGAGAAATTAGTCAGAACACTAAATTAGCTGTATACAAGACAGTGTTCAAACCAGTTTTAACTTATGGATCTCAGAGCTGGGTCAGAAGTAAAACACTTGACTAGAGACCACAGATATGAGAGTCCTGAGAAAGATTAGTGGCGTGAACAGATGGCATCAATGGCAATATCATATTAAAAATGAGGATATTATTAAAGAACTTGACATTGTCAGCATCCAGGAATGCATTAGCAGAGCTAATCTAAGGTGGTATGGTCACTTAGATAGAATGGGAGAGGAAAGATTAGCAAAACAAGTGGTCTCTGCCAGGTTGGCAGGAAAATGACCCAGAGGAAGACCAAGATATAGGTGGATTGATATGGTACAAAGTGCCTTAGACGATAGAAATATAAGATCTGATAATGTTGGAGTCTTGACAAGTAACAGACTGATTTGGAGGAAAATTGTAGATAGGAAGTTAGTAATGATGTAATTTTTTCATGTAGTACTGTTATATCCTGTACACCCCTTGAGGTTACATGGCAGGAATTTGATGATGATGATGATGCATTTACTTGTATTTTTCCTAACAAAGCAATATTTGTTATTTATAATCTTTCAAGAGGTAAACACTTACTATTTAAACTAATGTATTTCTCCAGGAACTTCCACAACTCATTTGTTGATTCCCTAAGAAAATGACATGCTGTTTGTGTGAAAATAGTCTGTGATATGAAGAACTTTTATAAGGCTCTTCAACTTAAAATGAGTTAGCTAGTTTCAAACGGGGATAGCAGAGTTTTTCCTCCTGAAAAATTTTTCTTTCTTTAAAGACAAAACTGGTTTTGAGAATACATATAATTAACAAATGTAGCAGACTAATCAGATAGGATTAACCCCCCCCCCCCCCCCGCAGTATAGCATTAAATTAAATTTCTCTAAATCCACATTACTTGGCCATGACGGGCCATTGAGCTTACACGTTAAAAGGAAAATGAAGATTTACGATTTATTGGCCAACTTTCAATAAATTTGTTTATTTGCATATTCATTCATTCATTATGTTTATCTGGAAGTTAATTTTTTCTGCTAAACTTTAATGAAAAACAAACTTTGAAAAAGTTTGCATGATAACTTGGGTTCCACTCAAGTTATCATTCAAAAAACATAACTGTTCCACTATATGCCTTAGTGAACATTGTGTAACCATTTGATTTTTGTGGACTGAAGAAATGGTTGCAGAAATTCATCATTATTTAGCGATGTTTCAGTTTTGAAGTATGAACCTTTCATGTTTTGACCATATGTGTTTCAAAATTGATTGAACATCGAAGCCACAAGATTCCTAAATATGCAACTGCCTGTTTGATAAGTCATCCAGGTTGGAGATGCATTCCTTTAGCTGCTGCGGTCTCCTGCTCTAACCCTTTATTTTAAATTCATTCTTTTGAGAGAGGCAGTTTCACTGATCTAGTTTGTTGTTGCCAGTAATTATTATTATTAAGAGAGACCTCCAGGAAGTCAGGGACTCATCGGGGGGGGGGAGCATATACTACATGCATCAGTTATCAAAGTTATCTTGAATTCATTCACATTGCTTGCACTCACAACATCCAATGGCAATCCATTCCAATCACGCACCACCCTATGGGAGAAAAATCTAGCCCTCACCCTCTTCTTAGCAGCATTCATTCATTCTCAGCTTCTAAGGATGTCTTCTTGTCCTTTTCCCACCCTCCATAAAATGAAAAAATTTCTTCCCTTAGTGAACCCATGCTGTTCATTGCAAAGCAGAGATTCACTTCAACCCATTTCTGAATGTGAGTCCTAACCAATTTTTCCAAAATCTTCACCACCACTCCTGATGAGATGCTGATTGGTCGATAGTTGGATACATTTGACTTTGCATCGCCCTTGTGCAATGGGATTACCATACATTCTTTCCACTCCTGTGAAATCCTTTCTGTTCTGAGACTCAAATTATATAGCCTGGTCGAAGGAATAATCAGTTCAGCTGAACACTCTTTTAGCACCTGTGCTGATATCCCATCAGCCCCTATTGCTGAATTCTTATTCGGTTTGTGCAGTAGCTCTAATACATCTGAGTTTCTTTATCATGTGAAGAGGTAGCAATGAACTCAGTGTTGCAATAGTTTTTAGCAAAATGGCACTCATTAGGTGAACAACGTCTTCTGCATCTGTCATCCACATACCCTTTGCATTCAGCAGAGTTATTCTTTCATGTTCTTTCTTTTACTTGCAGTATATTAATAGAATTCTTGTCGGTTGTCTTTAACTTGCAGAGTCGGTCATACTCAGACTCAGCTTTCCGTACAACAGTTGTGATGACTATTCTGACCTACTGCTTATAATTTTCATAATGGACATCATCCGTATGCATATGGTATTCCTTCCACATCATCCTTTTCTTACGAATCTTTTGCTTAATAAGATTACACATCCATTTGGCTCTTACTCTATTTATTCTTCGACCTCTCAGGACACATTCTGATATTGCATCATTTAAGTATCTTTTAAATGCTTCCCATCCAGCAGTTGATCCCGTTGCATTGAACTCAATAATACTCCTCAGTTGGTCATAATTTCCTGCTTTGTAATGCAGCATGTAAACATTCTGATATTGCATCATTTAAGTATTTTTTAAATGCTTCCCATGCACTGTCGATATTCTTCCCATCCAGCAATTGATCCCGTTGCATTGAACTCAATAATACTCCTCAGTTGGTCATAATTTCCTGCTTTGTAATGCAGCATGTAAACTTTTCTGGATGGAACATTAAAAACTTAGCCACTTCCCAAGTGAGTACTGCATGATCACTATCACCCACTGCAGGCAGAATGGTTATGTCTTTAACTGCAACACTCTCTGACACTATAATCAAATCTAATGCTCTTTGACCTCGAGTTCCTTCTCTCACATGCTGCTTGAAGAAGCTGTCTCGCAACTGCTCAGTAAATTCGGTTTCATTCTTCTCATGAGATTTTACTGCAACCCAATCACTGCTTGGATAATTAAAGTCTCCCATTATGATTACTCTTTTCAAGCCCATTATCTCTATTTGGTGATGTATTTTTTCATCACTAGCAACTGATCCACTAGATTTGTAACAATACCCCACTGTGTATTTGATCTTGTAAGATTCAACCTCACACCAGATGGATTCAAATTCACTGGCACATGAAATACTATTACTAGTACTACAGTCATATATTTCAACACTAACTGGATTCAAGTCATCTGATATCATGATTAGCACCCCCCCCCCCTCTTCTCCTGTCCTGTCTATTCTTCCTAAAAATACTGTACCCTTTACACTCGATACCAGTTATTTTGTCTAATTCTGATAATCATGTCCCACTAATGATTACAATCTGAGATCTAACACATTGACCAAGTCAGCAAACTGTACTCCTCATCATCATCAAATTCT
This sequence comes from Typopeltis vanoorti, assembly GCF_054136105.1. Taxonomy (NCBI): domain Eukaryota; kingdom Metazoa; phylum Arthropoda; class Arachnida; order Uropygi; family Thelyphonidae; genus Typopeltis; species Typopeltis vanoorti. The sequence goes on along the minus strand of NC_143552.1, from coordinate 68,238,928 downwards.
TGACATGTACCCTCAAGGTGTGTACAGGATATGATAGTACTACATGAAAAAATATACATCATTACTTTCTTCCTATCTATAATTTTCCTCCAAATCAGTCTGTTACTTGTCAAGACTCCAACATTATCAGATCTTATATTTCTATCGTCTGAGGCACTTTGTACCGTATCAATCCAGCTATGTCTTGGTCTTCTGTGTCGTTTTCCTGCCAACCTGACAGAGAGCACTTGCTTTGCTAATCTTTCTTCGCCCATTCTGTTTAAGTGACCATACCACCTAAGATTAGCTCTGCTAACGCATTCCTGGATGCTGATAATGTCTAGTTCTTTCCTAATATCCTCGTTTTTAATATGATATTGCCATTCATTCCATCTGTTCATGTCTATAATCTTTCTCAGGACTCTCATATCTGCAGTCGCTAGTCTTTGGTCAAGTGTTTTACTTCTGACCTAGCTCTCCGATCCATAAGTTAAAACTGGTTTGAACACTATCTTGTATACAACTAATTTAGTGTTTTGGCTAATTTCTCTCTTGTTCCATATAAACTTATTCAGTTCACTTCATACCATACCAGCCTTTGTTGATTCTATTATCTATTTCCATATTTAATTTACCATCATCACCAAAAATCGTGCCTAAGTAGCTGAAATGTTTTACTTGTTCCACAGGTTCTCCATTCACAACACAGTTGACATTTTCAATGATTCTGTCTATTTTCGTTGTCTTTGTCTTTTTAATGCTGACCTTCATACCATATCTATTACAACAGTTATTCAATTTAGTCAGGGAATCTTGTAGCGGATTTATTTAGAAGTAATATCGTCCGCATAAAGCAAAGAGCTGACAGTAGCATCTCCAATTTTGATATCATGTTTAATACCACTTTCCTTCATAATGTGATCCATATAGATGATGAATAACAGAGGGGATAATGTACATCCTTGTCTCACAGCAGATTTAACATTAAACCATCTTCCTGTACTTCCTTCGATTCTAACTGCTGACTTGCCACTCAAATAAAGACTAAGTATTGCTTGATATAATGCCCCATTGACTCCATGCAACTGTAGCTCTTTTAACTGCTTCTCTCTTGACACCTTGTCATATGCTATTTCTAGATCTACAAAAGTTAAATACAGATTTTTTTTATATTCCCATGACTTCTCAACTATTTGTCATAAAGTGAAAATCTGATCCTGAGAGCCTCTATTTGGCCTGAATCCAGCTTGTTCTTCACCAAGCTTTTCTTCCATAATTCTTCTCAACCGTTTCTCAAGTATACTTGCATAGATCTTGCCAGGAACACTCTGTAGGGAAATACCTCTGTAATTCTCACATTCAGTTTTATTTCCCTTTTTATATATGGGTACTATTAGAGCCCTACTCCAATCGTCAGGAATACGTCCCTCTGTCCAGGCATTCTGAACTATTCTGTGCAGCCATTGTAAGCCTTTTATACCACCATATTTTAGCATTTCTGGTCGAATATCATCTATTCCTGTTGCCTTTCCACGTTTCAAGCCTTTGATGGCTTTTTCTACTTAAAGTATGGATCTTATTCCTGACTGAATGCCTGGAATGTTGAGTGTTTTTTACCATTGTGCTATCACTGCTTGTTTCGTTTAGCAATTTTTCGAAGTAATTACTCCAAACTTCAAGGATGTCTTTTTCTGCCGTTTTCTTGTCATCTTTATCATCTCTAACTCCTTTTACAGCACTTTTTCCTCAATTTTTAAGCTTCTTCAACAACCTCCAGAATATCTTACCACCTTCTTGATATTTATTTTCTATGTTCTTGTCAAAGTCCTCCCATGACTTTTGTTTAGCTAGTTTTACACAGTGTTTAGCATTCTTGCATTTGTCTCTGTATTCTCTAAGAGCACAAGCTAACTTATTTGACAAGAACTTTTGATATGCTTTCTTCTTTTCCTTCACTGCCTCTTTAACTTACTGTGTCCACCATGGAGTTCTGATTTTTCTATCCTTGCAGACAACCTCACCACATGCCTCTCTGGTTGATTCAATCAGGATTTTCTGCATTGCTTGACGCTGAATCTCCAAGGTTTGGTTACTGTTCTCAAACTCTTTTATATTTTCTTGAATAATCTTTGTGTATTTTAGTCTACAGTTCACATCTGAGAGCTGCTCAACTTCTGTTCGCTTTAAAACTTTCTTACATGTTATTCTTTTCAATATGAAATTCAATTTTATCCTGCTCAATACTAAATAGTGATCACTTCCAATTTCAAATCCTCTGTACACTCTGGTGTCCTTCACCAGGGAGAAAACATCACTATCAACAATAACATAGTCAATGAGACTTTTCTTATTCCTTGCCTCTTCTCTTCATGTGAATTTGTGTGCACATTTTTATGTTGGAACATGGTGTGTTAGTAATAACCAGTCCATATCCTGAGCAGAAATCCAACAGATATTTGCCATTATTATTAGCGTTGCTCTTTTCTCCAAATTTTCCCAAAACATTTTTGTATGTCTGACAATCACTTCCTACACTGCTATTTAGATCTCCAACAAGGACCAACTTTTCCTTTTTCATTGTGTCAGTAGCTTTCTCTAAAGCCTCAAAAAATTCCTCCACTTCTACCTTAGTAGAACCTTCTGTGGGACCATAGGCACAAATAAGTCTCATTGTCCAGTTCCCCATTCTCATATTTGCCCACATTACTCTACGTGAGACTGCCTGCTATTCAAGATGATTAGCCTCGTGATTTGTGTCGAATACTATGGCTACTCCTTCTTTTCCATGATTGCCATTGCCTGAATATAACATTTTGTATTTATTGCTCAGAAAGATCTCATCAGTTTTGTCTTTTTTGTTTCAGTCACTCCTATTATATCGATTTGGTACTTATCTAGTTCCTCAGCTAGCTCCATTTCTTTGCCATTCAGGCTTGTTATGTTGATAGTACTGATCTTTAACTGTGGTGATATTGATTTGGGAATGTGCTTTCAGATTTGTTCCAGTAGCTGACTTTTCGCTGTTCACCCTGGTTCCCTGGCGAAAACAACGAGGGCCTTGTTTAACCGGGCGACGCCCCCAGCTGGCATGAAATTTTGACATGTTGTACCATCATTTTGTGTTTTGGTTTAAGCCAATAGGAATACAATTTGGTCGGCTAAATCCCAAATTGCCAGCCCATCCTGGTTTGTTTAGTATCCAGGTAGATACCCAAAAGGGTACACCACGAGAAGGTGAGGATTGGACATTAGGTCAGAAGTCCTGGTCGGTTCTCCGCATTCCTTTAAAGGCTATGTGGAGGTCTCCTCTCATTTATACAGCTTTGACCCTTAAGTACCCCAACTCTATTCCTTTGTTTCTGATATGCCTAGCGTTCTTGTACAAACATAATAATCTACCTGCACATTCTTTTTCTTTTCTATACTCTTGTGTGCAGTCTGCATTACACAGTTGAACAGTTTGCAGATATCTATTCTTCTAGTGCCTTATACATGTGGACATCTTTGCACACATTTGATGGATCCGAAACGGATGAACACGAAGTTAAAATCATTCTCTCCTCGTAATCATTTCCATGATACTGCCGATACCCATCATTAACAGAGTTATATGCAATTGTTGCTCTTACACTCATATTCTCACCATGCCTCCCTTTATAATTTAGTTTCCCTTACCCTGTGTTAGGTCTTCTACCAGTTATTAGTTTTTCAAGACTCTTGATATCAAATGCATTCAGGTGTAGGCTGTCCATCTTATAGAAATCTAATCTTCCCTCAAACTCACTACACACACACACACACATACATCCACACACACATCCAAAAAAACTTGCATCCATTTCTTCTACAAAGCCTATGCATTGAGTCTTTTGCCATCATAGCCCTTCTTTGTAATTCATTGCTATCATATCGAGGTAATATACCAACTATTTTCACTTTCTCACTCTTCACTCTCATACTGAACTTATCACTAGTTAAGTGAACTTATGTCCTCTCTCTCTCTCATACTGAACGTATCACTAGTTAAATCATTAGTACCTACTACAGTTACAGGCTTGTTTACTTTTCTTTTCTGTTTTTGAATTGCTTTTGTTATAAATTCTTGCTCTGGGAAAACTTGAAGTTATTACCTGTTCATCAACAGCATGTTTTATTATAGAGTCACCATACCAAGTGACATCCTTCTTCTTTTTACAAACAGTGCTACTTACTTACCTGATTTCATGCTTTGTTCTTTCTTATTTTGCTGGATCTCATTTGCTTTTCTTTTCTGTTTTTGAATTCCTTTTGTTATATTCTTAATTCTTGCTCTGGAAAAACTTGAAGTTATAATCTGCTCATCAACAGCATGTTTTATTATAGAGTATGTTTTATATTATACTATAGTAACAGCTTTCTTACTTTACTCAGGTAAGTACTAAACAATAGTACTTACTTACCTGATTCCATGCTTTGTTCTTTCTTATTTTGCTGCTTAAATTTCTTTTTCTCTTCATATTCATTCAAACGGGGCTGAACTTTCTGTGATTCCCGCATTGTCTCTCTGATAATTGGAGGTTAATTCATTTTCAGTATCCTTCTCAATATCTTCAGTAACCTCCTTGACTTTGCTACTTTTCTTAGCATTACATTTCTTGTGCATTTTTGGTGCCATTTTAAACTATATTTATTATGCAATATCTTAACAAAAACATGTTATAAAACACTAAAAACACTAATTTTCTAAGAGAAAAACACAATAATACAGATAAAAATCGCCAATTTTACATTACGTGTTAAATTCACCGACCAACCACTATGTAGCCTCGTACCCACATGGATGTGTATTAATGTAGTAATGCTGCATAATATAAAAGTGAAAATACAAAATGCTGTTACAATGTTATTGTGCAATGTAGAGCTGTTTTTATTGTGCATAGTTATGTGGATGTACATCAGCTTGTCTAGTAAAATAGTTTATGAAAAGTACTAAAGAGTACATAAGTTATAATAGTGGTGGAATCAATGTATGCTTCTTGCTCTATACTCTGTTTTTTACTAGACACTTTCTTCATGTGAAGAATTTAAATACTTTTATGGTTGTTTTATTATTCTTATTTAAGTTGATGATTAGAACATCATATATATGCCTTCTTTATTTCAGAATGCCAATCTCTTTTAAAAGAAGAAGATTGGAATATAGAAAGCTTAGCTAAGCTCAATTGCTGTATTTTAACTGCATTAGGTAGTTCATTGATGGAACTTGACTTTCCACAGAGAAAGAAAGAGGTAACCATTAATGTTAAAAATCATATTTACATTTTAATCATGTGATTGGAAATTAATTTGCCTGTATATTACTGTAAATTATTAATGTGATTGAGAGATTTCCATATCTTAATAAAATTGTAATTTCACAGATTTACATTCAACTCTTACTGTTGCAAACAACCATAAAGTTCTATTCCTTTGTATATAGTGAAAGTGACTATATTAAATAGGTTAAACTTTTTTTATTATTATTCTGCACACAATAAATCATAATGGTGCTACATGTAGTTAATGGGAGAAAGAAAAAAAAAAAGTTTTTTTTTTTTTTTCTTTCTCCCATTAAATTAAATCCTGAGTGTGCTACTGCCAGTAAGGATTATTTCATTTATTTTGGTTGGAGCAGGTGTTTGGATTAGGAGAGGAAACAGTAATCACACTATAGAAAAGAGTGTAAAATCCCAAAGGCCATCTCACTTGGTTCTCACTCATGATATAAAGCATTGATCTCCATGCTATTGGCTATTCCAATTTGTGGAAAACAGTTGAGTTAAGGTCCAGAGTATTGGAAGAAGATAAAAATTTTCTGATATTCTAGTGGTCAGGTTAACGATTTGAATTAGATCATGAGTGAGAGCAAATGATTCGTTTTCCTTTCTAGCTTGAGCTTTGAGCCTGTTTCAGTTATGAATGCTAGGATTGAACTGAAGTCCTCTGCTCTTACTGATCTCATTAACTTTGTCAAGGATTTGTCCTAGTTCTTTCTTATCATTACAAAGAAGTACTGTATCATCAGCATACCTCAGATTACTGATCAATCTGCCACCTATCCTGATTCCTACGTTAAGCTCATCCAGTGCTTCATGCACGATGTCCTTTATCCTTGCCTTACCCTTTCCAAAATTGAAGCCAATGAGTTAATCCAACACCTGTTCTTACTGTGGCCTTGCTCGTTGTACAGGTTAGCTATTAACCTGATAGTATGTTGAGGAAAACCCATTATTTTCATTACTTCACCACAGTTTCACATGCTGAACACAGTCAAAAGTTTTGGAGTAGTCTATGAAACACATTACCATAGGCAGTCTAAATTCTTTATCCTTTTTCTGCATGTCTAAGGCAAAGAATCTGGTACTTTTACCTTTCCTAAAACCTGCTCGTTCCTCAGGCATCTCTTCCTCAACTTTAGTCTCAATCCTATTTAGAACGATCTTTAATAAAATCTTTCTTGCATGAGATATTAAACTAATAGTTCTATAGTTCTTGCAAGTCTTCATATCTCCCTTCTTATGTAGTAGTATGAAACTGACTTCTTCCGGTGTCTAGGCCATGATCCTATCTTCCATATCCTTGTAATCAATCTATGAAATACTCTTATCCCTCCATCCCCGAGGTCTTATTGTTGTTAAGCTGTTTAACTACACTTTCAACCTTGTGCCTAAGTGGCAGAGTTTCCAAATCGAAATTTTCCTGGTGATAGGGCTCCTCCAAATTTTCCTAATCTTTTCTGCTGTACATTTCCTCACAGTGTTCTTTCAATCTGTTTTGGATTCCCATATCTTCTATTAGTACTGCTCCATTCTTCTCTTTGATGACATTTAATTTATGCTTTAGTTCACAAACTAAATGAAAAATACTTTTATAATTGTGTCTCCTAATCTGGAACTCTATCTCTTCACATTTATTACTATAAAAATTTTCCTTGTTCACATGATGGCTCTTCTGACTTCTCTGTGTAATCTCTTTGTTTTTCCAACAACCTTTTGATTAGATCCCATGGGTATATTGGTCTTCTAACTGAATCAAGATATTTCTTGGCTGTATCCTGTATTATAACCTTGACTCCTTCCCAAAGCATTTCAGTTGAGTTCTCCTCACTAGTTTCAAAAAGATCATCCAACCGAGTTGACGTTTCTGTCTGTGAACTCACTAGGACTTACTCTGACATCCAGTCTAGTGGGATGTGCCTGACTTGGAAAGTTTAAGAGTCTTAGTTTTACTTTGGCTGTTACTAGTTGATGGTCTGTACCACAGTCTGCTCCATGAGAAGTGTGTACATCAGTCTTTCACCACAGGTGTTGCATTCACCCAGATCAAGCATGCCACACTCAGGCCTAACTCATACCCTTTTCCACTTTTTGCATTAAAGTCCCCTAAGATGTAAAATACATCTCTCCTTGGTAGGCACTCCAAAACAATCTAAAGTTTTCATAGAATTCCTCACTCTCTTCATCAGACCTATCTGTGTTTATTGCATATACTACCATAATTGACACATTGGTGGGTTGGTAATGATGAAATATCCTGTCATTAACAGGATTATAACTGTTCTGAACTGTCTTCATTATCAAAGCTACTCAATGATGCTTTGAGTCACCTCCTGAATAAACAACTAGCTCACCATCCTGCCTTTTGAAGTGACCTTCCCCATTCCATCTGGTCTCTGTAATTCCCATGATGTCAGTTTTATACCTCTCTATCTCTTTACAGACAATATCAAGAGTATTCATCTAGACCCCATACATTCCATCTCTGTATGTAAAGTTTCCCTCTAAGATTAAACCTGTGCCTTTTATATTCCTTGCTCACAATATCGTTAACTTTTGTTGGAGACTGTAATATGCTTCTTAAACAGGACTCTCTGCCTAAGCCCTGAATGTGGCTCTGATTATTCTGTGTGACAACTAGTGCTGCATGATGTATTATAAAATACAGTAATATTAGCATTTTGGAGTGAAGTCACTACAAGAAAAAAAAAGTGGTCGGGGTGCAGATGCTCTTTCAACATATCTGGAGGTTTTGGTCCCAAAATTCATTCCACGTTGGCCCTGTGGGTTGGGACTTCAGCATACTAGGTGAGGCAAATACCTAGGAGAGAAGGCAGACTTCCAATGCATAAGACAAAAGGAAATAGCAAAATAGGAAAGATTCACCCCTAGCCCTTGAATACTCTAATAGCATTGGGGGGGAAGGAGCGAGAACAAAAGAAAGAAGAGGGGGAGGACCAGTCTACAGATAATATAACAGATGTATGTTACATGAAGTAAGGCAAGGTTCAGCATCAAGTACCTTGAGGTATTTCTGGATCTTCACAACTTAAACACAGATCCTTGGTATATTCTTGTGATTTCTCAACTTTTTGTTTAAAGTGAAGATTTGATCCTGTCCTGAACCCAGCTAGTTCATTCCCAAATTGCTCTTCCACAAATTTTGTGGAAGAATTTCATCTTATACAGTGTGGCCACTGTGAAATTTCTCAATATTTGAGTATTTGTGTTCATATATCATCTACTCCAGCTGTCTTTCCATATTATAGACTTATGGTTGCTTTTTCTGCCTGAAATATTAATATGGACTTTTAAATTTGACAAAACTGTGAAATCCAGAAACCCTTCTCTAGAGTCCTAAACTAGGATCTTTTCCAGGCTATTTCTGGCCTTAAATGGGATGGTTGTCTAACACTGGGCTGTGATATTTATGTACTACATAAATATATGTTTACAGTCAGCTTTCAACCCATCCCTTTTAGGATGGAGAATGAGTACACTATCCACTTAAGCAACTTATTGTATTTCTCTTGAATATTTTGCCATTGATAATGAACAATTTATCTTCGATGTTAATTTCATCCTCATCATCTTTGATTCTTTTTATAAGAGCCTCCATATCTCAGTCGATCAACCTGAGTCCTTTATATGAGTCTTATATTTGCTCTGTATTCTCTCAGATTATCTACTAACTTTCTTCTCAGGCACTTTTACTGTACTTTCTTTTTTCTTTTTTTCTTTCATGTCTTCTCTTTAACTTTTTGAGTCCACCTTTTAGTTTGAATTTTTTTTATTCTTGCAAATAACTTCACTGTGTATCTCCCTTCCTTAATCAGCAAATCCTTTCTTAGTATTTTACCACCAACCCTCAAAAGTTTGTTTGTGGATTATTTGCTTCATCATATAAATTATTCATTGATTTCTGCTGTTGTATCTTTAATGCATCTTTTTCTTCTACAAAAGAATACCAATGAGTATGTTTTAAATGTAATCAGATAATCAGTATGAAATGAAATGATGGGTTGGTTTACAAGCTGCAGAGGATGCAAATGGATATATTGGTTAGATGGATTGTAGATTGGTTCTGAATGATACCAGCAAGTTGAGTATCTTAGAGCGGTGTCTCAAAAAAAGAGCTATGCCCCAGGGTTCTGTTCTTGGACTCGGTGTTTAACTTATTTGATGATGATATTTCATATGGATTGACTGAGGATTTTGATATTTTCAGTTGTTTGTTAATGATGCAAAGTTGGGGAGACAAAGCACTACTGATGTTAGTTTCTTTCAGGAAGCTTTGAATAGACTGCTTAAACAAATAAGTGGGAGCTGTAGTTTTAATAAGTGCAAGGTGTTGCATTTCAGAGTACAGAGATATGAGATATAAGGCTGTGTGCTGTATTGATGAAACTATGTTGCAGGAAGCAGATGAGATTTGAGATCCAAGGATGATATTGACAGTAGACTGAAGTTTAGAAGGCACATTGCAAATGTTGCAAAGAATGCACATCTTATTGCCACTATGATATGGTGACATGTTGGGAAAAGGAGTTGGTTGTGCCACTATATGAAGAGCATTGGTCAGAACACACTTGGACTTTTGTGTTCTGATTTGATCACCTAGTTTTCATCGTGATGTGAAAACATTGGGAAAATTCCAATAACAAATGACTAAGAGAGTATCAATAGTCTGGAATGTTGGCTGTGAATAGGAGGAAAAGAGGTGATATGATGATTAAGTGATGAAGAGATTAAGATGATTAAGAGATGTTTAAGTTAGTAGGGGAACAATAAGAGGCCATCCTTGTAAATTCCATAAGAACGTGGTGAAGAAATATGTGGGGAGTAGATTTTTTACAAGAAGAATCGTGATTGAATGTAACACATTACCTGAATGTAATCAGATAATAGCAGAGAGTGTTAAGGATTTTAAGGTTCAATATGATAAATATATTGTGAGTTGAATATGAACCTCCGTGATGAGTCTGCTGACCCCATAGAGGATTTGATTAATAATAAAATGAAATTATAATTTTATTTTGTCCTGTTCAATTTGCTAATGCTGTTTCTGTTATATTCTAAATGTATTGATAATATGAAATTAGTATACTTTCTGTCATTAATTAACTTATTTCATACTCTATTTTTTATTTATTTATTTATTTATTTTATATATATTCTCATGAATTTGTATGTTTATTTCAGTTGTCCGATTTAATGAGGTTAGTGATGACTGAAGAAGAGAAACATGTATTACTACAGTTTATTGCCATGTTCCTTTTACAGTATGTTACTGAAAAATCTGAAGAAACTGCAAAGCTTGTTTTTGCATCAATGAGTATCCAGTTATGTAAGAGTTTGTTACATACAGATAAGGTAAGCATTTTTCTTTTACACCCTTTTCTTCACAGTTAACTCCAGCCAGTCATCCATGGTTCAAATATAACGTATTGTAGGCGACCTATCTAAAAATTCTTACTCAGATGTTATAAGATTTCTCTGCATAAACTGTTGCAGAACTCCAATTTATAATTTGATAATTTTATTTTTATTTCCCATTTAAAATGAGTGTTCAACTCTACAGAAACTAGGGACATTTCAGGTAATAAAAATGTTGACCAACTTAAAAGATGCTTGTGATCTTTAATTCACCTGTCTCTCTCATGGTTAATGGTGGTATATATTAATTAATCTTAATTATAATATATATAATCTTAATGCAGCATGAATACAAAATATAATTATTTTTTAAGTGAAAATTTTTTATACTTTTTATTTTTTTTTCCCTTTCCAATTAATATGTTTCAGTATATTTTTTTATTCTAACATTTATAAATTGATGTTAAATCAAAACGTGTAAGAAAGTCTGTTATCCCCCCCCCCCACCTCAAATTTAAAGGAATATTTTTCTGTATAATCTGGACTCAGAGATGCAGTATATTTGGAAGCAGTGATCAGCATTTTATCTCTGACAGCTCATCTTTTTCATTCTTGATAATATAGTTTCGAAATTTGCATATATTTCACATTGATCATAAGAATTGTAATGCTAAATATTATCCAAATTAGGCTTTTTTAGATGTTACCCTAAGGAAAACATTTAAAGAAAAAGTTACATGAAACATTTTAAAGGATTTTTGTTAATGATTTAGAAAAAAAGATTTCATGTGGATATTTTGCAGCCATTAGTGGGTATGAAAAGACTAATAAAAAAGTGGCATCTGAAATGTTACATATCTACTCTGACCATTCATCACTTTTGATCATGAAAAAAACAGCAGTTGAAAGAGTTTTTAGAATGGGAATTACTTGTGTGTCTGTTGCTCTCTTATTAATTTAATACTTACTACCTGTTTAAATTTTTGTTATTTCTTTTAATTTTCTTTCTGTTAGCAGTTTGAATAAGGATCACAACATTCTTCATTTAGCAAGAATGTATAAAATCTTAAAATTATTGAGATTTTATGAGAATTGAACTTCAAGATGTTGAGCAAGGAAAGAATTTTGCTGTAAATAGAATACCTGGGTGCCATATTGGAGTTGAACTATAAAAGCTAGTATTTAAGATAAATCATCTTTCTAATTCTGACAAATTTATTTAATAACTTAATTTTGGTAGAGAGGATAAAGATCTCCATAGTTCATTCAGTTTTGACAAAGCTTTTTACTTACAAAGACCTGGGTTCAAATATTTTTTAAGATGCAAAGAACCTGATTTTTTTTTCCAGTGGAAGGAAAGTAAGTTAGCTAGTTTCATATGGCAGTTGACAAGGCTTTTCATTCCACAAGCAAGCAACCAGCCAGGAGAACACATACAATTTACTCCAAAACATAATATATACTTAGGCATAAGATACACTTAAATTGTGGTTTACGAAAGTCAGTCTGGTCAGGTTGCAGGCCTGTAAGTACTGCAGATTATTATTAATGCAATTTGGTTAATATATCAGGTGCAATCCATCTAGTTAGATCATTTACTAGAACAGATATAGATTTGTGTTTGTAATTGTTTTACTTCCCTTCTCATGGCTGTCAACCTGTTTAATGATAAATTTCATAGTTTCATAAAACTTCATTTGTATTTTAGAAATTTTTTTAAACAACCTAATATCTTAATATCTTTTTTGGAAGGCCAATAACAGTGATTCTGATATTGATTGTTGCTTGTCTCATTGTTTGTCTTTTGATTTATTAAAATAAGTATAACATTTTAAAATATTTTATTTAGTTTTCACCATTGGAAGAGGACGTTAGCTTTTCTATCGTGGATATAATGCCACTCTGCATGACAACATTACTAAAAGGACAATTTCCAATGGCAGGAATTATCTCCTTCCTTAGTACTGCTGGTAGCTTTATGAAAATTGAAAATATATTCTCAGGTAACTTTGTATCATATATTTTGTTTACACTTATCAAATTAATTATCAAATATTTGAATTATTATTTTTACAGCTATTTTTGCCTGTTTTTGTTTAGGAGTGTACCTTATTTTAAATACATTGGCTTTTTACTCAAGAAATCTTGGGTATTATAAGTGTATTTTAAAGGTAAATATATGTAGAATAATAGAGGAAGAAATTTTGCACATACCTTGTTTGGAAGTTAGGATGTCTTCTTTCTCCATACTTCTGCTGTTTGCTGTTAAGATCCTGTATCGTCATCTTCATAGCCGATGACGATGCAGGATCGAAACGGCTCACACCCCATTACCCCCCCCCCCCTGCACGCATCTGTTTCCTATATAACCCTTCCCCAAAAAGCGCCCTTAAATATTATAATGTATATATATGTATATTATTTAAAAAAAACAAACAGGTTTTCTAATTTATCCTCCCACCTTGCCTCAAACCGCCCCTCCATGTTTCTGAACCCTTCCCCCTTTCTTAACAGCAAACAGAAGAAGTATGGAGAAAGAAGACATCCTAGCTTCCAAACAAGGTATGTGCAAAATTTCTTTCTCTATTATTCTACACATATTTACCTTTAAAATACACTTATAATACCCAAGATTTCTTGAGTAAATAGCCAATGTATTTAAAATAAGGGACACTCTTAAACAAAAACAGGCAAAAATAGCCGTAAAAATAATAGTTTTTTAAGAGAAGTAACATGGGAATTTCCCAGAAATAATACATATATTTGAGGTGATTTTTATTTTCCTCTCTCCCTCCAGAATCCAAATGGTGGCCATCATTTGAAGACACAGAACTACTAAGTCAAGAAGTTACCAACTATTACAGATTGTTGGTAACATTGTTTGAGGTTCTTACAGAACAAGTTAATTCCACAGATGGATTTTCTCAAAAAAATTTCCAGCATTTGATGGTTTGCATTCTAAAAGTAGGATATTTTGATATGTCTATATCATAAATATTTTTTACTACTGAATTATTGAAAATTAAATTATTGAAAATTAAATATCATTCTGAGCGTATGTGACATTGGTATATAAAATAATTCCAATATATTGAATGCGGTTAAATTTATGGACAACCAAACAAGATTGTAAAAACAAACATTGGGGTTGTGCTTCAAAGTCTTCCATCTAAATGAGACCTTCAGCCATTGTTCAAGTGAAATGTGTAAACTTCAGTCTTAGAGGGATTTGGGCAAAGGTGCCTTGAAGTTCTATATAGTTGCATAGACCTTCAAGGTTGGAACTTAGCACAGTCTTGACTTCTTTCAGGTGTTTTAGTCTGAGTCCATTTTATCATCCAGGAATGTATTAGCAGAGCTAATCTCATGTGGTATGAGATTAGCTCTGCAAAGTGCCTTAGAAGACAGAAATATAAGATCTGATAATATTGGAGTCTTGATCAATAACATTAATTTGGAAGAAAATTGTCAATAATGATGTACCTTATTCATGTGATACTATCATAATATCCTGTTATCTCCCCCCCCCCCGAGGGTTCTTATCAGGAATTTCACGATGATGATGATGTTTCAGAATTGACAGTTTTTTGGACAAATATAAATGCTAATTTCTAATCTAAGTAGGATATTTGGCTGGCCTTGTTGGCTGAGATGTTAGCGTATCTGCTTCTCAGCCAAAAAAGGCTGTGGGTTTGAATCTCGCTGGGCATGGATGTTTGTGATTGTCTGAAAATACTAGTGGTGGTGGTAGTTGGTGTAAATGATGATTGTATTTGTGTTGCATTTGGTGAATTTGAGTGGTGGAGACAGAAAGTTGTAGAGTAGGTTCCCTCCCTCGATGAGTCATTGGACTCTCTGGAGGTGTCATAATAATAATAATATATTGACAATCAGGCAAGATTTTAATTTTTAAAGGAAAAAAAATCTAATTTTTTTTTTTTTTTAAATTCTAAGATATAGGATTGTTTATAAATTTTTGGAGTTAGTGTTTATTAACTCATCTGAGTATGGATACCATTTCCAAAGTAATGTATAAAAATCTTAATTTGTAGAAATTAGCATGCTTTTTCCCATCATTTTTTAGTTCAAAAAAACAAATTTAAACTTATTAAGGTTTAAATAAATTTGCAGACATACACTGGGCTAGACCAGGGATTGGCAAACTTTTTAGACCATTGACCCCCTTCGTGGAATTCTTGATACCTCATTGACCCCCTCAGGTTAAGTAAATGAATAAATATTATCAATAATATTGGTGTTCATTGACCCCTAGACATTTATTGATCCCTTGGATAGCTTCATCGACCCCCCCCCCCCCCACACACACACAGGGGTCGATATCAACCACTTTACAAACCCCTGGGCAAGACCAAAGGTTACCAAATGTTTTTTTAGCTATTCTCCCCCAGAATTTCATAGAACTTAATGCATACAAATTCTAATAAAAATTATTTAAAATTAAAATCTTATAATTAAATTCTTATTTGAATTAATAGTAAAATAAAATGTGAAAATTAAAACTTCTATAACTATTGAAGTTTTTGTTTCTTGTTAGACTATTAAAACACTCTAAGTCTATAAAATCACAAATCAAAAATTTATATTGAAGGAAAGCGACATATCACAGGCAGTTGTTCTTTCTTTAAGCAAAAATGTTAACTTTTATATAAATAATATTAAAAACTCAGGTTTAGATAAAAACGGAACCACAAATCGAGAAGAACACACACACATGCACACACAATTAGCTCACCTAACAAAAGTTACAAATATAACTCAAGTGATAATTGTGATGTTGAAACAGACAAATAGGGAAATCATTTAGCCTCTTTACAAGGACTTTATATATACTGCACTAGGGCTGCTCTGTGCAGATTTGGTTTTGCTGGTTCCAAAGGAATAAAGAAACTGCAGAATAGCTGTAAAGAAGAGTTACAAAGATGATATCACGATTGTGGGATGTAGATTATGGGGATAGATTGAGGATACGTGGGCTGCAGACACTGGTAGACAGAAGAAAGATGGGGGGGGGGGATATGATAGAGGTCTATAAACTTTTGAGAGGTCATTATAGGATATTGGCTGATGAAAACTTTCATTATATGGAGAGCAGAAGAAAGCATATGTGGAAGTTAAGTTTGTGTACATTTAAGAAAGGGGTAAGAGCTAGATTTTTCTCTCATAGAGCTGTGAGTAAGTGGAACAGTTTACTTGTTGATGTAATGAGTGCATCCAGTGTGAATGAGTTTAAAAAAAAAAAAGGCATGACAGCCGGTGTGGGTGATGGGCGGCTTCCCCCTCAATGAGTTCTCAACTGCCTGGAGGTCTAATAATAGTAGTAGTAATAATAAATAAATAAAATTAATTTGAATTTTTCATCTTCAAAAGTGCAAAGGCACCCTTTCCCCCTCCCCCAACTTGAAAAATTGGTTGTCATCCAGCTTTTGTCAGTGTTGAACACTAAATGCATTTCTTGTTGATGTGTATAGATGAACATGAGCATATGGCTCCAGTGAGTGATTGGAAAGACCTAGGTTCAGATCATATCTAGGCTTCAAAGAATCTTTATGAGGAACTTTGATGTAAGTGAGTTTACTGGTTTCCTGTACTGGATAGAAGGGTTTCCTCTCAGAAACTCAAGAAGAACACAAACAAACCTACATGAAAATATAATAGGTGCCTTTACACACACACACACACACACACACACACACACACACACACACACACACTCAGGTCTCTTTTTATGCGGATTCGAAGTTATGCACCGCATAACTTCGAATCCGCACTTCTGCGCATAAAGGAGAATCCATTCCTGTAATAGGGTAATCTAGCGTTTCCCAAACTTTTCCTACAACAGAACACTTCACAAATCCTGAAATTTTCATGGAACATCTTGATTATTTTGTAATGTATTAATTAATTGTTAATTTAGCTGACTTTTTATTAATTAATAATTGATGATGTTAATGACACAAATTCTGAACGAGCCTTTAAATTCCAACATGAGCCAAAGAACTGTATGTCTGGATATCGCGAGCTGTATAAAAAATTAGTGAAATCATCATTGCAAAGTTTAATCACTGATTACATTGTCAGAAGGAAAAAATCAGAACCGTTGCCTTTACCATACAGATCTGATGCGCTGACTATCTCTTCTGGTGATGAAAGTGATTTTGCACCAGTTTGCAAATGTTGTCGAATATTGTCTAATGGCGGCGATAATTTTGATGGAAAAAAAAAATAAAAGAAAAAAATTTACTTTTCAATAAAATTAAATGAATAAAGCTTTAAAAGAAACTTAGGCATTTTAATTTCCTGAATTTTCATAAAATTGTTTTATGCGATTTTAGGTTTATGTTAATTCATTGCTTCGGTTTCATGCGGTTTTGGAAAATTATGGAACGTATCCCTTATTTTTCAACGTAAGTTAGGTCTTTTTTTTGTGCGATTTTTTTATATGTGGTTTTTTGTGGAACGTGTCTACTGCATAAAAAGAGACCTGAGTGTATATATCAGCCACACACACGAGAGATCACAAGATCTATGACTTGTTTCAATAATGAAATACTGAGAGTTGGCATAACAAAAGGAATTCTAAAAACGAAGGAAAATTCATGTAAAAAACTTTATTACTGCAGAATTTTCACTTAAGTATCACAAGCATATACAATTCTAAAAAGTCCCACATGAGCAACCACTTGAGCTTCTCTGCATCCAAAGGTGAGTGAGGTTGGTAAGGAGATCTGCTGTGGAATGAGAATTGCAGAATCCATATTGATGAATCATTACCGTATTTGCCGGCGTATAAGACCCACTTTTTTTCTTTGAAAATAGGTTTGAGAAATGGGGTGCGTCATATACGCCAATACTCAGTTTTTTATTACTTTCATTTCTGGAAATTTTCTACAAAATTGCCGCCAGTATTGATTTTTAAAAGGAAGATGCTACCCAAAGAAAAACTGCTTAAAAGAGTGTTTGTACATGTTATCGCAAAAGGCAGGATAGATTGAGGATGAGGAATGAAGTTATGGATAGATAAAAGTTGGTCTAGATGCCCTGGTGACTGTTGAAGAAGCCTGCCCTGCTAGTATTGGATCAGTTTCTTTCTCACAGAACAGAAGATGTTAAAAATAAACTCAAGGAATTGAAAACTTAGTTAGCTGTAATTCCAGGAGATCTAACTAGTCAGCTTCAACCTTTAGATGTCTGTATTATAAACCATTTAAGGGATTTATGAAGGAGAAGTGGAACAGCTGGATGCAGTCTTCAGATTTTGAGGTTACGCCATCAGGAAGAAGGAAGAGGCCTAGCATTTCACAAGTTTGTGAGTTGGTCAAAGCTTCATGGGATGCTGTGAAAACTGAGACAGTGGTTAAATCATTTAAGAAGTGTGGCATTAGTAATGCACTGGATGGTACTGAGGACAATTTGTTGTATGAGGACTCAAGTGTCTCTTCATTTAGCTCTGGAAATGAATTTCTGGGTTTTGATGAAGAAGATTAAAAAATGGGTACTCTTTCCTAGTTAGATTAGGTATTTGTTGAGAGTAGATCTACTTATTACTTTATATTTGAAATACAGGTATCCCTTGATTAACACTGATTTGTTATCACGGCGAAATTAATTGCGGCAATCCCTTGATATATGCGGCAAGAGTTTTGATTAATGTGCCTTTAAATTAACCACGCAAAATCATGCTCATGCCACGAGGCTGCTAGCCTCGTGGCCATCCAAATTCTCATAATGATCTGTGTGAGAATGTGAAAGTTTTACCACCAAATATGACATCTTTGCTACAACCCCATGGACATGGGCATCATTGCAACTTTCAAAGCCTATTTTCTTAAAAAGACATTCTCAAAGGCAGTAGAAACAACAATGGGAGAAAATGCGATTACACTCCACGAATTTTTGAAAAAATTTAACATTAAGCACGCAATTGAGAACATTTGTGACTCGTGGGAGCAAGTATCTTCTAGTTGCATGAAAGCTGTTTGGAAAATCCTTCTGCCAGAATACGCTAATGACTTAGGTTGTTTTCAAAATCCTGTGAACAACGTGGTCAAAGAAATCGTTGCAATTGGTGAAGACCTCGGTTTTGATGGTGTTGATGCAGAAGATGTTAAAGAATTATTGGATTCAAATTCAAAAGGTTTCAGTGACAATGATCTTCTTGAAATCGAACAACGCACATATGAACAACGAACAAATGGAATGTGAAGATGAGGTTCCAAAGGAAATAACAGTCAAAGAACTGGATGGAATATTTCGCAGTTTAGAATCGCTTAAGCAGCAAGTAATGGATATGGATCCAGATGTTAATCGAAGAATGCTTGTTTGCCGAGGTCTGGAGAGTTATTTTGCTTGTTATCGTAGAATCTATGCCGATAAGGAAAAAACAAGCTGTTCAAACGACTCTTTATAACTTCTTTTGACTAAAAAAAATTGCAGTAACTAATGTAGGTACGAGTATTTATTAAGCATTTACTTTACATTCATTTTTTATCTTTCCTAAATGAGTACCATATAAAATGAATTATTAGTACAGTAATCAGTCAGGGATGAATTGTACTTTTTATCCTTGATTATTAGATTTGATTAATGCGATTTTGATATATGCGGTAACATTGAGGAATTAATTAACCGTGTTAATCGAGGGATACCTGTACTGTAAATTCATTATAATATTCAGTGACAAAGTTTTTTTCTTATAAAGGGGGTGCGGCTTATACACTGGCAAATACAGTAATTAATTAGTGGTTCTTTAAGTAGTGAATCAGTTGGCTATTAATTCCATTATTTTTGAGAGTAATTGAGGTCAGAGCAATAGGGCAATAGTTTGATGGTTGACTTTTTATCTCCTGTTTGGAAACTGACTGGATAAACGCTTGCTTCTAGGCTGTAGGATATGAGCCAGATGAGTATGACAGCTTTAAAAGGCAGTGCAGGATGGATGTGAGTTCTGGAGCACAAGTTTTTAGTATGACTAGAGGAATACAATCAGAGCCTGGAGACTTATTGGTATTGAGGTTACTGGGAATTTTTCTGATATCTTTCTAACAAAATTTCAGAGGTGGCATACTATGAGTAGTTTGAGGTCTGCCTTAGCTTTGGAAAATATTGTCGTTGTACAATCAGGATGTGAGAAGTGAAAATGTAGAAGGCCAAATGTTGCATCCCACAGCCTTGGCAAAGGACTAGAAGTCTCAACTGCCATTAGGATATGAGATAAGCTTAGTGCATTTATCCCTTACAAAATCTGCTTCAAGTTTGTCAATGATTTTTTCTTTTGCAGCGTAAGCTGAGCGAGATTGGATTTCTTACCTGGAGCCATTGGCTATATGCTGAATTTTTGGCTTGGGCTAATTTGGCACAGTTGTTGGTGAATCAGGTGTTTGAATAATGGTCGAGGATTTTGAGTTGAGTGAGGAATAAAAACACTCATCCCATTGAGAATAATTTCTCACTGGGATGAATGCCGTTGTTAAATCAGAGCAGATGCTAAGATCAGAAGAGGCAGAAGCAATAATCTTTAGCTGGTGTGAGTGGTCAGCATACCACTCTCTAACCAACATGCTATGGGTTTGAATCCTGTCATGGGGCATGGATGTTTGTGATTGTCTTTAGGTGGGAGATGAATTTCATCAACTGGTGTGAGACCACCACCCTGCTTATTGGAGGTCTGAAGTGGCTCGAGAAAATTCAATGGTTGGTCTCTTGAGCAGGGTTTCTGGACTATAGAAGTAACTTTAAAAAAAAAAAGTGGGGGGGGGGGATCCTTAGCCTACCCATGGTATAAAATGTACTATAGGTTTGCAAATAACCTTCCATGGTGGAAGCAACATAAAAAAATATAGTAATAATCAGACCAAGGAAATGAGGCATACTAGTCCCGAAGGTCATCCCAATTGGCAGTTGTATCAATTTCTGTTTGACAATGAAGTTCTGAATGACTTAAGAAAGACGATCTATAATAAAGAATACACGAACAAGGTTATAGTTAGACTTGCCAGGAGGTGGTCTAACATCAAGGAGGATTGATGTTATGAAAAAGTTCAAGGTTTCGAGAGAATGAAGAATTGATATAAGTCATAACCTTATCTGGCTTAGTCATAATTCAAATCAAAGTATAAGTTATACAGATCTACAAATAAACTAAAAAAAAAGTTGCTGCATACATTGATTAGAATTTTGTGCTATAAGGTTTTTCTTCTTCTAGTCTGGTGTTGTATGCTTTCATAAGGCTGTGTACTATCCAGGAATTCTTCATTTTCCCAAGTATAGGAAACTTGTATTTCTTTAAAGGGCAAAAGTACAAATATGTAGCACATATTTGTACCATTAGTAGACTAAGTGTTAGTAAAACCAAGAGGCCTTACTCTGGAGAGAAACATAGTTCCTTTTGCTCTTTCTTTTAAGGTTACACGGTGATCAGCATTCATATTAATTAAATTAGGGAAACAAAACACACGTGTTAAAAAGATTATTTTACTGATTAATAATAAAATAATAACTTTACGTTTCGACCCCTGTATTGAGGTCATCTTCAGAAGGATACATTCAGAAGTATAAGAACAAGCTACATGCTGTTGCACTCTACACAAGTAAATTACATCTACGTTGTTAACTAATCGTTTTTCTTAGCCTGCCCTCTAGTGGGAAAAAAAATTAAAATTAAAATAAAATAAACAAAAATAAAATAAAAACTACAATAAACTCTGCTAAAGTCCTCATGTACTAGGATTCTTCTGGAATTATACAGTTATATTACGATTATCTTCTGGATTTGTACAGGTTGCTATTGAATGTTCAAGGGAAAAAAAAACACTTCACTAGGTCTTGTATTGAGATTTTTTTCTGTGGTTGCTTGTATTGAGAAAAATCTCAATACAAGTTGGCAGATAATCGTGGTCACTTTCTCTCTGATTGCACCTATAGTGGAGTCCAAGTGTAGCAGTGTGCAGAGAGAACTTTTGAAGCCATACATGGATTAGAGTCTGTGCTTCCTATGTTGGAGAATCCCTAGTAATCCAGATTCTAATGTCTCCTTCCCAGAAGATATTTTTTAGCTGTGCTAAAAGCTTTCGTCCCAGAATTAGCACCACTCTATCTGTCTTATACAAGATGCCATATCTGTCTTATACAAGAAGAAAGCTGTTGTCCAGCCTGTCCCTAAAAAGGAAAATAAAAATCAGCCATCAGTCTCACCTCAGTACTCTCTGAAGTAACAAAGAAGGTAATCAACAGCCAGCCTCTTAACCACCTGGAGACCCATCACTTAATTAATGATTACTAACATTTATTCTGCTATTCTCGTTCTACAGCAGACCTTGCTAACTTTACCCAACTTTGGACACAAGTCATGGAAAGATTTGAAGAAACTCATCTAGTTGCTAAAGGCAATTGATCATGTTTATCATGAAAGCCTTTTCAACAAGCTGCCCTCCAGCTGTACTCCCTAAAAAAAGGGAATAATACTCAGCCATTAAACTATCATCCCATTGCTCTTGGCTTAGTATTATTATTCTATGATGAAGTCATCACCTTCTTTTAGACACAGGTCATTGAAAGGTTTGGAGAAACTGTGGTCACTGTGTCTAAAAGAAGGTGATGACATTCTTCATCATAGAATAATAATACTAAGCCAAAAGCAATGGGATGATAGTTTAATGGCTGAGTATTATTCCCTTTTTTTTTTTTTTAGGGAGTACAGCTGGAAGGCAGCATGGTATAAAGGCCTCTAATAGAGGATAGAGACCTTTATACCATGCTAGCATCTTATGATCTACCTCCTCCATTTGCAGTGGGATTACAAGTTTCCTCTCTATTCGTATATTGCATGTGATTGTGAATGGTTTCACAATCAGATTTCTCTCTTGATAATTTGGTACTCCACAATATAAATCCTATAAAAACAGATCTCTAACCTCTTCAGTTTCCTGTAATCTAGTACCATCAATATGATTTGAAGTATGTAACACTTTCATCCCAGTGTGCATTACCTTATATTTTACAACATTAAATTGACAGCCATTGTCTTTTGCTCACACTGCCAATTTTAATTAAGTCATCCTGCAGGATGTCTATATCACCTTTATCAATTATTTCCCTTCCCAGTGTTGCATCATTAGCAAACAACTGATTAAACAACTTCATCAGAGACATTGCCATTTCTCCTGCACATTCTCGTAACACAAGCTGACATACCATCTCCGCCCACTGCTGTATTCACATTGATATTTTTCAGCTAGTACAAAGCCCAGGAGCACTCCACTAGTCATCCTCATTTACATTGATTCCACTCCACCATATATCATATATCACTCTCTAGCGTCTGTCACCCCCCCCACCCCACCCCCACACCAATCCATGCTGCCAGCCTCATATCTATTCCCATTTGCTCCAACTTACGTGATATTTTTCCATGTAGTATTCTGTCAAATAACCAACTTTTCCAATACTTGAACCACCAGTCCAGAGATATTAATTGGGTACTTCTGTCTTGGAGCCTTGGAACAGCTGAGATGTGGATTAAACAACTTCATCAGAGACATTGCCATTTCTCCTGCACATTCTCGTAACACAAGCTGACATACCATCTCCGCCCACTGCTGTATTCACATTGATATTTTTCAGTATATTGAGAACTTCCAATTCATCTACTTCAATTCTCACATCGGTAACTGCATATAGTGTCCCTAATCCTCAAATAGTATTGTCTGAAATAGTGTTCTATAGTTTGATATTTTGATTTGTTATTAAAAAACTCAAGTTCTGGTGTGTGTGTGTGTGGGGGGGGGAGTGCTCTTCTATGTCAAAACCAACCGAATCAGCTGGTTTTGCACCTAGTTTGTGTCTCCCCCATTATTATTATTATTATTTTAATTTGAAATAATTAGAAATATTTCAAATAGTTTATGAAAATATTTAGAAGTAACTTTCTTAAAAACAGGGTAGTAGCACTGATATAAAAATTCAGATTTATATCTTTTATTTTTCCATAGCGATCACACCAAAAGTGAGTGCATTTCTGTTATCAGCGTTAAACCTTATTTAGCAAAATAATCGTATCAATGTGTGTTTGGAATACACAAAATTTTAAACATTGCAGTTACGAGATTTATATTTTGTTTTTGTGAATTCTCTCTCTATAATACCCTCATATTGTATTGATAGCAGTCTCGGTAATTTTTTCTTTTATGAGGTGATTGGTGGTTATTTAAAAAATATTCTTCACAAATATAGTAATATATATATATATATACACAAAGATTACAGTGACACATTGTTGTGAGTTTTTTACAATTCTTATGTGTTTGGATCCCACCAGTGAAAGTTTGTAAACATATTGCACATTTAGTATATTACAAGCGAACCCCTTGCAGTAGAGACCAAACATGGTATTTTTTTAAACCACTCCAGGTCTCGATAAGCAGAGTAGTGGTTACCTAGGTGACAGAAATCATCTTCCACCTAAAGACTTCCCAAACATCCATGTTATATTAGGCATAGTAATGATGGTGTTGCACATGGGTTACAGATACTGTAAATCTTATTTTCGGTAGTACTTTAGACTGTTGCATGTGTGTGAATTTTAATATGCAATATCCTTCAGAAAATGGTGGCACTGATGCAAGGAAATTGGCATTCAAGGCTTCCAAGTTTACTGAGTTTAGCATGAGGGATTTCATACAGTGTAGTGTGCATTCTATGAACTCATTGCCAAGAAAAAGAATGGTTTTTGAATGCAGGAATGGGGGGAGGGAGGGAGAGAGAGAGAGAGAGTGTCAATCAGAAATGGTTCATGTGTGATTGCAAGAAACCAGGAGAATGAAGTAAATTAAAGATACTGAGAAATTATATTCTTGTTTAATCGTTTATCCAAGTGTAAGCATACAAAGTTTTGCATAAAGTATCTTCATGACTAGGCTACTTGTATATAAAGGCTAATGACTTCACATTTATTGCTTAGTATCCCATAATGCAAAACACAAACACAACCTTTCAAGTGTATGTAATGCCTTCCATTATGGAATGGGCCATTACCCAGACCATTTCTGGGTATGACTTCTGCATTACTTCAACCTTGATATCTGAGTGTTGGTCCTTCCCATAATGCATGACATTGTACACATATATATTACTCCTGCATATATATATCACTAGAGTGTGATATATGGTAGAGTGGAATCTAGGAGAATGAGGATGACTGGTGGAGTACCTTAGGATTCTGTGCTAGGGCCACTACTCTTCAATTTGTATATTAAAGATATGCAGAAAGATTTAAGGGGGACATTCAGTTGTTTACTGATGTGTTCTGTGCTAGGGCCACTACTCTTCAATTTGTATATTAAAGATATGCGGAAAGATTTAAAGGAAACATTCAGTTGTTTGCTGATGATGCAAAACTGGGGGGAGCAGTCATTGATAAAGGTGATGTAGATATCCTGCAGGATGATTTAAATAAATTGGCATTGTGGACAAGAGATAATGGTTGCCAGTTTAATGCTGCAAAATGTAAGCTTATTCAGTTTGATTTGAAAAGGTTACATACTGTGAATTGCTGAATACTGGATTGCAGTAAATTGATGAGGCTAAGGACTTCGGGATAATAGTGGACAGAGAATTGAAGTTCAGAAGGCATATTGTGAAAATTAGCATAATAGCTCATAGGATTACTTGGATGTTGAAAAACACACTAACAAATAAAGATAAGGAAGTTATTATCCCTCTTTATAAGGCTATACTGTAATTCAGCTGCATCTTGACTACTGTGCACAAATTTGGTCATTTGGGTTTCTTGTTGATCAGCAAGTGGCAGAGAGGATTCAGAGATGAGTGACTGAACTCATGACAGGTCTGTGGAATGTTCCCTTCCCTATAAGGATAGGTGGAAGGTGTGTGTGTGTTGCAGAGTTTAATCAATAGGCAGAAGATAGGGAACATGATAATAACAATTTATAAGTTATTGAAGGGGGTGTTCTCTAAGATTGACACAAAGGAAATTTTTCAATACATGGCAGATAGAGGGAGAAAACTTGGGAACCCTGGAAGTTGTGTAAGAGGATGTTTAGTAAGGAGTGTGTGGACTAGATTTTTTGCTAGGAGAGTGGTGAATGAGTGGAATGGATTACCAAAATTAGTCGTGAGTTCCCTGACAGTGAATGAGTTTAAGGAGAGGTATGGTAGGTATTGTGTGTGTAAAGATTGGTGTGGGTCTTCTACAATGATTCTTCTGTCTCCATGGAGATACCTGTATTATAATAATAATAATGATTTGAACCCACAGGTTATTCATTGGAGAGCAGGTATGGCATCAACTCAGCCAACCAGGCTGGCATAAAACAGATTTATTCTTTTGAAATGCATTAATTTATTTCTTTACAGCTTAAGATTTTCAAACAAATATTAAATTATGCACCTATGCCAATTTTTTAAAGCAGCTTCATTATGAGAAATCTGAAGGTCATAATTAGCAAAGTTTCAAATAGTGAAAATAATCTGGAGCTGAATTTCTCTAGTAAGGAGGATAACTATTTTTCTTTCAGTCTTCTTAAATAAATAAATTTAGCTTATAGAATTTAACAGGTGTGTAAATTTCCCAGAATGTGTTCATATTGTTACAGATAGGGCAAGTCAGCAGTACTTGAGGCATATGAAAACAGTCAAGCTAGTAGTTGACAGGCTTTAATAGAGTTTTTATGTCAAGTTGTTCTGCAAGGTTAGGTAACAGTGCAAGAAGCTTTAGACATCTAAAGAGTGGTTTATGGGGATGATTCTTTGAAAAAAAGTGTAGTGTTTTTGAATGGCATAAAGAGGGACAGTAAGATATGAGAGACAACAAGAGAACTAGAAAATCACAAATTCATTAAGCATGTGAAAATATAGAAAAAGAGGGCAGAAGTTTCTATATTTTCACATCAAATTCAGCTAGTAGATCAGTGCTTCCCAAACTGGGGGCAGTGGTTTTGTATCGGGGGGAGGGGATGAAATAATGAAAACAAATTTAAAATGTTTTAAGACTAAGTAGATTTTTTTTTATCTTGAAAGAAATGTATTTAATTTTTATTATTTATTATTTCTTTTTTTGTTATTTTTTATATTTTAATGGAAAAAATGCACACATTGGTGTGGGTTCACAAATTTTGCTTCCTGCGTATTTCGGCGCTTAATGAATATTAGTAAATATATGCTTATTCATATAAGTTTCATTTCAAAGTAGAAATCTAAGAATTGCAGTTTCAAATATTTCACCTGATATTGACTTTTTTGTGTAGCAGTATTAAAACACATCCATCACATTAAATTGTTATTAAACTTCTTTTATGTTTTTAATTCTTTCTTTATTACTAATCATTTTACATTTCATGTGCTTGTACTGCAAATATACAATAACAATATATCTATCTATATAAAAATATGAGATAACGTGGCATGTCAAATGTGTATGTAAGATGCTAAAAATGTAATATTTGCATTTGATTTTTGCAATATTCGCTGTGTATGTTTTGTATTGAATATAAATACAATAAATATTATAATAATATGTCTATTATTACGATTTTATTTTGAGGGGGGCCGTGAAATATTTTAATTTTTCCAAAGGGGACTCTGACATCCAGAAGTTTGGGAAGCACTGTAGTAGATGCTTAAGTGTATAGTTAATGGCAGAAGAATTAAATTTAGACAGAGGAACAGTTAGGAAGCATTTAGTTAATTTGGGACTGAGAAAAATTTCTATAAATATGGTTATACAAATTTTGAGTTTTCAGAAGCAGAACCATCTGATATCTGTTCTGATCTTTCTTCACAGTTGGCTGTTTTTCATAGAGTTATTACTCATTATAAAACTTGATTCTTTAAGTACTACCCTCAAACCATCTGCCAAAGCATGCAGTGGAAAACACTATATCAGCTTCATCAAGTCCAAAAAAGTGCTGACATCATGATCACAGATCAGGTAATTGCACTTTTTTTTTTCCCCTCTCCAGTCATAAATGCATAGCTCACTTCAAATTCATTAAACAAGAACAGTGAACCTACATTGTTATTTAGAAGTATTAGGTGAAAGTGATGTGAAAGCTGTTCACAAGAGGAGAACTAACTTGAGCTAAACAGTTGAATCATTTATCATGACATTGTCCCTGCACATATACAGTGTCTTCAAGTTTATAGCTAAAAAATCAATCACAGAATTGGACCATCCATATTCACCAGGCTTAGTCACTTGTAAAGTTTTAGCTGTTCCCAGGCCTTCTGATGACAGGCTATCTGTCTACAGGTAAGCAAGTATAATTTTTATGTGTGCATTATAGGAATTGTCATACCTTAATTTTATGAAATGTAGAGCGTATAATGTAATTCTTCAGATGGTTTATATGAATTGTTTTTTATACAAGGAAGGTTAGAGCATTGAAGAGCATTTTAAAAACCTCTCTTCTAGCCACAGAAGATGACTGGTGAGTTTATATAGTCATGTTCAACAGAAGAACTGCCATTGATAATTCACTCACTTTCCTCTAACTCTGATAAAGCACATGCAGTAACTATTCTACATATCTCTCCTTTTTCCTCAACTTTCTGCTGATACACACAATAATGTATTCTAGGCTGATCAGTCTATAGTATAGGATTATCAGAAAAACAGGACAATCAGAATTTGGATTAGCAGTAGTTTATAAGGTGTTATTTTATTGCTGACACTTTCCTACCCCCCTCCTGTATTTATATCATCGTCATCATCATCATCATCAAATTCCTGACATTTACCCCCAAAAGGTGAACAGGATATGATAGTACTACATGAAAAATTTACATCATTACTAACTTCCTATCTGCAATTTTCCTCCAAATCAATCTGTTACATGTCAAGGCTCCAACATTGTCAGGCTTCTATTTCTATTTCTAAGGCACTTTTTACCATATCAATCCACCTATATCTTGGTCTTCCTCTGGTTTTTTCCTACCAACCTGGCAGAGAACACTTGTTTTGCTAATCTTTCTTCTCCCATTTTGTTTAAGTGACCATACCACCTGAGATTACCTCTGCTAATGCATTCCGGGATGCTGACAATGTCAAGTTCTTTCCTAATCTCTCTGTTTTTAATATGATATTGCCATTTTCCATCTGTTCATGCCCCCTAAGCTTTCTCAGGAGTCTTATATCTGCAGTTTCTAGTCTTTGTCAAGTGTTTTATTTCTGACCCAGCTCTCAGATCCATAAATTAAAAATTGGTTTGAACACTTTCTTGTATACAGCTAATTTAGTGTTTTGAGTAATCTTCTTCTTATTCCATATAAATTTATTCATTTGACTTCCTACCATACCAGCTTTGTTGATTCTGTTGTCTATTTCCATATTTAATTTACCACCTTCTCTAAAAATCATGCCTAAGCAGCTAAAATGTTTTACTTGTTCTATAGGTTCTCCATTCACAATGCAGTTGATAATTTCAATCCTTCTGTCTATTTTCATTGTCTTTGTCTTGTTATTGCTAACTTTCATACCATATCTATTACAACAGTTATTCAATTTAGTCAGGGAAACTTGTAGTGGATTTATTTAGAAGTATAATATCGCCCACATAAAGCAAAGCGCTGACATTAACATCTCCAATTTTGATATCAGGTTTATTACCACTTTCCTTCATAATGTGATCCATATAGATAATGAATAAGAGAGGGGTTAATGTACATCCTTGTCTCACAGTAGATTTAACATTAAACCATCTTCCTGTACTTCCTTCAATTCTAACTGCTGACTTACAACTCAAATAAAGACTAAGTATTGCT
The DNA here is from genome assembly GCF_054136105.1 of Typopeltis vanoorti. Lineage (NCBI taxonomy): Eukaryota > Metazoa > Arthropoda > Arachnida > Uropygi > Thelyphonidae > Typopeltis > Typopeltis vanoorti. Next base: position 68,209,484 of record NC_143552.1, on the reverse strand, counting down.
TGATATAATGTCCCATTGACTCCATACAACTGTAGCGCTTTTAACTGCTTTTCTCTTGACACCTTGTCATATGCTATTTCTAGATCTACAAAAGTTAAATACAGATTTTTTTTATATTCCCATGACTTCTCAACTATTTGTCATAAAGTGAAAATCTGATCCTGACAGCCTCTATTTGGCCTGAATACAGCTTACACTTCACCAAGCTTCCCTTCCACAATCCTTCTCAACCGTTTCTCCAGTTATACTTGCATAAATCTTATCAGGAACACTGAGATGAGAAATACCTCTGTAATTCTCACTTTCAGTTTTATTTCCCTTTTTATATATGGGTACTATGAGAGCTCTACTCCAATCATCTGGTATTCATCCCTGTGTGCAGGCCTTCTGAGCTATGCAGTGCAGCCACTGTAAGACTTTTATACCTCAGTACTTGAGCATTTCTGGTCAAATATCATCTAATCCTGCTGCTTTTCCACATTTCAGGCTTTTTCTACTTCAAGTATGGATATGTATTCCTGATTGCATGCGTGGTCAGTGTTTTTTATCACTGTGTTGTCATCACTGCTAGTTTCATTTGGCAATTTTTCGAAGTAATTACTCCATTCTTCAAGGATATCTTTTTTTTCCCAGTTTTCATATAATCTCTAATTCCTTTTACAGGACTCTTTCCTCCATTTCTGAGCTTCTTCAACAACCTCCAGAATATGTTGTTTTGATATTTATTTTCTATTTTCTTACCAAAGTCTTCCCATTACTTTTGTTTAGCTAGTTTTACACAGTGTTTAGCTTTCTTACATTTGTCTCTGTACTCTCTAAGAGCACAAGATGACTTATTGCCAGGAACTATTGATATGCTTTCTTCTTTTCCTTCACTGCCTCTTTAACTTCCTGTGTCCACCAGGGAGTTCTGATTTTTTTATCCTTGCACACAACCTCACCACATGCCTCTCTGGCTGAATCAGTCAATGTTCTCTTTAGTGCTTGCCACTGAATCTCCAAGGTTTGGTTCCTGTTCTCAAACTCTTTCATTTTTTCTTCAATAATCTTTGTGTATTTTAGTCTACTGTTCACATCTGAGAGCTGCTCAACTTTTATTCACTTTAAAATTTTCTTACATATTCTTCTTTTCAATATGAAATTCAGTTTTATCCTGCTCAAGACTAAATGGTGATCACTTCCAATTTCAAATCCTCTGTACACTGTGGTGTCCTGCACCAGGGAGAAAACATCACTATCAACAATAACATAGTCAATGAGACTTTTCTTAATCCTTGCCTCTTTTCTCCATGTGAATTTGTGCACATTTTTATGTTGGAACATGGTGTTAGTAATAACCAGTCCATGTCCTGAGCAGAAATCCAACAGATATTTGCCATTATGATTAGCTTTGCTCTTTCTCCAAATTTTCCCAAAATATTTCTGTATGTCTCACAATCATTTCCTACTCTACTATTTAGATCCCCAACAAGGACCAACTTTTCCTTTTTCATTGTGTCAGTTGCTTTTTCTAAAGCCTCAAAAAATTCCTCCACTTCTATCTTAGTAGAACCTTCTGTGGGACCATAGGCACAAATAAGTCTCATTGTCCAGTTCCCCATTCTCATATTTGCCCACATTACTCTACTTGAGACTGCCTTCTATTCAAGAAATTTTAGCCTTGTATTTTGTGTTGAATACTATGGCTACTCCTTCTTTTCCTTGATTGTCATTGCCTGAATATAACATTTTGTATTTATTGCTCAGGAAGATCTCACCAATTTTTGTTTCAGTCACCCCTTTTTTGTTAATCTGGTACTTATCCAATTCCTCAGCTAGCTCCATTTCTTTGCCATTCAGGCTTCTTATGTCGATAGTACTGATCTTCACCTCTGGTGATGTTGATTTGAGGTGTTTTAGGATTTGTTCCTGTATTCACTCATCCTTTTAATTGCTACTAAAAAGACAAAGAAACTCGGATTTCTCTTTGCCTGTAAAAATGTAACTGCTTTTCTGATTTCATCTTTCTTGCCTTGGCTGGCAATCTCCTTGATAAATAATAACCTCATATAATATAAAATGAAAATCAACACAGATATTTCTGAAATCCTTGTTTGGAAAATCCCCCAATCAGTATAGAGAATGTAGACATCAGCGGGAAACAAATAAAACAAGTAAAAAGCTTTAAATATTTAGGAAGCCTAATAACAGAAGATGGCAGAAAAAGAGAAGACATATGGTTAAGAATAAACAATGCAAAAGCCTAATTCTCTAAGATGAAAAGCATTTTAACAGGAAACCACAACCTACAATTGAAAAAAATTATAATAAAGGCATTGATATGGAATATCACACTGTATGGATGTGAAACCTGGATTCTAGGTTTTGAAATGTGTCGCTGGTGCCACATGAACAAAATAAAATGGTCAGGGAAAAAAATTCAAATGAACAAGTCCTGAGAGATAGATAAGTGAAACAAGCAGTCTAATTAGATGTGAAAATTAGCAGAGATAGGTGGTATGAACATATACTCCAACATGATGGACTTGTGAAAAGAATAACTGAAGGCTAAATAGAGGGGGAAAGAAAAGGCAGACCAAGGAAAAGCTTTGTTGACCAAGTCAAAGAAAGCATGGGCCCAAGGAGTTACTAGGAGATTAAGAAGAAAGCTGATAACAGAGTGGAATGGAAGAAATTGCAGCTGAGCTACCAGTTTCCAGACTGATGCAACTGATGATGATGATCTAACATGCTTTCTCTTGCCTTCTTCTTCCCTCCTCCTCATTTATCTGTGTGGTTAACAGTCCTCTTCAGATGATTCTGGTCTATTGCAGCATGGAACTATATATTTTGTCCTGTTAATCTCCACTTCATCCCAAACCTACTGCCTATATTACATATACTACCACCATTTGAAATCTCTAATCTAGTTGATTTTAAGTCTTCCTAACTAGCTGAAGTGTTTCAAATACATGAACCATCATATGAATTTTTAAGGATGAAAACATAAGTGACTTTCTGTCTTTCATCTTGTAATTATCCTATTCCACCATTAATCTATGATTGTTAGAGTACTCAATTATCATATTTAAAATGTAATGGAGTTGCAACCTTTGAGACCACTGGACCTTAAGTGAACTATTTTACTTGAAATTTCCTGTATCAAGAACTGTTTTTCAGTACTTTTTCTTTTATTTATGCGCAGTTTTGTCATTGATTCTTCAAAATCAGTGCAACGGAACGTTATTTTATTCAGTTTTTTTTTTTTTTTTTTTTTTTTTTTCATGACGATATTGCAAAAATATCACACTATTTTCAAACACTTGTGTTGAAAATGTTTCAACCGCATAACCATAGCATGAAATCATACTATGGTTTTGTGGTTGTTATCATACAAGTTTTAGATACATTGTTATCTTTTATGAACAAAAAATGATGCTAAATAGTTTTACTGAGTTACTAATTTTACGACCTTTATTGTTTATATATATATATATATATATATATATATATATATCAGAAATTTATATATATAGTATATTTCAGAAGAACTTTAGCCCTTTCATCTTGCACCTTAAAAATGCAACAGATTATTATTATTATTTTTTCCCCCACGAATGTCCATTGAACTGCTGTAAATATGTGTGGTGAAAACAATCTGTGGCATATCATACTCAGATCCATTCAAAATGTGTTTATTTTGAGGTATTCCAATTATGCCAAATAATAATTTATAAATTAATAATCAATGTCTAACTTCCTACTGTTTAAGTAACAGATTTCATATCTGAGATCTGTTACTTAAACAGTAAAATAAAGTAACAGATTTCAGATACTGAAACGTTATTTTACTGTTTTGAGATTAAAAAAATAATAATAATAATAATATTTAGCTGTTAATAATAAATGCTGAAATAAAGTAGTGCTTTTAAATCCGAACTATTTCTTTTTTTGTTTGATAGTTCCAGTGACTACCTTATTTACTTTCTGGGACCTAGTATCAGTGGTTTTGGGTTATTGGAATCATTCAAATTATTCATATTTTTACAAATTTTACATTTCCTTCAAGGAGCAAGGGTGTTTCAGAATCAAATTTTATTCAAAAATAGCAAAAAATAACCTTCCATGCAAAGTGTGGAAGGTTATGTTTTCTATTTTTGCACCAGCTGACCATTAATAATAATTATCAGAATGACATTAATATTTCTTTATTTGCATGTTATGCAGATGGATTAGTCAATACATAACAGTTTATATCATAACTGTTTATTTCATTTTGTAATGAGTAAATTTGGGGAGGATGCCATTCATTAGAACTAAAGCTCAGCATACTGCAAATGACAACACAAATTCTTATAAATAATGTGATAGATTTATGTTTTGTTTTCTGTATGTAGAGAAAAGCTGTAAAGTACAAAAAAATAAGCATTCGTACAAGTGATGTTGATTTCTAAGAGTATGAATAAACAATAAAGAAAATTTAATTTAAAACAAATAGCAAACTTTTTAAAACTCGAATATGTGATTCTTTGAAAACAAAACAGGCACTGTCAGCTAAGGATAATTAGGCAAAATTATCAAAAGGGAATTGATTCTGATATCATTGTTCTCACCAGTTAAAATATTTATGTACATTAAATTATTACAATCTTCTGTCTCCATGCATGGCCATTTTCCCTCTCAATAAGAAAAAAAAATGGACATGTCTATTATATCTTATGTCCCTTATTATATGATAAAAGGATTCAAAATATAAAAATATATTTTTATATTTTGTGTTTAGCTATCTAATATTTCTATTTAAAATTACAGCTATGTAATTTTAAAAAGAAATATACACTTTCCATACACTCTACATATTGTATGGAAATATGCATTTCTTCCTTTTAGTTACAATGGCCCTGCGATGCAGTTATTGATGCATGTTAATCCAGTTAAACATTCTGTGAGTGTTATGGATTATCACATTTGCTGATAATTGACAACTTGCATTCTTATCCATGTTACTTCATCTATATAGTATGCATCACATTCATATTTTGGTGGATGTGAAAACATGTCATGGTTAGTAGGGAGGTTAATTCCTCTGCAGTCATTAGCAGTATTTCTCCACCATTTCTATCCTGTTTGTCCTTCCTTTAGTACACTGTACACATGACATGCTATCTCTGTAAGAATACCCCATTCTGTTTGACAGGTCTCACTAATGTTAATTATGTTTGGTTCCATTTCATTTAGAAATGATTTGCCTGAGAAGTTAATTTAAATCTATAATAATAATAGCAGCTGATATTATTAGTCACCTCCAGGGAGTCCAAAGTCTCATCGAGGGAAGGGCATTTACTCTACAGCTCTGCTTCCACCACTCACAATCCACCAACTGACCGCAACTACACCAACGGCATCAACCTCCGACCACCACCACTAGTATTTCCACAGAAATCACAACCATCCATGCCCACGGCAAGATTCAAACCTGCAGCCTCTTAACTGGAGAGTGGACACGCTAACCACTCGGCCAGCCAGGCTGGCTAAGTCGTCATTTTAAATTTTACAATATTGCAAATGAATAATAAAAATATGAATTAACACAGCAAAGTTTTAGAATAAATTTTTCTTAGCATTTGGCAGCCTTAACTTATGAATAAAATTCTTAATTATGTATACAATAATTTTTTAGATATCTTTTAAAAATGTTTCATTTTCTTGACCATAAAAGCTATGGAATGACTTCTAATGGGACTATATTGATCAAGTACATATAAGAAACAACTATGTTATACCAACTAGTTTCACCAACTAAGGCTGTCGGCATCTTCAGGGTACATAACTGATGTAAAGCACTAAAAAGTTAAAAACTGTTACAAACTATAATCAGCCAATTCCAATTATATTAGACAAAGAACAGAGCATGTACAATACATGCATAGAGCGTGCATGATCTCACTTGTTGTTATTTAGGAACGTTCTATAGTTGGCACTGTAATTCAGTTCTGGTGGGTTAAGAGATCTAATAAAGGTCTTCCAGATCACGGGCAAGATTAGTCCTTGGTTCCTGTTAAGGTTTTGTATACAGCGGGCAACTGCTGTGGCTTCTTTAATAATTTGGGAGCAGAAGTCCTCCCGTATGTAAGGAATTGTGCTTCTATCCCACTCTATGATATGGTTCATTCTTGAGAAATGAAAAACCCCAATTTTTCTTCTCTGTTATTGTTGACGTCACCAATGTGTTCTTTTTGACTAATTTCAAGGCTCCTTGAAGTCTGGCCGATGTAATTCAACCCGCACGAGCAGGGTATGTTGTAAACTCCAGCATATTTGAAGAAAGGATGGCTATCTTTTGGAGATCTTAAGAATTGCCTAATCGTTTCTGTAGGTTTAAAGGCCACTCTTATTTTGTGTGGTCTAAGGAGTCTTGCAATCTTATTCTTAACTGTCCCTAAGTATGGAATGACGATGGTAGAAATATAACGTATGTCATCTCGTTGTCTTTGTGGGTGGTCAGAGAAAAGTATCTTGTGGACGAGTCTTCGAGGAAATCCATTCCTGGTAAGATTGTTAGATATCAGGGATAGTTCTTCCTGGAGGTCTTGTTGATCTGTTGTAAGGAGAGAGGCTTGGTCCTTCAGCATGTGTACAGTATAAGTTTCTGAGAAATGTGGTGGGAGGAAGTGAAATGTAAATAACGTCCTGTATTGTCAGGTTTGCAGTAAACTGAGAGGTTGATACCACCATTCATTAGCTTCTTAATTAAAGTGTCCAGAAATGGTAATTGGTTATCTTTTTCAAGTTCTAAAATGAATTTGATTGTGTAGTGTAAAGAGTTGATCTTGTTTAGAAAGTCTAACAGGTCCTTTTTTGTGTGGTTCCAATCAATAAAGATCTAATCATACCCTTGATCTGGAAGACCCTTATTAGATCTCTTAACTCACCAGAACTGAATTACAGTGCCAACTATAGAACATTCCTAAATAACAAGTGAGATCATGCACGCTCTATGCATGTATTGTACGTGCTCTGTTCTTTGTCTAATATAATTGGAATCAGTTGATTATAGTTTGTAACAGTTTTTATCTTTTTAGTGCCTTACATCAGTTATGTACCCTGAAGATGCCGACAGCCTTAGTTGGTATAACATAGTTGTTTCTTGTACGTACTTGATCAATATAGTCCCATTAGATGTCATTCCATATTTTTAGATATCTGTTTTATTAGCTAAAAAATTACATTAAGCAATTTTTGATTTCAAAACTTACACACTCCTAATTGAAAATCTTCAGTAGAATCAGGAGAATTTTAGTTATATGGTAACGAATATTCCCTCCTTTGTTAAATTTAAATGCACTCACAAATATATTTGGTTATTTCTCGTGGATATTTATCAAACTTCAGAAGTTCATCATAAATTATTCTTTCATGCACATTTTATTTTTCACTGTTGTTAAAAAAAGTTTATTTTTAATATATGTTTTTATTTTTATAGCACCATCTGCCATCCATAAAAGAAAAACTGTATTTTCTTTCATCTTTTCTTCCAAGTAATTTTTTTCCATCTGACCTTCAAATACTCTTTACACCTATTTTACAAATTAGAGCTCTTGTTGTGATGTCAGTGATTTGTAAAAGCTCAAAGGAGACCCTGAACTGGATTTTAGAAGAATCACCCGGTAAGTGTTCTAATGATTTGTTTAGCGAATTGGAGAAATTCGATTTTCTTTAAAAACTTGTAAACTCGATTCATTCAGATATATTTACAAGGTTGTTTCTTAATTAAATTGTAAATTATCAATACAATCTGCATATAATTTTTTCTTGTCTGTTTTGTTCTTTTAAAAAGATATGTAAAAATTATTGTATAGTTGAGAATTTTATTCTAAAATTTTGCTGTGTTAATTCACTCTGTTATTCATTTGTAATGTTGTAAAGTTTGTAATGGTGTCTTAGTATATGAAGAAATTCACTGTTAGCATGAGGCTCATATTTATCTTTGCTTAGGAGCAGATGATTTGCAACAACAGTAAATGCAAAAAAGTATTATTGATAGCAAAAGAACATATGGTTATGTTATGTGATTTGATATTTTATCAAATTGTTCCTTTTCATTCAAAAAAACGTTGAAATTTTTGTGTCATGAAAAGTTTCTACATCAAGAGCCTCATTAGCCTATATGAAGTATAGATGAAGTCCTTTGGTCAGAAAGACCTAGATACGATACCCCTCTGAGATGTGAGGAGCCTTTATCTGGTTTCTTTTGACTATAATGGCTAATATGAGTTTAGTAGGTTAGCCATATGAGAAACAGGCAAACTGGCCCCGTGAACACATGCATCTACGCACATAAAAATTGCTTTCCCCCCCCCCCCCCCAATGCGAGACTCTGACAAGCCTTTTGCATAATCATAGCAGCCCCTGCACCATGTTTTATCCTCAAGTGGGATAAAAGTGCTATAAAAGAGGAAGAGATAAAAGTTTCTACATCAGTATCCATGAACTCCTGTCACTTCTTTGATGGAAACAGCAACAACGCATCTACCTAGAGCAGTGTTTTTTAAACTTTTCTGGCCGTGGCCCACAATAAAAAATACATTTTACATTGCGACCCCTGTACACACACATGCACATATAATGTGTGTGTGTGTACAGGGGGTTGCAGTGTGCATAGGCAGATTTAGTGTCTATGTATGGGCACTAAATGAAATAAAAGTTTCACAAAACAGTAAGTGCCCTTACTATGTATAATTAAGTAAAAACAAAAATCTAACAGGTAATAATATCAAAATATGATTTTATTAACATTTAAATATAACATGGAGGAAAAAATCAAAAATAAAATAAAGTATTTCCTAATAAAATTAGGAATATTTTATTTAATGCAGCAGGTATGCTTCATAAAACAAAGAAGAAAGTAAGCTATATAGCCATCAAAATAATAGAAGAATTCATTTTGATTTGTGGAATAAGCAGATTTTTGTTCACTATGATTCTTTTGAAAAACTGCAGTGAAAATATCTATACTACCATACTGCAGATGCACTACAATCGCTATACTACATTCAGGCAAGCAAAACAATTTTATTGTAAGGTCAGGTATCTTTACTCTGTCAATAAATACAGTATGAAGGCAATTGGAGTCTATGTACTGTAGGTAGCGACAGTTTGTATAAATTGTAGGCAGGGAATGAAAATCTTTTAGAATGAAAAATGTCTCCACTCACATAGACACTATGCTACAGTTCAGTCATACAAAATAGTTTTATTGTAGGTCCAAAAACACTAAGTACACCCTAATATCCTCTTTCAAATTTTCATTTGGAAAATATGTGGTCACATCCATTCATAATAGTCAAAGGATACAGAAACCAATCAATTTATATAAAGTAAATAAAGACATTCCCTCTCTGCACTGTATGGTCATGATATATCATCAAGCGAGTTCCCCAAAAGTAGCGAAACACGAGGCATGACACTGCCCGAGTGTATCTATGAGATACACTCTATTTTCTATCATGTTTCATTTAAAAAATACTTTTCATGATCCATTAAGTTAATCGCAACTGACCTACAGTCTTTGCTTGATGATGATGAACATTATGATCTTGTAGGATAAATGTCTATCCGATAGCACCCAGACTTAGACCACCTATGTTCACATAGGGGTCCAGGATCTTGTCTCTATAATTTGCAAGATTCATGGTTCCACTAGGAAGCACATACAGGTCAGCGTGTCCACCAAACGAGATCCCTCCCAAAAGAAACCATCACCCTACCTCCACCATAAGTGCCCCTTCGCAGATATTAGAGGGATGGTAACATGTTCCTGGTTCTCTCCAGAATTAGAGCACACATAGTATTTCTTTTTAGAGCAAATTGGGAAATGTCTGCAGTCAGTACTGATATCTATTGATTTTGGATCTAGTTGATGTGGAGCCTGGTCCATTTCAAACATTCTCTCCTGTGGCATGAAGATAGGGACATGCAGACTACTGGTCACCTAGCATACAGACCACATTTGTGAAGCCTTCTGCACATGGTGGGAGTAGATATCAATGTTCCTGTAGCTCAGTGTTTCTCAAACTTCAGATATTCGTGCATCCCCTTCTTAAATTTTCATTATCACCAAGTACCCCCTTATCAAAATAATAAATAAATAAAATAAATAAAAAAAAAGTATAGTTCATTGTAAATGTCTATTTTATTTGAATTTAGATGTAGATATACATAAAAAAATATTGTTTATTTTTAATAGAACAAAATTTATAAAGATACTATAAATTTTTACTTAATTTAAATAATTTATCATCAATGAGAGGAGTGAAATTTCTTATGGTGGGAAAAATTTCAGCAAAATGTGGCTCTATAGTTATTAATTTCAATCTCAGATGTGGTTCGACATCTATAATGCAGTTGCTTTTCGTCTTAATATCTACAAGGGCTGAAAATTTAACTTCGCACAGATGTGAATGTGGAAATGGGAAAATGAACCTTAGAGATTTATCTGTTAATTCAGGAAATTCATTCTGTATTTGTAGCCAAAATGATGATAACGTATTATTATTATTATTATTATTACTATTACTATTACTTGACACCTCCAGGGAGTCCAAAGACTTATCGAGGGAGGGCACCCACTCCACAACTCTCCGCCTCCACCACTCAATCCACCAATCCTAACGAACCGCAACTACACCAATGCCATCTACTGCCCCACCACCACAAGTATTTTCACAGACAATCGCAAAAATCCATGCTCATGGCGGAATTCGAACCCGCAGCCTTTAGGCTGGAGAGCGGATATATTAACCATTTGGCCAACCAGGCTGGCATAATAATAATGGAATACCAGGCTGGTATTCCATTGTATTTATTTTTTAGGGAACTATCTTGGCGACAGACCCTTTGCCATAGATTTGCAATGATAATTTTTTTTTGTATTTTTATTTCTTCTTTTTTTCCCTTTTTTTTTTTACAGACAAGGATTTTGACTCTTGAGACCAAACATTAAACTGATTTAATACTGCATCTTTACATTTGTTTACATTTCTCGACTGCAAATGGCCATAAATGGTCTGTAAATGTTTGTGTGCATAAGTTTTGATAAATTTTAACTTTTTATAATAGATTTGTGTATACTTTATGATAGTAAATGATAAAATAGACTAGTATCCACATATTTAATATACTCATGGCATACCTAACTTTTTCTTAATTTCTTTGATATTTCTAAGCTATGTGATTCATCTGCGAGTTTTTTTAAATTGTCACAAATCTCCAAAAAATTTCCAATATATTTATTAAAAAAGAAAACGTTTATAAATGGAACCATGTAGTTCAAACCCACGTTCTTTGGGGGTCAACTGTATTATGTAAATCTACAGCAGTTCTTTTGAGAAATATGGGGCATTTTTTATACTTAATTACTTCTATGGAAGTAGACAACTTAATAAAACTGAGGTAATTATTTTGTTATTGACTGTATTAATAGAGAAGAAAAAATATTGACACAGGATTATAATCATATGAGAAATTATACATTACTGAAGATCTCCTCTTTAAAGGTACCTCTGGCATAACTATAAAGTAATGAAATTATACGATAACCCCATTAATAAATTTTAATGAAAGTGTAAATATTTCTTACCAGAAATAACAGTTCATCAATGTGTAGAAACAACAAGAAAATCAAAGAACAGGAATATAAGGCACATACTTCAATTAGTTTACCAATTAAAAACAGTTGCTGTGAGCTAGAAATTTATATTAATAAATAATATCAAAACTATTTCTGATGTTTACATAAAATGGGAATTGCTCAAACTTTTTGTAGAGAGAGACAATTGTTCTGATTCAGGTTAGGCTGATGTAAAAGGTTTCACAACTTTCTTTGAAAAGGCATTCATATTTAAATCTTCTTCTGTAGAGAAGACAAGCTTCATCTCACCGAATACTGTGTTTATTTATAAGACTATGATGTGCTAGACTAGACTTTTGTGGTTTCATGTATTTAATGTAGCATTGATGCTCATTAATTAAAGGCCATATATTTCATCCTGAATATTGAATTTATTGATTTGAGAAAGTAAGAGCCACGTGATGTTATACATGAAATAACGCAATGGTATATAGCTGAGGAAATATTGCAATATTAATTATTCATTAGCTACTTTAAAAAAAATATTGATGTGTGATTAAAATAAGACTTTCCCATGTCTTAGATAGAGGAAGTCATTCTGATTTAAGTTTGGACAGTGAAGTAAGTTTGTCCAGAGTAAGAACAATGAGTCACAATTAATTTGGACAAACTGGATGGACTGTAGAAAAAATAATGCAAGAACACTAGTCTTATACTAGCAACAATAAATCTGAAAAACCTGGCTTGGCTTTACATGGAATAGATAAAGACCACAACATCCTGTGGTCTGAAACACGCTTACTTCATTGATGTCCTTATAAATTTGAACATTGTTTAGAAAAGTACCGATGCCTTACTTCACCATCAGAACTACTACAATCACATCAATAATATTTTTTAAAATAGTTAATGAATAATTAATATTGTAATAGTCATTTATACTTTTGTGTTGTTTTATGTAGAGCATTACATTGCTCTTATGTTTTGAGATCAATCCATTGTTTGTGTTCTACTTTCTAATGAACTATTGTTGCCACTAATGATGGCCTGTAGTATTAAGGGTAAAATATATGGCCTTAAATAAATAGTATTACTTATTACTTGTGTTTTTCATGTTACTTTAAAAAAACCTACTATGCCACAAGTATCTCTTAAACAATAAATAACAGAATATTGGTAAATACAGAAACAATATCAAAACTGACCAACATATCCACTCATGTATTTGAATATCCTTGATTTTTTTTCAAGAAAATATGCAGAATTCTTGATGAAACTGCCTATATTGGATAAATGGTAGATGCATTTTATAACCCAATGTGAGGCTGCTACCTTGCTTATTGGAACCCTTAAGTGTCTTGAAAAAGTTTTGTTTTGTCTCCAAGATAATTGTGAAGTCTGATTTAGCAGGCCTTCCAGTTATCTTAGAGAGTAGTAGATTCCTGGATAGTGGCTGTGGCTTCAGCCTGCTTACAGGGCTAATGCACTGTAGGTTTATAGCCTTTCAAAATTGTAAACTACAGATTTACAGATATTGCAATCACAAATATGATCGTGCATTATAATGAATCTTTGCTATATTAGCTGCCATGCAGAAAAATCAGAACCATATTCAGGGCTAAGGCAGAGAATCATGTTCAAGAAATATATTACAGTTTCCAGTATGAACCTCAGAGGTGATCTTTACATAGGCACATTGACATCCTGGGAATTAATGAAACTAAATGGAATGGAGAAGATAATTTCAGAAGGTGGAATGTTGAGATAGTTGTTTACTCAAGGGAAGATTCAAGGCATCATGGAGCAGTGGTACTGAAGAAAGGTTAAACAAAATTCATTCATGGTTATAAGCTTGTAACATTTTATTAGACTTAAGGCTCATCCAACAAGCACATCTGTTTTGGTGGTTTATACACTCCACATTGATAGGCCTAATGGCAAGAGTATATGTACACACACCATACCTATACTTTGACAACATTGATGAGTCAAAGTATCAGACACACTTGTCCAGGAGCAGCCTATGGCTCATACCATCAACTAATAAGACTGAAACTAAATCTTCCAAGTTGGTCCCATTCTACTAAACTGGATGTTAGAGTAATTCCTAGAGTTCACAGAAGAAACTTCAGAAGGTTGGATGCTCTTTTAGAGAGCATCCAACCTGTTGAAGAGAACACACTGAAATGCTCTGATAGGTAGGAAGCAGTGTTTTAATACAGGATACAGCCAGGAAATATCTAGTTTTGATAAGAAGACTAAGAGACCCATAGGTATCAGAATCAACATGGAATCTCAATAAAAACCTAAGAGAAGGTTAAAGAAACAAAGGAACTGAAGAAGATAAAGAAATTATGTAGAGAAGTCATAAAATACATTAGGCCAGACAAGGACAAATGTTATACTGAGAAATGTTAAGAGCTAGAGTCCCAGGTGACAAGGCACAATTACAAAAGGATGTTTGAGTTAGTTTGTCACCTTAAACACAAGGTTAGGCCAAAATTGAATGTCATCAAGTATGAGAATGGAGCAGAGAAGGTGACAAAAATTTGAAAGAAATCCAATCCTCCTGCAGGAGGAATCTTGAGTTAGAACTGTCTCTGCTTAGGCATGAGGTTGAAAGAGCAGTTAAGGATCTTAATAACAATAAGGCTCGGGTGTAGGTGGAATCTGGGAAGAGTTAAGGCTGCAGTGGATGGATGGATACATGTGTTTCATAGATTGATTATGAGGATATGTGAGACAGAAAAATAAATGGCTTAGAGAATGGAAGAAGTCACTATTCTTACCACTGCACAGAAAGGGAAATATGAAGCACTCTAAAACCATAGAGATTAGTCTAATCTCTCATGCAAGCAAGATTCTGCTAAAGATTATTCTAAATAGAATTGAGGCCGAAGTTGTTGCTTAAATGCCTTGAGATACAGGCATAGATCAGATCCTTAGGCAGATTATTTTCCAGGAGTATTGAGTTTAGACTTCCTTTGGTAATATGCTTCTTCACAGACCATTCAAAAGCTTTTCATTGTGTTTAGTATGTGAAATCGTGTGTGTGTGTGGGGGGGGGGAGGTAATGAATGTAATGGATTTCCATTTAACTGGTTGCTTTTAGATATATATAACGAATTCGGGCAAGGATGCTTACTTTCTTTTCATGTGTTCAGTATCTATGCTTAGGACATCTTGTATGTAGAAGCAAGAACACCAGACTCAACCCTAGAAAGACAATAATCATGGTTTTTGAAGGAAAGCATCTGAGAAACAAGTGATTGAGGATCCATTATCAGTGTGAAGAATTGCTATTCAGAAGACATCAAGAGGATATTAAGAATGACTAAAACAGTAGTCAGAGATATCTGAAGTCTGGGAGCAAAGCTGAGGATTCTGAATTTTATGAAGCTGCCTTTTCAGTAACTGATTATACCTCTGTAACTTAGAAACCTAAAGAAGTTTGATAGGAAGAAAATTGCTGCTTTTGAGATATGCTGTGGAGATTCTTGTGGATCTCATACATACTATAAGGCAAATGGATAGGTTCTAGAAAAGATTAGTAGAAAAATTTCAAAAAAAGCTAAAATACTTTGGACACACAGAAAGAATGGAAGGCATGAGATAGATGGATAGTGTCTGGAGTGACTGACCTTTAGATAGTTAAAGTCTGAAGAAAAGCAGAACCACTTGATGAGAATTCATGTGGCACATCACTGAAGTGTTGAGAGTGATCATACAGCATCTGCTGATGTCCACTGAAATGATGAATGGCAAGAACTGGATGATAATAATTTGGAAAATAGCCAGAAGTTGAGTGATTAAACTGAGAGAACAGTATAAATGTGTTTTGTAGTAGTTCTAAGTAGTTCTATAGAGTACAATTTTATTGTATCATCTATCAGTAAACATTTTGTGTCAGAAAAATTCCTAATGTTATTTATCAATATCAACGATAATGATATTTTAAGAATGGTAATGATTGGAAAATATATTTAAAAGAATTAACATACAATGAATCAGCTTGATTCTTCATATCAGTTCTTTTATTTGCAATGCAACAAACATTTCTTACCTCAAAAGAGAAAGAATAGCTTTTTGCTCTTAATTTCACCATTTATAGTAATATGGTAACCTGAACCCTAACATACAATAAAAAAGATCATAATAGAAGGTTGAATTTTTTCTTGACAATTATTCATAAGACTATTACACTTTTTTTATCTAATCTTTGTCAAGTAGCTTTATTTTATCCTCCTACATGTTTCGCCAATCTTTGTCTATTGGCATCCTCAGGGAATACAAACTAGTAAGCTAAAATGAAGGTTACAGACTAGGTTATAACTGATGGTTCTAATTCATACAAAAAATTGGTATTGTGCGTGACAATGTGCATGTCTCGTTAACGTGATTTATTCGTTATGGCTCATGACGTAATTGTTATGAAAGTGCATTTCTTTGATGTTTAATGATCTGATAAAAGTTTTCCAAATTTCTGGTAAAATTAGACCTTGATTCTTGTTTAGGTTTTCAGTTTTACGGGCGACTGTAGCTGCTTTTTTAAAGGTTCTTGAATGGTAGTTATCTTCTATGTATGGCATAAGGCTCTTATCCCACTCAATGTGATGGTTAGTAGAGGCAAAGTGGCATGAAAGGCCTGAAATGTCTTGTCTGTTATTTCTGACATATTCTATGTGTTCTTTCTTTCTCGTTTCAAAGCTTCTAGAGGTCTGACCTACGTAACTAATACCACATGAGCAAGGTATATTATATACTCCAGAGTACTTGTAGAATGGGTGAGGATCTTTCGGTGATCTTAAAAATTTCCGAATAGTGTTGATTGGTTTGAATGCCACTCTGATCTTATGTGGTTTTAAAAGGTTAGCTAATTTTTGGGAAAGGTTGCTGACAAAAGGAATCGTAATTGTACTGATGTATTGGACGTCATCACGTTGTCGATGTGGTATATCAGTAAAGAGAATCCTATCAAAGAAATGCACTTTCATAACAATTACGTCATGAGCCATAACGAATAAATCACGTTAACGAGACACACACATTGTCACGCACAATACCAATTTTTTGTATGAATTAGAATCATCAGTTATAACCTAGTCTGTAACCTTCATTTTAGCTTACTAGTTTGTATTCCCTGAGGATGCCAATAGACAAAGAAGGGCAAAACATGTAGGAGGATAAAATAAAGCTACTCGACAAAGATTAGATAAAAAAAGTGTAATAGTCGTATTATAATAGAAAGTTGTAGGAAAGGAATTAGTTATCATTGCTATAATGGTAATCATTTATTCTTTTTTTTTTTTTTTTTTTTTTATAGTTCTGTTATCATTGTTGATTGCTATGATATCTCCTTTGGAGCTAGTTCGAAGAAAGGCTGCTATGATGCTTCATTCAGTTTTAGAGCAAAACAAGACAGATAGAGGAATTTTCCAGCATTTTATTCATTATATTTGTTTACATACTGAGGAGATTGAAAATGATCCCGAGTAAGATTTATTTTATGTTTCTTCTTAATATCTTCATTAATTTCCCATCTGGCCTTGAAATTAGTCATTATTGATAAAATAATATTTTAAGTTACTGCATTATTCCATAATTTACAAATAATTTAAATATTCTTGACTTAATTTTAATGGAAATTGGTGCTGCAGTGCAAGTGCAAAGTCAGTACCAGCTTTCGCTATATTTCACCATTTTTTTAAATTTCATTCTTTTAATGAATAACCCCAAATCATAGATTTGATGTACAGTCAATATTCTTTAGGATGATGTAATGGGAATCCAACAAGATTTTTTACATTTTTCACACCA
Source organism: Typopeltis vanoorti (assembly GCF_054136105.1). Lineage (NCBI taxonomy): Eukaryota > Metazoa > Arthropoda > Arachnida > Uropygi > Thelyphonidae > Typopeltis > Typopeltis vanoorti. The sequence goes on along the minus strand of NC_143552.1, from coordinate 68,192,059 downwards.
AAATTTTCCTGATATTGTGGTTTTCTTCTGCTTACTTTGTGCATATGCTAATAGTATTAGTCACAAGAACAATCAAACATACAATTTTTATATTATACATATAGATATGCTTGGTTGTTAGTGGTTATAGTTTCTGGCAAATTATTACAGCCATACTTGTTAAGATTAGAGTAGTGTTTCAATGCCAATGCTTTACTGACAAGTATCATAAATACTGAGAGATCTCAGTATGTATGATAAAAGTTATTGGGAGTCTTACCTGAAGTAAGGCAGGAATGTTTTGGTAGCATTAACTTTAGTAATAAGGTTTGTCAAATGAAAAAGGAATGGAATGCACTCTCATCAGCAGATCTATGAATGGAATTTGAGGTTAGAGAAAGACCATTTATTGATAATAAAAAATGTATGGGTAAAATTTCAGAACCCTGGAGTAATTTGGCATTCATGGGAAAATCTGAAGAAAAGATGAAATCATCATGCAAATTAAATATGGAAATAGACAACAGAGTTAGCAAAAATGATATGGTAGGGAGTCAACATAATAAATTTATATGCTCTAGCAAGATAGGCTGGAGCATATAACACTAGACTATCTGTATACAAGACATTGTTCAGATTTTATTTCTAATCCAGCTCTCAGAACTTATGTATCTGAAAGCTGGATTAGAAATAAAAGGATAGGTTCTAGAAAAGATTAGTAGAAAAATTTCAAAAATTTTTTTTGAATCTTTTTCTGATCATAGATTGGAGATCACAGATATGGAAGTTCTAAGAAAATTAAAACACTGAATATATTTTATTGTTGGAAGAACTATATTAAAAATGGTGATATTAGGTAGGAACTTAGTATTGTTGGTGTTCAGAAATATATGAACAGAGCTATTCTTGAGTGCGCTTTGGTCTCAGGGCACATGCTGACTTACTTGCAATGAGCTTTTGATATACTCTTTTTTTTTTTTTTTTTCTTCATGAACTGCCTTTTTAACTTCTTGGAGATCACTTAAACAGAATGAAATTGGAATGGTTGGCAAACAGTGTTTTTTGCCACGATGGTCAGAAAAGGATTCATAGGAAGATCAGAATTCAGATAGATGGAAAGTGGGGAACTGAGAAGTCCCCCCCTTCCATCCTTTCAATGTGTCCAAAATATTTTAACTTTCTTCTGTCAATGTCCTTAAGGAGCCTTAAAGTCTACTTATCTTTTCTAACATCCATTCATTTGTACACCTTTCAGTATATGATCTCCTCAGCAGCCTTCTGTAATACCACATCTCAAAAGCAGCTATTCTTTTCTTATCTGACTTCTTTAGGTTCCAAGTCTCACATCCATAAGTTAAGGTAAAAAAATTGATTGACTTTGTAGTTTATAATAACCTAAAAATAATGAATTCCTTGTATAAACATAAAGACATGCATAAATATACTTGGGCAGCAAGTGGATGGAAATCAATATTAGATTCTTTTATATTAAATGAAAAGACATCAAAATTTTCATTAGATGTTAGAGTTCACAGAGGATATGAAATAAGAAGAGACCACTTGTTAAAATAAAATTAAGATTACTACCTAAATGGCCACAAGTAACAAGAACAGAAAGAAAATTTGAAACATTTGTTTATAAAACTAGACTATTGAATGACACAAATGTACAATGGCTATATGAACAAAGAATTAACCAATATCTAGATAAAATAAAACAAAATGAAGAAATAGAAATAGAATAGATTAATATAAAAACAACTAAATGAAAGCTTAGGAAAGACCAAAAAATTTAATAAAAGGAAAAAACTGAAGATCTGGGATGATACTTTTAAAAAAAATAATAATAAAAAAAAAGAAGCCTATTACAAATGGTTAAGCAGTAAAAGATTAGAAGATGAAATAGAATATAAAAGAATACGAGCTATAGCTAAAAGAGAAGTCAGAAAAAGACATAGAGAATCATGGAACAAATTTGTTTCTAATTTAGAACATGATTTATATAAAATAAGACCCAATGTATATAAGATTTTGAAACACTTAAATGCAGATACCAAAGAAAACATAAAATTAAACAACACCAAACTGAAATTAGAAGAATTTCTAAATTACTACACAGAATTGGGGACAGACAAATATTTTAAAAAAGACAACTGGCAAACGATTAACGAAAATGAAAAGGCAATAACTAAAGAAGAATTAGAAATCAGCCTGAAAGAAACAAGAAATGGAAAATCATCTGGAGAAGATAAGCTAGGTTCAGAACTATATAAATACACAGGAACAATATTCAAAGAAAGACTCTTATTATTTTTAAATAAAATTTATTCAACTGGTATCCCCCCCCCCCCCAATAGAATGGAAAAAAGCAATTGTGATTCCCATCTTTAAAAAAAGATAGAGATGACCCTAAAAACTATAGAGGTATCAGTATACTAAATTCATGTTACAAAATATACAGCAGAATCTTAAATAACAAACTAATGAAATATTCCGAAAACTTTATTCTGGAGGTACAAAATGGATTTAGAAAAGGAAGATCATGTATAGACCCAGCCTTCTGCCTAAAATTAATAATAGAGAAAAGAAGAGAATATAATTTAGAAACACATATTGCATTTATTGACTTTGAAAAAGCATTTGACAAAGTTAAAAGAAACATATTATTTAACATATTAAAAGAAAGACAAATGCCAAATAATATCCTAAAAGCTATCACAAGTATATATGAAAATAATCAAATACAAATAAGATTAAATCACGAGCTATCATATACGAGAGAGATAAACCAAGGCGTCCAACAGGGATGTCCCCTCTCAGCAACTCTTTTTAATATCTACTTAAATGAAATAATAATAAAATGGAATAAAAATTTATATCAAGGAATTAAACTTTTTCCTACAGCGAACTTAAACACTCTCCTTTTTGTCGATGACCAAATAATAATTACGAATTCTGAAGATAACTTACAGAAAGCTATTTTAGATCTAAATGAGATATCCAAAGATTATAGCATGATAATATCAATAGAAAAATCAAAAACTATGGCCTTTAAAGGACAAGATCCAGCAAGAACTAAAATAGTAATAGATAACAAGATCTTAGAGCAGGTAAATTCATTTAACTACCTAGGATGTATGATCACATATGAAAATGAAAAAGATATAAACATAAAAATTGCAAAATATTTAAAAATAACAGGTAAATATTTAAACCAAACCTAGTTCAAAAACAAACCAGACTAAAAGTATACAATACATTAGCCCTACCGGTCTTAATGTATGGAAGTGAAATCTGCACAATAAAACAAAAAGACAAAAAGATTAATAACAGCAGAATGTGAGAAATATGAGAAAAACTGCAAAGTATACCCTATTTGATCACAAAAGAAACAAAGAAATTATGAAAGAATTAAACCAAGAACCAGTGATAGAAAAAATTAAAAAATATAAACATAAATGGATGGAACATGTTCAAAGAATGAAAACAGAAAGATTACCAAAACAAGCCTTAAAGTGCAAGCCATTAGGAAAAAGAAAACCAGGACATCCTGTTAAACGATTCAACGATGACTTCTAAAGCTGGAACAGGCCATGAAGCCTAAATCCTTGATATGGATGATGATGACATCTATAAGTTGCTGTTGGATCAACAACTGCTTCCAAAATCCTGAGTATTGTTTGCATGGAGATAGATTCATTGTTATTTTCATTTCTTCTATCTTTATTTTTATTTATTTAGAAATATTGAATGAATATAATCTGTAGTTCGATAACGCCATTAGTTATTTCAATTTCCTTATGTAATATCAACTTTAAGCTTGTGCTCCATACAGTTGCTATCTGATACATGCACTTTACACTAATCTGATTATCTAAGTCCCGCTAGTAATCCCTTAACTTCCTACAAGTGCTCATGCTGCAAGTGAAACATTTTTTTTTTTTTAGGCAATTCACTGTCATAGGTCACTATCTCCTACACTATGTAAATTAGGAAAAATTTATTTTAATTATCGACTGTGCCATCCTGAATTAATTGTAAGGCATGATAAGATTAGTTAGAGCACATATATAGGAATAATCATTTTTTAAAGTAAATCTTAAATATTCAGTTGTGGCAGTTATTCTACTTAGAACATGCTGGTTCGATTGTTTTTGTGAGACAGTGCATTGGTTAAAGATCAGGTGAGGAAATTATACAAACAAAACATGTTTATTTAACCTCAGACAACTTTACAATACAATAATCAATTGAATATTCGCTCTCTAAGGCCTATCACGAGCTCAATTCGTAACTTATACAATTAGATCAATTATTCACAATACTTAAGAACTTGTATACAATTCTAATCAATATTTAGCTGTTACGTGCGACATTGTTGGCTACACACTCTTTCTTAGAACATACCAGCCAACATTCAGCCTCCTTTCTCTCTTATTGTGACTTAACAAACAATTTCAACAGAGCAAAATTTTGTGAACATGCATATTACTCTTATGCATTACCATTAACATTAATACAGTAGAATCTACTCACAATTTGCAGTATCACACAGTCCCACTGGCTTGAGACTTATAGATGGTTCTTTTGGCTGCTTCCTTTCATCTTATATACTGGCTTTTGCTGAATGGCACTTGGCAGTCGATTTTTAATTTTTGTATCCTAATAAATAATGGATTAATTTGGGGGAAAATTGTCAGTAGGCAATGATGTAAACCTTTTATAGAACACTATCATAATATCCAGTATATCCCCTGAAGGCACATATAAGGAATTTGATGGTGATGTGATACTAAAAATAAAACAAATTAAAAAATAATTGATTAAATATAATACATTGTAAATGATAAAAACGTCTTCCCCTTGCATATTAGGTTTTAATCTCCTGTCATGGCCAAATAACTTTGCTAAATAGAAGCCTAATAGTACTCTGTTATGGCAGTTAATACTGTTTATGTTTTCTGCTATATCTGTGAATTACATATATTCTCTAACTGGTTATATTTGTTTTGTGAGGCTTGAAAAATCCACTGCTTTCCATGAGTAAAAATCCTTGTCGTTTCCATTACTGTCAGTTAATGGAAACGACATGTTCTTTCTTCATATCCTAGCTTAGATTTAAACTTAGGTCTTTCCAAGCAAAGGGAAATTGTCATTATTAGCCAAACTATGAAGACTACATGTGGGTTAAAAAATAAAAATAATAATAAATAACTAAATGATACTTGGAATATTTTCATGTTTATTTAATAATTTAAGAGTTAATAATTTTATTTTTATTGTTCACTCAAATATTTATCCATTACTCTTAACAGCTATAATTGTATATTTTATAGACAAATGCCTCAGATAATATCTGCATGGTTTTCATTGACCTCTCAAGAAAAACAGGTGAGCAAGAAAAAGGAGCAGTCAACTGTTTTACAAAAGTTGTTGAGTACTATTGTAGATCACTCAACTCCAAATAATATCAGACATGGACTGCTATTGGTACTTAAGAAGTTGAATAGTAAGGTATGTATTACTTTTTATTGATATAAGTTAATTCATATCTCAGACTGTTCACAGCATACCTCCTCTGGTCTTTTTGTCAGAAGGTCATCAAAACATTCTTTGGTAGTCTTAATACTAGTAAGTCCCAAAGTTCAGTTGATATTCCTCCTGTTTTACTAAAAACTTTTGCTCTAAAATTAGCATGATTCCCTGTTGCTTATTCATACTGCCATACTCTTCTGGCACATACCCATTGGAAGCAAGTCTTTATTCAGCCTATCCCTAAAAAAAAGGAAATAAAAATCAGTCATCAAACTATTGTCCTCACCTCATTACTCTTGAAAGTAGTGGAAAAAGCTGTTAATATTCAGTTCTTTACTGTCTGGAGACACCAATTAATTAGTGTCACCAATATAGAGTCAGCCCATCATTTAGCATTTGTCTTTTAAAGAAATTACTCTAGATATCTGAAGTATATCTAGAATTTAATCAGGGGATGCCTGAACCGCCATGAAATTCTGCCGTGTTGTACATTATGTTATTTTGGTTGAATCCAATTAAAATACAATTTGGTCAGCTAAATCTCAAATTGTTATAGCCCATCCTTATTCATTCAGTATCCAGGTAAATACCCAATAATGGCATACATGTCAAGAAAGCGAGGATTGGACATTAGTTTAATAGCCTTAATCACTTTTCACATTTCTTAAAAGGCTACATGGACTTCTCTTTCCAGTTATCCAGATTTGACCTTTAAGTATCTCAATGACATTCCAGCAATAAATTGTGTATTATTTGAAAACTGCCACAGTACAATTTTTAGGTAATTTCTCCTTATTTTTTGATATTGAAGCAAATTTAAAATCATATCTTGTATCATGAGAGTGGGAATTTTATTTAGCCTTTTTTTTTTGAGGAAAGTTAAATTAGCTTATCTTAGGTGGAAGCTGCAAGCTCATTTGGGGTGGGGGGCATTTTCTTCCATAAACAATTTCTCTCAGAACAAAACAGCCATGTTGGCTCTTTTGTGAGAGAAATATACAAATGTACCATAATAATCTGTCTAATGTATTACCAAATGATAGTGAAAGGCACTTCTTTATGTCTCATTAAAAATATATTGGGTTTTCTCAGTATCTATTTTTCACAGTTTACCAAAGATTGTGAAAGTTATCAATTTATGGTTTTTATTCACATCACTGTGACATTAGGAATGTATTTTCATGAGACAATTATTTAGAGATTTTCAAAATAAAGACTGAGAAAATGATGTAGAATACATTAACACAGTTATACAGTGGGATAAAATGTGAAGATAGCTTTGTCTATCCAAAAGTGTACACAAAATTATTTCTGTCACCAGAAGTTGTATGGTTGATATTAACTAATATTATGAATGTGTCTCAATCTAATTGAATTATGTATTATTTATCAGAATATTAACACGGATCATTACATTTCATTTAATTATAAAAAAATGTTTTCTGTTCGTTGGAGTAACTTTTATACAAATTTAATATTAATTAAATTTGATAGTATTATTCTTTCTGTTATTTCATTTTATTGTCTTCATCTATCACTCAAAGTTCATATTTTTCACATTATTGGCATTTTCTGAAATTTTACTGTTTGTTAATTGTTTTCTTCTCTTAGGAAATACTCTCTTCATTGTTGCCCTTGTTGAAAGCCAAACTACTTACATATGATGAGAATCATCTTCATAATGATATAATGATAATTCACCAAATTATCATGAAGTATGTGCCTGAAACTGTGTCTGCGTTATTCACACATGTAAATTCTGAAGCCTTTACTGTTTTTTTAAGTTCACTCAGTATGTGCACATCTAGAAAGTTATATCTTGATATGACTGTTCATCAGATGACATTAAATATTGTAAGTACTATATTATCATTGTGTCAAAGCAATAGAACATACTTTTATTCTTGGATTTTTTTTTTAAATGAATTATGAATATTAAAAAAAAAATACCTGAAATGAATTTGTTACCTTATGTCTGTAATAACAAATACTATTGCATTAAATCGGTTCATCATGCAAGATGACAGATATATAGATAGCTTATCTAATCCTTTGATTTAGATACAAGTTAGATTTTTTCCATAAACATGATAGCCTTTGCTAGTCTTATTTAAATTGCATTTTGAAAGAACACTGCATGTCCTTTAATCAGAATGATCTTGGTTCATATCCTGTCCAGAATGGAGGATCATAAGTTTCGGAAAGTGATTTAACTGATCTTATATGGAGAAGGTAGGGCTTTTTCTCTCAGTAACTTGATTCTCTCACTACTGCTTTTCCCCTACCCCCATTTAAATTACACACAGTAAGAAAAATCTAGTTGTTATAAAAAATTATGAAATCAGCTCCATTGCTTATTTTTTAAGAATTAATTTCAGATGAATGAAGATTAGCATGCACATGTCTATGTATTCAGATGATTTAGGAATACACTTAGCTTGAGAAAGTTCTTCCAAAATTCTAATTTCTGATTTGACAATCAGATATTGCTGTGTTTGAAATTAACTGCTTCAGTGATCTGCATTTAAAGAAAATTCATTACAAATTCATTGTGTCATAGCTGGAATCGTTTCCAGCTATGACACAATGATACCAGAATTTGTAGTTGCTATCACAAAACATATTCAGCTAGCCTGTTGGAAAGTATCATATTCACCAAGGCTTAAACTGAAACAAATTCAGTGAAAGCAAAATTTAAGTGGGTGTTATCTACCTTCCTGAAAAATATACATTCCAAATCCTTTTTAAAATGAAGTAGATAGTAGTCGTGGTACATTCTTTAATGGATTTCATTTAAAGCAATCATATTTTAGTTATTTTTATCTGTGATAGTTTAACAGTTAAAAAGATAAATTCCAGTTATTTCTGTATCGTGCCTCAGTGAAGATATTTTTTAACAGATACTTTTTGACTACACCCCATTTTAATGTAAATAGCTTGAGACAAACTCCAGCATTATTCGTTGCTCACATTAATGCCTGCAATACTGGTATTTAAAAATAAATAAAAATAACAGGACTAATCAGAATGTTGAAAGGGCTAAATGTAGAAAATTTTCCACCTGTGCCAATGCCAGTCATGCCTTCTGGTCCCTCATAAAAGTTGTTAGGTAAATTCAGTCCACTTGTGCTTTTACTTCAATGTCTCTCAAATGGTATTTTTGCATCACTACCTAAAGATAAACCCGACATGGAAGTATTGCTGTCATCCAGCTCCTGCACGGATGAGCAAGGCAAATCTTCCCCCTTCTTTACCTGGAAATTGCATAGGCTGTTCAAGAAGAATCTTGAACAGTCTAGATACTAAAAGATTTTTGGTCCTGATGGTATTTCACCATCTGTGATTGAGAAATGTACTCGTGAACCAACTCCTGCTCTTTATCATCTTTACACCTTATTATGCTGTACTCGTATCCATCCTTTAGTATAGAAGCAAGCCTGTATACAGCCACTAAAAAAAAAAAAAAGTGATAAGTGATCAAGTATCGACTGTTGTTCTCACCTTAATGTGGTCTGACGTAATGAGGTCTTTCTCTCTTCTCATACTGACTCTTGTAGCCTTTCCTGGAATAATCACATCCCTTCTTTCAACATTCAACAAAAAACTTGACATTCTTTTTCACTCAAGACTTTTTTACTCTGTAAGTAAGTAAGTGGAAAAGCTCACTTACAGAGTAACAGCTGCTTACTCTGTACAAATCCAAAATCCTTCCATTCACGAAATACTGCACTCACATGTAGGTAATGCACCTGAAATTTCTCTAAAAATTCTTGATACTGTTCCAAAGAGGACAGTTTTATTAACTGATAACCCCTTTCTCATGGATTTTCTCCACTGTTTCATAGACAGATTCTACTTTGTATTTCTTCTAGAGATATTTCTACAGGTGTTTTTTGGCAGAACTATTATCTGTAATCTCCCCCCCCCCATACACACACACACACACACACACACAAGCACTCTCCATTTCTGCTAAACCTATAATAACATGACCAACAGCTTAGTGACATCCTTTTATAGTTGATATTCTGATTCACCAAACCTGCTACTCCTATTCATCACTTATTCCATCTATCTCAGTTCTCTCTCTTTCTCTGTGTGTGCCCCCCCAGTATTTATTTCCCATAGGCCAAGCCTCATATGAGGAAGTGATATTTAAAAAATAAAATAAAACAAAACATGGGTCACCGGTGGTTTCCTCAGCATTTAGTTAGGTTATGTTGGGCTGTGGGGTTAATTTTCCTCTGAGTGTTCCATTGTCCATGCTAAATATAAAAATTTGGTTAATTTGTAGAGCTGATGCCATTGTTGTATTAGATAGTTTAGGTCTCCTGTGGAAGGTCATTAATAATAATATCTTGTTTTTAGAAAAGAAGAGCTATCACATCCCACCTTTTGTGGTATAAGCTGTATCAAGGGATTCAAAATGTGATAGTCAATTCAATATATTTTAATCAGTTTATAATTTTCCTATCTGTTGCCATCACTTTCACAAATACATTGTTCTAAAAGAAATAGCATTTTTATGGACATGCATGTTACTTCAATACATAGCATGTATTGCCAGTTCTAGAATAAAAATAAATAAATGGTGTTATAAAAGCCTATTGCAGATTATTATTTCATTAGCTATCCCTTGTTCTGGCCTCTAAAAGTCTTGAGATTTACTTCATACCATGCTTTTAATCAGCATTGCTATCAGCAATGTTTGTGTTATTGGTTCTTTTATAAAAATAAGTCTGCAAGAAGATCATGTGAATTTCTTGGAGGATAGAAAAAGTTATAAGAAATTTAAGTGGAGTTTGAAAACTAGAACTAAACACTTTAGATGCTAAGGGGCAAAATCTAAAAATAAATATATACTTAGGCAGCCAGGGAAGTATGTGTTAAAGTTGTCTGCAAGGATAGAGATACTTTCAGGAACTTGAAAGGAAGAAATCATTCTGGTTAGTTCATGACAAACAAATTATCTTGTCTCTTAAAGAATATAGAGAAAAATGCAGAATAGCGTTTTCTATAAAAGTAGTTAAATAAAGCTTATAAGCAGATTTTTGCAAAGAATATATTAAATGAGGTACTGACCCAACCACGAGGAAAAATATCTTGGAGGAATGGCATGATAGCGTGTGTGCATGTGTACTTGTTTGTTTATAGCTGGAGTGTAGATGAAACAAAAGACTGGTAATATCTTTTGTCATATCCAATCTTCTGGAACGTGCCTGTAAAAAATGTGAGTTTGTTTATTTCTTCATCCTCATTAATGAGAATGCAGGCTTCAGCCCTTAGGATTGATGTGATGCCTAGTTTTTGACATCAATAACATAGATATTGAACATGTAAATACCTGTTAGTGTAGGTGGTAATATGATGTCTAGTCTGTATTCCCAAGAGAGCGGAAGGAGGACAAAATAATTCCTTTGCATAAAGGAGGATCTGAGTCTGCAAATTATAGACCAATCAGTATCTCAGAAGCA